>NW_027207294.1:0-600000 GCF_963455315.2 Globicephala melas
TCCTAATCCTAATCCGTACGCTAACACTAACCCGCGCCCTCACACGTACGCTCCCCCTAAAGCGTTGTCGTACCCTCCCCTGTACCCTAAACCGTTCCCGTTCCCTAACCCTAACCCTAACCCGAACCCTAACCCTAACCCTTCCCCGAAGCCTGACCCTCACCCGTCCCCTAATCCTCACCCGTACGCTAACACTAACCCGCGCCCTCACACGTACGCTCCCCCTAAAGCGTTGTCGTACCCTCCCCTGGACCCTAAAGCGTCCCCGTCCCCTAACCCTAACCCTAGCCCGAACCCTAACCCTAACCCTTCCCCGAAGCCTGACCCTCACCCGTCCCCTATTCCTAAGCCGTACGCTAACACTAACCCGCGCCCTCACGCGTACGCTCCCCCTAAAACGTTGTCGTACCCTCCCATGGACCCTAAACCGTCCCCGTCCCCTAACCCTAACCCTAGCCCGAATCCTAACCCTAACACTTCCCCGAAGCCTGACCCTCACCCGTCCCCTAATCCTAACCCGTACGCTAACACTAACCCGTGCCCTCACACATACGCTACCCATAAAGCGTTGTCGTACCCTCCCCTGGACCCTAAACCGTCCCCGTCCCCTAACCCTAACCCTAGCCCGAAACCTAACCCTAACCCTTCCCCGAAGCCTGACCCTCACCCGTCCCCTAATCCTCACTCGTACGCTAACACTAACCTGCGCCCTCACACGTATGCTCCCCCTAAAGCGTTGTCGTACCCTCCCCTGGACCCCAAACCGTCCCCGTCCCCTAACACTAACCCTAGCCCGAACCCTAAGCCTAACCATTCCCCGAAGCCTGACCCTCACCCGTCCCCAATCCTCACCCGTACGCTAACACTAACGCGCCCCCTCACACGTACGCTCCCCCTAAAGTGTTTTCGTACACTCCCCTGGACCCTAAACAGTCCCCGTCCTCTAACCCTAACCCTAGCCCGAACCCTAACCCTAACCCTTCTCCGAAGCCCGACCCTCACCCGTCCCGTAATCCTCACCCGTACGCTAACACTAACCCGCGCCCTCACATGTACGCTCCCCCTAAAGTGTTGTCGTACCCTCCCCTGGACCCTAAACCGTCCCCGTCCCCTAACCCTAACCCTAGCCCGAATCCTAACCCTAACTCTTCCCCGAAGCCTGACCCTCACCCGTCCCCTAATCCTAACCCGTACGCTAACACTAACCCGCGCCCTCACATGTACACTCCCCCTAAAGCGTTGTCGTACCCTCCCCTGGACCCTAAGCCGTCCCCGTCCCCTAACCCTAACCCTAGCCCGAATCCTAACCCTAACACTTCCCCGAAGCCTGACCCTCACCAGTCCCCTAATCCTAACCCGTACGCTAACAGTAACCCACGCCCTCACACGTACACTCCCCCTAAAGCGTTGTCGTACCCTCCCCTGAACCCTAAACCATCCCCCTCCCCTAACCCTAACCCTAGCCCGAACCCTAACCCTAACCCTGCCCCGAAGCCTGACCCTCACCCGTCCCCTAATCCTAATCCGTAGGCTAACACTAACCCGCGCCCTCACATGTACGCTCCCCCTAAAGCGTTGTCGTACCCTCCCCTGGACCCTAAACCGTTCCCGTCCCCTAACCCTAACCCTAGTCCGAACCCTAACCCTAACCCTGCCCCGAAGCCTGACCCTCACCCGTCCCCTAATACTAACCCGTACGCTAACACTAACCCGCGCCCTCACACGTACGCTCCCCCTAAAGCGTTGTCGTACCCTCCCCTGGACCCTAAACCGTCCTCGTCCCCATCCCTAACCCTACCCCGAACCCTAACCCTAACCCTTCCCCGAAGCCTGACCCTCACCCGTCCCCTAATCCTAACCCGTACGCTAACACTAAACCGCGCACTCACACGTACGCTCCCCCTAAAGCGTTGTCGTACCCTCCCCTGGACCCTAAACCGTCCCCGTCCCCTAACCCTAACCCTAGCCCGAACCCTAACCCTAACCCTTCCCCGAAGCCTGACCCTCACCCGTCCCCTAATACTAACCCGTACGCTAACACCTACCCACGCCCTCACATGTACGCTGCCCCTAAAGCGTTGTCGTACCCTCCCCTGGACCCCAAATCGTCCCCGTCCCCTAACCCTACCCCTAGCCCGAACCCTAACCCTAACCATTCTCCGAAGCCTGACCCTCACCCGTCCCCTATTCCTAACCCGTACGCTAACACTCACCCGCGCCCTCAAACGTACGCTACCCCTAAAGCGTTGTCGTACCCTCCCCTGAACCCTAAACCGTCCCCGTCCCCTAAACCTAACACTAGCCCGAACCCTAACCCTAACCCTTCCCCGAAGCCTGACCCTCACCCGTCCCCTAATCCTAACCCGTACGCTAACACTAACCCGCGCCCTCACACGTACGCTCCCCCTAAAGCGTTGTCGTACCCTCCCCTGGACCCTAAACCGTCCCCGTCACCTAACCCTAACCCTAGCCCGAACCCTAACCCTAACCCTTCCCCGAAGCCTGACCCTCACCCGTCCCCTAATCCTCACCCGTACGCTAACACTAACCCGCGCCCTCACACGTACGCTCCCCCTAAAGCGTTGTCGTACCCTCCCCTGGACCCTAAACCGTCCCCGTCCCCTAACCCTAACCCTAGCCCGAACCCTAACCCTAACCCTTCCCCGAAGCCTGACCCTCACCCCTCCCCTAATCCTAAGCCGTACGCTAACACTAACCCGCGCCCTCACACATACGCTCCCCATGAAGCGTTGTCGTACCCTCCCCTGGAACCTAAACCGTCCCCGTTCCCTAACCCTAACCCTAGTCCGAACCCTAACCCTAACCCTTCCCCGAAGCCTGACCCTCACCCGTCCCCTAATCCTCACTCATACGCTAACACTAACCCGCGCCCTCACACGTACGCTCCCCCTAAAGCGTTGTCGTACCCTCCCCTGGACCCCAAACCGTCCCCATCCCCTAACACTAACCCTAGCCCGAACCCTAACCCTAACCATTCCCCGAAGCCTGACCCTCACCCGTCCCCTAATCCTCACCCGTACGCTAACACTAACGCGCGCCCTCACACGTACGCTCCCCCTAAAGTGTTGTCGTACCCTCCCCTGGACCCTAAACAGTCCCCGTCCTCTAACCCTAACCCTAGCCCGAACCCTAACCCTAACCCTTCTCCGAAGCCTGACCCTCACCCGTCCCGTAATCCTCACCCGTACGCTAACACTAACCCGCGCCCTCACATGTACGCTCCCCCTAAAGCATTGTCATACCCTCCCCTGGACCCTAAGCCGTCCCCGTCCCCTAATCCTAACCCTAGCCCGAACCCTAACCCTAACCCATCCCCGAAGCCTGACCCTCACCCGTCCCATAATCCTAACCCGTACGCTAACAATAACCCACGCCCTCACAGGTACGCTCCCCCTAAAGCATTGTCGTACCCTCCCCTGGACCCCAAACCGTCCCCGTCCTCTAACCCTAACCCTAACCCTAGCCCGAACCCTAACCCTAACCCTTCCCCGAAGCCTGACACTCACCCGTCCCCTAATCCTAACCCGTACGCTAACGCTAACCCGCGCCCTCACGCGTACGCTCCCCCTAAAGCGTTGTCGTACCCTCCCCTGGACCCTAAACCGTCCCAGTTCCCTAACCCTAACCCTAGCCCGAACCCTAAGCCTAACCTTTCCCCGAAGCCTGACCCTCACCCGTCCCCTAATCCTCAACCGTACGCTAACACTAACCCGCGCCCTCACACTTACGCTCCCCCTAAAGCGTTGTCGTACCCTCCCCTGGACCCTAAACCGTCCCCGTCCCCTAACCCTAACCCTAGCCCGAACCCTAACCCTATCCCTTCCCCGAAGCCTGACCCTCACCCGTCCCCTAATCCTAACCCGTACGCTAAAACTAACCCGCGCCCTCACGCGTACGCTCCCCCTAAAGCGTTGTCATACCCTCCCCTGGACCCTAAACCGTCCCCGTCCCCTAACCCTAACCCTAGCCCGAACCCTAACCCTAACCCTACCACGAAGCCTGACCCTCACCCGTCCCCTAATCCTCACTCGTACGCTAACACTAACCCGCGCCCTCACACGTACGCTCCCCCTAAAGCGTTGTCGTACCCTCCCCTGGACCCCAAACCGTCCCCGTCCCCTAACACTAACCCTAGCCCGAACCCTAACCCTAACCATTCCCCGAAGCCTGACCCTCACCCGTCCCCTAATCCTCACCCGTACGCTAACACTAACGCGCGCCCTCACACGTACACTCCCCCTAAAGCGTTGTCGTACCCTCCCCTGGACCCTAAACTGTTCCCGTCCCCTAACCTTAACCCTATTCCGAACCCTAACCCTAACCCTTCCCCGAAGCCTGACCCTCACCCGTCCCCTAATCCTAACCCGTACGCTAACACTAACCCGCGTCCTCACATGTACGCTCCCCCTAATGCATTGTCGTACCCTCCCCTGGACCCTAAACCGTCCCCGTACCCAACCGTAACCCTAGCCCGAACCCTAACCCTAACTCTTCCCCGAAGCCTGATCCTCACCCGTCTCCTAATCCTAACCCGTACGCTAACACTAACCCGCGCCCTCACACGTACGCTCCCCCTAAAGCGTTGTCGTACCCTCCCCTGGACCCTAAACCGTCCCCGTTCCCTAACCCTAACCCTAGCCCGAACCCTAACCCTAACCCTTCCCCGAAGCCTGACCCTCACCCGTCCCCTAATCCTCACCCGTACGCTAACACTAACCCGCGCCCTCACGCGTACGCTCCCCCTAAAGCGTTGTCGTACCCTCCCATGGACCCTAAACAGTCCCCGTCCCCTAACCCTAACCCTAGCCCGAATCCTAACCCTAACACTTCCCCGAAGCCTGACCCTCACCCGTCCCCTAATCCTAACCCGTACGCTAACACTAACCCGCGCCCTCACGCGTACGCTCCCCATAAAGCGTTGTCGTACCCTCCCCTGGACCCTAAACCGTCCCCGTCCCCTAACCCTAACCCTAGCCCGAACCCTAACCTAACCCTTCCCCGAAGCCTGATCCTCACCGGTCCTCTAATCCTAACCCGTACGGTAACACTAACCCGCGCCCTCACACGTACGCTCCCCCTAAAGCGTTGTCGTACCCTCCCCTGGACCCTAAACCGTCCCCGTCCCCTAACCCTAACCCTAGCCCGAACCCTAACCCTTACCCTTCCCCGAAGCCTGACCCTCACCCGTCCCCTAATCCTAAGCCGTACGCTAACACTAACCCGCGCTCTCACGCGTACGCTCCCCCTAAAGCGTTGTCGTACCCTCCCATGGACCCTAAACCGTCCCCGTCCCCTAACCCTAACCCTTGTCCGAATCCTAACCCTAACACTTCCCCGAAGCCTGACCCTCACCCGTCCCCTAATCCTAACCCGTACGCTAACACTAACCCGCGCCCTCACACGTACGCTCCCCCTAAAGCGTTGCCGTACCCTCCCCTGGACCCCAAACCGTCCCCGTCCCCTAACACTAACCCTAGCCCGAACCCTAACCCTAACCATTCCCCGAAGCCAGACCCTCACCCGTCCCCTAATCCTAACCCGTACGCTAACACTAACCCGCTCCCTCACACGTACACTCCCCCTAAAGCGTTGTCGTACCCTCCCCTGAACCCTAAACCATCCCCCTCCCCTAACCCTAACCCTAGCCCGAACCCTAACCCTAACCCTGCCCCGAAGCCTGACCCTCACCCGTCCCCTAATACTAACCCGTACGCTAACACCTACCCACGCCCTCACATGTACGCTGCCCCTAAAGCGTTGTCGTACCCTCCCCTGGACCCCAAATCGTCCCCGTCCCCTAACCCTACCCCTAGCCCGAACCCTAACCCTAACCATTCTCCGAAGCCTGACCCTCACCCGTCCCCTATTCCTAACCCGTACGCTAACACTCACCCGCGCCCTCAAACGTACGCTACCCCTAAAGCGTTGTCGTACCCTCCCCTGAACCCTAAACCGTCCCCGTCCCCTAAACCTAACACTAGCCCGAACCCTAACCCTAACCCTTCCCCGAAGCCTGACCCTCACCCGTCCCCTAATCCTAACCCGTACGCTAACACTAACCCGCGCCCTCACACGTACGCTCCCCCTAAAGCGTTGTCGTACCCTCCCCTGGACCCTAAACCGTCCCCGTCACCTAACCCTAACCCTAGCCCGAACCCTAACCCTAACCCTTCCCCGAAGCCTGACCCTCACCCGTCCCCTAATCCTCACCCGTACGCTAACACTAACCCGCGCCCTCACACGTACGCTCCCCCTAAAGCGTTGTCGTACCCTCCCCTGGACCCTAAACCGTCCCCGTCCCCTAACCCTAACCCTAGCCCGAACCCTAACCCTAACCCTTCCCCGAAGCCTGACCCTCACCCCTCCCCTAATCCTAAGCCGTACGCTAACACTAACCCGCGCCCTCACACATACGCTCCCCATGAAGCGTTGTCGTACCCTCCCCTGGAACCTAAACCGTCCCCGTTCCCTAACCCTAACCCTAGTCCGAACCCTAACCCTAACCCTTCCCCGAAGCCTGACCCTCACCCGTCCCCTAATCCTCACTCATACGCTAACACTAACCCGCGCCCTCACACGTACGCTCCCCCTAAAGCGTTGTCGTACCCTCCCCTGGACCCCAAACCGTCCCCATCCCCTAACACTAACCCTAGCCCGAACCCTAACCCTAACCATTCCCCGAAGCCTGACCCTCACCCGTCCCCTAATCCTCACCCGTACGCTAACACTAACGCGCGCCCTCACACGTACGCTCCCCCTAAAGTGTTGTCGTACCCTCCCCTGGACCCTAAACAGTCCCCGTCCTCTAACCCTAACCCTAGCCCGAACCCTAACCCTAACCCTTCTCCGAAGCCTGACCCTCACCCGTCCCGTAATCCTCACCCGTACGCTAACACTAACCCGCGCCCTCACATGTACGCTCCCCCTAAAGCATTGTCATACCCTCCCCTGGACCCTAAGCCGTCCCCGTCCCCTAATCCTAACCCTAGCCCGAACCCTAACCCTAACCCATCCCCGAAGCCTGACCCTCACCCGTCCCATAATCCTAACCCGTACGCTAACAATAACCCACGCCCTCACAGGTACGCTCCCCCTAAAGCATTGTCGTACCCTCCCCTGGACCCCAAACCGTCCCCGTCCTCTAACCCTAACCCTAACCCTAGCCCGAACCCTAACCCTAACCCTTCCCCGAAGCCTGACACTCACCCGTCCCCTAATCCTAACCCGTACGCTAACGCTAACCCGCGCCCTCACGCGTACGCTCCCCCTAAAGCGTTGTCGTACCCTCCCCTGGACCCTAAACCGTCCCAGTTCCCTAACCCTAACCCTAGCCCGAACCCTAAGCCTAACCTTTCCCCGAAGCCTGACCCTCACCCGTCCCCTAATCCTCAACCGTACGCTAACACTAACCCGCGCCCTCACACTTACGCTCCCCCTAAAGCGTTGTCGTACCCTCCCCTGGACCCTAAACCGTCCCCGTCCCCTAACCCTAACCCTAGCCCGAACCCTAACCCTATCCCTTCCCCGAAGCCTGACCCTCACCCGTCCCCTAATCCTAACCCGTACGCTAAAACTAACCCGCGCCCTCACGCGTACGCTCCCCCTAAAGCGTTGTCATACCCTCCCCTGGACCCTAAACCGTCCCCGTCCCCTAACCCTAACCCTAGCCCGAACCCTAACCCTAACCCTACCCCGAAGCCTGACCCTCACCCGTCCCCTAATCCTCACTCGTACGCTAACACTAACCCGCGCCCTCACACGTACGCTCCCCCTAAAGCGTTGTCGTACCCTCCCCTGGACCCCAAACCGTCCCCGTCCCCTAACACTAACCCTAGCCCGAACCCTAACCCTAACCATTCCCCGAAGCCTGACCCTCACCCGTCCCCTAATCCTCACCCGTACGCTAACACTAACGCGCGCCCTCACACGTACACTCCCCCTAAAGCGTTGTCGTACCCTCCCCTGGACCCTAAACTGTTCCCGTCCCCTAACCCTAACCCTATTCCGAACCCTAACCCTAACCCTTCCCCGAAGCCTGACCCTCACCCGTCCCCTAATCCTAACCCGTACGCTAACACTAACCCGCGTCCTCACATGTACGCTCCCCCTAATGCATTGTCGTACCCTCCCCTGGACCCTAAACCGTCCCCGTACCCAACCGTAACCCTAGCCCGAACCCTAACCCTAACTCTTCCCCGAAGCCTGATCCTCACCCGTCTCCTAATCCTAACCCGTACGCTAACACTAACCCGCGCCCTCACACGTACGCTCCCCCTAAAGCGTTGTCGTACCCTCCCCTGGACCCTAAACCGTCCCCGTTCCCTAACCCTAACCCTAGCCCGAACCCTAACCCTAACCCTTCCCCGAAGCCTGACCCTCACCCGTCCCCTAATCCTCACCCGTACGCTAACACTAACCCGCGCCCTCACGCGTACGCTCCCCCTAAAGCGTTGTCGTACCCTCCCATGGACCCTAAACAGTCCCCGTCCCCTAACCCTAACCCTAGCCCGAATCCTAACCCTAACACTTCCCCGAAGCCTGACCCTCACCCGTCCCCTAATCCTAACCCGTACGCTAACACTAACCCGCGCCCTCACGCGTACGCTCCCCATAAAGCGTTGTCGTACCCTCCCCTGGACCCTAAACCGTCCCCGTCCCCTAACCCTAACCCTAGCCCGAACCCTAACCTAACCCTTCCCCGAAGCCTGATCCTCACCGGTCCTCTAATCCTAACCCGTACGGTAACACTAACCCGCGCCCTCACACGTACGCTCCCCCTAAAGCGTTGTCGTACCCTCCCCTGGACCCTAAACCGTCCCCGTCCCCTAACCCTAACCCTAGCCCGAACCCTAACCCTTACACTTCCCCGAAGCCTGACCCTCACCCGTCCCCTAATCCTAAGCCGTACGCTAACACTAACCCGCGCTCTCACGCGTACGCTCCCCCTAAAGCGTTGTCGTACCCTCCCATGGACCCTAAACCGTCCCCGTCCCCTAACCCTAACCCTTGTCCGAATCCTAACCCTAACACTTCCCCGAAGCCTGACCCTCACCCGTCCCCTAATCCTAACCCGTACGCTAACACTAACCCGCGCCCTCACACGTACGCTCCCCCTAAAGCGTTGCCGTACCCTCCCCTGGACCCCAAACCGTCCCCGTCCCCTAACACTAACCCTAGCCCGAACCCTAACCCTAACCATTCCCCGAAGCCAGACCCTCACCCGTCCCCTAATCCTAACCCGTACGCTAACACTAACCCGCTCCCTCACACGTACACTCCCCCTAAAGCGTTGTCGTACCCTCCCCTGAACCCTAAACCATCCCCCTCCCCTAACCCTAACCCTAGCCCGAACCCTAACCCTAACCCTGCCCCGAAGCCTGACCCTCACCCGTCCCCTAATCCTAACCCGTACGCTAACACTAACCCGCGCCCTCACATGTACACTCCCCCTAAAGCGTTGTCGTACCCTCCCCTGGACCCTAAACCGTTCCCGTCCCCTAACCCTAACCCTAGTCCGAACCCTAACCCTAACCCTTCCCCGAAGCCTGACCCTCACCCGTCCCCTAATCCTAACCCGTACGCTAACACTAACCCGCGCCCTCACACGTACGCTCCCCCTAAAGCGTTGTCGTACCCTCCCGTGGACCCTAAACCGTCCCCGTCCCCAACCCTAACCCTACCCCGAACCCTAACCCTAAACCTTCCCCGAAGCCTGACCCTCACCCGTCCCCTAATCCTAACCCGTACGCTAACACTAACCCGCGCACTCACACGTACGCTCCCCCTAAAGCGTTGTCGTACCCTCCCCTGGACCCTAAACCGTCCCCGTCCCCTAACCCTAACCCTAGCCCGAACCCTAACCCTAACCCTTCCCCGAAGCCTGACCCTCACCCGTCCCCTAATACTAACCCGTACGCTAACACCTACCCACGCCCTCACATGTACGCTGCCCCTAAAGCGTTGTCGTACCCTCCCCTGGACCCCAAATCGTCCCCGTCCTCTAACCCTACCCCTAGCCCGAACCCTAACCCTAACCATTCCCCGAAGCCTGACCCTCACCCGTCCCCAATTCCTAACCCGTACGCTAACACTCACCCGCGCCCTCACACGTACGCTACCCCTAAAGCGTTGTCGTACCCTCCCCTGAACCCTAAACCGTCCCCGTCCCCTAAAGCTAACACTAGCCCGAACCCTAACCCTAACACTTCCCCGAAGCCTGACCCTCACCCGTCCCCTAATCGTAACCCGTACGCTAACACTAACCCGCGCCCTCACACGTACACTCCCCCTAAAGCGTTGTCGTACCCTCCTCTGAACCCTAAACCGTCCCAGTCACCTAACCCTAACCCTAGCCCGAACCCTAACCCTAACCCTTCCCCGAAGCCTGACCCTCCCCCGTCCCCTAATCCTAACCCGTACGCTAACACGAACCCGCGCCCTCACACGTACGCTCCCCCTAATGCATTGTCGTACCCTCCCCTGGACCCTAAACCGTCCCCGTACCCAACCGTAACCCTAGCCCGAACCCTAACCCTAACTCTTCCCCGAAGCCTGACCCTCACCCGTCTCCTAATCCTAACCCGTACGCTAACACTAACCCGCGCCCTCACACGTACGCTCCCCCTAAAGCGTTGTCGTACCCTCCCCTGGACCCTAAACCGTCCCAGTTCCCTAACCCTAACCCTAGCCCGAACCCTAAGCCTAACCTTTCCCCGAAGCCTGACCCTCACCCGTCCCCTAATCCTCACCCGTACGCTAACACTAACCCGCGCCCTCACACTTACGCTCCCCCTAAAGCGTTGTCGTACCCTCCCCTGGACCCTAAACCGTCCCCGTCCCCTAACCCTAACCCTAGCCCGAACCCTAACCCTATCCCTTCCCCGAAGCCTGACCCTCACCCGTCCCCTAATCCTAACCCGTACGCTAACACTAACCCGCGCCCTCACATGTACGATCCCCATAAAGCGTTGTCATACCCTCCCCTGGACCCTAAACCGTCCCCGTCCCCTAACCCTAACCCTAGCCCGAACCCTAACCCTAACCCTACCCCGAAGCCTGACCCTCACCCGTCCCCTAATCCTCACTCGTACGCTAACACTAACCCGCGCCCTCACACGTACGCTCCCCCTAAAGCGTTGTCGTACCCTCCCCTGGACCCCAAACCGTCCCCGTCCCCTAACACTAACCCTAGCCCGAACCCTAACCCTAACCATTCCCCGAAGCCTGACCCTCACCCGTCCCCTAATCCTCACCCGTACGCTAACACTAACGCGCGCCCTCACACGTACGCTCCCCCTAAAGCGTTGTCGTACCCTCCCCTGGACCCTAAACTGTTCCCGTCCCCTAACCCTAACCCTATTCCGAACCCTAACCCTAACCCTGCCCCGAAGCCTGACCCTCACCCGTCCCCTAATCCTAACTCGTACGCTAACACTAACCCGCGTCCTCACATGTACGCTCCCCCTAATGCATTGTCGTACCCTCCCCTGGACCCTAAACCGTCCCCGTACCCAACCGTAACCCTAGCCCGAACCCTAACCCTAACTCTTCCCCGAAGCCTGATCCTCACCCGTCCCCTAATCCTCACCCGTACGCTAACACTAACCCGCGCCCTCACGCGTACGCTCCCCCTAAAGCGTTGTCGTACCCTCCCATGGACCCTAAACAGTCCCCGTCCCCTAACCCTAACCCTAGCCCGAATCCTAACCCTAACACTTCCCTGAAGCCTGACCCTCACCCGTCCCCTAATCCTCACCCGTACGCTAACACTAACCCGCGCCCTCACGCGTACGCTCCCCATAAAGCGTTGTCGTACCCTCCCCTGGACCCTAAACCGTCCCCGTCCCCTAACCCTAACCCTAGCCCGAACCCTAACCTAACCCTTCCCCGAAGCCTGATCCTCACCGGTCCTCTAATCCTAACCCGTACGGTAACACTAACCCGCGCCCTCACGCGTACGCTCCCCCTAAAGCGTTGTCGTACCCTCCCCTGGACCATAAACCGTCCCCGTCCCCTAACCCTAACCCTAGCCCGAACCCTAACCCTTACCCTTCCCCGAAGCCTGACCCTCACCCGTCCCCTAATCCTAACCCGTACGCTAACACTAACCCGCGCCCTCACGCGTACGCTCCCCCTAAAGCGTTGTCGTACCCTCCCCTGGACCCTAAACCGTCCCCGTCCCCTAACCCTAACCCTAGCCCGAATCCTAACCCTAACCCTTCCCCGAAGCCTGACCCTCACCCGTCCCCTAATCCTAACACGTACGCTAACACTAACCCGCGCCCTCACGCGTACGCTCCCCCTAAAGCGTTATCGTACCCTCCCCTGGACCCTAAACCGTCCCCGTCCCCTAACCCTAACCCTAGCCCGAACCCTAACCCTAACCCTTCCCCGAAGCCTGACCCTCACCGGTCCCCTAATCCTAACCCGTACGCTAACACTAACCCGCGCCCTCACACGTACGCTACCCCTAAAGCGTTGTCGTACCCTCCCCTGGACCCTAAACTGTCCCCGTACCCAACCGTAACCCTAGCCCGAACCCTAACCCTAACACTTCGCCGAAGCCTGACCCTCACCCGTCTCTTAATCCTAATCCGTACGCTAACACTAACCCGCGACCTCACACGTACGCTCCCCCTAAAGCGTTGTCGTACCCTCCCCTGTACCCTAAACCGTCCCCGTTCCCTAACCCTAACCCTAACCCGAACCCTAACCCTAACCCTTCCCCGAAGCCTGACCCTCACCCGTCCCCTAATCCTAACACGTACGCTAACACTAACCCGCGCCCTCACACGTACGCTCCCCCTAAAGCGTTGTCGTACCTCCCCTGGACCCTAAACCGTCCCCTTCCCCAACACTAACCCTAGCCCGAACCCTAACCCTAACCCTTCCTCAAAGCCTGACCCTCACCCGTCCCCTAATCCTAACCCGTACGCTAACACTAACCCACAACCTCACACGTACGCTCCCCCTAAAGCGTTGTCGTACCCTCCCCTGGACCCTAAACCGTCCCCGTCCCCTAACCCTAACCCTAGCCCGAACCCTAACCCTAACCCTTCCCCGAAGCCTGACCCCCACCCGTCCCCTAATCCTAACCCGTACGCTAACACTAACCCGCGCCCTCACACGTACGCTCCCCCTAAAGCGTTGTCGTACCCTCCCCTGGACCCTAAACCGTCCCTGTACCCTAACCCTAACCCTAGCCCGAACCCTAACCCTAACACTTCCCCGAAGCCTGACCCTCACCCGTCCCCTAATCCTAACCCGTACGCTAACACTAACCCGCGCCCTCACATGTACGCTCCCCCTAAAGCGTTGTCGTACCCTCCCCTGGACCCTAAACCGTACCCGTCACCTAACCCTAACCCTTCCCCGAAGCCTGACCCTCACCCGTCCCCTAATGCTAACACGTACGCTAACACTTACCCGCGCCCTCACACGTACGCTCCCCCTAAAGCGTTGTCGTACCCTCCCCTGGACACTAAACCGTCCCCGTCCCCTAACACTAACCCTAGCCCGAACCCTAACCCTAACGCTTCCCCGAAGCCTGACCCTCACCCGTCCCCTAATCCTAACCCGTACGCTAACACTAACCCACGCCCTCACACGTACGCTCCCCCTAAAGCGTTGTCGTACCCTCCCATGGACCCTAAACCGTCCCCGTCCCCTAACCCTAACCCTAGCCCGAACCCTAACCCTAACCCTTCCCCGAAGCCTGAACCTCACCCGTCCCCTAATCCTAACCCGTACGCTAACACTAACCCGCGCCCTCATGCGTACGCTCCCCCTAAAGCGTTGTCGTACCCTCCCCTGGACCCTAAACAGTCCCCGTCCCCTAACCCTAACCCTAGCCCGAACCCTAACCCTAAACCTTCCCCGAAGCCTGACCCTCACCCGTCCCCTAATCCTAACCCGTACGCTAACACTAACCCGCGCCCTCACATGTACGCTCCCCCTAAAGCGTTGTCGTACCCTCCCCTGGACCCTAAACCGTCCCCGTTCCCTAACCCTAACCCTAGCCTGAACCCTAACCCTAAACCTTCCCCGAACCCTGACCCTCACCCGTCCCCTAATCCTCACCCGTACGCTAACACTAACCCCCGCCCTCACACGTACGCTCCCCCTAAAGCGTTGTCGTACCCTCCCCTGGACCCTAAACTGTCCCCGTCCCCTAACCCTAACCCTAGCCCGAACCCTAACCCTAACCCTTCCCCGAAGCCTGACCCTCACCGGTCCCCTAATCCTAACCCGTACGCTAACACTAACCCGCGCCCTCACACGTACGCTCCCCCTAAAGCGTTGTCGTACCCTCCCCTGGACCCTAAACCGTCCCCGTCCCCTAACCCTAACCCTAGCCCGAACCCTAACCCTAACCCTTCCCCGAAGCCTGACCCTGACCCGTCCCCTAATCCTAACCTGTACGCTAACACTAACCCACGCCCTCACAAGTACGCTCCCCCTAAAGCGTTGTCGTACCCTCCCCTGGACCCCAAACCGTCCCCGTCCCCTAACCCTAACCCTAGCAAGAACCCTAAGCCTAACCATTCCCCGAAGCCTGACCCTCACCCGTCCCCTAATCCTCACCCGTACGCTAACACTAACCCGCGCCCTCACACGTACGCTCCCCCTAAAGCGTTGTCGTACCCTCCCCTGGACCCTAAACTGTCCCCGTCCCCTAACCCTAACCCTAGCCCGAACCCTAACCCTAACCCTTCCCCGAAGCCTGACCCTCACCCGACCCCTAATCCTAACACGTACGCTAACACTATCCCGCGCCCTCACGCGTACGCTCCCCCTAAAGCGTTGTCGTACCCTCCCCTGGACCCTAAACCGTCCCCGTCCCCTAACCCTAACCCTAGCCCGAACCCTAACCCTAACCCTTCCCTGAAGCCTGACCCTCACCCGTCCCCTAATCCTCACTCGTACGCTAACACTAACACACGCCCTAACAAGTACGCTCCCCCTAAAGCGTTGTCGTACCCTCCCCTGGAGCCTAAACCGTCCCCGTCCCCAACCCAAACCCTAGCCCGAACTCTAACCCTAACCCTTCCCCGAAGCTTGACCCTCACCCGTACCCTAATCCTAACACGTACGCTAACACTATCCCGCGCCCTCACACGTACGCTCCCCCTAAAGCGTTGTCGTACCTCCCCTGGACCCTAAACCGTCCCCGTCCCCAACACTAACCCTAGCCCGAACCCTAACCCTAACCCTTCCCCGAAGCCTGACCCTCACCCGTCCCCTAATCCTAACCCGTACGCTAACACTAACCCACAACCTCACACGTACGCTCCCCCTAAAGCGTTGTCGTACCCTCCCCTGGACCCTAAACCATCCCCGTCCCCTAACCCTAACCCTAGCCCGAACCCTAACCCTAACCCTTCCCCGAAACCTGACCCCCACACGTCCCCTAATCCTAACCCGTACGCTAACACTAACCCGCGCCCTCACACGTACGCTCCCCCTAAAGCGTTGTCGTACCCTCCCCTGGACCCTAAACCGTCCCTGTACCCTAACCCTAACCCTAGCCCGAACCCTAACCCTAACACTTCCCCGAAGCCTGACCCTCACCCGTCCCCTAATCCTAACCCATACGCTAACACTAACCCGCGCCCTCACACGTACGCTCCCCCTAAAGCGTTGTCGTACCCTCCCCGGAACCCTAAACCGTCCCCGTCCCCTAACCCTAACCCTAGCCGGAACCCTAAACCTAAACCTTCCCCGAAGCCTGACCCTCACCCGTCCCCTAATCCTCACCCGTACGCTAACACTAACCCGCGCCCTCACACGTACGCTCCCCCTAAAGCGTTGTCGTACCCTCCCATGGACCCTAAACCGTCCCCGTCCCCTAACCCTAACCATAGCCCGAACCCTAACCCTAACCCTTCCCCGAAGCCTGACCCTCACCCGTCCCCTAATCCTCACTCGTACGCTAACACTAACACACGCCCTAACAAGTACGCTCCCTGTAAAGCATTGTCGTACCCTCCCCTGAACCCTAAACCGTCCCCGTCCCCTAACCCTAACCCTAGCCCGAACCCTAACCCTAACCCTTCCCCGAAGCCTGACCCTCACCCATCACCTAATCCTCACTCGTACGCTAACACTAACACGCGCCCTAACACGTACACTCCCCCTAAAGCTTTGTCGTACCCTCCCCTGGACCCTAAACCGTCCCTGTCCCCTAACCCTAACCCTAGCCGGAACCCTAACCCTAGACCTTCCCCGAAGCCTGACCCTCACCCGTCCCCTAATCCTAAGCCGTACGCTAACACTAACCCGTGCCCTCACACTTACGCTCCCCCTAAAGCGTTGTCGTACCCTCCCCTGGACCCTAAACCATCCCCGTTCCCTAACCCTAACCCTAGCCCGAACCCTAACCCTAACCCTTCCCCGAAGCCTGACCCTCACCCGTCCCCTAATCCTCACCCGTACGCTAACACTAACCCGCGCCCTCACACGTACGCTCCCCCTAAAGCGTTGTCGTACCCTCCCCTGGACCCTAAACTGTCCCCGTCCCCTAACCCTAACCCTAGCCCGAACCCTAACCCTAACCCTTCCCCGAAGCCTGACCCTCACCAGTCCCCTAATCCTAACCCGTACGCTAACACTAACCAGCGCCCTCATGCGTACGCTCCCCCTAAAGCGTTGTCGTACCCTCCCCTGGACCCTAAACCGTCCCCGTCCCCTAAACCTAACCCTAGCCCGAACCCTAACCCTAACCCTTCCCCGAAGCCTGACCCTCACCCGTCCCCTAATCCTAACCCGTACGCTAACACTAACCCGCGCCCTCACACGTACGCTCCCCCTAAAGCGTTGTCGTACCCTCCCCTGGACCCTAAACTGTCCCCGTCCCCTAACCCTAACCCTAGTCCGAACCCTAACCCTAACCCTTCCCCGAAGCCTGACCCTCTCCCGTCCCCTAATCCTAACCCGTACGCTAACACTAACCCGCGCCCTCACGCGTACGCTCCCCCTAAAGCGTTGTCGTACCCTCCCCTGGACCCTAAACCGTCCCCGTCCCCTAACCCTAACCCTAACCCTAACCCGAACCCTAACCCTAAAGCTTCCCCGAAACCTGACCCTCACCCGTCCCCTAATCCTAAACCGTTCGCTAACAGTAACCCGCGCCCTCACACGTACGCTCCCCCTAAAGCGTTGTCGTACCCTCCCCTGGACCCTAAACCGTCCCCGTCCCCTAACCCTAACCCTAGCCCGAACCCTAAACCTAAACCTTCCCCCAAGCCTAACCCTCACCCGTCCCCTAATCCTAACCCGTACGCTAACACTAACCCGCGCCCTCACACGTACGCTCCCCCTAATGCGTTGTCGTACCCTCCCCTGGACCCTAAACCGTCCCCGTCCCCTAACCATAACCCTAGCCCGAAACTTAACCCTAACACTTCCCCGAAGGCTGACCCTCACCCGTCCCCTAATCCTCACCCGTACGCTAACACTAACCCGCGCCCTCACACGTACGCTCCCCCTAAAGCGTTGTCCTACCCTCCCCTGGACCCTAAACCGTCCCCGTCCCCAACCATAACCCTAGCCCGAACCCTAACCCTAACCCTTCCCCGAAGCCTGACACTCACCAATCCCCTAATCCTCACCCGTACGCTAACACTAACCCGCGCCCTCACACGTACGCTCCCCCTAAAGCGTTGTCGTACCCTCCCCTGGACCCTAAACCGTCCCCGTCCCCTAACACTAACCGTAGCCCGAACCCTAACCCTAACCCTTCCCCGAAGCCTGACCCTCACCCGTCCCCTAATCCTAACCCGTACGCTAACACTAACCCACGCCCTCACACGTACGCTCCCCCTAAAGCGTTGTCGTACCCTCCCCTGGACCCTAAACCGTCCCGTCACCTAACCCTAACCCTTCCCCGAAGCCTGACCCTCACCCGTCCCCTAATCCTAACCCGTACGCTAACACTAACCTGCGCCCTCACACATACGCTCCCCCTAAAGCGTTGTCGTACCCTCCCATGGACCCTAAACCGTCCCCGTCCCCTAACCCTAACCCTAGCCCGAACCCTAACCCTAACCCTTCCCCGAAGCCTGACACTCACCCGTCCCCTAATCCTAACCCGTACGCTAACACTAACCCGCGCCCTCACGCGTACGCTCCCCCTAAAGCGTTGTCGTACCCTCCCCTGGACTCTAAACCGTCCCCGTCCCCTAACCCTAACCCTAGCCCGAACCCTAACCCTAAACCTTCCCCGAAGCCTGACCCTCACCCGTCCCCTAATCCTAACCCGTACGCTAACACTAACCCGTGCCCTCACACGTACGCTCCCCCTAAAGCGTTGTCGTACCCTCCCCAGGACCCTAAACCGTCCCCGTTCCCTAACCCTAACCCTAGCCTGAACCCTAACCCTAACCCTTCCCCGAAGCCTGACCCTCACCCTTCCCCTAATCCTCACCCGTACGCTAACACTAACCCCCGCCCTCACACGTACGCTCCCCCTAAAGCGTTGTCGTACCCTCCCCTGGACCCTAAACCGTCCCCGTCCCCTAACCCTAACCCTAGCCCGAACCCTAACCCTAACCCATCCCCGAAGCCTGACCCTCACCGGTCCCCTAATCCTAACCCGTACGCTAACACTAACCGGCGCCCTCACACGTACGCTCCCCCTAAAGTGTTGTCGTACCCTCCCCTGGACCCTAAACCGTCCCCGTCCCCTAACCCTAACCCTAGCCCAAACCCTAACCCTAACCCTTCCCCGAAGCCTGACCGTCACCCGTCCCCTAATCCTAACCCGTACGCTAACACTAACCCGCGCCCTCACAAGTACGCTCCCCCTAAAGCGTTGTCGTACCCTCCCCTGGACCCCAAACCGTCCCCGTCCCCTAACCCTAACCCTAGCAAGAACCCTAAGCCTAACCATTCCCCGAAGCCTGACCCTCACCCGTCCCATAATCCTCACCCGTACGCTAACACTAACCCGCGCCCTCACACGTACGCTCCCCCTAAAGCGTTGTCTTACCCTGCCCTGGACCCTAAACTGTCCCCGTCCCCTAACCCTAACCCTAGCCCGAACCCTAACCCTAACCCTTCCCCGAAGCCTGACCCTCACCCGTCCCCTAATCCTCACTCGTACGCTAACACTAACACACGCCCTAACAAGTACGCTCCACCTAAAGCGTTATCGTACCCTCCCCTGGACCCTAAACCGTCCCCGTCCCCAACCCAAACCCTAGCCCGAACTCTAACCCTAACCCTTCCCCGAAGCCTGACACTCACCCGTCCCCTAATCCTAACACGTACGCTAACACTAACCAGCGCCCTCACACGTACGCTCCCCCTAAAGCGTTGTCGTACCTCCCCTGGACCCTAAACCGTCCCCGTCCCCAACACTAACCCTAGCCCGAACCCTAACCCTAACCCTTCCCCGAAGCCTGACCCTCACCCGTCCCTTAATCCTAACCCGTACGCTAACACTAACCCACAACCTCACACGTACGCTCCCCCTAAAGCGTTGTCGTACCCTCCCCTGGACCCTAAACCGTCCCCGTCCCCTAACCGTAACCCTAGCCCGAACCCTAACCCTAACCCTTCCTCGAAGCCTGACCCTCACCCGTCACATAATCCTAAACCGTACGCTAACACTAACCCGCACCCTCACACGTACGCTCCCCCTAAAGCGTTGTCGTACCCTCCCCTAGACCCAAAACCGTCCCCGTACCCTAACCCTAACCCTAGCATGAACCATAACCCTAACAATTCCCCGAAGCCTGACCCTCACCTGTCCCCTAATCCTCACCCGTACGCTAACACTAACCCGCGCCCTCACACGTACGCTCCCCCTAAAGCGTTGTCGTACACTCCCCTGGACCCTAAACTGTCCCCGTCCCCTAACCCTAACCCTAGCCCGAACCCTAACCCTAACCCTTCCCCGTAGCCTGACCCTCACCCGTCCCCTAATCCTAACCCGTACGCTAACACTAACTCGCGCCCTCACACGTACGCTCCCCCTAAAGCGTTGTCGTACCCTCCCCTGGACCCTAAACCGTCCCCGTCCCCTAACCCTAACCCTAGCCCGAACCCTAACCCTAACCCTTCCTCGAAGCCTGACCCTCACCCGTCCCCTAATCCTAAACCGTACGCTAACACTAACCCGCACCCTCACACGTACGCTCCCCCTAAAGCGTTGTCGTACCCTCCCCTAGACCCAAAACCGTCCCCGTACCCTAACCCTAACCCTAGCATGAACCCTAACCCTAACAATTCCCCGAAGCCTGACCCTCACCTGTCCCCTAATCCTCACCCGTACGCTAACACTAACCCGCGCCCTCACACGTACGCTCCCCCTAAAGCGTTGTCGTACCCTCCCCTGGACCCTAAACTGTCCCCGTCCCCTATCCCTAACCCTAGCCCGAACCCTAACCCTAACCCTTCCCCGTAGCCTGACCCTCACCCGTCCCCTAATCCTAACCCGTACGCTAACACTAACCCACGCCCTCACACGTACGCTCCCCCTAAAGCGTTGTCGTACCCTCCCATGGACCCTAAACCGTCCCCGTCCCCTAACCCTAACCCTAGCCCGAAACCTAACCCTAACCCTTCCCCGAAGCCTGACCCTCACCCGTCCCCTAATCCTAACCCGTACGCTAACACTAACCCGCGCCCTCACGCGTACGCTCCCCCTAAAGCGTTGTCGTACCCTCCCCTGGACCCTAAACCGTCCCCGTCCCCTAACCCTAACCCTAGCCCGAACCCTAACCCTAAACCTTCCCCGAAGCCTGACCCTCACCCGTCCCCTAATCCTAACCCGTACGCTAACACTAACCCGCGCCCTCACACGTACGCTCCCCCTAAAGCGTTGTCGTACCCTCCCCTGGACCCTAAACCGTCCCCGTTCCCTAACCCTAACCCTAGCCTGAACCCTAACCCTAACACTTCCCCGAAGCCTGACCCTCACCCGTCCCCTAATCCTCACCCGTACGCTAACACTAACCCCCGCCCTCACACGTACGCTCCCCCTAAAGCGTTGTCGTACCCTCCCCTGGACCCTAAACCGTCCCCGTCCCCTAACACAAACCCTAGCCCGAACCCTAACCCTAACCCTTCCCCGAAGCCTGACCCTCACCGGTCCCCTAATCCTAACCCATACGCTAACACTAACCCGCGCCCTCACACGTACGCTCCCCCTAAAGCGTTGTCGTACCCTCCCCTGGACCCTAAACCGTCCCCGTCCCCTAACCCTAACCCTAGCCCGAACCCTAACCCTAAACCTTCCCTGAAGCCTGACCCTCACCCGTCCCCTAATCCTAACCCGTACGCTAACACTAACCCGCGCCCTCACAAGTACGCTCCCCCTAAAGCGTTGTCGTACCCTCCCCTGGACCCCAAACCGTCCCCGTCCCCTAACCCTAACCCTAGCAAGAACCCTAAGCCTAACCATTCCCCGAAGCCTGACCCTCACCCGTCCCCTAATCCTCACCCGTACGCTAACACTAACCCGCGCCCTCACACGTACGCTCCCCCTAAAGCGTTGTCGTACCCTCCCCTGGACCCTAAACTGTCCCCGTCCCCTAACCCTAACCCTAGCCCGAACCCTAACCCTAACCCTTCCCCGAAGCCTGACCCTCACCCGTCCCCTAATCCTCACTCGTACGCTAACACTAACACACGCCCTAACAAGTACGCTCCCCCTAAAGCGTTGTCGTACCCTCCCCTGGAGCCTAAACCGTCCCCGTCCCCAACCCAAACCCTAGCCCGAACTCTAACCCTAACCCTTCCCCGAAGCCTGACCCTCACCCGTCCCCTAATCCTAACACGTACGCTAACACTAACCCGCGCCCTCACACGTACGCTCCCCCTAAAGCGTTGTCGTACCTCCCCTGGACCCTAAACCGTCCCCGTTCCCAACACTAACCCTAGCCCGAACCCTAACCCTAACACTTCCTCGAAGCCTGACCCTCACCCGTCCCCTAATCCTAACCCGTACGCTAACACTAACCCACAACCTCACACGTACGCTCCCCCTAAAGCGTTGTCGTACCCTCCCCTGGACCCTAAACCATCCCCGTCCCCTAACCCTAACCCTAGCACGAACCCTAACCCTAACCCTTCCCCGAAGCCTGACCCCCACCCGTCCCCTAATCCTAACCCGTACGCTAACACTAACCCGCGCCCTTACACGTACGCTCCCCCTAAAGAGTTGTCGTACCCTCCCCTGGACCCTAAACCGTCCCCGTCCCCTAACCCTAACCCTAGCCCGAACCCTAAACCTAAACCTTCCCCCAAGCCTAACCCTCACCCGTCCCCTAATCCTAACCCGTACGCTAACACTAACCCACGCCCTCACACGTACGCTCCCCCAAAAGCGTTGTCGTACCCTCCCATGGACCCTAAACCGTCCCCGTCCCCTAACCCTAACCCTAGCCCGAACCCTAACCCTAACCCTTCCCCGAAGCCTGACCCTCACCCGTCCCCTAATCCTAACCCGTACGCTAACACTAACCCACGCCCTCACGCGTACGCTCCCCCTAAAGCGTTGTCGTACCCTCCCCTGGACCCTAAACCGTCCCCGTCCCCTAACCCTAACCCTAGCCCGAACCCTAACCCTAATCCTTCCCCGAAGCCTGACCCTCACCCGTCCCCTAATCCTAACCCGTACGCTAACACTAACCCGCGCCCTCACACGTACGCTCCCCCTAAAGCGTTGTCGTACCCTCCCCTGGACCCTAAACCGTCCCCGTCCCCTAACCCTAACCCTAACCCTAACCCTAACGCTTCCCCGAAACCTGACCCTCACCCGTCCCCTAATCCTAAACCGTTCGCTAACAGTAACCCGCGCCCTCACACGTACGCTCCCCCTAAAGCGTTGTCGTACCCTACCCTGGACCCTAAACCGTCCCCGTCCCCTAACCCTAACCCTAGCCCGAACCCTAAACCTAAACCTTCCCCCAAGCCTAACCCTCACCCGTCCCCTAATCCTAACCCGTACGCTAACACTAACCCGCGCCCTCACACGTACGCTCCCCCTAATGCGTTGTCGTACCCTCCCCTGGACCCTAAACCATCCCCGTCCCCTAACCATAACCCTAGCCCGAACCTTAACCCTAACACTTCCCCGAAGGCTGACCCTCACCCGTCCCCTAATCCTCACCCGTACGCTAACACTAACCCGCGCCCTCACACGTACGCTCCCCCTAAAGCGTTGTCGTACCCTCCCCTGGACCCTAAACCGTCCCCGTCCCCAACCCTAACCCTAGCCCGAACCCTAACCCTAACCCTTCCCCGAAGCCTGACACTCACTAATCCCCTAATCCTCACCCGTACGCTAACACTAACCCGCGCCCTCACACGTACGCTCCCCCTAAAGCGTTGTCGTACCCTCCCCTGGACCCTAAACTGTCCCCGTCCCCTAACACTAACCGTAGCCCGAACCCTAACCCTAACCCTTCCCCGAAGCCTGACCCTCACCCGTCCCCTAATCCTAACCCGTACGCTAACACTAACCCACGCCCTCACACGTACGCTCCCCCTAAAGCGTTGTCGTACCCTCCCCTGGACCCTAAACCGTCCCCGTCCCCTAACCCTAACCCTAGCACGAACCCTAACCCTATCCCTTCCCCGAAGCCTGACCCTCACCCGTCCCCTAATCCTAACCCGTACGCTAACACTAACCCGCGCCCTCACGCGTACGCTCCCCCTAAAGCGTTGTCGTACCCTCCCATGGACCCTAAACCGTCCCCGTCCCCTAACCCTAACCCTAGCCCGAATCCTAACCCTAACACTTCCCCGAAGCCTGACCCTCACCCGTCCCCTAATCCTAACCCGTACGCTAACACTAACCCGCGCCCTCACACGTACGATCCCCATAAAGCGTTGTCATACCCTCCCCTGGACCCTAAACCGTCCCCGTCCCCTAACCCTAACCCTAGCCCGAACCCTAACCCTAACCCTACCCCGAAGCCTGACCCTCACCCGTCCCCTAATCCTCACCCGTACGCTAACACTAACCCGCGCCCTCACACGTACGCTCCCCCTAAAGCGTTGTCGTACCCTCCCCTGGACCCTAAACCGTCCCCTTCCCCTAACCCTAACCATAGCCCGAAACCTAACCCTAACCCTTCCCCGAAGCCTGACCCTCACCCGTCCACTAATCCTCACTCGTACGCTAACACTAACACACGCCCTAACAAGTACGCTCCCCGTAAAGCATTGTCGTACCCTCCCCTGAACCCTAAACCGTCCCCGTCCCCTAACCCTAACCCTAGCCCGAACCCTAACCCTAACCCTTCCCCGAAGCCTGACCCTCACCCATCACCTAATCCTCACTCGTACGCTAACACTAACACGCGCCCTAACACGTACGCTCCCCCTAAAGCTTTGTCGTACCCTCCCCTGGACCCTAAACCGTCCCTGTCCCCTAACCCTAACCCTAGCCGGAACCCTAACCCTAGACCTTCCCCGAAGCCTGACCCTCACCCGTCCCCTAATCCTAAGCCGTACGCTAACACTAACCCGTGCCCTCACACTTACGCTCCCCCTAAAGCGTTGTCGTACCCTCCCCTGGACCCTAAACCATCCCCGTTCCCTAACCCTAACCCTAGCCCGAACCCTAACCCTAACCCTTCCCCGAAGCCTGACCCTCACCCGTCCCCTAATCCTAACCCGTACGCTAACACTAACCAGCGCCCTCATGCGTACGCTCCCCCTAAAGCGTTCTCGTACCCTCCCCTGGACCCTAAACCGTCCCCGTCCCCTAAACCTAACCCTAGCCCGAACCCTAACCCTAACCCTTCCCCGAAGCCTGACCCTCACCCGTCCCCTAATCCTAACCCGTACGCTAACAATAACCCGCGCCCTCACACGTACGCTCCCCCTAAAGCGTTGTCGTACCCTCCCCTGGACCCTAAACTGTCCCCGTCCCCTAAACCTAACCCTAGCCCGAACCCTAACCCTAACCCTTCCCTGAAGCCTGACCCTCTCCCGTCCCCTAATCCTAACCCGTACGCTAACACTAACCCGCGCCCTCACGCGTACGCTCCCCCTAAAGCGTTGTCGTACCCTCCCCTGGACCCTAAACCGTCCCCGTCCCCTAACCCTAACCCTAACCCTAACCCGAACCCTAACCCTAACGCTTCCCCGAAACCTGACCCTCACCCGTCCCCTAATCCTAAACCGTTCGCTAACAGTAACCCGCGCCCTCACACGTACGCTCCCCCTAAAGCGTTGTCGTACCCTACCCTGGACCCTAAACCGTCCCCGTCCCCTAACCCTAACCCTAGCCCGAACCCTAAACCTAAAACTTCCCCCAAGCCTAACCCTCACCCGTCCCCTAATCCTAACCCGTACGCTAACACTAACCCGCGCCCTCACACGTACGCTCCCCCTAATGCGCTGTCGTACCCTCCCCTGGACCCTAAACCATCCCCGTCCCCTAACCATAACCCTAGCCCGAACCTTAACCCTAACACTTCCCCGAAGGCTGACCCTCACCCGTCCCCTAATCCTCACCCGTACGCTAACACTAACCCACGCCCTCACACGTACGCTCCCCCTAAAGCGTTGTCGTACCCTCCCCTGGACCCTAAACCGTCCCCGTCCCCAACCCTAACCCTAGCCCGAACCCTAACCCTAACCCTTCCCCGAAGCCTGACACTCACCAATCCCCTAATCCTCACCCGTACGCTAACTCTAACCCGCGCCCTCACACGTACGCTCCCCCTAAAGCGTTGTCGTACCCTCCCCTGGACCCTAAACCGTCCCCGTCCCCTAACACTAACCGTAGCCCGAACCCTAACCCTAACCCTTCCCCGAAGCCTGACCCTCACCCGTCCCCTAATCCTAACCCGTACGCTAACACTAACCCACGCCCTCACACGTACGCTCCCCCTAAAGCGTTGTCGTACCCTCCCCTGGACCCTAAACCGTCCCCGTCCCCTAACCCTAACCCTAGCCCGAACCCTAACCCTATCCCTTCCCCGAAGCCTGACCCTCACCCGTCCCCTAATCCTAACCCGTACGCTAACACTAACCCGCGCCCTCACGCGTACGCTCCCCCTAAAGCGTTGTCGTACCCTCCCATGGACCCTAAACCGTCCCCGTCCCCTAACCCTAACCCTAGCCCGAATCCTAACCCTAACACTTCCCCGAAGCCTGACCCTCACCCGTCCCCTAATCCTAACCCGTAGGCTAACACTAACCCGCGCCCTCACACGTACGATCCCCATAAAGCGTTGTCATACCCTCCCCTGGACCCTAAACCGTCCCCGTCCCCTAACCCTAACCCTAGCCCGAACCCTAACCCTAACCCTACCCCGAAGCCAGACCCTCACCCGTCCCCTAATCCTCACCCGTACGCTAACACTAACGCGCGCCCTCACACGTACGCTCCCCCTAAAGCGTTGTCGTACCCTCCCCTGGACCCTAAACTGTTCCCGTCCCCTAACCCTAACCCTAGTCCGAACCCTAACCCTAACCCTTCCCCGAAGCCTGACCCTCACCCGTCCCCTAATCCTAACCCGTACGCTAACACTAACCCGCGTCCTCACATGTACGCTCCCCCTAATGCATTGTCGTACCCTCCCCTGGACCCTAAACCGTCCCCGTACCCAACCGTAACCCTAGCCCGAACCCTAACCCTAACTCTTCCCCGAAGCCTGATCCTCACCCGTCTCCTAATCCTAACCCGTACGCTAACACTAACCCGCGCCCTCACACGTACGCTCCCCCTAAAGCGTTGTCGTACCCTCCCCTGGACCCTAAACCATCCCCGTCCCCTAACCATAACCCTAGCCCGAACCTTAACCCTAACACTTCCCCGAAGGCTGACCCTCACCCGTCCCCTAATCCTCACCCGTACGCTAACACTAACCCGCGCCCTCACACGTACGCTCCCCCTAAAGCGTTGTCGTACCCTCCCCTGGACCCTAAACCGTCCCCGTCCCCAACCCTAACCCTAGCCCGAACCCTAACCCTAACCCTTCCCCGAAGCCTGACACTCACCAATCCCCTAATCCTCACCCGTACGCTAACACTAACCCGCGCCCTCACACGTACGCTCCCCCTAAAGCGTTGTCGTACCCTCCCCTGGACCCTAAACCGTCCCCGTCCCCTAACCCTAACCCTAGCCCGAACCCTAACCTAACCCTTCCCCGAAGCCTGATCCTCACCGGTCCTCTAATCCTAACCCGTACGGTAACACTAACCCACGCCCTCACACGTACGCTCCCCCTAAAGCGTTGTCGTACCCTCCCCTGGACCCTAAACCGTCCCCGTCCCCTAACCCTAACCCTAGCCCGAACCCTAACCCTTACCCTTCCCCGAAGCCTGACCCTCACCCGTCCCATAATCCTAACCCGTACGCTAACACTAACCCGCGCCCTCACGCGTACGCTCCCCCTAAAGCGTTGTCGTACCCTCCCCTGGACCCTAAACCGTCCCCGTCCCCTAACCCTAACCCTAGCCCAAATCCTAACCCTAACCCTTCCCCGAAGCCTGACCCTCACCCGTCCCCTAATCCTAACACGTACGCTAACACTAACCCGCGCCCTCACGCGTACGCTCCCCCTAAAGCGTTGTCGTACCCTCCCCTGGACCCTAAACCGTCCCCGTCCCCTAACCCTAACCCTAGCCCGAACCCTAACCCTAACCCTTCCCCGAAGCCTGACCCTCACCGGTCCCCTAATCCTAACCCGTACGCTAACACTAACCCGCGCCCTCACACGTACGCTCCCCTTAAAGCGTTGTCGTACCCTCCCCTGGACCCTAAACTGTCCCCGTACCCAACCGTAACCCTAGCCCGAACCCTAACCCTAACACTTCGCCGAAGCCTGACCCTCACCCGTCTCTTAATCCTAATCCGTACGCTAACACTAACCCGCGACCTCACACGTACGCTCCCCCTAAAGCGTTGTCGTACCCTCCCCTGGACCCTAAACTGTCCCCGTTCCCTAACCCTAACCCTAACCCGAACCCTAACCCTAACCCTTCCCCGAAGCCTGACCCTCACCCGTCCCCTAATCCTCACCCGTACGCTAACACTAACCCGCACCCTCACACGTACGCTCCCCCTAAAGCGTTGTCGTACCCTCCCCTGGTCCCTAAACCGTCCCCGTCCCCTAACCCTAACCCTAGCCCGAACCCTAACCCTAACCCTTCCCCGAAGCCTGACCCTCACCCGTCCCCTAATCCTAAACCGTACGCTAACAGTAACCCGCGCCCTCACACGTACGCTTCCCCTAAAGCGTTGTCGTACCCTCCCCTGGACCCTAAACCGTCCCCGTCCCCTAACCCTAACCCTAGCCCGAACCCTAATCCTAAACCATCCCCGAAGCCTGACCCTCACCCGTCCCCTAATCCTCACTCGTACGCTAACACTAACCCGCGCCCTCACACGTACGCTCCCCCTAAAGCGTTGTCGTACCCTCCACTGGATCCCAAACCGTCCCCGTCCCCTAACCCTAACCCTAACCCTAGCCCGAACCCTAACGCTAACGCTTCCCTGAAGCCTGACCCTCACACGTCCCCTAATCCTAAACCGTAAGCTAACACTAACCCGCGCCCTCACACGTACGCTTCCCCTAAAGCGTTGTCGTACTCTCCCCTGGACCCTAAACCGTCCCCGTCCCCTAACCCTAACCCTAACCCTAGCCCGAACCCTAACCCTAACGCTTCCCCGAAGCCTGACCCTCACCCGTCCCCTAATCCTAAACCGTATGCTAACAGTAACCCGCGCCCTCACACGTACGCTTCCCCTAAAGCGTTGTCGTACCCTCCCCTGGACCCTAAACCGTCCCCGTCCCCTAACCCTAACCCTAGCCCGAACCCTAATCCTAAACCATCCCCGAAGCCTGACCCTCTCCCGTCCCCTAATCCTCACTCGTACGCTAACACTAACCCGTGCCCTCACACGTACGCTCCCCCTAAAGCGTTGTCGTACCCTCCCCTGGACCCTAAACCGTCCCCGTCCCCTAACCCTAACCCAGGCCCGAACCCTAAACCTAAACATTCCCCGAAGCCTAACCCTCACCCGTCCCCTAATCCTAACCCGTACGCTAACACTAACCCGCGCCCTCACACGTACGCTCCCCCTAAAGCGTTGTCATACCCTCCCCTGCACCCTAAACCGTCCCCGTCCCCTAACCCTAACCCTAGCCCGAAACTTAACCCTAACACTTCCCCGAAGGCTGACCCTCACCCGTCCCCTAATCCTCACCCATACGCTAACACTAACCCGCGCCCTCACACGTACACTCCCCCTAAAGCGTTGTCGTACCCTCCCCTGGACCCTAAACCGTCCCCGTCCCCAACCCTAACCCTAGCCCGAACCCTAACCCTAACCCTTCCCCGAAGCCTGACACTCACCAATCCCCTAATCCTCAACCGTACGCTAACACTAACACGCGCCCTCACACGTACGCTCCCCCTAAAGCATTGTCGTACCCTCCCCTGGACCCTAAACCTTACCCGTCACCTAACCCTAACCCTTCCCCGAAGCCTGACCCTCACCCGTCCCCTAATCCTAACACGTACGCTAACACTAACCCACGCCCTCACACGTACGCTCCCCCTAAAGCGTTGTCGTACCCTCCCATGGACCCTAAACCGTCCCCGTCCCCTAACCCTAACCCTAGCCCGAACCCTAACCCTAACCCTTCCCCGAAGCCTGACCCTCACCCGTCCCCTAATCCTAACCCGTACGCTAACACTAACCCACGCCCTCACGCGTACGCTCCCCCTAAAGCGTTGTCGTACCCTCCCCTGGACCCTAAACCGTCCCCGTCCCCTAACCCTAACCCTAGCCCGAACCCTAACCCTAAACCTTCCCCGAAGCCTGACCCTCACCCGTCCCCTAATCCTAACCCGTACGCTAACACTAACCCGCGCCCTCACACGTACGCTCCCCCTAAAGCGTTGTCGTACCCTCCCCTGGACCCTAAACCGTCCCCGTTCCCTAACCCTAACCCTAGCCTGAACCCTAACCCTAACCCTTCCCCGAAGCCTGACCCTCACCCGTCCCCTAATCCTCACCCGTACGCTAACACTAACCCCCGCCCTCACACGTACGCTCCCCCTAAAGCGTTAACGTACCCTCCCCTGGACCCTAAACCGTCCCCGTCCCCTAACACTAACCCTAGCCCGAACCCTAACCCTAACCCTTCCCCGAAGCCTGACCCTCAGCGGTCCCCTAATCCTAACCCGTACGCTAACACTAACCCGCGCCCTCACACGTACGCTCCCCCTAAAGCGTTGTCGTACCCTCCCCTGGACCCTAAACCGTCCCCGTCCCCTAACCCTAACCCTAGCCCGAACCCTAACCCTAACCCTTCCCCGAAGCCTGACCCTCACCCGTCCCCTAATCCTCACTCGTACGCTAACACTAACACACGCCCTAACAAGTACGCTCCCCCTAAAGCGTTGTCGTACCCTCCCCTGGAGCCTAAACCGTCCCCGTCCCCAACCCAAACCCTAGCCCGAACTCTAACCCTAACCCTTCCCCGAAGCCTGACCCTCACCCGTCCCCTAATCCTAACACGTACGCTAACACTAACCCGCGCCCTCACACGTACGCTCCCCCTAAAGCGTTGTCGTACCTCCCCTGGACCCTAAACCGTCCCCGTCCCCAACACTAACCCTAGCCCGAACCCTAACCCTAACCCTTCCTCGAAGCCTGAACCTCACCCGTCCCCTAATCCTAACCCGTACGCTAACACTAACCCACAACCTCACACGTACGCTCCCCCTAAAGCGTTGTCGTACCCTCCCCTGGACCCTAAACCATCCCCGTCCCCTAACCCTAACCCTAGCCCGAACCCTAACCCTAACCCTTCCCCGAAGCCTGACCCCCACCCGTCCCCTAATCCTAACCCGTACGCTAACACTAACCCGCGCCCTCACACGTACGCTCCCCCTAAAGCGTTGTCGTACCCTCCCCTGGACCCTAAACCGTCCCTGTACCCTAACCCTAACCCTAGCCCTAACCCTAACCCTAACACTTCCCCGAAGCCTGACCCTCACCCGTCCCCTAATCCTAACCCATACGCTAACACTAACCCGCGCCCTCACACGTACGCTCCCCCTAAAGCGTTGTCGTACCCTCCCCTGGACCCAAAACCGTCCCCGTACCCTAACCCTAACCCTAGCAAGAACCCTAACCCTAACCCTTCCCCGAAGCCTGACCCTCACCCGTCCCCTAATCCTAACCCGTACGCTAACACGAACACGCGCCCTAACACGTACGCTCCCCCTAATGCGTTGTCGTACCCTCCCCGGAACCCTAAACCGTCCCCGTCCCCTAACCCTAACCCTAGCCGGAACCCTAAACCTAAACCTTCCCCGAAGCCTGACCCTCACCCGTCCCCTAATCCTCACCCGTACGCTAACACTAACCCGCGCCCTCACACGTACGCTCCCCCTAAAGCTTTGTCGTACCCTCCCCTGGACCCTAAACCGTCCCTGTCCCCTAACCCTAACCCTAGCCGGAACCCTAACCCTAGACCTTCCCCGAAGCCTGACCCTCACCCGTCCCCTAATCCTAAGCCGTACGCTAACACTAACCCGTGCCCTCACACTTACGCTCCCCCTAAAGCGTTGTCGTACCCTCCCCTGGACCCTAAACCATCCCCGTTCCCTAACCCTAACCCTAGCCCGAACCCTAACCCTAACCCTTCCCCGAAGCCTGACCCTCACCCGTCCCCTAATCCTCACCCGTACGCTAACACTAACCCGCGCCCTCACACGTACGCTCCCCCTAAAGCGTTGTCGTACCCTCCCCTGGACTCTAAACTGTCCCCGTCCCCTAACCCTAACCCTAGCCCGAACCCTAACCCTAACCCTTCCCCGAAGCCTGACCCTCACCCGTCCCCTAATCCTAACCCGTACGCTAACACTAACCAGCGCCCTCATGCGTACGCTCCCCCTAAAGTGTTGTCGTACCCTCCCCTGGACCCTAAACCGTCCCCGTCCCCTAAACCTAACCCTAGCCCGAACCCTAACCCTAACCCTTCCCCGAAGCCTGACCCTCACCCGTCCCCTAATCCTAACCCGTACGCTAACACTAACCCGCGCCCTCACACGTACGCTCCCCCTAAAGCGTTGTCGTACCCTCCCCTGGACCCTAAACTGTCCCCGTCCCCTAAACCTAACCCTAGCCCGAACCCTAACCCTAACCCTTCCCCGAAGCCTGACCCTCTCCCGTCCCCTAATCCTAACCCGTACGCTAACACTAACCCGTGCCCTCACGCGTACGCTCCCCTTAAAGCGTTGTCGTACCCTCCCCTGGACCCTAAACCGTCCCCGTCCCCTAACCCTAACCCTAACCCTAACCCGAACCCTAACCCTAACGCTTCCCCGAAACCTGACCCTCACCCGTCCCCTAATCCTAAACCGTTCGCTAACAGTAACCCGCGCCCTCACACGTACGCTCCCCCTAAAGCGTTGTCGTACCCTACCCTGGACCCTAAACCGTCCCCGTCCCCTAACCCTAACCCTAGCCCGAACCCTAAACCTAAACCTTCCCCCAAGCCTAACCCTCACCCGTCCCCTAATCCTAACCCGTACGCTAACACTAACCCGCGCCCTCACACGTACGCTCCCCCTAATGCGTTGTCGTACCCTCCCCTGGACCCTAAACCATCCCCGTCCCCTAACCATAACCCTAGCCCGAACCTTAACCCTAACACTTCCCCGAAGGCTGACCCTCACCCGTCCCCTAATCCTCACCCGTACGCTAACACTAACCCACGCCCTCACACGTACGCTCCCCCTAAAGCGTTGTCGTACCCTCCCCTGGACCCTAAACCGTCCCCGTCCCCAACCCTAACCCTAGCCCGAACCCTAACCCTAACCCTTCCCCGAAGCCTGACACTCACCAATCCCCTAATCCTCACCCGTACGCTAACACTAACCCGCGCCCTCACACGTACGCTCCCCCTAAAGCGTTGTCGTACCCTCCTCTGGACCCGAAACCGTCCCCGTCCCCTAACACTAACCGTAGCCCGAACCCTAACCCTAACCCTTCCCCGAAGCCTGACCCTCACCCGTCCCCTAATCCTAACCCGTACGCTAACACTAACCCACGCCCTCACACGTACGCTCCCCCTAAAGCGTTGTCGTACCCTCCCCTGGACCCTAAACCGTCCCCGTTCCCTAACCCTAACCCTAGCCCGAAACCTAACCCTATCCCTTCCCCGAAGCCTGACCCTCACCCGTCCCCTAATCCTAACCCGTACGCTAACACTAACCCGCGCCCTCACGCGTACGCTCCCCCTAAAGCGTTGTCGTACCCTCCCATGGACCCTAAACCGTCCCCGTCCCCTAACCCTAACCCTAGCCCGAATCCTAACCCTAACACTTCCCCGAAGCCTGACCCTCACCCGTCCCCTAATCCTAACCCGTACGCTAACACTAACCCGCGCCCTCACACGTACGATCCCCATAAAGCGTTGTCATACCCTCCCCTGGACCCTAAACCGTCCCCGTCCCCTATCCCTAACCCTAGCCCGAACCCTAACCCTAACCCTACCCCGAAGCCTGACCCTCACCCGTCCCCTAATCCTCACCCGTACGCTAACACTAACGCGCGCCCTCACACGTACGCTCCCCCTAAAGCGTTGTCGTACCCTCCCCTGGACCCTAAACTGTTCCCGTCCCCTAACCCTAACCCTAGTCCGAACCCTAACCCTAACCCTTCCCCGAAGCCTGACCCTCACCCGTCCCCTAATCCTAACCCGTACGCTAACACTAACCCGCGTCCTCACATGTACGCTCCCCCTAATGCATTGTCGTACCCTCCCCTGGACCCTAAACCGTCCCCGTACCCAACCGTAACCCTAGCCCGAACCCTAACCCTAACTCTTCCCCGAAGCCTGATCCTCACCCGTCTCCTAATCCTAACCCGTACGCTAACACTAACCCGCGCCCTCACACGTACGCTCCCCCTAAAGCGTTGTCGTACCCTCCCCTGGACCCTAAACCATCCCCGTCCCCTAACCATAACCCTAGCCCGAACCTTAACCCTAACACTTCCCCGAAGGCTGACCCTCACCCGTCCCCTAATCCTCACCCGTACGCTAACACTAACCCGCGCCCTCACACGTACGCTCCCCCTAAAGCGTTGTCGTACCCTCCCCTGGACCCTAAACCGTCCCCGTCCCCAACCCTAACCCTAGCCCGAACCCTAACCCTAACCCTTCCCCGAAGCCTGACACTCACCAATCCCCTAATCCTCACCCGTACGCTAACACTAACCCGCGCCCTCACACGTACGCTCCCCCTAAAGCGTTGTCGTACCCTCCCCTGGACCCTAAACTGTCCCCGTACCCAACCGTAACCCTAGCCCGAACCCTAACCCTAACACTTCGCCGAAGCCTGACCCTCACCCGTCTCTTAATCCTAATCCGTACGCTAACACTAACCCGCGACCTCACACGTACGCTCCCCCTAAAGCGTTGTCGTACCCTCCCCTGTACCCTAAACTGTCCCCGTTCCCTAACCCTAACCCTAACCCGAACCCTAACCATAACCCTTCCCCGAAGCCTGACCCTCACCCGTCCCCTAATCCTCACCCGTACGCTAACACTAACCCGCACCCTCACACGTACGCTCCCCCTAAAGCGTTGTCGTACCCTCCCCTGGTCCCTAAACCGTCCCCGTCCCCTAACCCTAACCCTAGCCCGAACCCTAACCCTAACCCTTCCCCGAAGCCTGACCCTCACCCGTCCCCTAATCCTAAACCGTACGCTAACAGTAACCCGCGCCCTCACACGTACGCTTCCCCTAAAGCGTTGTCGTACCCTCCCCTGGACCCTAAACCGTCCCCGTCCCCTAACCCTAACCCTAGCCCGAACCCTAATCCTAAACCATCCCCGAAGCCTGACCCTCACCCGTCCCCTAATCCTCACTCGTACGCTAACACTAACCCGCGCCCTCACACGTACGCTCCCCCTAAAGCGTTGTCGTACCCTCCCCTGGATCCCAAACCGTCCCCGTCCCCTAACCCTAACCCTAACCCTAGCCCGAACCCTAACGCTAACGCTTCCCTGAAGCCTGACCCTCACACGTCCCCTAATCCTAAACCGTACGCTAACACTAACCCGCGCCCTCACACGTACGCTTCCCCTAAAGCGTTGTCGTACCCTCCCCTGGACCCTAAACCGTCCCCGTCCCCTAACCCTAACCCTAACCCTAGCCCGAACCCTAACCCTAACGCTTCCCCGAAGCCTGACCCTCACCCGTCCCCTAATCCTAAACCGTACGCTAACAGTAACCCGCGCCCTCACACGTACGCTTCCCCTAAAGCGTTGTCGTACCCTCCCCTGGACCCTAAACCGTCCCCGTCCCCTAACCCTAACCCTAGCCCGAACCCTAATCCTAAACCATCCCCGAAGCCTGACCCTCTCCCATCCCCTAATCCTCACTCGTACGCTAACACTAACCCGTGCCCTCACACGTACGCTCCCCCTAAAGCGTTGTCGTACCCTCCCCTGGACCCTAAACCGTCCCCGTCCCCTAACCCTAACCCAGGCCCGAACCCTAAACCTAAACCTTCCCCGAAGCCTAACCCTCACCCGTCCCCTAATCCTAACCCGTACGCTAACACTAACCCGCGCCCTCACACGTACGCTCCCCCTAAAGCGTTGTCGTACCCTCCCCTGCACCCTAAACCGTCCCCGTCCCCTAACCCTAACCCTAGCCCGAAACTTAACCCTAACACTTCCCCGAAGGCTGACCCTCACCCGTCCCCTAATCCTCACCCGTACGCTAACACTAACCCGCGCCCTCACACGTACACTCCCCCTAAAGCGTTGTCGTACCCTCCCCTGGACCCTAAACCGTCCCCGTCCCCAACCCTAACCCTAGCCCGAACCCTAACCCTAACCCTTCCCCGAAGCCTGACACTCACCAATCCCCTAATCCTCACCCGTACGCTAACACTAACACGCGCCCTCACACGTACGCTCCCCCTAAAGCGTTGTCGTACCCTCCCCTGGACCCTAAACCGTCTCCATCCCCTAAAACTAACCGTAGCCCGAACCCTAACCCTAACCCTTCCCCGAAGCCTGACCCTCACCCGTCCCCTAATCCTAACCCGTACGCTAACACTAACCCAAGCCCTCACACGTACGCTCCCCCTAAAGCGTTGTCGTACCCTCCCCTGGACCCTAAACCGTACCCGTCACCTAACCCTAACCCTTCCCCGAAGCCTGACCCTCACCTGTCCCCTAATCCTAACACGTACGCTAACACTAACCCACGCCCTCACACGTACGCTCCCCCTAAAGCGTTGTCGTACCCTCCCATGGACCCTAAACCGTCCCCGTCCCCTAACCCTAACCCTAGCCCGAACCCTAACCCTAACCCTTCCCCGAAGCCTGACCCTCACCCGTCCCCTAATCCTAACCCGTACGCTAACACTAACCCACGCCCTCACGCGTACGCTCCCCCTAAAGCGTTGTCGTACCCTCCCCTGGACCCTAAACCGTCCCCGTCCCCTAACCCTAACCCTAGCCCGAACCCTAACCCTAAACCTTCCCCGAAGCCTGACCCTCACCCGTCCCCTAATCCTAACCCGTACGCTAACACTAACCCGCGCCCTCACACGTACGCTCCCCCTAAAGCGTTGTCGTACCCTCCCCTGGACCCTAAACCGTCCCCGTTCCCTAACCCTAACCCTAGCCTGAACCCTAACCCTAACCCTTCCCCGAAGCCTGACCCTCACCCGTCCCCTAATCCTCACCCGTACGCTAACACTAACCCCCGCCCTCACACGTACGCTCCCCCTAAAGCGTTGTCGTACCCTCCCCTGGACCCTAAACCGTCCCCGTCCCCTAACACTAACCCTAGCCCGAACCCTAACCCTAACCCTTCCCCGAAGCCTGACCCTCAGCGGTCCCCTAATCCTAACCCGTACGCTAACACTAACCCGCGCCCTCACACGTACGCTCCCCCTAAAGCGTTGTCGTACCCTCCCCTGGACCCTAAACCGTCCCCGTCCCCTAACCCTAACCCTAGCCCGAACCCTAACCCTAACACTTCCCCGAAGCCTTACCCTCACCCGTCCCCTAATCCTCACTCGTACGCTAACACTAACACACGCCCTAACAAGTACGCTCCCCCTAAAGCGTTGTCGTACCCTCCCCTGGAGCCTAAACCGTCCCCGTCCCCAACCCAAACCCTAGCCCGAACTCTAACCCTAACCCTTCCCCGAAGCCTGACCCTCACCCGTCCCCTAATCCTAACACGTACGCTAACACTAACCCGCGCCCTCACACGTACGCTCCCCCTAAAGCGTTGTCGTACCTCCCCTGGACCCTAAACCGTCCCCGTCCCCAACACTAACCCTAGCCCGAACCCTAACACTAACCCTTCCTCGAAGCCTGAACCTCACCCGTCCCCTAATCCTAACCCGTACGCTAACACTAACCCACAACCTCACACGTACGCTCCCCCTAAAGCGTTGTCGTACCCTCCCCTGGACCCTAAACCATCCCCGCCCCCTAACCCTAACCCTAGCCCGAACCCTAACCCTAACCCTTCTCCGAAGCCTGACCCCCACGCGTCCCCTAATCCTAACACGTACGCTAACACTAACCCGCGCCCTCACACGTACGCTCCCCCTAAAGCGTTGTCGTACCCTCCCCTGGACCCTAAACCGTCCCTGTACCCTAACCCTAACCCTAGCCCGAACCCTAACCCTAACACTTCCCCGAAGCCTGACCCTCACCCGTCCCCTAATCCTAACCCATACGCTAACACTAACCCGCGCCCTCACACGTACGCTCCCCCTAAAGCGTTGTCGTACCCTCCCCTGGACCCAAAACCGTCCCCGTACCCTAACCCTAACCCTAGCAAGAACCCTAACCCTAACCCTTCCCCGAAGCCTGACCCTCACCTGTCCCCTAATCCTAACCCGTACGCTAACACTAACACGCGCTCTAACACGTACGCTCCCCCTAAAGCGTTGTCGTACCCTCCCCGGAACCCTAAACCGTCCCCGTCCCCTAACCCTAACCCTAGCCGGAACCCTAAACCTAAACCTTCCCCGAAGCCTGACCCTCACCCGTCCCCTAATCCTCACCCGTACGCTAACACTAACCCGCGCCCTCACACGTACGCTCCCCCTAAAGCGTTGTCGTACCCTCCCCTGGACCCTAAACCGTCCCCGTCCCCTAACCCTAACCATAGCCCGAACCCTAACCCTAACACTTCCCCGAAGCCTGACCCTCACCCGTCCCCTAATCCTCACTCGTACGCTAACACTAACACACGCCCTAACAAGTACGCTCCCCGTAAAGCATTGTCGTACCCTACCCTGAACCCTAAACCGTCCCCGTCCCCTAACCCTAACCCTAGCCCGAACCCTAACCCTAACCCTTCCCCGAAGCCTGACCCTCACCCATCACCTAATCCTCACTCGTACGCTAACACTAACACGCGCCCTAACACGTACGCTCCCCCTAAAGCTTTGTCGTACCCTCCCCTGGACCCTAAACCGTCCCTGTCCCCTAACCCTAACCCTAGCCGGAAACCTAACCCTAGACCTTCCCCGAAGCCTGACCCTCACCCGTCCCCTAATCCTAAGCCGTACGCTAACACTAACCCGTGCCCTCACACTTACGCTCCCCCTAAAGCGTTGTCGTACCCTCCCCTGGACCCTAAACCATCCCCGTTCCCTAACCCTAACCCTAGCCCGAACCCTAACCCTAACCCTTCCCCGAAGCCTGACCCTCACCCGTCCCCTAATCCTCACCCGTACGCTAACACTAACCCGCGCCCTCACACGTACGCTCCCCCTAAAGCGTTGTCGTACCCTCCCCTGGACCCTAAACTGTCCCCGTCCCCTAACCCTAACCCTAGCCCGAACCCTAACCCTAACCCTTCCCCGAAGCCTGACCCTCACCCGTCCCCTAATCCTAACCCGTACGCTAACACTAACCAGCGCCCTCATGCGTACGCTCCCCCTAAAGCGTTGTCGTACCCTCCCCTGGACCCTAAACCGTCCCCGTCCCCTAAACCTAACCCTAGCCCGAACCCTAACCCTAACCCTTCCCCGAAGCCTGACCCTCACCCGTCCCCTAATCCTAACCCGTACGCTAACACTAACCCGCGCCCTCACACGTACGCTCCCCCTAAAGCGTTGTCGTACCCTCCCCTGGACCCTAAACTGTCCCCGTCCCCTAACCCTAACCCTAGCCCGAACCCTAACCCTAACCCTTCCCCGAAGCCTGACCCTCTCCCGTCCCCTAATCCTAACCCGTACGCTAACACTAACCCGTGCCCTCACGCGTACGCTCCCCCTAAAGCGTTGTCGTACCCTCCCCTGGACCCTAAACCGTCCCCGTCCCCTAACCCTAACCCTAACCCTAACCCGAACCCTAACCCTAACGCTTCCCTGAAACCTGACCCTCACCCGTCCCCTAATCCTAAACCGTTCGCTAACAGTAACCCGCGCCCTCACACGTACGCTCCCCCTAAAGCGTTGTCGTACCCTCCCCTGGACCCTAAACCGTCCCCGTCCCCTAACCCTAACCCTAGCCCGAACCCTAAACTTAAACCTTCCCCCAAGCCTAACCCTCACCCGTCCCCTAATCCTAACCCGTACGCTAACACTAACCCGCGCCCTCACACGTACGCTCCCCCTAATGCGTTGTCGTACCCTCCCCTGGACCCTAAACCGTCCCCGTCCCCTAACCATAACCCTAGCCGGAACCTTAACCCTAACACTTCCCCGAAGGCTGACCCTCACCCGTCCCCTAATCTTCACCCGTACGCTAACACTAACCCGCGCCCTCACACGTACGCTCCCCCTAAAGCGTTGTCGTACCCTCCCCTGGACCCTAAACCGTCCCCGTCCCCTAACCATAACCCTAGCCCGAACCTTAACCCTAACACTTCCCCGAAGGCTGACCCTCACCCGTCCCCTAATCCTCACCCGTACGCTAACAGTAACCCGCGCCCTCACACGTACGCTCCCCCTAAAGCGTTGTCGTACCCTCCCCTGGACCCTAAACCGTCCCCGTCCCCTAACCATAACCCTAGCCCGAACCTTAACCCTAACACTTCCCCGAAGGCTGACCCTCACCCGTCCCCTAATCCTCACCCGTACGCTAACACTAACCCGCGCCCTCACACGTACGCTCCCCCTAAAGCGTTGTCGTACCCTCCCCTGGACCCTAAACCGTCCCCGTCCCCTAACCATAACCCTAGCCCGAACCTTAACCCTAACACTTCCCCGAAGGCTGACCCTCACCCGTCCCCTAATCCTCACCCGTACGCTAACACTAACCCGCGCCCTCACACGTACGCTCCCCCTAAAGCGTTGTCGTACCCTCCCCTGGACCCTAAACTGTCCCCGTCCCCTAAACCTAACCCTAGCCCGAACCCTAACCCTAACCCTTCCCCGAAGCCTGACCCTCACCCGTCCCCTAATCCTAACCCGTACGCTAACACTAACCAGCGCCCTCATGCGTACGCTCCCCCTAAAGCGTTGTCGTACCCTCCCCTGGACCCTAAACCGTCCCCGTCCCCTAAACCTAACCCTAGCCCGAACCCTAACCCTAACCCTTCCCCGAAGCCTGACCCTCACCCGTCCCCTAATCCTAACCCGTACGCTAACACTAACCCGCGCCCTCACACGTACGCTCCCCCTAAAGCGTTGTCGTACCCTCCCCTGGACCCTAAACTGTCCCCGTCCCCTAACCCTAACCCTAGCCAGAACCCTAACCCTAACCCTTCCCCGAAGCCTGACCCTCTCCCGTCCCCTAATCCTAACCCGTACGCTAACACTAACCCGCGCCCTCACGCGTACGCTCCCCCTAAAGCGTTGTCGTACCCTCCCCTGGACCCTAAACCGTCCCCGTCCCCTAACCCTAACCCTAACCCTAACCCGAACCCTAACCCTAACGCTTCCCCGAAACCTGACCCTCACCCGTCCCCTAATCCTAAACCGTTCGCTAACAGTAACCCGCGCCCTCACACGTACGCTCCCCCTAAAGCGTTGTCGTACCCTCCCCTGGACCCTAAACCGTCCCCGTCCCCTAACCCTAACCCTAGCCCGAACCCTAAACCTAAACCTTCCCCCAATCCTAACCCTCACCCGTCCCCTAATCCTAACCCGTACGCTAACACTAACCCGCGCCCTCACACGTACGCTCCCCCTAATGCGTTGTCGTACCCTCCCCTGGACCCTAAACCGTCCCCGTCCCCTAACCATAACCCTAGCCCGAACCTTAACCCTAACACTTCCCCGAAGGCTGACCCTCACCCGTCCCCTAATCCTCACCCGTACGCTAACACTAACCCGCGCCCTCACACGTACGCTCCCCCTAAAGCGTTGTCGTACCCTCCCCTGGACCCTAAACCGTCCCCGTCCCCAACCCTAACCCTAGCCCGAACCCTAACCCTAACCTTTCCCCGAAGCCTGACACTCACCAATCCCCTAATCCTCACCCGTACGCTAACACTAACCCGCGCCCTCACACGTACGCTCCCCCTAAAGCGTTGTCGTACCCTCCCCTGGACCCTAAACCGTCCCGTCACCTAACCCTAACCCTTCCCCGAAGCCTGACCCTCACCCGTCCCCTAATCCTAACACGTACGCTAACACTAACCTGCGCCCTCACACGTACGCTCCCCCTAAAGCGTTGTCGTTCCCTCCCCTGGACCCTAAACCGTCCCCGTCCCCTAACCCTAACCCTAGCCCGAACCCTAACCCTAAACCTTCCCCGAAGCCTGACCCTCACCCGTCCCCTATTCCTAACCCGTACGCTAACACTAACCCGCGCCCTCACACGTACGCTCCCCCTAAAGCGTTGTCGTACCCTCCCCTGGACCCTAAACCGTCCCCGTCCCCTAACACTAACCCTAGCCCGAACCCTAACCCTAACGCTTCCCCGAAGCCTGACCCTCACCCGTCCCCTAATCCTAACCCGTACGCTAACACTAACCCACGCCCTCACACGTACGCTCCCCCTAAAGCGTTGTCGTACCATCCCATGGACCCTAAACCGTCCCCGTCCCCTAACCCTAACCCTAGCCCGAACCCTAACCCTAACCCTTCCCCGAAGCCTGACACTCACCCGTCCCCTAATCCTAACCCGTACGCTAACACTAACCCGCGCCCTCACGCGTACACTCCCCCTAAAGCGTTGTCGTACCCTCCCCTGGACTCTAAACCGTCCCCGTCCCCTAACCCTAACCCTAACCCTAACCCTAACCCGAACCCTAACCCTAACGCTTCCCCGAAACCTGACCCTCACCCGTCCCCTAATCCTAAACCGTTCGCTAACAGTAACCCGCGCCCTCACACGTACACTCCCCCTAAAGCGTTGTCGTACCCTCCCCTGGACCCTAAACCGTCCCCGTCCCCTAACCCTAACCCTAGCCCGAACCCTAAACCTAAACCTTCCCCCAATCCTAACCCTCACCCGTCCCCTAATCCTAACCCGTACGCTAACACTAACCCGCGCCCTCACACGTACGCTCCCCCTAATGCGTTGTCGTACCCTCCCCTGGACCCTAAACCGTCCCCGTCCCCTAACCATAACCCTAGCCCGAACCTTAACCCTAACACTTCCCCGAAGGCTGACCCTCACCCGTCCCCTAATCCTCACCCGTACGCTAACACTAACCCGCGCCCTCACACGTACGCTCCCCCTAAAGCGTTGTCGTACCCTCCCCTGGACCCTAAACCGTCCCGTCACCTAACCCTAACCCTTCCCCGAAGCCTGACCCTCACCCGTCCCCTAATCCTAACCCGTACGCTAACACTAACCCACGCCCTCACACGTACGCTCCCCCTAAAGCGTTGTCGTACCCTCCCCTGGACCCTAAACCGTCCCGTCACCTAACCCTAACCCTTCCCCGAAGCCTGACCCTCACCCGTCCCCTAATCCTAACACGTACGCTAACACTAACCTGCGCCCTCACACGTACGCTCCCCCTAAAGCGTTGTCGTACCCTCCCCTGGACCCTAAACCGTCCCCGTCCCCTAACCCTAACCCTAGCCCGAACCCTAACCCTAAACCTTCCCCGAAGCCTGACCCTCACCCGTCCCCTATTCCTAACCCGTACGCTAACACTAACCCGCGCCCTCACACGTACGCTCCCCCTAAAGCGTTGTCGTACCCTCCCCTGGACCCTAAACCGTCCCCGTCCCCTAACACTAACCCTAGCCCGAACCCTAACCCTAACGCTTCCCCGAAGCCTGACCCTCACCCGTCCCCTAATCCTAACCCGTACGCTAACACTAACCCACGCCCTCACACGTACGCTCCCCCTAAAGCGTTGTCGTACCCTCCCATGGACCCTAAACCGTCCCCGTCCCCTAACCCTAACCCTAGCCCGAACCCTAACCCTAACCCTTCCCCGAAGCCTGACACTCACCCGTCCCCTAATCCTAACCCGTACACTAACACTAACCCGCGCCCTCACGCGTACACTCCCCCTAAAGCGTTGTCGTACCCTCCCCTGGACTCTAAACCGTCCCCGTCCCCTAACCCTAACCCTAGCCCGAACCCTAACCCTAAACCTTCCCCGAAGCCTGACCCTCACCCGTCCCCTAATCCTAACCCGTACGCTAACACTAACCCGTGCCCTCACACGTACGCTCCCCCTAAAGCGTTGTCGTACCCTCCCCAGGACCCTAAACCGTCCCCGTTCCCTAACCCTAACCCTAGCCTGAACCCTAACCCTAACCCTTCCCCGAAGCCTGACCCTCACCCTTCCCCTAATCCTCACCCGTACGCTAACACTAACCCCCGCCCTCACACGTACGCTCCCCCTAAAGCGTTGTCGTACCCTCCCCTGGACCCTAAACCGTCCCCGTCCCCTAACCCTAACCCTAGCCCAAACCCTAACCCTAACCCTTCCCCGAAGCCTGACCGTCACCCGTCCCCTAATCCTAACCCGTACGCTAAAACTAACCCGCGCCCACACAAGTACGCTCCCCCTAAAGCGTTGTCGTACCCTCCCCTGGACCCCAAACCGTCCCCGTCCCCTAACCCTAACCCTAGCAAGAACCCTAAGCCTAACCGTTCCCCGAAGCCTGACCCTCACCCGTCCCATAATCCTCACCCGTACGCTAACACTAACCCGCGCCCTCACACGTACGCTCCCCCTAATGCGTTGTCGTACCCTCCCCTGGACCCTAAACCGTCCCCGTCCCCTAACCATAACCCTAGCCGGAACCTTAACCCTAACACTTCCCCGAAGGCTGACCCTCACCCGTCTCCTAATCCTCACCCGTACGCTAACACTAACCCGCGCCCTCACACGTACGCTCCCCCTAAAGCGTTGTCGTACCCTCCCCTGGACCCTAAACCGTCCCCGTCCCCTAACCATAACCCTAGCCCGAACCTTAACCCTAACACTTCCCCGAAGGCTGACCCTCACCCGTCCCCTAATCCTCACCCGTACGCTAACAGGAACCCGCGCCCTCACACGTACGCTCCCCCTAAAGCGTTGTCGTACCCTCCCCTGGACCCTAAACCGTCCCCGTCCCCTAACCATAACCCTAGCCCGAACCTTAACCCTAACACTTCCCCGAAGGCTGGCCCTCACCCGTCCCCTAATCCTCACCCGTACGCTAACACTAACCCGCGCCCTCACACGTACGCTCCCCCTAAAGCGTTGTCGTACCCTCCCCTGGACCCTAAACCGTCCCCGTCCCCTAACCATAACCCTAGCCCGAACCTTAACCCTAACACTTCCCCGAAGGCTGACCCTCACCCGTCCCCTAATCCTCACCCGTACGCTAACACTAACCCGCGCCCTCACACGTACGCTCCCCCTAAAGCGTTGTCGTACCCTCCCCTGGACCCTAAACTGTCCCCGTCCCCTAAACCTAACCCTAGCCCGAACCCTAACCCTAACCCTTCCCCGAAGCCTGACCCTCACCCGTCCCCTAATCCTAACCCGTACGCTAACACTAACCAGCGCCCTCATGCGTACGCTCCCCCTAAAGCGTTGTCGTACCCTCCCCTGGACCCTAAACCGTCCCCGTCCCCTAAACCTAACCCTAGCCCGAACCCTAACCCTAACCCTTCCCCGAAGCCTGACCCTCACCCGTCCCCTAATCCTAACCCGTACGCTAACACTAACCCGCGCCCTCACACGTACGCTCCCCCTAAAGCGTTGTCGTACCCTCCCCTGGACCCTAAACTGTCCCCGTCCCCTAACCCTAACCCTAGCCCGAACCCTAACCCTAACCCTTCCCCGAAGCCTGACCCTCTCCCGTCCCCTAATCCTAACCCGTACGCTAACACTAACCCGCGCCCTCACGCGTACGCTCCCCCTAAAGCGTTGTCGTACCCTCCCCTGGACCCTAAACCGTCCCCGTCCCCTAACCCTAACCCTAACCCTAACCCGAACCCTAACCCTAACGCTTCCCCGAAACCTGACCCTCACCCGTCCCCTAATCCTAAACCGTTCGCTAACAGTAACCCGCGCCCTCACACGTACGCTCCCCCTAAAGCGTTGTCGTACCCTCCCCTGGACCCTAAACCGTCCCCGTCCCCTAACCCTAACCCTAGCCCGAACCCTAAACCTAAACCTTCCCCCAATCCTAACCCTCACCCGTCCCCTAATCCTAACCCGTACGCTAACACTAACCCGCGCCCTCACACGTACGCTCCCCCTAAAGCGTTGTCGTACCCTCCCCTGGACCCTAAACCGTCCCCGTCCCCAACCCTAACCCTAGCCCGAACTCTAACCCTAACCTTTCCCCGAAGCCTGACACTCACCAATCCCCTAATCCTCACCCGTACGCTAACACTAACCCGCGCCCTCACACGTACGCTCCCCCTAAAGCGTTGTCGTACCCTCCCCTGGACCCTAAACCGTCCCGTCACCTAACCCTAACCCTTCCCCGAAGCCTGACCCTCACCCGTCCCCTAATCCTAACCCGTACGCTAACACTAACCCACGCCCTCACACGTACGCTCCCCCTAAAGCGTTGTCGTACCCTCCCCTGGACCCTAAACCGTCCCGTCACCTAACCCTAACCCTTCCCCGAAGCCTGACCCTCACCCGTCCCCTAATCCTAACACGTACGCTAACACTAACCTGCGCCCTCACACGTACGCTCCCCCTAAAGCGTTGTCGTACCCTCCCCTGGACCCTAAACCGTCCCCGTCCCCTAACCCTAACCCTAGCCCGAACCCTAACCCTAAACCTTCCCCGAAGCCTGACCCTCACCCGTCCCCTATTCCTAACCCGTACGCTAACACTAACCCGCGCCCTCACACGTACGCTCCCCCTAAAGCGTTGTCGTACCCTCCCCTGGACCCTAAACCGTCCCCGTCCCCTAACACTAACCCTAGCCCGAACCCTAACCCTAACGCTTCCCCGAAGCCTGACCCTCACCCGTCCCCTAATCCTAACCCGTACGCTAACACTAACCCACGCCCTCACACGTACGCTCCCCCTAAAGCGTTGTCGTACCCTCCCATGGACCCTAAACCGTCCCCGTCCCCTAACCCTAACCCTAGCCCGAACCCTAACCCTAACCCTTCCCCGAAGCCTGACACTCACCCGTCCCCTAATCCTAACCCGTACGCTAACACTAACCCGCGCCCTCACGCGTACACTCCCCCTAAAGCGTTGTCGTACCCTCCCCTGGACTCTAAACCGTCCCCGTCCCCTAACCCTAACCCTAACCCTAACCCGAACCCTAACCCTAACGCTTCCCCGAAACCTGACCCTCACCCGTCCCCTAATCCTAAACCGTTCGCTAACAGTAACCCGCGCCCTCACACGTACGCTCCCCCTAAAGCGTTGTCGTACCCTCCCCTGGACCCTAAACCGTCCCCGTCCCCTAACCCTAACCCTAGCCCGAACCCTAAACCTAAACCTTCCCCCAATCCTAACCCTCACCCGTCCCCTAATCCTAACCCGTACGCTAACACTAACCCGCGCCCTCACACGTACGCTCCCCCTAATGCGTTGTCGTACCCTCCCCTGGACCCTAAACCGTCCCCGTCCCCTAACCATAACCCTAGCCCGAACCTTAACCCTAACACTTCCCCGAAGGCTGACCCTCACCCGTCCCCTAATCCTCACCCGTACGCTAACACTAACCCGCGCCCTCACACGTACGCTCCCCCTAAAGCGTTGTCGTACCCTCCCCTGGACCCTAAACCGTCCCCGTCCCCAACCCTAACCCTAGCCCGAACCCTAACCCTAACCTTTCCCCGAAGCCTGACACTCACCAATCCCCTAATCCTCACCCGTACGCTAACACTAACCCGCGCCCTCACACGTACGCTCCCCCTAAAGCGTTGTCGTACCCTCCCCTGGACCCTAAACCGTCCCGTCACCTAACCCTAACCCTTCCCCGAAGCCTGACCCTCACCCGTCCCCTAATCCTAACCCGTACGCTAACACTAACCCACGCCTTCACACGTACGCTCCCCCTAAAGCGTTGTCGTACCCTCCCCTGGACCCTAAACCGTCCCGTCACCTAACCCTAACCCTTCCCCGAAGCCTGACCCTCACCCGTCCCCTAATCCTAACACGTACGCTAACACTAACCTGCGCCCTCACACGTACGCTCCCCCTAAAGCGTTGTCGTACCCTCCCCTGGACCCTAAACCGTCCCCGTCCCCTAACCCTAACCCTAGCCCGAACCCTAACCCTAAACCTTCCCCGAAGCCTGACCCTCACCCGTCCCCTATTCCTAACCCGTACGCTAACACTAACCCGCGCCCTCACACGTACGCTCCCCCTAAAGCGTTGTCGTACCCTCCCCTGGACCCTAAACCGTCCCCGTCCCCTAACACTAACCCTAGCCCGAACCCTAACCCTAACGCTTCCCCGAAGCCTGACCCTCACCCGTCCCCTAATCCTAACCCGTACGCTAACACTAACCCACGCCCTCACACGTACGCTCCCCCTAAAGCGTTGTCGTACCCTCCCATGGACCCTAAACCGTCCCCGTCCCCTAACCCTAACCCTAGCCCGAACCCTAACCCTAAACCTTCCCCGAAGCCTGACACTCACCCGTCCCCTAATCCTAACCCGTACGCTAACACTAACCCGCGCCCTCACGCGTACACTCCCCCTAAAGCGTTGTCGTACCCTCCCCTGGACTCTAAACCGTCCCCGTCCCCTAACCCTAACCCTAGCCCGAACCCTAACCCTAAACCTTCCCCGAAGCCTGACCCTCACCCGTCCCCTAATCCTCACCCGTACGCTAACACTAACCCGCGCCCTCACACGTACGCTCCCCCTAAAGCGTTGTCGTACCCTCCCCTGGACCCTAAACCGTCCCCGTCCCCTAACCATAACCCTAGCCCGAACCTTAACCCTAACACTTCCCCGAAGGCTGACCCTCACCCGTCCCCTAATCCTCACCCGTACGCTAACACTAACCCGCGCCCTCACACGTACGCTCCCCCTAAAGCGTTGTCGTACCCTCCCCTGGACCCTAAACTGTCCCCGTCCCCTAAACCTAACCCTAGCCCGAACCCTAACCCTAACCCTTCCCCGAAGCCTGACCCTCACCCGTCCCCTAATCCTAACCCGTACGCTAACACTAACCAGCGCCCTCATGCGTACGCTCCCCCTAAAGCGTTGTCGTACCCTCCCCTGGACCCTAAACCGTCCCCGTCCCCTAAACCTAACCCTAGCCCGAACCCTAACCCTAACCCTTCCCCGAAGCCTGACCCTCACCCGTCCCCTAATCCTAACCCGTACGCTAACACTAACCCGCGCCCTCACACGTACGCTCCCCCTAAAGCGTTGTCGTACCCTCCCCTGGACCCTAAACTGTCCCCGTCCCCTAACCCTAACCCTAGCCCGAACCCTAACCCTAACCCTTCCCCGAAGCCTGACCCTCTCCCGTCCCCTAATCCTAACCCGTACGCTAACACTAACCCGCGCCCTCACGCGTACGCTCCCCCTAAAGCGTTGTCGTACCCTCCCCTGGACCCTAAACCGTCCCCGTCCCCTAACCCTAACCCTAACCCTAACCCGAACCCTAACCCTAACGCTTCCCCGAAACCTGACCCTCACCCGTCCCCTAATCCTAAACCGTTCGCTAACAGTAACCCGCGCCCTCACACGTACGCTCCCCCTAAAGCGTTGTCGTACCCTCCCCTGGACCCTAAACCGTCCCCGTCCCCTAACCCTAACCCTAGCCCGAACCCTAAACCTAAACCTTCCCCCAATCCTAACCCTCACCCGTCCCCTAATCCTAACCCGTACGCTAACACTAACCCGCGCCCTCACACGTACGCTCCCCCTAAAGCGTTGTCGTACCCTCCCCTGGACCCTAAACCGTCCCCGTCCCCAACCCTAACCCTAGCCCGAACTCTAACCCTAACCTTTCCCCGAAGCCTGACACTCACCAATCCCCTAATCCTCACCCGTACGCTAACACTAACCCGCGCCCTCACACGTACGCTCCCCCTAAAGCGTTGTCGTACCCTCCCCTGGACCCTAAACCGTCCCGTCACCTAACCCTAACCCTTCCCCGAAGCCTGACCCTCACCCGTCCCCTAATCCTAACCCGTACGCTAACACTAACCCACGCCCTCACACGTACGCTCCCCCTAAAGCGTTGTCGTACCCTCCCCTGGACCCTAAACCGTCCCGTCACCTAACCCTAACCCTTCCCCGAAGCCTGACCCTCACCCGTCCCCTAATCCTAACACGTACGCTAACACTAACCTGCGCCCTCACACGTACGCTCCCCCTAAAGCGTTGTCGTACCCTCCCCTGGACCCTAAACCGTCCCCGTCCCCTAACCCTAACCCTAGCCCGAACCCTAACCCTAAACCTTCCCCGAAGCCTGACCCTCACCCGTCCCCTATTCCTAACCCGTACGCTAACACTAACCCGCGCCCTCACACGTACGCTCCCCCTAAAGCGTTGTCGTACCCTCCCCTGGACCCTAAACCGTCCCCGTCCCCTAACACTAACCCTAGCCCGAACCCTAACCCTAACGCTTCCCCGAAGCCTGACCCTCACCCGTCCCCTAATCCTAACCCGTACGCTAACACTAACCCACGCCCTCACACGTACGCTCCCCCTAAAGCGTTGTCGTACCCTCCCATGGACCCTAAACCGTCCCCGTCCCCTAACCCTAACCCTAGCCCGAACCCTAACCCTAACCCTTCCCCGAAGCCTGACACTCACCCGTCCCCTAATCCTAACCCGTACGCTAACACTAACCCGCGCCCTCACGCGTACACTCCCCCTAAAGCGTTGTCGTACCCTCCCCTGGACTCTAAACCGTCCCCGTCCCCTAACCCTAACCCTAACCCTAACCCGAACCCTAACCCTAACGCTTCCCCGAAACCTGACCCTCACCCGTCCCCTAATCCTAAACCGTTCGCTAACAGTAACCCGCGCCCTCACACGTACGCTCCCCCTAAAGCGTTGTCGTACCCTCCCCTGGACCCTAAACCGTCCCCGTCCCCTAACCCTAACCCTAGCCCGAACCCTAAACCTAAACCTTCCCCCAATCCTAACCCTCACCCGTCCCCTAATCCTAACCCGTACGCTAACACTAACCCGCGCCCTCACACGTACGCTCCCCCTAATGCGTTGTCGTACCCTCCCCTGGACCCTAAACCGTCCCCGTCCCCTAACCATAACCCTAGCCCGAACCTTAACCCTAACACTTCCCCGAAGGCTGACCCTCACCCGTCCCCTAATCCTCACCCGTACGCTAACACTAACCCGCGCCCTCACACGTACGCTCCCCCTAAAGCGTTGTCGTACCCTCCCCTGGACCCTAAACCGTCCCCGTCCCCAACCCTAACCCTAGCCCGAACCCTAACCCTAACCTTTCCCCGAAGCCTGACACTCACCAATCCCCTAATCCTCACCCGTACGCTAACACTAACCCGCGCCCTCACACGTACGCTCCCCCTAAAGCGTTGTCGTACCCTCCCCTGGACCCTAAACCGTCCCGTCACCTAACCCTAACCCTTCCCCGAAGCCTGACCCTCACCCGTCCCCTAATCCTAACCCGTACGCTAACACTAACCCACGCCTTCACACGTACGCTCCCCCTAAAGCGTTGTCGTACCCTCCCCTGGACCCTAAACCGTCCCGTCACCTAACCCTAACCCTTCCCCGAAGCCTGACCCTCACCCGTCCCCTAATCCTAACACGTACGCTAACACTAACCTGCGCCCTCACACGTACGCTCCCCCTAAAGCGTTGTCGTACCCTCCCCTGGACCCTAAACCGTCCCCGTCCCCTAACCCTAACCCTAGCCCGAACCCTAACCCTAAACCTTCCCCGAAGCCTGACCCTCACCCGTCCCCTATTCCTAACCCGTACGCTAACACTAACCCGCGCCCTCACACGTACGCTCCCCCTAAAGCGTTGTCGTACCCTCCCCTGGACCCTAAACCGTCCCCGTCCCCTAACACTAACCCTAGCCCGAACCCTAACCCTAACGCTTCCCCGAAGCCTGACCCTCACCCGTCCCCTAATCCTAACCCGTACGCTAACACTAACCCACGCCCTCACACGTACGCTCCCCCTAAAGCGTTGTCGTACCCTCCCATGGACCCTAAACCGTCCCCGTCCCCTAACCCTAACCCTAGCCCGAACCCTAACCCTAAACCTTCCCCGAAGCCTGACACTCACCCGTCCCCTAATCCTAACCCGTACGCTAACACTAACCCGCGCCCTCACGCGTACACTCCCCCTAAAGCGTTGTCGTACCCTCCCCTGGACTCTAAACCGTCCCCGTCCCCTAACCCTAACCCTAGCCCGAACCCTAACCCTAAACCTTCCCCGAAGCCTGACCCTCACCCGTCCCCTAATCCTCACCCGTACGCTAACACTAACCCGCGCCCTCACACGTACGCTCCCCCTAAAGCGTTGTCGTACCCTCCCCTGGACCCTAAACCGTCCCCGTCCCCTAACCATAACCCTAGCCCGAACCTTAACCCTAACACTTCCCCGAAGGCTGACCCTCACCCGTCCCCTAATCCTCACCCGTACGCTAACACTAACCCGCGCCCTCACACGTACGCTCCCCCTAAAGCGTTGTCGTACCCTCCCCTGGACCCTAAACTGTCCCCGTCCCCTAAACCTAACCCTAGCCCGAACCCTAACCCTAACCCTTCCCCGAAGCCTGACCCTCACCCGTCCCCTAATCCTAACCCGTACGCTAACACTAACCAGCGCCCTCATGCGTACGCTCCCCCTAAAGCGTTGTCGTACCCTCCCCTGGACCCCAAACCGTCCCCGTCCCCTAACCCTAACCCTAGCAAGAACCCTAAGCCTAACCGTTCCCCGAAGCCTGACCCTCACCCGTCCCATAATCCTCACCCGTACGCTAACACTAACCCGCGCCCTCACACGTACGCTCCCCCTAAAGCGTTGTCGTACCCTCCCCTGGACCCTAAACTGTCCCCGTCCCCTAACCCTAACCCTAGCCCGAACCCTAACCGTAACCCTTCCCCGAAGCCTGAACCTCACCCGTCCCCTAATCCTAACCCGTACGCTAACACTAACACGCGCCCTAACACGTACGCTCCCCCTAAAGCGTTGTCGTACCCTCCCCTGAACCCTAAACCGTCCCCGTCCCCTAACCCTAACCCTAGCCGGAACCCTAACCCTAACCCTTCCCCGAAGCCTGACCCTCACCCGTCCCCTAATCCTCACTCGTACGCTAACACTAACACACGCCCTAACAAGTACGCTCCCCCTAAAGCGTTATCGTACCCTCCCCTGGACCCTAAACCGTCCCCGTCCCCAACCCAAACCCTAGCCCCAACTCTAACCCTAACCCTTCCCCGAAGCCTGACCCTCACCCGTCCCCTAATCCTAACACGTACGCTAACACTAACCAGCGCCCTCACACGTACGCTCCCCCTAAAGCGTTGTCGTACCTCCCCTGGACCCTAAACCGTCCCCGTCCCCAACACTAACCCTAGCCCGAACCCTAACCCTAACCCTTCCCCGAAGCCTGACCCTCACCCGTCCCCTAATCCTAACCCGTACGCTAACACTAACCCACAACCTCACACGTACGCTCCCCCTAAAGCGTTGTCGTACCCTCCCCTGGACCCTAAACCGTCCCCGTCCCCTAACCCTAACCCTAGCCCGAACCCTAACCCTAACCCTTCCTCGAAGCCTGACCCTCACCCGTCCCCTAATCCTAAACCGTACGCTAACACTAACCCGCACCCTCACACGTACGCTCCCCCTAAAGCGTTGTCGTACCGTCCCCTAGACCCAAAACCGTCCCCGTACCCTAACCCTAACCCTAGCATGAACCCTAACCCTAACAATTCCCCGAAGCCTGACCCTCACCTGTCCCCTAATCCTCACCCGTACGCTAACACTAACCCGCGCCCTCACACGTACGCTCCCCCTAAAGCGTTGTCGTACCCTCCCCTGGACCCTAAACTGTCCCCGTCCCCTATCCCTAACCCTAGCCCGAACCCTAACCCTAACCCTTCCCCGTAGCCTGACCCTCACCCGTCCCCTAATCCTAACCCGTACGCTAACAATAACCCACGCCCTCACACGTACGCTCCCCCTACAGCGTTGTCGTACCCTCCCATGGACCCTAAACCGTCCCCGTCCCCTAACCCTAACCCTAGCCCGAACCCTAACCCTAACACTTCCCCGAAGCCTGACCCTCACCCGTCCCCTAATCCTAACCCGTACGCTAACACTAACCCGCGCCCTCACGCGTACGCTCCCCCTAAAGCGTTGTCGTAACCTCCCCTGGACCCTAAACCATCCCCGTCCCCTAACCCTAACCCTAGCCCGAACCCTAACCCTAAACCTTCCCCGAAGCCTGACCCTCACCCGTCCCCTAATCCTAACCCGTACGCTAACACTAACCCGCACCCTCACACGTACGCTCCCCCTAAAGCGTTGTCGTACCCTCCCCTGGACCCTAAACCGTCCCCGTTCCCTAACCCTAACCCTAGCCTGAACCCTAACCCTAACCCTTCCCCGAAGCCTGACCCTCACCCGTCCCCTAATCCTCACCCGTACGCTAACACTAAACCCCGCCCTCACACCTACGCTCCCCCTAAAGCGTTGTCGTACCCTCCCCTGGACCCTAAACCGTCCCCGTCCCCTAAAACTAACCCTAGCCCGAACCCTAACCCTAACCCTTCCCCGAAGCCTGACCCTCACCGGTCCCCTAATCCTAACCCGTACGCTAACACTAACCCGCGCCCTCACACGTACGCTCCCCCTAAAGCGTTGTCGTACCCTCCCCTGGACCCTAAACCGTCCCCGTCCCCTAACCCTAACCCTAGCCCGAACCCTAACCCTAACCCTTCCCCGAAGCCTGACCCTCACCCGTCCCCTAATCCTAACCCGTACGCTAACACTAACCCGCGCCCTCACAAGTACGCTCCCCCTAAAGCGCTGTCGTACCCTCCACTGGACCCCAAACCGTCCCCGTCCCCTAACCCTAACCCTAGCAAGAACCCTAAGCCTAACCATTCCCCGAAGCCTGACCCTCACCCGTCCCCTAATCCTCACCCGTACGCTAACACTAACCCGCGCCCTCACACGTACGCTCCCCCTAAAGCGTTGTCGTACCCTCCCCTTTACCCTAAACTGTCCCCGTCCCCTAACCCTAACCCTAACCCGAACCCTAACCCTAACGCTTCCCCGAAACCTGACCCTCACCAGTCCCCTAATCCTAAACCGTTCGCTAACAGTAACCCGCGCCCTCACACGTACGCTCCCCCTAAAGCGTTGTCGTACCCTCCCCTGGACCCTAAACCGTCCCCGTCCCCTAACCCTAACCCTAGCCCGAACCCTAAACCTAAACCTTCCCCCAAGCCTAACCCTCACCCGTCCCCTAATCCTAACACGTACGCTAACACTAACCCGCGCCCTCACACGTACGCTCCCCCTAATGCGTTGTCGTACCCTCCCCTGGACCCTAAACCGTCCCCGTCCCCTAACCATAACCCTAGCCCGAACCTTAACCCTAACACTTCCCCGAAGGCTGACCCTCACCCGTCCCCTAATCCTCACCCGTACGCTAACACTAACCCGCGCCCTCACACGTACGCTCCCCCTAAAGCGTTGTCGTACCCTCCCCTGGACCCTAAACCGTCCCCGTCCCCAACCCTAACCCTAGCCCGAACCCTAACACTAACCCTTCCCCGAAGCCTGACACTCACCAATCCCCTAATCCTCAACCGTACGCTAACACTAACCCGCGCCCTCACACGTATGCTCCCCCGAAAGCGTTGTCGTACCCTCCCCTGGACCCTAAACCGTCCCCGTCCCCTAACACTAACCGTAGCCCGAACCCTAACCCTAACCCTTCCCCGAAGCCTGACCCTCACCCGTCCCCTAATCCTAACCCGTACGCTAACACTAACCCACGCCCTCACACGTACGCTCCCCCTAAAGCGTTGTCGTACCCTCCCCTGGACCCTAAACCGTCCCGTCACCTAACCCTAACCCTTCCCCGAAGCCTGACCCTCACCCGTCCCCTAATCCTAACACGTACGCTAACACTAACCTGCGCCCTCACACGTACACTCCCCCTAAAGTGTTGTCGTACCCTCCCCTGGACCCTAAACCGTCCCCGTCCCCTAACCCTAACCCTAGCCCGAACCCTACCCCTAAACCTTCCCCGAAGCCTGACCCTCACCCGTCCCCTATTCCTAACCCGTACTCTAACACTAACCCGCGCCCTCACACGTACGCTCCCCCTAAAGCGTTGTCGTACCCTCCCCTGGACCCTAAACCGTCCCCGTCCCCTAACACTAACCCTAGCCCGAACCCTAACCCTAACGCTTCCCCGAAGCCTGACCCTCACCCGTCCCCTAATCCTAACCCGTACGCTAACACTAACCCACGCCCTCACACTTACGCTCCCCCTAAACCGTTGTCGTACCCTCCCATGGACCCTAAACCGTCCCCGTCCCCTAACCCTAACCCTAGCCCGAACCCTAACCCTAACCGTTCCCCGAAGCCTGACACTCACCCGTCCCCTAATCCTAACCCGTACGCTAACACTAACCCGCGCCCTCACGCGTACGCTCCCCCTAAAGCGTTGTCGTACCCTCCCCTGGACTCTAAACCGTCCCCGTCCCCTAACCCTAACCCTAGCCCGAACCCTAACCCTAAACCTTCCCCGAAGCCTGACCCTCACCCGTCCCCTAATCCTAACCCGTACGCTAACACTAACCCGTGCCCTCACACGTACGCTCCCCCTAAAGCGTTGTCGTACCCTCCCCAGGACCCTAAACCGTCCCCGTTCCCTAACCCTAACCCTAGCCTGAACCCTAACCCTAACCCTTCCCCGAAGCCTGACCCTCACCCTTCTCCTAATCCTCACCCGTACGCTAACACTAACCCCCGCCCTCACACGTACGCTCCCCCTAAAGCGTTGTCGTACCCTCCCCTGGACCCTAAACCGTCCCCGTCCCCTAACCCTAACCCTAGCCCGAACCCTAACCCTAACCCTTCCCCGTAGCCTGACCCTCACCCGGCCCCTAATCCTAACACGTACGCTAACACTAACCCGCGCCCTCACGCGTACGCTCCCCCTAAAGCGTTGTCGTACCCTCCCCTGGACCCTAAACCGTCCCCGTCCCCTAACCCTAACCCTAGCCCGAACCCTAACCCTAACCCTTCCGCGAAGCCTGACCCTCACCCGTCCCCTAATCCTAACCCGTACGCTAACACTAACATGCGCCCTAACACGTACGCTCCCCCTAAAGCGTTGTCGTACCCTCCCCTGAACCCGAAACCGTCCCCGTCCCCTAACCCTAACCCTAGCCCGAACCCTAACCCTAACTCTTCCCCGAAGCCTGACCCTCACCCGTCCCCTACTCCTAACCCGTATGATAAAACTAACCCGCGCCCTCACACGTACGCTCCCCCTAAAGCGTTGTGGTACCCTCCCCTGGACCCCAAACCGTCCCCATACCCGTCCCCTAACCGTAGCCCGAACCCTAACCCTAACCATTCCCCGAAGCCTGACCCTCACCCGTCCCCTAATCCTCACCCGTACGCTAACACTAACCCGCGCCCTCACACGTACGCTCCCCCTAAAGCGTTGTCGTACCCTCCCCTGGACCCTAAACTGTCCCCGGCCCCTAACACTAACCCTAGCCCGAACCCTAACCCTAACCCTTCCCCGAAGCCTGACCCTCACCCGTCACCTAATCCTAACCCGTACGCTAACACTAACCCGCGCCCTCACGCGTACGCTCCCCCTAAAGCGTTGTCGTACCCTCCCCTGGACCTTAAACCGTCCCCGTCCCCTAACCCTAACCCTAGCCCAAATCCTAACCCTAACCCTTCCCCGAAGCCTGACCCTCACCCGTCCCCTAATCCTAACACGTACGCTAACACTAACCCGCGCCCTCACACGTACGCTCCCCCTAAAGCGTTGTCGTACACTCCCCTGGACCCTAAACCGTCCCCGTCCCCTAACCCTAACCCTAGCCCGAAACCTAACCCTAACCCTTCCCCGAAGCCTGACCCTCACCCGTCCCCTATTCCTAAACCGTACGCTAACACTAACCCGCGCCCTCACTCGTACGCTCCCCCTAAAGCGTTGTCGTACCCTCCCCTGGACCCTAAACCGTCCCCGTACCCAACCGTAACCCTAGCCCGAACCCTAACCCTAACCCTTCCCCGAATCCTGAACCTCACCCGTCCCCTAATCCTCACCCGTACGCTAACACTAACCCGCGCCCTCACACGTACGCTCCCCATAAAGCGTTGTCGTACCCTCCCCTGGACCCTAAACCGTCCCCGTCCCCTATCCCTAACCCTAGCCCGAACTCTAACCCTAACCCTTCCCCGAAGCCTGACCCTCACCCGTCCACTAATCCTCACTCGTACACTAACACTAACCCGCGCCCTCACACGTACGCTCCCCCTAAAGCGTTGTCGTACCCTCCCCTGGACCCCAAACCGTCCCTGTCCCCTAACACTAACCCTAGCCCGAACCCTAACCCTAACCATTCCCCGAAGCCTGACCCTCACCCGTCCCCTAATCCTAACCCGTACGCTAACACTAACCCGCGCCCTCACACGTACACTCCCCCTAAAGCGTTGTCGTTCCCTCCCCTGAACCCTAAACCATCCCCCTCCCCTAATCCTAACCCTAGCCCGAACCCTAACCCTAACCCTGCCCCGAAGCCTGACCCTCACCCGTCCCCTAATCCTAACCCGTACGCTAACACTAACCCGCGCCCTCACACGTACGCTCCCCCTAAAGCGTTGTCGTACCCTCCCCTGGACCCTAAACCGTTCCCGTCCCCTAACCCTAACCCTAGTCCGAACCCTAACCCTAACCCTTCCCCGAAGCCTGACCCTCACCCATCCCCTAATCCTAACCCGTACGCTAACACTAACCCGCGCCCTCACACGTACGCTCCCCCTAAAGCATTGTCGTACCCTCCCCTGGACCCTAAACCTTCCCCGTCCCCAACCCTAACCCTAGTCCGAATCCTAACCTTAACCCTTCCCCGAAGCCTGACCCTCACCCGTCCCCTAATCCTAACCCGTACGCTAACACTAACCCGCGCCCTCACACGTACGCTCCCCCTAAAGCGTTGTCGTACCCTCCCCTGGACCCTAAACCGTCCCCGTCCCCAACCCTAACCCTACCCCGAACCCTAACCCTAACCCTTCCCCGAAGCCTGACCCTCACCCGTCCCCTAATCCTAACCCGTACGCTAACACTAACCCGCGCACTCACACGTACGCTCCCCCTAAAGCGTTGTCCTACCCTCCCATGGACCCTAAACCGTCCCCATCCCCTAACCCTTACCCTAGCCCGAACCCTAACCCTAACCCTTCCCTGAAGCCTGACCCTCACCCGTCGCATAATCCTAACCCGTACGCTAACACCTACCCACGCCCTCACATGTACGCTGCCCCTAAAGCGTTGTCGTACCCTCCCCTGGACCACAAATCGTCCCCGTCCCCTAACCCTACCCCTAGCCCGAACCCTAACCCTAACCATTCCCCGAAACCTGACCCTCACCCGTCCCCTAATCCTAACCCGTACGCTAACACTAACCCGCGCCCTCACACGTACGCTACCCCTAAAGCGTTGTCGTACCCTCCCCTGGACCCTAAACCGTCCCCGTCCCCTAACACTAACCCTAGCCCGAACCCTAACCCTAACCCTTCCCCGAAGCCTGACCCTCACTCGTCCCCTAATCCTAACCCGTACGCTAACACTAACCCGCGCCCTCACACGTACACTCCCCCTAAAGCGTTGTCGTACCCTCCCCTGGACCCTAAACCGTCCCCGTCCCCTAACACTAACCCTAGCCCGAACCCTAACCCTAACCCTTCCCCGAAGCCTGACCCTCACCCGTCCCCTAATCCTAACCCGTACGCTAACACTAACCCGCGCCCTGAAACGTACGCTCCCCCTAAAGCGTTGTCGTACCCTCCCCTGGACCCTAAACCGTCCCCGTCCCCTAACCCTAACCCTAGCCCCAACCCTAACCCTAACCCTTCCCCGAAGCCTGACCCTCACCCGTCCCCTAATCCTAACACGTACGCTAACACTAACCCGCGCCCTCACGCGTACGCTCCCCCTAAAGCGTTGTCGTACCCTCCCCTGGACCCTAAACCGTCCCCGTCCCCTAACCCTAACCCTAGCCCGAACCCTAACCCTAACCCTTCCGCGAAGCCTGACCCTCACCCGTCCCCTAATCCTAACCCGTACGCTAACACTAACATGCGCCCTAACACGTACGCTCCCCCTAAAGCGTTGTCGTACCCTCCCCTGAACCCTAAACCGTCCCCGTCCCCTAACCCTAACCCTAGCCCGAACCCTAACCCTAACTCTTCCCCGAAGCCTGACCCTCACCCGTCCCCTACTCCTAACCCGTATGATAAAACTAACCCGCGCCCTCACACGTACGCTCCCCCTAAAGCGTTGTGGTACCCTCCCCTGGACCCCAAACCGTCCCCGTACCCGTCCCCTAACCGTAGCCCGAACCCTAACCCTAACCATTCCCCGAAGCCTGACCCTCACCCGTCCCCTAATCCTCACCCGTACGCTAACACTAACCCGCGCCCTCACACGTACGCTCCCCCTAAAGCGTTGTCGTACCCTCCCCTGGACCCTAAACTGTCCCCGGCCCCTAACACTAACCCTAGCCCGAACCCTAACCCTAACCCTTCCCCGAAGCCTGACCCTCACCCGTCACCTAATCCTAACCCGTACGCTAACACTAACCCGCGCCCTCACGCGTACGCTCCCCCTAAAGCGTTGTCGTACCCTCCCCTGGACCTTAAACCGTCCCCGTCCCCTAACCCTAACCCTAGCCCAAATCCTAACCCTAACCCTTCCCCGAAGCCTGACCCTCACCCGTCCCCTAATCCTAACACGTACGCTAACACTAACCCGCGCCCTCACACGTACGCTCCCCCTAAAGCGTTGTCGTACACTCCCCTGGACCCTAAACCGTCCCCGTCCCCTAACCCTAACCCTAGCCCGAAACCTAACCCTAACCCTTCCCCGAAGCCTGACCCTCACCCGTCCCCTATTCCTAAACCGTACGCTAACACTAACCCGCGCCCTCACTCGTACGCTCCCCCTAAAGCGTTGTCGTACCCTCCCCTGGACCCTAAACCGTCCCCGTACCCAACCGTAACCCTAGCCCGAACCCTAACCCTAACCCTTCCCCGAATCCTGAACCTCACCCGTCCCCTAATCCTCACCCGTACGCAAACAGTAACCCGCGCCCTCACACGTACGCTCCCCCTAAAGCGTTGTCGTACCCTCCCCTGGACCCTAAACCGTCCCCGTTCCCTAACCCTAACCCTAGCCCGAACCCTAACCCTAACCCTTCCCCGAAGCCTGACCCTCACCCGTCCCCTAATCCTCACCCGTACGCTAACACTAACCCGCGCCCTCACACGTACGCTCCCCCTAAAGCGTTGTCGTACCCTCCCCTGAACCCTAAACCGTCCCCGTCCCCTAACCCTAACCCTAGCCCGAACCCTAACCCTAACCCTTCCCCGAAGCCTGACCCTCACCCGTCCCCTAATCCTAACCCGTACGCTAACACTAACCCGCGCCCTCACACGTACGCTCCCCATAAAGCGTTGTCGTACCCTCCCCTGGATCCTAAACCGTCCCCGTCCCCTATCCCTAACCCTAGCCCGAACCCTAACCCTAACCCTTCCCCGAAGCCTGACCCTCACCCGTCCACTAATCCTCACTCGTACACTAACACTAACCCGCGCCCTCACACGTACGCTCCCCCTAAAGCGTTGTCGTACCCTCCCCTGGACCCCAAACCGTCCCTGTCCCCTAACACTAACCCTAGCCCGAACCCTAACCCTAACCATTCCCCGAAGCCTGACCCTCACCCGTCCCCTAATCCTAACCCGTACGCTAACACTAACCCGCGCCCTCACACGTACACTCCCCCTAAAGCGTTGTCGTTCCCTCCCCTGAACCCTAAACCATCCCCCTCCCCTAATCCTAACCCTAGCCCGAACCCTAACCCTAACCCTGCCCCGAAGCCTGACCCTCACCCGTCCCCTAATCCTAACCCGTACGCTAACACTAACCCGCGCCCTCACACGTACGCTCCCCCTAAAGCGTTGTCGTACCCTCCCCTGGACCCTAAACCGTTCCCGTCCCCTAACCCTAACCCTAGTCCGAACCCTAACCCTAACCCTTCCCCGAAGCCTGACCCTCACCCATCCCCTAATCCTAACCCGTACGCTAACACTAACCCGCGCCCTCACACGTACGCTCCCCCTAAAGCATTGTCGTACCCTCCCCTGGACCCTAAACCGTCCCCGTCCCCAACCCTAACCCTAGTCCGAATCCTAACCTTAACCCTTCCCCGAAGCCTGACCCTCACCCGTCCCCTAATCCTAACCCGTACGCTAACACTAACCCGCGCCCTCACACGTACGCTCCCCCTAAAGCGTTGTCGTACCCTCCCCTGGACCCTAAACCGTCCCCGTCCCCAACCCTAACCCTACCCCGAACCCTAACCCTAACCCTTCCCCGAAGCCTGACCCTCACCCGTCCCCTAATCCTAACCCGTACGCTAACACTAACCCGCGCACTCACACGTACGCTCCCCCTAAAGCGTTGTCCTACCCTCCCATGGACCCTAAACCGTCCCCATCCCCTAACCCTTACCCTAGCCCGAACCCTAACCCTAACCCTTCCCTGAAGCCTGACCCTCACCCGTCGCATAATCCTAACCCGTACGCTAACACCTACCCACGCCCTCACATGTACGCTGCCCCTAAAGCGTTGTCGTACCCTCCCCTGGACCACAAATCGTCCCCGTCCCCTAACTCTACCCCTAGCCCGAACCCTAACCCTAACCATTCCCCGAAACCTGACCCTCACCCGTCCCCTAATCCTAACCCGTACGCTAACACTAACCCGCGCCCTCACACGTACGCTACCCCTAAAGCGTTGTCGTACCCTCCCCTGGACCCTAAACCGTCCCCGTCCCCTAACACTAACCCTAGCCCGAACCCTAACCCTAACCCTTCCCCGAAGCCTGACCCTCACTCGTCCCCTAATCCTAACCCGTACGCTAACACTAACCCGCGCCCTCACACGTACACTCCCCCTAAAGCGTTGTCGTACCCTCCCCTGGACCCTAAACCGTCCCCGTCCCCTAACACTAACCCTAGCCCGAACCCTAACCCTAACCCTTCCCCGAAGCCTGACCCTCACCCGTCCCCTAATCCTAACCCGTACGCTAACACTAACCCGCGCCCTGAAACGTACGCTCCCCCTAAAGCGTTGTCGTACCCTCCCCTGGACCCTAAACCGTCCCCGTCCCCTAACCCTAACCCTAGCCCCAACCCTAACCCTAACCCTTCCCCGAAGCCTGACCCTCACCCGTCCCCTAATCCTAACACGTACGCTAACACTAACCCGCGCCCTCACGCGTACGCTCCCCCTAAAGCGTTGTCGTACCCACCCCTGGACCCTAAACCGTCCCCATCCCCTAACCCTAACCCTAGCCCGAACCCTAACCCTAACCCTTCCGCGAAGCCTGACCCTCACCCGTCCCCTAATCCTAACCCGTACGCTAACACTAACATGCGCCCTAACACGTACGCTCCCCCTAAAGCGTTGTCGTACCCTCCCCTGAACCCTAAACCGTCCCCGTCCCCTAACCCTAACCCTAGCCCGAACCCTAACCCTAACTCTTCCCCGAAGCCTGACCCTCACCCGTCCCCTACTCCTAACCCGTATGATAAAACTAACCCGCGCCCTCACACGTACGCTCCCCCTAAAGCGTTGTGGTACCCTCCCCTGGACCCCAAACCGTCCCCGTACCCGTCCCCTAACCGTAGCCCGAACCCTAACCCTAACCATTCCCCGAAGCCTGACCCTCACCCGTCCCCTAATCCTCACCCGTACGCTAACACTAACCCGCGCCCTCACACGTACGCTCCCCCTAAAGCGTTGTCGTACCCTCCCCTGGACCCTAAACTGTCCCCGGCCCCTAACACTAACCCTAGCCCGAACCCTAACCCTAACCCTTCCCCGAAGCCTGACCCTCACCCGTCACCTAATCCTAACCCGTACGCTAACACTAACCCGCGCCCTCACGCGTACGCTCCCCCTAAAGCGTTGTCGTACCCTCCCCTGGACCTTAAACCGTCCCCGTCCCCTAACCCTAACCCTAGCCCAAATCCTAACCCTAACCCTTCCCCGAAGCCTGACCCTCACCCGTCCCCTAATCCTAACACGTACGCTAACACTAACCCGCGCCCTCACACGTACGCTCCCCCTAAAGCGTTGTCGTACACTCCCCTGGACCCTAAACCGTCCCCGTCCCCTAACCCTAACCCTAGCCCGAAACCTAACCCTAACCCTTCCCCGAAGCCTGACCCTCACCCGTCCCCTATTCCTAAACCGTACGCTAACACTAACCCGCGCCCTCACTCGTACGCTCCCCCTAAAGCGTTGTCGTACCCTCCCCTGGACCCTAAACCGTCCCCGTACCCAACCGTAACCCTAGCCCGAACCCTAACCCTAACCCTTCCCCGAATCCTGAACCTCACCCGTCCCCTAATCCTCACCCGTACGCAAACAGTAACCCGCGCCCTCACACGTACGCTCCCCCTAAAGCGTTGTCGTACCCTCCCTGGACCCTAAACCGTCCCCGTTCCCTAACCCTAACCCTAGCCCGAACCCTAACCCTAACCCTTCCCCGAAGCCTGACCCTCACCCGTCCCCTAATCCTCACCCGTACGCTAACACTAACCCGCGCCCTCACACGTACGCTCCCCCTAAAGCGTTGTCGTACCCTCCCCTGGACCCTAAACCGTCCCCGTCCCCAACCCTAACCCTACCCCGAACCCTAACCCTAACCCTTCCCCGAAGCCTGACCCTCACCCGTCCCCTAATCCTAACCCGTACGCTAACACTAACCCGCGCACTCACACGTACGCTCCCCCTAAAGCGTTGTCCTACCCTCCCATGGACCCTAAACCGTCCCCATCCCCTAACCCTTACCCTAGCCCGAACCCTAACCCTAACCCTTCCCTGAAGCCTGACCCTCACCCGTCGCATAATCCTAACCCGTACGCTAACACCTACCCACGCCCTCACATGTACGCTGCCCCTAAAGCGTTGTCGTACCCTCCCCTGGACCACAAATCGTCCCCGTCCCCTAACCCTACCCCTAGCCCGAACCCTAACCCTAACCATTCCCCGAAACCTGACCCTCACCCGTCCCCTAATCCTAACCCGTACGCTAACACTAACCCGCGCCCTCACACGTACGCTACCCCTAAAGCGTTGTCGTACCCTCCCCTGGACCCTAAACCGTCCCCGTCCCCTAACACTAACCCTAGCCCGAACCCTAACCCTAACCCTTCCCCGAAGCCTGACCCTCACTCGTCCCCTAATCCTAACCCGTACGCTAACACTAACCTGCGCCCTCACACGTACACTCCCCCTAAAGCGTTGTCGTACCCTCCCCTGGACCCTAAACCGTCCCCGTCCCCTAACACTAACCCTAGCCCGAACCCTAACCCTAACCCTTCCCCGAAGCCTGACCCTCACCCGTCCCCTAATCCTAACCCGTACGCTAACACTAACCCGCGCCCTGAAACGTACGCTCCCCCTAAAGCGTTGTCGTACCCTCCCCTGGACCCTAAACCGTCCCCGTCCCCTAACCCTAACCCTAGCCCCAACCCTAACCCTAACCCTTCCCCGAAGCCTGACCCTCACCCGTCCCCTAATCCTAACACGTACGCTAACACTAACCCGCGCCCTCACGCGTACGCTCCCCCTAAAGCGTTGTCGTACCCTCCCCTGGACCCTAAACCGTCCCCGTCCCCTAACCCTAACCCTAGCCCGAACCCTAACCCTAACCCTTCCGCGAAGCCTGACCCTCACCCGTCCCCTAATCCTAACCCGTACGCTAACACTAACATGCGCCCTAACACGTACGCTCCCCCTAAAGCGTTGTCGTACCCTCCCCTGAACCCTAAACCGTCCCCGTCCCCTAACCCTAACCCTAGCCCGAACCCTAACCCTAACTCTTCCCCGAAGCCTGACCCTCACCCGTCCCCTACTCCTAACCCGTATGATAAAACTAACCCGCGCCCTCACACGTACGCTCCCCCTAAAGCGTTGTGGTACCCTCCCCTGGACCCCAAACCGTCCCCGTACCCGTCCCCTAACCGTAGCCCGAACCCTAACCCTAACCATTCCCCGAAGCCTGACCCTCACCCGTCCCCTAATCCTCACCCGTACGCTAACACTAACCCGCGCCCTCACACGTACGCTCCCCCTAAAGCGTTGTCGTACCCTCCCCTGGACCCTAAACTGTCCCCGGCCCCTAACACTAACCCTAGCCCGAACCCTAACCCTAACCCTTCCCCGAAGCCTGACCCTCACCCGTCACCTAATCCTAACCCGTACGCTAACACTAACCCGCGCCCTCACGCGTACGCTCCCCCTAAAGCGTTGTCGTACCCTCCCCTGGACCTTAAACCGTCCCCGTCCCCTAACCCTAACCCTAGCCCAAATCCTAACCCTAACCCTTCCCCGAAGCCTGACCCTCACCCGTCCCCTAATCCTAACACGTACGCTAACACTAACCCGCGCCCTCACACGTACGCTCCCCCTAAAGCGTTGTCGTACACTCCCCTGGACCCTAAACCGTCCCCGTCCCCTAACCCTAACCCTAGCCCGAAACCTAACCCTAACCCTTCCCCGAAGCCTGACCCTCACCCGTCCACTAATCCTCACTCGTACACTAACACTAACCCGCGCCCTCACACGTACACTCCCCCTAAAGCGTTGTCGTTCCCTCCCCTGAACCCTAAACCATCCCCCTCCCCTAATCCTAACCCTAGCCCGAACCCTAACCCTAACCCTGCCCCGAAGCCTGACCCTCACCCGTCCCCTAATCCTAACCCGTACGCTAACACTAACCCGCGCCCTCACACGTACGCTCCCCCTAAAGCGTTGTCGTACCCTCCCCTGGACCCTAAACCGTTCCCGTCCCCTAACCCTAACCCTAGTCCGAACCCTAACCCTAACCCTTCCCCGAAGCCTGACCCTCACCCATCCCCTAATCCTAACCCGTACGCTAACACTAACCCGCGCCCTCACACGTACGCTCCCCCTAAAGCATTGTCGTACCCTCCCCTGGACCCTAAACCGTCCCCGTCCCCAACCCTAACCCTAGTCCGAATCCTAACCCTAACCCTTCCCCGAAGCCTGACCCTCACCCGTCCCCTAATCCTAACCCGTACGCTAACACTAACCCGCGCCCTCACACGTACGCTCCCCCTAAAGCGTTGTCGTACCCTCCCCTGGACCCTAAACCGTCCCCGTCCCCAACCCTAACCCTACCCCGAACCCTAACCCTAACCCTTCCCCGAAGCCTGACCCTCACCCGTCCCCTAATCCTAACCCGTACGCTAACACTAACCCGCGCACTCACACGTACGCTCCCCCTAAAGCGTTGTCCTACCCTCCCATGGACCCTAAACCGTCCCCATCCCCTAACCCTTACCCTAGCCCGAACCCTAACCCTAACCCTTCCCTGAAGCCTGACCCTCACCCGTCGCATAATCCTAACCCGTACGCTAACACCTACCCACGCCCTCACATGTACGCTGCCCCTAAAGCGTTGTCGTACCCTCCCCTGGACCACAAATCGTCCCCGTCCCCTAACCCTACCCCTAGCCCGAACCCTAACCCTAACCATTCCCCGAAACCTGACCCTCACCCGTCCCCTAATCCTAACCCGTACGCTAACACTAACCCGCGCCCTCACACGTACGCTACCCCTAAAGCGTTGTCGTACCCTCCCCTGGACCCTAAACCGTCCCCGTCCCCTAACACTAACCCTAGCCCGAACCCTAACCCTAACCCTTCCCCGAAGCCTGACCCTCACTCGTCCCCTAATCCTAACCCGTACGCTAACACTAACCCGCGCCCTCACACGTACACTCCCCCTAAAGCGTTGTCGTACACTCCCCTGGACCCTAAACCGTCCCCGTCCCCTAACACTAACCCTAGCCCGAACCCTAACCCTAACCCTTCCCCGAAGCCTGACCCTCACCCGTCCCCTAATCCTAACCCGTACGCTAACACTAACCCGCGCCCTGAAACGTACGCTCCCCCTAAAGCGTTGTCGTACCCTCCCCTGGACCCTAAACCGTCCCCGTCCCCTAACCCTAACCCTAGCCCCAACCCTAACCCTAACCCTTCCCCGAAGCCTGACCCTCACCCGTCCCCTAATCCTAACCCGTACGCTAACACTAACCCGTGCCCTCACTCGTACGCTCCCCCTAAAGCGTTGTCGTACCCTCCCCTGGACCCTAAACCGTCCCCGTACCCAACCGTAACCCTAGCCCGAACCCTAACCCTAACCCTTCCCCGAAGCCTGAACCTCACCCGTCCCCTAATCCTCACCCGTATGCTAACAGTAACCCGCGCCCTCACACGTACGCTCCCCCTAAAGCATTGTCGTACCCTCCCCTGGACCCTAAACCGTCCCCGTTCCCTAACCCTAACCCTAGCCCGAACCCTAACCCTAACCCTTCCCCGAAGCCTGACACTCACCCGTCCCCTAATCCTCACCCATACGCTAACACTAACCCGCGCCCTCACACGTACGCTCCCCCTAAAGCGTTGTCGTACCCTCCCCTGGACCCTAAACCGTCCCCGTCCCCTAACCCTAACCCTAGCCCGAACCCTAACCCTAACCCTTCCCCGAAGCCTGACCCTCACCCGTCCCCTAATCCTAAGCCGTACGCTAACACTAACCCGCGCCCTCACGCGTACGCTCCCCCTAAAGCGTTGTCGTACCCTCCCATGGACCCTAAACCGTCCCCGTCCCATAACCCTAATCCTAGCCCGAATCCTAACCCTAACACTTCCCCGAAGCCTGACCCTCACCCGTCCCCTAATCCTAATCCGTACGCTAACACTAACCCGCGCCCTCACACGTACGCTCCCCATAAAGCGTTGTCGTACCCTCCCCTGGACCCTAAACCGTCCCCGTCCCCTAACCCTAACCCTAGCCCGAACCCTAACCCTAACCCTTCCCCGAAGCCTGACCCTCACCCGTCCCCTAATCCTCACTCGTACACTAACACTAACCCGCGCCCTCACACGTACGCTCCCCCTAAAGCGTTGTCGTACCCTCCCCTGGACCCCAAACCGTCCCTGTCCCCTAACACTAACCCTAGCCCGAACCCTAACCCTAACCATTCCCCGAAGCCTGACCCTCACCCGTCCCCTAATCCTAACCCGTACGCTAACACTAACCCGCGCCCTCACACGTACACTCCCCCTAAAGCGTTGTCGTTCCCTCCCCTGAACCCTAAACCATCCCCCTCCCCTAATCCTAACCCTAGCCCGAACCCTAACCCTAACCCTGCCCCGAAGCCTGACCCTCACCCGTCCCCTAATCCTAACCCGTACGCTAACACTAACCCGCGCCCTCACACGTACGCTCCCCCTAAAGCGTTGTCGTACCCTCCCCTGGACCCTAAACCGTTCCCGTCCCCTAACCCTAACCCTAGTCCGAACCCTAACCCTAACCCTTCCCCGAAGCCTGACCCTCACCCGTCCACTAATCCTAACCCGTACGCTAACACTAACCCGCGCCCTCTCACGTACGCTCCCACTAAAGCGTTGTCGTACCCTCCCCTGGACCCTAAACCGTCCCCGTCCCCAACCCTAACCCTACCCCGAACCCTAACCCTAACCCTTCCCCGAAGCCTGACCCTCACCCGTCCCCTAATCCTAACCCGTACGCTAACACTAACCCGCGCACTCACACGTACGCTCCCCCTAAAGCGTTGTCGTACCCTCCCCTGGACCCTAAACCGTCCCCGTCCCCTAACCCTAACCCTAGCCCGAACCCTAACCCTAACCCTTCCCTGAAGCCTGACCCTCACCCGTTGCCTAATCCTAACCCGTACGCTAACACCTACCCACGCCCTCACATGTACGCTGCCCCTAAAGCGTTGTCGTACCCTCCCCTGGACCCCAAATCGTCCCCGTCCCCTAACCCTACCCCTAGCCCGAACCCTAACCCTAACCCTTCCCCGAAACCTGACCCTCACCCGTCCCCTAATCCTAACCCGTACGCTAACACTAACCCGCGCCCTCACACGTACGCTACCCCTAAAGCGTTGTCGTACCTTCCCCTGGACCCTAAACCGTCCCCGTCCCCTAACCCTAACCCTAGCCCAAATCCTAACCCTAACCCTTCCCCGAAGCCTGACCCTCACCCGTCCCCTAATCCTAACACGTACGCTAACACTAAACCGCGCCCTCACACGTACGATCCCACTAAAGCGTTGTCGTACCCTCTCCTGGACCCTAAACCGTTCCCGTCCCCTAACCCTAACCCTAGCTCGAACCCTAACCCTAACCCTTCCCCGAAGCCTGACCCTCACCCGTCCCCTAATCCTAACCCGTACGCTAACACTAACCTGCGCCCTCACACGTACGCTCCCCCTAAAGCGTTGTCGTACCCTCCCCTGGACCCTAAACCGTCCCCGTCCCCTAACACTAACCCTAGCCCGAACCCTAACCCTAACCCTTCCCCGAAGCCTGACCCTCACCCGTCCCCTAATCCTAACCCGTACGCTAACACTAACCCGCGCCCTCAAACGTACGCTCCCCCTAAAGCGTTGTCGTACCCTCCCCTGGACCCTAAACCGTCCCCGTCCCCTAACCCTAACCCTAGACCGAACCCTAAACCTAACCCTTCCCCGAAGCCTGACCCTCACCCGTCCCCTAATCCTAACCCGTACGCTAACACTAACCCGTGCCCTCACACGTACGCTCCCCCGAAAGCGTTGTCGTACCCTCCCCTGGACACTAAACCGTCCCCGTCCCCTAACCCTAACCCTAGCCCGAACCCTAACCCTAAGCCTTCCCCGAATCCTAACCCTAACGTGTCCCCTAATCCTCACCCGTACGCTAACAGTAACCCGCGCTCTCTCACGTACGCTCCCCCTAAAGCGTTGTCGTACCCTCCCCTGGACCCTAAACCGTCCCCGTCCCCTAACCCTAAACCTAGCCCGAACCCTAACCCTAAACCTTCCCCGAAGCCTGACCCTCACCCGTCCCCTAATCCTAACCCGTACGCTAACACTAACCCACGCCCTCACACGTACGCTCCCCCTAAAGCGTTGTCGTACCCTCCCCTGAACCCTAAACCGTCCCCGTCCCCTAACCCTAACCCTAGCCCGAACCCTAACCCTAACCCATCCCCGAAGAATGACCCTCACCCATTCACTAATCCTCACCCGTACGCTAACACTAACCCCTGCCCTCACACGTACGCTCCCCCTAAAGCGTTGTCGTACCCTCCCCTGGACCCTAAACCGTCCCCGTCCCCAACCCTAACCCTAGCCCGAACCCTAACCCTAACCCTTCCCCGAAGACTGACCCTCACCGGTCCCCTAAGCCTAACACGTACGCTAACACTAACCCGCGCCCTCACACGTACGCTGCCCCTAAAGCGTTGTCGTACACTCCCCTGGACCCTAAACCGTCCCCGTCCCCTAACCCTAACCCTAGCCCGAACCCTAAACCTAACCCTTCCCCGAAGTCTGACCCTCACCCGTCCCCTAATCCTAACCCGTACGCTAACACTAACCTGCGCCCTCACACGTACGCTCCCCCTAAAGCGTTGTCGTACCCTCCCCTGGACCCTAAACCGTTCCCGTCCCCTAACCCTAACCCTAGTCCGAACCCTAACCCTAACCCTTCCCCGAAGCCTGACCCTCACCCGTCCACTAATCCTAACCCGTACGCTAACACTAACCCGCGCCCTCTCACGTACGCTCCCACTAAAGCGTTGTCGTACCCTCCCCTGGACCCTAAACCGTCCCCGTCCCCAACCCTAACCCTACCCCGAACCCTAACCCTAACCCTTCCCCGAAGCCTGACCCTCACCCGTCCCCTAATCCTAACCCGTACGCTAACACTAACCCGCGCACTCACACGTACGCTCCCCCTAAAGCGTTGTCGTACCCTCCCCTGGACCCTAAACCGTCCCCGTCCCCTAACCCTAACCCTAGCCCGAACCCTAACCCTAACCCTTCCCTGAAGCCTGACCCTCACCCGTTGCCTAATCCTAACCCGTACGCTAACACCTACCCACGCCCTCACATGTACGCTGCCCCTAAAGCGTTGTCGTACCCTCCCCTGGACCCCAAATCGTCCCCGTCCCCTAACCCTACCCCTAGCCCGAACCCTAACCCTAACCCTTCCCCGAAACCTGACCCTCACCCGTCCCCTAATCCTAACCCGTACGCTAACACTAACCCGCGCCCTCACACGTACGCTACCCCTAAAGCGTTGTCGTACCCTCCCCTGGACCCTAAACCGTCCCCGTCCCCTAACCCTAACCCTAGCCCAAATCCTAACCCTAACCCTTCCCCGAAGCCTGACCCTCACCCGTCCCCTAATCCTAACACGTACGCTAACACTAAACCGCGCCCTCACACGTACGATCCCACTAAAGCGTTGTCGTACCCTCTCCTGGACCCTAAACCGTTCCCGTCCCCTAACCCTAACCCTAGCCCGAACCCTAACCCTAACCCTTCCCCGAAGCCTGACCCTCACCCGTCCCCTAATCCTAACCCGTACGCTAACACTAACCTGCGCCCTCACACGTACGCTCCCCCTAAAGCGTTGTCGTACCCTCCCCTGGACCCTAAACCGTCCCCGTCCCCTAACACTAACCCTAGCCCGAACCCTAACCCTAACCCTTCCCCGAAGCCTGACCCTCACCCGTCCCCTAATCCTAACCCGTACGCTAACACTAACCCGCGCCCTCAAACGTACGCTCCCCCTAAAGCGTTGTCGTACCCTCCCCTGGACCCTAAACCGTCCCCGTCCCCTAACCCTAACCCTAGCCCGAACCCTAAACCTAACCCTTCCCCGAAGCCTGACCCTCACCCGTCCCCTAATCCTAACCCGTACGCTAACACTAACCCGTGCCCTCACACGTACGCTCCCCCGAAAGCGTTGTCGTACCCTCCCCTGGACACTAAACCGTCCCCGTCCCCTAACCCTAACCCTAGCCCGAACCCTAACCCTAAGCCTTCCCCGAATCCTAACCCTAACGTGTCCCCTAATCCTCACCCGTACGCTAACAGTAACCCGCGCTCTCTCACGTACGCTCCCCCTAAAGCGTTGTCGTACCCTCCCCTGGACCCTAAACCGTCCCCGTCCCCTAACCCTAAACCTAGCCCGAACCCTAACCCTAAACCTTCCCCGAAGCCTGACCCTCACCCGTCCCCTAATCCTAACCCGTACGCTAACACTAACCCGCGCCCTCACACGTACGCTCCCCCTAAAGCGTTGTCGTACCCTCCCCTGAACCCTAAACCGTCCCCGTCCCCTAACCCTAACCCTAGCCCGAACCCTAACCCTAACCCATCCCCGAAGAATGACCCTCACCCATTCACTAATCCTCACCCGTACGCTAACACTAACCCCTGCCCTCACACGTACGCTCCCCCTAAAGCGTTGTCGTACCCTCCCCTGGACCCTAAACCGTCCCCGTCCCCAACCCTAACCCTAGCCCGAACCCTAACCCTAACCCTTCCCCGAAGACTGACCCTCACCGGTCCCCTAAGCCTAACACGTACGCTAACACTAACCCGCGCCCTCACACGTACGCTGCCCTTAAAGCGTTGTCGTACACTCCCCTGGACCCTAAACCGTCCCCGTCCCCTAACCCTAACCCTAGCCCGAACCCTAAACCTAACCCTTCCCCGAAGTCTGACCCTCACCCGTCCCCTAATCCTAACCCGTACGCTAACACTAACCCACGCCCTCACGCGTACGCTCCCCCTAAAGCGTTGTCGTACCGTCCCCTGGACCCTAAACCGTCCCCGTCCCCTAACCCTAACCCTAGCCCGAACCCTAACCCTAAACCTTCCCCGAAGCCTGACCCTCACCCGTCCCCTAATCCTAACCCGTACGCTAACACTAACCCGCGCCCTCATACGTACGCTCCCCCTAAAGCGTTGTCGTACCCTCCCCTGGACCCTAAACCGTCCCCGTTCCCTAACCCTAACCCTAGCCTGAACCCTAACCCTAACCCTTCCCCGAAGCCTGACCCTCACCCGTCCCCTAATCCTCACCCGTACGCTAACACTAACCCCCGCCCTCACACGTACGCTCCCCCTAAAGCGTTGTCGTACCCTCCCCTGGACCCTAAACCGTCCCCGTCCCCTAACACTAACCCTAGCCCGAACCCTAACCCTAACCCTTCCCCGAAGCCTGACCCTCACCGGTCCCCTAATCCTAACCCGTACGCTAACACTAACCCGCGCCCTCACACTTACGCTCCCCCTAAAGCGTTGTCGTACCCTCCCCTGGACCCTAAACCGTCCCCGTCCCCTAACCCTAACCCTAGCCCGAACCCTAACCCTAAACCTTCCCTGAAGCCTGACCCTCACCCGTCCCCTAATCCTAACCCGTACGCTAACACTAACCCGCGCCCTCACAAGTACGCTCCCCCTAAAGCGTTGTCGTACCCTCCCCTGGACCCCAAAGCGTCCCCGTCCCCTAACCCTAACCCTAGCAAGAACCCTAAGCCTAACCATTCCCCGAAGCCTGACCCTCACCCGTCCCCTAATCCTCACCCGTACGCTAACACTAACCCGCGCCCTGACACGTACGCTCCCCCTAAAGCGTTGTCGTACCCTCCCCTGGACCCTAAACTGTCCCCGTCCCCTAACCCTAACCCTAGCCCGAACCCTAACCCTAACCCTTCTCCGAAGCCTGACCCTCACCCAACCCCTAATCCTAACACGTACGCTAACACTATCCCGCGCCCTCACGCGTACGCTCCCCCTAAAGAGTTGTCGTACCCTCCCCTGGACCCTAAACCGTCCCCATCCCCTAACTCTAACCCTAGCCCGAACCCTAACCCTAACCCTTCCCCGAAGCCTGACCCTCACACGTCCCCTAATCCTCACTCGTACGCTAACACTAACACACGCCCTAACAAGTACGCTCCCCCTAAAGCGTTGTCGTACCCTCCCCTGGACCCTAAACCATCCCCGTCCCCTAACCCTAACCCTAGCCCGAACCCTAACCCTAACTCTTCCCCGCAGGCTGACCCTCACCCGTCCCCTAATCCTAACCCGTACGCTAACACTAACCCGCGCCCTCACACGTACGCTCCCCCTAAAGAGTTGTCGTACCCTCCCCTGGACCCTAAACCGTCCCTGTACCCTAACCCTAACCCTAGCCCGAACCCTAACCCTAACACATCCCCGAAGCCTGACCCTCACCCGTCCCCTAATCCTAACCCATACGCTAACACTAACCAGCGCCCTCACACGTACGCTCCCCCTAAAGCGTTGTCGTACCCTCCCCTGGACCCTAAACTGTACCCGTCACCTAACCCTAACCCTTCCCCGAAGCCTGACCCTCACCCGTCCCCTAATCCTAACACGTACGCTAACACTTACCCGCGCCCTCACACGTACGCTCCCCCTAAAGCGTTGTCGTACCCTCCCCTGGACCCTAAACCGTCCCCGTCCCCTAACACTAACCCTAGCCCGAACCCTAACCCTAACGCTTCCCCGAAGCCTGACCCTCACCCGTCCCCTAATCCTAACCCGTACGCTAACACTAACCCACGCCCTCACACGTACGCTCCCCCTAAAGCGTTGTCGTACCCTCCCCTGGACCCTAAACCGTCCCCGTCCCCTAACCCTAACCCTAGCCCGAACCCTAACCCTAACCCTTCCCCGAAGCCTGACCCTCACCGGTCCCCTAATCCTAACCCGTACGCTAACACTAACCCACGCCCTCACACGTACGCTCCCCCTAAAGCGTTGTCGTACCCTCCCCTGGACCCTAAACCGTCCCCATCCCCTAACCCTAACCCTAGCCCGAACCCTAACCCTAACCCTTCCCCGAAGCCTGACCCTCACCCGTCCCCTAATCCTAACCCGTACGCTAACACTAACCCGCGCCCTCACAAGTACGCTCCCCCTAAAGCGTTGTCGTACCCTCCCCTGGACCCCAAACCGTCCCCGTCCCCTAACCCTAACCCTAGCAAGAACCCTAAGCCTAACCATTCCCCGAAGACTGACCCTCACCCGTCCCCTAATCCTCACCCGTACGCTAACACTAACCCGCGCCATCACACGTACGCTCCCCCTAAAGCGTTGTCGTACCCTCCCCTGGACCCTAAACTGTCCCCGTCCCCTAACCCTAACCCTAGCCCGAACCCTAACCCTAACCCTTCCCCGAAGCCTGACCCCCACCCGTCCCCTAATCCTAACCCGTACGCTAACACTAACCCGCGCCCTCACACGTACGCTCCCACTAAAGCGTTGTCGTACCCTCCCCTGGACCCTAAACCGTCCCTGTACCCTAACCCTAACCCTAGCCCGAACCCTAACCCTAACACTTCCCCGAAGCCTGACCCTCACCTGTCCCCTAATCCTAACCCATACGCTAACACTAACCCGCGCCCTCACACGTACGCTCCCCCTAAAGCGTTGTCGTACCCTCCCCGGGACCCAAAACCGTCCCCGTACCCTAACCCTAACCCTAGTAAGAACCCTAACCCTAACCCTTCCCCGAAGCCTGACCCTCACCTGTCCCCTAATCCTAACCCGTACGCTAACACTAACACGCGCCCTAACACGTACGCTCCCCCTAAAGCGTTGTCGTACCCTCCCCGGAACCCTAAACCGTCCCCGTCCCCTAACCCTAACCCTAGCCGGAACCCTAAACCTAAACCTTCCCCGAAGCCTGACCCTCACCCGTCCCCTAATCCTCACCCGTACACTAACACTAACCCACGCCCTCACACGTACGCTCCCCCTAAAGCGTTGTCGTACCCTCCCCTGGACCCTAAACCGTCCCCGTCCCCTAACCCTAACCATAGCCCGAAACCTAACCCTAACCCTTCCCCGAAGCCTGACCCTCACCCGTCCCCTAATCCTCACTCGTACGCTAACACTAACACACGCCCTAACAAGTACGCTCGCCGTAAAGCATTGTCGTACCCTCCCCTGAACCCTAAACCGTCCCCGTCCCCTAACCCTAACCCTAGCACGAATCCTAACCCTAACCCTTCCCCGAAGCCTGGCCCTCACCCATCACCTAATCCTCACTCGTACGCTAACACTAACACGCGCCCTAACACGTACGCTCCCCCTAAAGCTTTGTCGTACCCTCCCCTGGACCCTAAACCGTCCCTGTCCCCTAACCCTAACCCTAGCCGGAATCCTAACCCTAGACCTTCCCCGAAGCCTGACCCTCACCCGTCCCCTAATCCTAAGCCGTACGCTAACACTAACCCGTGCCCTCACACTTACGCTCCCCCTAAAGCGTTGTCGTACCCTCCCCTGGACCCTAAACCATCCCCGTTCCCTAACCCTAACCCTAGCCCGAACCCTAACCCTAACCCTTCCCCGAAGCCTGACCCTCACGTGTCCCGTAATCCTAACCCGTACGCTAACACTAACCCGCGCCCTCACACGTACGCTCCCCCTAAAGCGTTGTCGTACCCTCCCCTGGACCCCAAACCGTCCCCGTCCCCTAACCCTAACCCTAGCAAGAACCCTAAGCCTAACCATTCCCCGAAGCCTGACCCTCACCCGTCCCATAATCCTCACCCGTACGCTAACACTAACCCGCGCCCTCACACGTACGCTCCCCCTAAAGCGTTGTCGTACCCTCCCCTGGACCCTAAACTGTCCCCGTCCCCTAACCCTAACCCTAGCCCGAACCCTAACCCTAACCCTTCCCCGAAGCCTGACCCTCACCCGTCCCCTAATCCTCACTCGTACGCTAACACTAACACACGCCCTAACAAGTACGCTCCACCTAAAGCGTTATCGTACCCTCCCCTGGACCCTAAACCGTCCCCGTCCCCAACCCAAACCCTAGCCCGAACTCTAACCCTAACCCTTCCCCGAAGCCTGACACTCACCCGTCCCCTAATCCTAACACGTACGCTAACACTAACCCACAACCTCACACGTACGCTCCCCCTAAAGCGTTGTCGTACCCTCCCCTGGACCCTAAACCGTCCCCGTCCCCTAACCCTAACCCTAGCCCGAACCCTAACCCTAACCCTTCCTCGAAGCCTGACCCTCACCCGTCCCCTAATCCTAAACCGTACGCTAACACTAACCCGCACCCTCACACGTACGCTCCCCCTAAAGCGTTGTCGTACCCTCACCTAGACCCAAAACCGTCCCCGTACCCTAACCCTAACCCTAGCATGAACCCTAACCCTAACAATTCCCCGAAGCCTGACCCTCACCTGTCCCCTAATCCTCACCCGTACGCTAACACTAACCCGCGCCCTCACACGTACGCTCCCCCTAAAGCGTTGTCGTACCCTCCCCTGGACCCTAAACTGTCCCCGTCCCCTAACCCTAACCCTAGCCCGAACCCTAACCCTAACCCTTCCCCGTAGCCTGACCCTCACCCGTCCCCTAATCCTAACCCGTACGCTAACACTAACCCGCGCCCTCACACGTACGCTCCCCCTAAAGCGTTGTCGTACCCTCCCCTGGACCCTAAACCGTCCCCGTCCCCAACCCTAACCCTAGTCCGAATCCTAACCCTAACACTTCCCCGAAGCCTGACCCTCACCCGTCCCCTAATCCTAACCCGTACGCTAACACTAACCCGCGCCCTCACACGTACGCTCCCCCTAAAGCGTTGTCGTACCCTCCCCTGGACCCTAAACCGTCCCCGTCCCCAACCCTAACCCTACCCCGAACCCTAACCCTAACCCTTCCCCGAAGCCTGACCCTCACCCGTCCCCTAATCCTAACCCGTACGCTAACACTAACCCGCGCACTCACACGTACGCTCCCCCTAAAGCGTTGTCCTACCCTCCCATGGACCCTAAACCGTCCCCATCCCCTAACCCTTACCCTAGCCCGAACCCTAACCCTAACCCTTCCCTGAAGCCTGACCCTCACCCGTCGCATAATCCTAACCCGTACGCTAACACCTACCCACGCCCTCACATGTACGCTGCCCCTAAAGCGTTGTCGTACCCTCCCCTGGACCACAAATCGTCCCCGTCCCCTAACCCTACCCCTAGCCCGAACCCTAACCCTAACCATTCCCCGAAACCTGACCCTCACCCGTCCCCTAATCCTAACCCGTACGCTAACACTAACCCGCGCCCTCACACGTACGCTACCCCTAAAGCGTTGTCGTACCCTCCCCTGGACCCTAAACCGTCCCCGTCCCCTAACACTAACCCTAGCCCGAACCCTAACCCTAACCCTTCCCCGAAGCCTGACCCTCACTCGTCCCCTAATCCTAACCCGTACGCTAACACTAACCCGCGCCCTCACACGTACACTCCCCCTAAAGCGTTGTCGTACCCTCCCCTGGACCCTAAACCGTCCCCGTCCCCTAACACTAACCCTAGCCCGAACCCTAACCCTAACCCTTCCCCGAAGCCTGACCCTCACCCGTCCCCTAATCCTAACCCGTACGCTAACACTAACCCGCGCCCTGAAACGTACGCTCCCCCTAAAGCGTTGTCGTACCCTCCCCTGGACCCTAAACCGTCCCCGTCCCCTAACCCTAACCCTAGCCCCAACCCTAACCCTAACCCTTCCCCGAAGCCTGACCCTCACCCGTCCCCTAATCCTAACCCGTACGCTAACACTAACCCGTGCCCTCACTCGTACGCTCCCCCTAAAGCGTTGTCGTACCCTCCCCTGGACCCTAAACCGTCCCCGTACCCAACCGTAACCCTAGCCCGAACCCTAACCCTAACCCTTCCCCGAAGCCTGAACCTCACCCGTCCCCTAATCCTCACCCGTATGCTAACAGTAACCCGCGCCCTCACACGTACGCTCCCCCTAAAGCATTGTCGTACCCTCCCCTGGACCCTAAACCGTCCCCGTTCCCTAACCCTAACCCTAGCCCGAACCCTAACCCTAACCCTTCCCCGAAGCCTGACCCTCACCCGTCCCCTAATCCTCACCCGTACGCTAACACTAACCCGCTCCCTCACACGTACGCTCCCCCTAAAGCGTTGTCGTACCCTCCCCTGGACCCTAAACCGTCCCCGTCCCCTAACCCTAACCCTAGCCCGAACCCTAACCCTAACCCTTCCCCGAAGCCTGACCCTCACCCGTCCCCTAATCCTAAGCCGTACGCTAACACTAACCCGCGCCCTCACGCGTACGCTCCCCCTAAAGCGTTGTCGTACCCTCCCATGGACCCTAAACCGTCCCCGTCCCATAACCCTAATCCTAGCCCGAATCCTAACCCTAACACTTCCCCGAAGCCTGACCCTCACCCGTCCCCTAATCCTAATCCGTACGCTAACACTAACCCGCGCCCTCACACGTACGCTCCCCATAAAGCGTTGTCGTACCCTCCCCTGGACCCTAAACCGTCCCCGTCCCCTAACCCTAACCCTAGCCCGAACCCTAACCCTAACCCTTCCCCGAAGCCTGACCCTCACCCGTCCCCTAATCCTCACTCGTACACTAACACTAACCCGCGCCCTCACACGTACGCTCCCCCTAAAGCGTTGTCGTACCCTCCCCTGGACCCCAAACCGTCCCTGTCCCCTAACACTAACCCTAGCCCGAACCCTAACCCTAACCATTCCCCGAAGCCTGACCCTCACCCGTCCCCTAATCCTAACCCGTACGCTAACACTAACCCGCGCCCTCACACGTACACTCCCCCTAAAGCGTTGTCGTTCCCTCCCCTGAACCCTAAACCATCCCCCTCCCCTAATCCTAACCCTAGCCCGAACCCTAACCCTAACCCTGCCCCGAAGCCTGACCCTCACCCGTCCCCTAATCCTAACCCGTACGCTAACACTAACCCGCGCCCTCACACGTACGCTCCCCCTAAAGCGTTGTCGTACCCTCCCCTGGACCCTAAACCGTTCCCGTCCCCTAACCCTAACCCTAGTCCGAACCCTAACCCTAACCCTTCCCCGAAGCCTGACCCTCACCCGTCCACTAATCCTAACCCGTACGCTAACACTAACCCGCGCCCTCTCACGTACGCTCCCACTAAAGCGTTGTCGTACCCTCCCCTGGACCCTAAACCGTCCCCGTCCCCAACCCTAACCCTACCCCGAACCCTAACCCTAACCCTTCCCCGAAGCCTGACCCTCACCCGTCCCCTAATCCTAACCCGTACGCTAACACTAACCCGCGCACTCACACGTACGCTCCCCCTAAAGCGTTGTCGTACCCTCCCCTGGACCCTAAACCGTCCCCGTCCCCTAACCCTAACCCTAGCCCGAACCCTAACCCTAACCCTTCCCTGAAGCCTGACCCTCACCCGTTGCCTAATCCTAACCCGTACGCTAACACCTACCCACGCCCTCACATGTACGCTGCCCCTAAAGCGTTGTCGTACCCTCCCCTGGACCCCAAATCGTCCCCGTCCCCTAACCCTACCCCTAGCCCGAACCCTAACCCTAACCCTTCCCCGAAACCTGACCCTCACCCGTCCCCTAATCCTAACCCGTACGCTAACACTAACCCGCGCCCTCACACGTACGCTACCCCTAAAGCGTTGTCGTACCCTCCCCTGGACCCTAAACCGTCCCCGTCCCCTAACCCTAACCCTAGCCCAAATCCTAACCCTAACCCTTCCCCGAAGCCTGACCCTCACCCGTCCCCTAATCCTAACACGTACGCTAACACTAAACCGCGCCCTCACACGTACGATCCCACTAAAGCGTTGTCGTACCCTCTCCTGGACCCTAAACCGTTCCCGTCCCCTAACCCTAACCCTAACCCGAACCCTAACCCTAACCCTTCCCCGAAGCCTGACCCTCACCCGTCCCCTAATCCTAACCCGTACGCTAACACTAACCTGCGCCCTCACACGTACGCTCACCCTAAAGCGTTGTCGTACCCTCCCCTGGACCCTAAACCGTCCCCGTCCCCTAACACTAACCCTAGCCCGAACCCTAACCCTAACCCTTCCCCGAAGCCTGACCCTCACCCGTCCCCTAATCCTAACCCGTACGCTAACACTAACCCGCGCCCTCAAACGTACGCTCCCCCTAAAGCGTTGTCGTACCCTCCCCTGGACCCTAAACCGTCCCCGTCCCCTAACCCTAACCCTAGCCCGAACCCTAAACCTAACCCTTCCCCGAAGCCTGACCCTCACCCGTCCCCTAATCCTAACCCGTACGCTAACACTAACCCGTGCCCTCACACGTACGCTCCCCCGAAAGCGTTGTCGTACCCTCCCCTGGACACTAAACCGTCCCCGTCCCCTAACCCTAACCCTAGCCCGAACCCTAACCCTAAGCCTTCCCCGAATCCTAACCCTAACGTGTCCCCTAATCCTCACCCGTACGCTAACAGTAACCCGCGCTCTCTCACGTACGCTCCCCCTAAAGCGTTGTCGTACCCTCCCCTGGACCCTAAACCGTCCCCGTCCCCTAACCCTAAACCTAGCCCGAACCCTAACCCTAAACCTTCCCCGAAGCCTGACCCTCACCCGTCCCCTAATCCTAACCCGTACGCTAACACTAACCCACGCCCTCACACGTACGCTCCCCCTAAAGCGTTGTCGTACCCTCCCCTGAACCCTAAACCGTCCCCGTCCCCTAACCCTAACCCTAGCCCGAACCCTAACCCTAACCCATCCCCGAAGAATGACCCTCACCCATTCACTGATCCTCACCCGTACGCTAACACTAACCCCTGCCCTCACACGTACGCTCCCCCTAAAGCGTTGTCGTACCCTCCCCTGGACCCTAAACCGTCCCCGTCCCCAACCCTAACCCTAGCCCGAACCCTAACCCTAACCCTTCCCCGAAGACTGACCCTCACCGGTCCCCTGAGCCTAACACGTACGCTAACACTAACCCGCGCCCTCACACGTACGCTGCCCCTAAAGCGTTGTCGTACACTCCCCTGGACCCTAAACCGTCCCCGTCCCCTAACCCTAACCCTAGCCCGAACCCTAAACCTAACCCTTCCCCGAAGTCTGACCCTCACCCGTCCCCTAATCCTAACCCGTACGCTAACACTAACCCACGCCCTCACGCGTACGCTCCCCCTAAAGCGTTGTCGTACCGTCCCCTGGACCCTAAACCGTCCCCGTCCCCTAACCCTAACCCTAGCCCGAACCCTAACCCTAAACCTTCCCCGAAGCCTGACCCTCACCCGTCCCCTAATCCTAACCCGTACGCTAACACTAACCCGCGCCCGCATACGTACGCTCCCCCTAAAGCGTTGTCGTACCCTCCCCTGGACCCTAAACCGTCCCCGTTCCCTAACCCTAACCCTAGCCTGAACCCTAACCCTAACCCTTCCCCGAAGCCTGACCCTCACCCGTCCCCTAATCCTCACCCGTACGCTAACACTAACCCCCGCCCTCACACGTACGCTCCCCCTAAAGCGTTGTCGTACCCTCCCCTGGACCCTAAACCGTCCCCGTCCCCTAACACTAACCCTAGCCCGAACCCTAACCCTAACCCTTCCCCGAAGCCTGACCCTCACCGGTCCCCTAATCCTAACCCGTACGCTAACACTAACCCGCGCCCTCACACTTACGCTCCCCCTAAAGCGTTGTCGTACCCTCCCCTGGACCCTAAACCGTCCCCGTCCCCTAACCCTAACCCTAGCCCGAACCCTAACCCTAAACCTTCCCTGAAGCCTGACCCTCACCCGTCCCCTAATCCTAACCCGTACGCTAACACTAACCCGCGCCCTCACAAGTACGCTCCCCCTAAAGCGTTGTCGTACCCTCCCCTGGACCCCAAAGCGTCCCCGTCCCCTAACCCTAACCCTAGCAAGAACCCTAAGCCTAACCATTCCCCGAAGCCTGACCCTCACCCGTCCCCTAATCCTCACCCGTACGCTAACACTAACCCGCGCCCTGACACGTACGCTCCCCCTAAAGCGTTGTCGTACCCTCCCCTGGACCCTAAACTGTCCCCGTCCCCTAACCCTAACCCTAGCCCGAACCCTAACCCTAACCCTTCTCCGAAGCCTGACCCTCACCCAACCCCTAATCCTAACACGTACGCTAACACTATCCCGCGCCCTCACGCGTACGCTCCCCCTAAAGAGTTGTCGTACCCTCCCCTGGACCCTAAACCGTCCCCATCCCCTAACTCTAACCCTAGCCCGAACCCTAACCCTAACCCTTCCCCGAAGCCTGACCCTCACACGTCCCCTAATCCTCACTCGTACGCTAACACTAACACACGCCCTAACAAGTACGCTCCCCCTAAAGCGTTGTCGTACCCTCCCCTGGACCCTAAACCATCCCCGTCCCCTAACCCTAACCCTAGCCCGAACCCTAACCCTAACTCTTCCCCGCAGGCTGACCCTCACCCGTCCCCTAATCCTAACCCGTACGCTAACACTAACCCGCGCCCTCACACGTACGCTCCCCCTAAAGAGTTGTCGTACCCTCACCTGGACCCTAAACCGTCCCTGTACCCTAACCCTAACCCTAGCCCGAACCCTAACCCTAACACATCCCCGAAGCCTGACCCTCACCCGTCCCCTAATCCTAACCCATACGCTAACACTAACCCGCGCCCTCACACGTACGCTCCCCCTAAAGCGTTGTCGTACCCTCCCCTGGACCCTAAACCGTACCCGTCACCTAACCCTAACCCTTCCCCGAAGCCTGACCCTCACCCGTCCCCTAATCCTAACACGTACGCTAACACTTACCCGCGCCCTCACACGTACGCTCCCCCTAAAGCGTTGTCGTACCCTCCCCTGGACCCTAAACCGTCCCCGTCCCCTAACACTAACCCTAGCCCGAACCCTAACCCTAACGCTTCCCCGAAGCCTGACCCTCACCCGTCCCCTAATCCTAACCCGTACGCTAACACTAACCCACGCCCTCACACGTACGCTCCCCCTAAAGCGTTGTCGTACCCTCCCCTGGACCCTAAACCGTCCCCGTCCCCTAACCCTAACCCTAGCCCGAACCCTAACCCTAACCCTTCCCCGAAGCCTGACCCTCACCGGTCCCCTAATCCTAACCCGTACGCTAACACTAACCCACGCCCTCACACGTACGCTCCCCCTAAAGCGTTGTCGTACCCTCCCCTGGACCCTAAACCGTCCCCATCCCCTAACCCTAACCCTAGCCCGAACCCTAACCCTAACCCTTCCCCGAAGCCTGACCCTCACCCGTCCCCTAATCCTAACCCGTACGCTAACACTAACCCGCGCCCTCACAAGTACGCTCCCCCTAAAGCGTTGTCGTACCCTCCCCTGGACCCCAAACCGTCCCCGTCCCCTAACCCTAACCCTAGCAAGAACCCTAAGCCTAACCATTCCCCGAAGCCTGACCCTCACCCGTCCCCTAATCCTCACCCGTACGCTAACACTAACCCGCGCCCTCACACGTACGCTCCCCCTAAAGCGTTGTCGTACCCTCCCCTGGACCCTAAACTGTCCCCGTCCCCTAACCCTAACCCTAGCCCGAACCCTAACCCTAACCCTTCCCCGAAGCCTGACCCCCACCCGTCCCCTAATCCTAACCCGTACGCTAACACTAACCCGCGCCCTCACACGTACGCTCCCACTAAAGCGTTGTCGTACCCTCCCCTGGACCCTAAACCGTCCCTGTACCCTAACCCTAACCCTAGCCCGAACCCTAACCCTAACACTTCCCCGAAGCCTGACCCTCACCTGTCCCCTAATCCTAACCCATACGCTAACACTAACCCGCGCCCTCACACGTACGCTCCCCCTAAAGCGTTGTCGTACCCTCCCCTGGACCCAAAACCGTCCCCGTACCCTAACCCTAACCCTAGTAAGAACCCTAACCCTAACCCTTCCCCGAAGCCTGACCCTCACCTGTCCCCTAATCCTAACCCGTACGCTAACACTAACCCGCGCCCTCACACGTACGCTCCCCCTAAAGCGTTGTCGTACCCTCCCCTGGACCCTAAACCGTCCCCGTTCCCTAACCCTAACCCTAGCCTGAACCCTAACCCTAACCCTTCCCCGAAGCCTGACCCTCACCCGTCCCCTAATCCTAACACGTACAATAACACTAACCCACGCCCTCACACGTACGCTCCCCCTAAAGCGTTGTCGTACCCTCCCCTGGACCCTAAACCGTCCCCATCCCCTAACCCTAACCCTAGCCCGAACCCTAACCCTAACCCTTCCCCGAAGCCTGACCCTCACCCGTCCCCTACTCCTAACCCGTACGATAAAACTAACCCGCGCCCTCACATGTACGCTCCCCCTAAAGCGTTGTCGTACCCTCCCCTGGACCCCAAACCGTCCCCGTCCCCGTCCCCTAACTCTAGCCCGAACCCTAACCCTAACGATTCCCCGAAGCCTGACCCTAACCCGTCCCCTAATCCTCACCCGTACGCTAACACTAACCCGCGCCCTCACACGTACGCTCCCCCTAAAGCGTTGTCGTACCCTCCCCTGGACCCTAAACTGTCCCCGGCCCCTAACACTAACCCTAGCCCGAACCTTAACCCTAACCCTTCCCCGAAGCCTGACCCTCACCCGTCCCCTAATCCTAACCCGTACGCTAACACTAACCCGCGCCCTCACGCGTACGCTCCCCCTAAAGCGTTGTCGTACCCTCCCCTGGACCCTAAACCGTCCCCGTCCCCTAACCCTAACCCTAGCCCGAACCCTAAACCTAACCCTTCCCCGAAGCCTGACCCTCACCCGTCCCCTAATCCTCACCCGTACGCTAACACTAACCCGCGCCCTCACACGTACGCTCCCCCTAAAGCGTTGTCGTACCCTCCCCTGGACCCTAAACCGTCCCCGTCCCCAACCCTAACCCTAGCCCGAACCCTAACCCTAACCCTTCCCCGAAGCCTGACCCTCACCCGTCCCCTAATCCTCACCCGTACGCTAACACTAACCCGCGCCCTCACACGTACGCTCCCCCTAAAGCGTTGTCGTACCCTCCCCTGGACCCTAAACCGTCCCCGTCCCCTAACACTAACCGTAGCCCGAACCCTAACCCTAATCATTCCCCGAAGCCTGACCCTCACGCGTCCCCTAATCCTAACCCGTACGCTAACACTAACCCACGCCCTCACACGTACGCTCCCCCTAAAGCGTTGTCTTACCCTCCCCTGGACCCTAAACCGTCCCCGTCACCTAACCCTAACCCTTCCCCGAAGCCTGACCCTCACCCGTCCCCTATTCCTAACACGTACGCTAACACTAACCCGCGCCCTCACACGTACGCTCCCCCTAAAGCGTTGTCGTACCCTCCCCTTGACCCTAAACCGTCCCCGTCCCCAACCCTAACCCTAGCCCGAACCCTAACCCTAACCCTTCCCCAAAGCCTGACACTCACCAATCCCCTAATCCTCACCCGTACGCTAACACTAACCCGCGCCCTCACACGTACGCTCCCCCTAAAGCGTTGTCGTACCCTCCCCTGGACCCTAAACCGTCCCCGTCCCCTAACACTAACCGTAGCCCGAACCCTAACCCTAACCATTCTCCGAAGCCTGACCCTCACCCGTCCCCTAATCCTAACCCGTACGCTAACACTAACCCACGCCCTCACACGTACGCTCCCCCTAAAGCATTGTCTTACCCTCCCCTGGACCCTAAACCGTCCCCGTCACCTAACCCTAACCCTTCCCCGAAGCCTGACCCTCACCCGTCCCCTAATCCTAACACGTACGCTAACACTAACCCGCGCCCTCACACGTACGCTCCCCCTAAAGCGTTGTCGTACCCTCCCCTGGACCCTAAACCGTCCCCGTTCCCTAACCCTAACCCTAGCCTGAACCCTAACCCTAACCCTTCCCCGAAGCCTGACCCTCACCCGTCCCCTAATCCTCACCCGTACGCTAACACTAACCCCCGCCCTCACACGTACACTCCCCCTAAAGCGTTGTCGTACCCTCCCCTGGACCCTAAACCGTCCCCGTCCCCTAACCCTAACCCTAGCCCGAACCCTAACCCTAACCCTTCCCCGAAGCCTGACCCTCACCGGTCCCCTAATCCTAACCCGTACGCTAACACTAACCCGCGCCCTCACACGTACGCTCCCCCTAAAGCGTTGTCGTACCCTCCCCTGGACCCTAAACCGTCCCCGTCCCCTAACCCTAACCCTAGCCCAAATCCTAACCCTAACCCTTCCCCGAAGCCTGACCCTCACCCGTCCCCTAATCGTAACACGTACGCTAACACTATCCCGCGCCCTCACGCGTACGCTCCCCCTAAAACGTTGTCGTACCCTCCCCTGGACCCTAAACCGTCCCCGTCCCCTAACCCTAACCCTAGCCCGAACCCTAACCCTAACCCTTCCCCGAAGCCTGACCCTCACCCGTCCCCTATTCCTAACCCGTACGCTAACACTAACCCGCGCTCTCACACGTACGCTCCCCTTAAAGCGTTGTCGTACCCTCCCCTGGACCCGAAACCGTCCCCGTACCCAACCGTAACCCTAGCCCGAACCCTAAGCCTAACCCTTCCCCGAAGCCTGACCCTCACCCGTCCCCTAATCCTCACCCGTACGCTAACACTAACCCGCGCCCTAACACGTACGCTCCCCCTAAAGCGTTGTCGTACCCTCCCCTGGACCCCAAACCGTCCCCGTCCCCAACCCTAACCCTACCCCGAACCCTAAACCTAACCCTTCCCCGAAGCCTGACCCTCACCCGTCCACTAATCCTAACCCGTACGCTAACACTAACCCGCGCCCTCACACGTACGCTCCCCCTAAAGCGTTGTCGTACCCTCCCCTGGACCCTAAACCGTCCCCGTTCCCTAACCCTAACCCTAGCCCGAACCCTAACCCTAACCCTTCCCCGAAGCCTGACCCTCACCCGTCCCCTAATACTAAACTGTACGCTAACACCTACCCACGCCCTCACATGTACGCTGCCCCTAAAGCGTTGTCATACCCTCCCCTGGACCCCAAATCGTCCCCGTCCCCTAACCCTACCCCTAGCCCGAACCCTAATCCTAACCATTCCCCGAAGCCTGACCCTCACCCGTCCCCTAATCCTAACCCGTACGCTAACACTAACCCGCGCCCTCACACGTACGCTCCCCCTAAAGCGTTGTCGTACCCTCCCCTGGACCCTAAACCGTTCCCGTCCCCTAACCCTAACCCTAGTCTGAACCCTAACCCTAACCCTTCCCCGAAGCCTGACCCTCACCCGTCCCCTAATCCTAACCCGTACGCTAACACTAACCCGCGCCCTCACACGTACGCTCCCCCTAAAGCGTTGTCGTACCCTCCCCTGGACCCTAAACCGTCCCCGTCCCCTAAACCTAACCCTAGCCCGAACCCTAACCCTAACCCTTCCCCGAAGCCTGACCCTCACCCGTCACCTAATCCTAACCCGTACGCTAACACTAACCCGCGCCCTCACGCGTACGCTCCCCCTAAAGCGTTGTCGTACCCTCCCATGGTCCCTAACCCGTCCCCGTCCCCTAACCCTAACCCTAGCCCGAACCCTAACCTAACCCTTCCCCGAAGCCTGATCCTCACCGGTCCTCTAATCCTAACCCGTACGGTAACATTAACCCGCGCCCTCACACGTACGCTCCCCCTAAAGCGTTGTCGTACCCTCCCCTGGACCCTAAACCGTCCCCGTCCCCTAACCCTAACCCTAGCCCGAACCCTAACCCTAACACTTCCCCGAAGCCTGACCCTCACCCGTCCCCTAATCCTAAGCCGTACGCTAACACTAACCCGCACCCTCACGCGTACGCTCCCCCTAAAGCGTTGTCGTACCCTCCCCTGGACCCTAAACTGTCCCCGTCCCCTAACCCTAACCCTAGCCCAAATCCTAACCCTAACCCTTCCCCGAAGCCTGACCCTCACCCGTCCCCTAATCCTAACACGTACGCTAACACTAACCCGTGCCCTCACACGTACGCTCCCCCTAAAGCGTTGTCGTACACTCCCCTGGACCCTAAACCGTCCCCGTCCCCTAACCCTAACCCTAGCCCGAACCCTAATCCTAACCCTTCCTCGAAGCCTGACCCTCACCGGTCCCCTAATCCTAACCCGTACGCTAACACTAACCCGCGCCCTCACACGTACGCTCCCCCTAAAGCGTTGTCGTACCCTCCCCTGGACCCTAAACCGTCCCCGTACCCAACCGTAACCCTAGCCCGAACCCTAACCCTAACCCTTCCCCGAAGCCTGACCCTCACCCGTCTCCTAATCCTAATCCGTACGCTAAAACTAACCCGCGCCCTCACACGTACGCTCCCCCTAAAGCGTTGTCGTACCCTCCCCTGGACCCTAAACCGTCCCCGTCCCCAACCCTAACCCTAGCCCGAACCCTAACCCTAACCCTTCCCCGAAGCCTGACACTCACCAATCCCCTAATCCTCACCCGTACGCTAACACTAACCCGCGCCCTCACACGTACGCTCCCCCTAAAGCGTTGTCGTACCCACCCCTGGACCCTAAACCGTCCCCGTCCCCTAACCCTAACCCTAGCCCGAACCCTAACCCTAACCCTTCCCCGAAGCCTGACCCTCACCCGTCCCCTAATCCTAAGCCGTACGCTAACACTAACCCGCGCCCTCAAGCGTTCGCTCCCCCTAAATCGTTGTCGTACCCTCCCATGGACCCTAAACCGTCCCCGTCCCCTAACCCTAACCCTAGCCCGAATCCTAACCCTAACACTTCCCCGAAGCCTGACCCTCACCCGTCCCCTAATCCTCACCCGTACGCTAACACTAACCCGCGCCCTCACACGTACGCTCCCCCTAAAGCGTTGTCCTACCCTCCCCTGGACCCTAAACCCTCCCCGTCCCCTAACCCTAACCCTAGCCCGAACCCTAACCCTAACCCTTCCACGAAGCCTGACCCTCACCCGTCCCCTAATCCTCACTCGTACGCTAACACTAACCCGCGCCCTCACACGTACGCTCCCCCTAAAGCGTTGTCGTACCCTCCCCTGGACCCCAAACCATCCCCGTCCCCTAACACTAACCCTAGCCCGAACCCTAACCCTAACCATTCCCCGAAGCCTGACCCTCACCCGTCCCCTAATGCTAACCCGTACGCTAACACTAACCCGCGCCCTCACACGTACACTCCCCCTAAAGCGTTGTCGTACCCTCCCCTGAACCCTAAACCATCCCCCTCCCCTAACCCTAACCCTAGCCCGAACCCTAACCCTAACCCTGCCCCGAAGCCTGACCCTCACCCGTCACCTAATCCTAACTCGTACGCTAACACTAACCCGGGCCCTCACATGTACGCTCCCCCTAAAGCGTTGTCGTACCCTCCCCTGGACCCTAAACCGTCCCCGTCCCCTAAACCTAACCCTAGCCCGAACCCTAACCCTAACCCTTCCCCGAAGCCTGACCCTCACCCGTCCCCTAATCCTAACCCGTACGCTAACACTAACCCGCGCCCTCACACGTACGCTCCCCCTAAAGCGTTGTCGTACCCTCCTCTGAACCCTAAACCGTCCCAGTCACCTAACCCTAACCCTAGCCCGAACCCTAACCCTAACCCTTCCCCGAAGCCTGACCCTCACCCGTCCCCTAATCCTAACCCGTACGCTAACACGAACCCGCGCCCTCACACGTATGCTCCCCCTAATGCATTGTCGTACCCTCCCCTGGACCCTAAACCGTCCCCGTACCCAACCGTAACCCTAGCCCGAACCCTAACCCTATCTCTTCTCCGAAGCCTGACCCTCACCCCTCTCCTAATCCTAACCCGTACGCTAACACTAACCCGCGCCCTCACACGTACGCTCCCCCTAAAGCGTTGTCGTACCCTCCCCTGGACCCTAAACCGTCCCCGTTCCCTAACCCTAACCCTAGCCCGAACCCTAACCCTAACCCTTCCCTGAAGCCTGACCCTCACCCGTCCCCTAATCCTCACCCGTACGCTAACACTAACCCGCGCCCTCACACTTACGCTCCCCCTAAAGCGTTGTCGTACCCTCCCCTGGACCCTAAACCGTCCCCGTCCCCTAACCCTAACCCTAGCCCGAATCCTAACCCTAACACTTCCCCGAAGCCTGACCCTCACCCGTCCCCTAATCCTAACCCGTACGCTAACACTAACCCGCGCCCTCACGCGTACGCTCCCCTAAAAGCATTGTCGTACCCTCCCCTGGACGCTAAACCGTCCCCGTCCCCTAACCCTAACCCTAGCCCGAACCCTAACCTAACCCTTCCCCGAAGCCTGCTCCTCACCGGTCCTCTAATCCTAACCCGTACGGTAACACTAACCCGCGCCCTCACACGTACGCTCCCCCTAAAGCGTTGTCGTACCCTCCCCTGGACCCTAAACCGTCCCCGTCCCCTAACCCTAACCCTAGCCCAAATCCTAACCCTAACCCTTCCTCGAAGCCTGACCCTCACCCGTCCCCTAATCCTAACACGTACGCTAACACTAACCCGCGCCCTCACACGTACGCTCCCCCTAAAGCGTTGTCGTACACTCCCCTGGACCCTAAACCGTCCCCGTCCCCTAACCCTAACCCTAGCCCGAACCCTAACCCTAACACTTCCCCGAAGCCTGACCCTCACCCGTCCCCTATTCCTAAGCCGTACGCTAACACTAACCCGCGCCCTCACGCGTACGCTCCCCCTAAAGCGTTGTCGTACCCTCCCATGGACCCTAAACCGTCCCCGTCCCCTAACCCTAACCCTAGCCCGAATCCTAACCCTAACACTTCCCCGAAGCCTGACCCTCACCCGTCCCCTAATCCTAACCCGTACGCTAACACTAACCCGCGCCCTCACACATACGCTCCCCATAAAGCGTTGTCGTACCCTCCACTGGACCCTAAACCGTCCCCGTCCCCTAACCCTAACCCTAGCCCAAAACCTAACCCTAACCCTTCCCCGAAGCCTGACCCTCACCCGTCACCTAATCCTAACCCGTACACTAACACTAACCCGCGCCCTCACGCGTACGCTCCCCCTAAAGCGTTGTCGTACCCTCCCATGGTCCCTAACCCGTCCCCGTCCCCTAACCCTAACCCTAGCCCGAACCCTAACCTAACCCTTCCCCGAAGCCTGATCCTCACCGGTCCTCTAATCCTAACCCGTACGGTAACACTAACCCGCGGCCTCACACGTACGCTCCCCCTAAAGCGTTGTCGTACCCTCCCCTGGACCCTAAACCGTCCCCGTCCCCTAACCCTAACCCTAGCCCGAACCCTAACCCTAACCCTTCCCCGAAGCCTGACCCTCACCCGTCCCCTAATCCTAAGCCGTACGCTAACACTAACCCGCACCCTCACGCGTACGCTCCCCCTAAAGCGTTGTCGTACCCTCCCCTGGACCCTAAACTGTCCCCGTCCCCTAACCCTAACCCTAGCCCAAATCCTAACCCTAACCCTTCCCCGAAGCCTGACCCTCACCCGTCCCCTAATCCTAAAACGTACGCTAACACTAACCCGTGCCCTCACACGTACGCTCCCCCTAAAGCATTGTCGTACACTCCCCTGGACCCTAAACCGTCCCCGTCCCCTAACCCTAACCCTAACCCGAACCCTAATCCTAACCCTTCCTCGAAGCCTGACCCTCACCGGTCCCCTAATCCTAACCCGTACGCTAACACTAACCCGCGCCCTCACACGTACGCTCCCCCTAAAGCGTTGTCGTACCCTCCCCTGGACCCTAAACCGTCCCCGTACCCAACCGTAACCCTAGCCCGAACCCTAACCCTAACACTTCCCCGAAGCCTGACCCTCACCCGTCTCCTAATCCTAATCCGTACGCTAACACTAACCCGCGCCCTCACACGTACGCTCCCCCTAAAGCGTTGTCGTACCCTCCCCTGGACCCTAAACCGTCCCCGTCCCCAACCCTAACCCTAGCCCGAACCCTAACCCTAACCCTTCCCCGAAGCCTGACACTCACCAATCCCCTAATCCTCACCCGTACGCTAACACTAACCCGCGCCCTCACACGTACGCTCCCCCTAAAGCGTTCTCGTACCCTCCCCTGGACCCTAAACCGTCCCCGTCCCCTAACCCTAACCCTAGCCCGAACCCTAACCCTAACCCTTCCCCGAAGCCTGACCCTCACCCGTACCCTAATCCTAAGCCGTACGCTAACACTAACCCGCGCCCTCACGCGTACGCTCCCCCTAAATCGTTGTCGTACCCTCACATGGACCCTAAACCGTCCCCGTCCCCTAACCCTAACCCTAGCCCGAATCCTAACGCTAACACTTCCCCGAAGCCTGACCCTCACCCGTCCCCTAATCCTAACCCGTACGCTAACACTAACCCGCGCCCTCACACGTACGCTCCCCATAAAGCGTTGTCGTACCCTCCCCTGGACCCTAAACCGTCCCCGTCCCCTAACCCTAACCCTAGCCCGAACCCTAACCCTAACACTTCCCCGAAGCCTGACCCTCACCCGTCCCGTAATCCTCACTCGTACGCTAACACTAACCCGCGCTCTCACACGTACGCTCCCCCTAAAGCGTTGTCGTACCCTCCCCTGGACCCCAAACCGTCCCCGTCCCCTAACCCTAACCCTAACCCTAGCCCGAACCCTAACCCTAACCCTTCCCCGAAGCCTGACCCTCACCCGTCCCCTAATCCTAACCCGTACGCTAACACTAACCCGCGCCCTCACGTGTACGCTCCCCTTAAAGCGTTGTCGTACCCTCCCATGGACCCTAAACCGTCCCCGTCCCCTCACCCTAACCCTAGCCCGAATCCTAACCCTAACACTTCCCCGAAGCCTGACCCTCACACGTCCCATAATCCTAACCCGTACGCTAACACTAACCCACGCCCTCACACGTACGCTCCCCCTAAAGCGTTGTCGTACCCTCCCCTGGACCCTAAACCATCCCCGTTCCCTAACCCTAACCCTAGCCCGAACCCTAAGCCTTCCCCGAAGCCTGACCCTCACCCGTCCCCTAATCCTCACTCGTACGCTAACACTAACCCGCGCTCTCACACGTACGCTCCCCCTAAAGCGTTGTCGTACCCTCCCCTGGACCCCAAACCGTCCCCGTCCCCTAACCCTAACCCTAACCCTAGCCCGAACCCTAACCCTAACCCTTCCCCGAAGCCTGACCCTCACCGTCCCCTAATCCTAACCCGTGTGCTAACACTAACCCGCGCCCTCACGCGTACGCTCCCCCTAAAGCGTTGTCGTACCCTCCCATGGACCCTAAACCGTCCCCGTGCCCTCACCCTAACCCTAGCCCGAATCCTAACCCTAACACTTCCCCGAAGCCTGACTCTCACCCGTCCCCTAATCCTAACCCGTACGCTAACACTAACCCACGCCCTCACACGTACGCTCCCCCTAAAGCGTTGTCGTACCCTCACCTGGACCCTAAACCGTACCCGTTCCCTAATCCTAACCCTAGCCCGAACCCTAAGCCTTCCCCGAAGCCTGACCCTCACCCGTCCCCTAATCCTCACCCGTACGCTAACACTAACCCGCGCCCTCACACGTACGCTCCCCCTAAAGCGTTGTCCTACCCTCCCCTGGACCCTAAACCGTCCCCGTCCCCTAACCCTAACCCTAGCCCGAACCCTAACCCTAACCCTTCCACGAAGCCTGACCCTCACCCGTCCCCTAATCCTCACTCGTACGCTAACACTAACCCGCGCCCTCACACGTACGCTCCCCCTAAAGCGTTGTCGTACCCTCCCCTGGACCCCAAACCATCCCCGTCCCCTAACACTAACCCTAGCCCGAACCCTAAGCCTAACCCTTCCCCGAAGCCTGACCCTCACCCGTCCCCTAATCCTAAGCCGTACGCTAACACTAACCCGCGCCCTCACACGTACGCTCCCCCTAAAGCGTTGTCGTACCCTCCCCTGGACCCTAAACCGTCCCCGTTCCCTAACCCTAACCCTAGCCCGAACCCTAACCCTAACCCTTCCCCGAAGCCTGACCCTCACCCGTCCCCTAATCCTCACCCGTACGCTAACACTAACCCGCGCCCTCACACGTACGCTCCCCCTAAAGCGTAGTCGTACCCTCCCCTGGACCCCAAACCGTCCCCGTCCCCAACCCTAACCCTACCCCGAACCCTAACTCTAACCCTTCCCCGAAGCCTGACCCTCACCCGTCCCCTAATCCTAACCCGTACGCTAACACTAACCCGCGCACTCACACGTACGCTCCCCCTAAAGCGTTGTCGTACCCTCCCCTGGACCCTAAACCGTCCCCGTCCCCTAACCCTAACCCTAGCCCGAACCCTAACCCTAACCCTTCCCCGAAGCCTGACCCTCACCGGTCCCCTAATCCTAACCCGTACGCTAACACTAACCCGCGCCCTCACACGTACGCTCCCCCTAAAGCGTTGTCGTACCCTCCCCTGGACCCTAAACCGTCCCCGTACCCAACCGTAACCCTAGCCCGAACCCTAACCCTAACCCTTCCCCGAAGCCTGACCCTCACCCGTCTCCTAATCCTAATCCGTACGCTAACACTAACCCGCGCACTCACACGTACGCTCCCCCTAAAGCGTTGTCGTACCCTCCCCTGGACCCTAAACCGTCCCCGTCCCCAACCCTAACCCTAGCCCGAACCCTAACCCTAACCCTTCCCCGAAGCCTGACACTCACCAATCCCCTAATCCTCACCCGTACGCTAACACTAACCCGCGCCCTCACACGTACGCTCCCCCTAAAGCATTGTCGTACCCTCCCCTGGACCCTAAACCGTCCCCGTCCCCTAACCCTAACCCTAGCCCGAACCCTAACCCTAACCCTTCCCCGAAGCCTGACCCTCACCCGTCCCCTAATCCTAAACCGTACGCTAACACCAACCCGCGCCCTCACGCGTACGCTCCCCCTAAAGCGTTGCCGTACCCTCCCATGGACCCTAAACCGTCCCCGTCCCCTAACCCTAACCCTAGCCCGAATCCTAACCCTAACACTTCCCCGAAGCCTGACCCTCACCCGTCCCCTAATCCTAACCCGTACGCTAACACTAACCCGCGCCCTCACACGTACGCTCCCCATAAAGCGTTGTCGTACCCTCCCCTGGACCCTAAACCGTCCCCGTCCCCTAACCCTAACCCTAGCCCGAACCCTAACCCTAACACTTCCCCGAAGCCTGACCCTCACCCGTCCCCTAATCCTCACTCGTACGCTAACACTAACCCGCGCTCTCACACGTACGCTCCCCCTAAAGCGTTGTCGTACACTCCCCTGGACCCCAAACCGTCCCCGTCCCCTAACCCTAACCCTAACCTTAGCCCGAACCCTAACCCTAACCCTTCCCCGAAGCCTGACCCTCACCCGTCCCCTAATCCTAACCCGTACGCTAACACTAACCCGCGCCCTCACACGTACACTCCCCCTAAAGCGTTGTCGTACCCTCCCCTGAACCCTAAACCATCCCCCTCCCCTAACCCTAACCCTAGCCCGAACCCTAACCCTATCCCTGCCCCGAAGCCTGACCCTCACCCGTCACCTAATCCTAAACCGTACGCTAACACTAACCCGCGCCCTCACATGTACGCTCCCCCTAAAGCGTTGTCGTACCCTCCCCTGGACCCTAAACCGTCCCCGTCCCCTAAACCTAACCCTAGCCCGAACCCTAACCCTAACCCTTCCCCGAAGCCTGACCCTCACCCGTCCCCTAATCCTAACCCGTACGCTAACACTAACCCGCGCCCTCACACGTACGCTCCCCCTAAAGCGTTGTCGTACCCTCCTCTGAACCCTAAACCGTCCCAGTCACCTAACCCTAACCCTAGCCCGAACCCTAACCCTAACCCTTCCCCGAAGCCTGACCCTCACCCGTCCCCTAATCCTAACCCGTACGCTAACACGAACCCGCGCCCTCACACGTACGCTCCCCCTAATGCATTGTCGTACCCTCCCCTGGACCCTAAACCATCCCCGTCCCCTAACCCTAACCCTAGCCCGAACCCTAACCCTAACCCTTCCCTGAAGCCTGACCCTCACCCGTCCCCTAATCCTAACCCGTACGCTAACACTAACCCGCGCCCTCACGCGTACGCTCCCCCTAAAGCGTTGTCGTACCCTCCCCTGGACCCTAAACCATCCCCGTCCCCTAACCCTAACCCTAGCCCGAATCCTAACCCTAACACTTCCCCGAAGCCTGACCCTCACCCGTCCCCTAATCCTAACCCGTACGCTAACACTAACCCGCGCCCTCACGCGAACGCTCCCCATAAAGCATTTTCGTACCCTCCCCTGGACCCTAAACCGTCCCCGTCCCCTAACCCTAACCCTAGCCCGAACCCTAACCTAACCCTTCCCCGAAGCCTGCTCCTCACCGGTCCTCTAATCCTAAACCGTACGGTAACACTAACCCGCGCCCTCACATGTACGCTCCCCCTAAAGCGTTGTCGTACCCTCCCCTGGACCCTATACCGTCCCCGTCCCCTAACCCTAACCCTAGCCCGAACCCTAACCCTAACCCTTCCCCGAAGCCTGACCCTCACCCGTCCCCTAATCCTAAGCCGTACGCTAACACTAACCCGCGCCCTCACGCGTACCCTCCCCCTAAAGCGTTGTCGTACCCTCCCCTGGACCCTAAACCGTCCCCGTCCCCTAACCCTAATCCTAGCCCAAATCCTAACCCTAACCCTTCCCCGAAGCCTGACCCTCACCCGTCCCCTAATCCTAACACGTACGCTAACACTAACCCGCGCCCTCACACGTACGCTCCCCCTAAAGCGTTGTCGTACACTCCCCTGGACCCTAAACCGTCCCCGTCCCCTAACCCTAACCCTAGCCCGAACCCTAACCCTAACCCTTCCCCGAAGCCTGACCCTCACCGGTCCCCTAATCCTAACCCGTACGCTAACACTAACCCGCGCCCTCACACGTACGCTCCCCCTAAAGCGTTGTCGTACCCTCCCCTGGACCCTAAACCGTCCCCGTACCCAACCGTAACCCTAGCCCGAACCCTAACCCTAACCCTTCCCCGAAGCCTGACCCTCACCCGTCTCCTAATCCTAATCCGTACGCTAACACTAACCCGCGCCCTCACACGTACGCTCCCCCTAAAGCGTTGTCGTACCCTCCCCTGGACCCCAAACCGTCCCCGTCCCCTAACACTAACCCTAGCCCGAACCCTAACCCTAACCATTCCCCGAAGCCTGACCCTCACCCGTCCCCTTATCCTCACCCGTACGCTAACACTAACGCGCGCCCTCACACGTACGCTCCCCATAAAGCGTTGTCGTACCCTCCCCTGGACCCTAAACCGTCCCCGTCCCCTAACCCTAACCCTAGCCCGAACCCTAACCCTAACACTTCCCCGAAGCCTGACCCTCACCCGTCCCCTAATCCTCACTCGTACGCTAACACTAACCCGCGCTCTCACACGTACGCTCCCCCTAAAGCGTTGTCGTACCCTCCCCTGGACCCCAAACCGTCCCCGTCCCCTAACCCTAACCCTAACCCTAGCCCGAACCCTAACCCTAACCCTTCCCCGAAGCCTGACCCTCACCCGTCCCCTAATCCTAACCCGTACGCTAACACTAACCCGCGCCCTCACGCGTACGCTCCCCCTAAAGCGTTGTCGTACCCTCCCATGGACCCTAAACCGTCCCCGTCCCCTCACCCTAACCCTAGCCCGAATCCTAACCCTAACACTTCCCCGAAGCCTGACCCTCACCCGTCCCCTAATCCTAACCCGTACGCTAACACTAACCCACGCCCTCACACGTACGCTCCCCCTAAAGCGTTGTCGTACCCTCCCCTGGACCCTAAACCGTCCCCGTTCCCTAACCCTAACCCTAGCCCGAACCCTAAGCCTTCCCCGAAGCCTGACCCTCACCCGTCCCCTAATCCTCACCCGTACGCTAACACTAACCCGCGCCCTCACACGTACGCTCCCCCTAAAGCGTTGTCCTACCCTCCCCTGGACCCTAAACCGTCCCCGTCCCCTAACCCTAACCCTAGCCCGAACCCTAACCCTAACCCTTCCACGAAGCCTGACCCTCACCCGTCCCCTAATCCTCACTCGTACGCTAACACTAACCCGTGCCCTCACACGTACGCTCCCCCTAAAGCGTTGTCGTACCCTCCCCTGGACCCCAAACCATCCCCGTCCCCTAACACTAACCCTAGCCCGAACCCTAACCCTAACCATTCCCCGAAGCCTGACCCTCACCCGTCCCCTAATCCTAACCCGTACGCTAACACTAACCCGTGCCCTCACACGTACACTCCCCCTAAAGCGTTGTCGTACCCTCCCCTGAACCCTAAACCATCCCCCTCCTCTAACCCTAACCCTAGCCCGAACCCTAACCCTAACCCTGCCCCGAAGCCTGACCCTCACCCGTCACCTAATCCTAACCCGTACGCTAACACTAACCCGCGCCCTCACATGTACGCTCCCCCTAAAGCGTTGTCGTACCCTCCCCTGGACCCTAAACCGTCCCCGTCCCCTAAACCTAACCCTAGCCCGAACCCTAACCCTAACCCTTCCCCGAAGCCTGACCCTCACCCGTCCCCTAATCCTAACCCGTACGCTAACACTAACCCGCGCCCTGACACGTACGCTCCCCCTAAAGCGTTGTCGTACCCTCCTCTGAACCCTAAACCGTCCCAGTCACCTAACCCTAACCCTAGCCCGAACCCTAACCCTAACCCTTCCCCGAAGCCTGACCCTCACCCGTCCCCTAATCCTAACCCGTACGCTAACACGAACCCGCGCCCTCACACGTACGCTCCCCCTAATGCATTGTCGTACCCTCCCCTGGACCCTAAACCGTCCCCGTACCCAACCGTAACCCTAGCCCGAACCCTAACCCTAACTCTTCCCCGAAGCCTGACCCTCACCCCTCTCCTAATCCTAACCCGTACGCTAACACTAACCCGCGCCCTCACACGTACGCTCCCCCTAAAGCGTTGTCGTACCCTCCCCTGGACCCTAAACCGTCCCCGTTCCCTAACCCTAACCCTAGCCCGAACCCTAACCCTAACCCTTCCCTGAAGCCTGACCCTCACCCGTCCCCTAATCCTCACCCGTACGCTAACACTAACCCGCGCCCTCACACTTACGCTCCCCCTAAAGCGTTGTCGTACCCTCCCCTGGACCCTAAACCGTCCCCGTCCCCTAACCCTAACCCTAGCCCGAACCCTAACCCTAACCCTTCCACGAAGCCTGACCCTCACCCGTCCCCTAATCCTAACCCGTACGCTAACACTAACCCGCGCCCTCACGCGTACGCTCCCCCTAAAGCGTTGTCGTACCCTCCCATGGACCCTAAACCGTCCCCGTCCCCTAACCCTAACCCTAGCCCGAATCCTAACCCTAACACTTCCCCGAAGCCTGACCCTCACCCGTCCCCTAATCCTAACCCGTACGCTAACACTAACCCGTGCCCTCACGCGTACGCTCCCCATAAAGCATTGTCGTACCCTCCCCTGGACCCTAAACCGTCCCCGTCCCCTAACCCTAACCCTAGCCCGAACCCTAACCTAACCCTTCCCCGAAGCCTGCTCCACACCGGTCCTCTAATCCTAACCCGTACGGTAACAGTAACCCGCGCCCTCACACGTACGCTCCCCCTAAAGCGTTGTCGTACCCTCCCCTGGACCCTAAACCGTCCCCGTCCCCTAACCCTAACCCTAGCCCGAACCCTAACCCTAACCCTTCCCCGAAGCCTGACCCTCACCCGTCCCCTAATCCTAAGCCGTACGCTAACACTAACCCGCGCCCTCACACGTACGCTCCCCCTAAAGCGTTGTCGTACCCTCCCCTGGACCCTAAACCGTCCCCGTACCCAACCGTAACCCTAGCCCGAACCCTAACCCTAACCCTTCCCCGAAGCCGGACCCTCACCCGTCTCCTAATCCTAATCCGTACGCTAACACTAACCCGCGCCCTCACACGTACGCTCCCCCTAAAGCGTTGTCGTACCCTCCCCTGTACCCTAAACCGTTCCCGTTCCCTAACCCTAACCCTAACCCGAACCCTAACCCTAACCCTTCCCTGAAGCCTGACCCTCACCCGTCCCCTAATCCTCACCCGTACGCTAACACTAACCCGCGCCCTCACACGTACGCTCCCCCTAAAGCGTTGTCGTACCCACCCCTGGACCCTAAACCGTCCCCGTCCCCTAACCCTAACCCTAGCCAGAACCCTAATCCTAACCCTTCCCCGAAGCCTGACCCTCACCCGTCCCCTATTCCTAAGCCGTACGCTAACACTAACCCGCGCCCTCACGCGTACGCTCCCCCTAAAACGTTGTCGTACCCTCCCATGGACCCTAAACCGTCCCCGTCCCCTAACCCTAACCCTAGCCCGAATCCTAACCCTAACACTTCCCCGAAGCCTGACCCTCACCCGTCCCCTAATCCTAACCCGTACGCTAACACTAACCCGTGCCCTCACACATACGCTACCCATAAAGCGTTGTCGTACCCTCCCCTGGACCCTAAACCGTCCCCGTCCCCTAACCCTAACCCTAGCCCGAAACCTAACCCTAACCCTTCCCCGAAGCCTGACCCTCACCCGTCCCCTAATCCTCACTCGTACGCTAACACTAACCTGCGCCCTCACACGTACGCTCCCCCTAAAGCGTTGTCGTACCCTCCCCTGGACCCCAAACCGTCCCCGTCCCCTAACACTAACCCTAGCCCGAACCCTAAGCCTAACCATTCCCCGAAGCCTGACCCTCACCCGTCCCCAATCCTCACCCGTACGCTAACACTAACGCGCGCCCTCACACGTACGCTCCCCCTAAAGTGTTGTCGTACCCTCCCCTGGACCCTAAACAGTCCCCGTCCTCTATCCCTAACCCTAGCCCGAACCCTAACCCTAACCCTTCTCCGAAGCCCGACCCTCACCCGTCCCGTAATCCTCACCCGTACGCTAACACTAACCCGCGCCCTCACATGTACGCTCCCCCTAAAGTGTTGTCGTACCCTCCCCTGGACCCTAAACCGTCCCCGTCCCCTAACCCTAACCCTAGCCCGAATCCTAACCCTAACACTTCCCCGAAGCCTGACCCTCACCCGTCCCCTAATCCTAACCCGTACGCTAACACTAACCCGCGCCCTCACATGTACGCTCCCCCTAAAGCGTTGTCGTACCCTCCCCTGGACCCTAAGCCGTCCCCGTCCCCTAACCCTAACCCTAGCCCGAACCCTAACCCTAACCCATCCCCGAAGCCTGACCCTCACCCGTCCCATAATCCTAACCCGTACGCTAACACTAACCCACGCCCTCACACGTACGCTCCAGCTAAAGCGTTGTCGTACCCTCCCCTGGACCCCAAACCGTCCCCGTCCCCTAACCCTAACCCTAACCCTAGCCCGAACCCTAACCCTAACCCTTTCCCGAAGCCTGACACTCACCCGTCCCCTAATCCTAACCCGTACGCTAACGCTAACCCGCGCCCTAACGCGTACGCTCCCCCTAAAGCGTTGTCGTACCCTCCCATGGACCCTAAACCGTCCCCGTCCCCTAACCCTAACCCTAGCCCGAATCCTAACCCTAACACTTCCCCGAAGCCTGACCCTCACCCGTCCCCTAATCCTAACCCGTACGCTAACACTAACCCGCGCCCTCACACGTACACTCCCCCTAAAGCGTTGTCGTACCCTCCCCTGAACCCTAAACCATCCCCCTCCCCTAACCCTAGCCCTAGCCCGAACCCTAACCCTAACCCTGCCCCGAAGCCTGACCGTCACCCGTCCCCTAATCCTAATCCGTAGGCTAACACTAACCCGCGCCCTCACATGTACGCTCCCCCTAAAGCGTTGTCGTACCCTCCCCTGGACCCTAAACCGTTCCCGTCCCCTAACCCTAACCCTAGTCCGAACCCTAACCCTAACCCTGCCCCGAAGCCTGACCCTCACCCGTCCCCTAATACTAACCCGTACGCTAACACTAACCCACGCCCTCACACGTACGCTCCCCCTAAAGCGTTGTCGTACCCTCCCCTGGACCCTAAACCGTCCCCGTCCCCATCCCTAACCCTACCCCGAACCCTAATCCTAACCCTTCCCCGAAGCCTGACCCTCACCCGTCCCCTAATCCTAACCCGTACGCTAACACTAAACCGCGCACTCACACGTACGCTCCCCCTAAAGCGTTGTCGTACCCTCCCCTGGACCCTAAACCGTCCCCGTCCCCTAACCCTAACCCTAGCCCGAACCCTAACCCTAACCCTTCCCCGAAGCCTGACCCTCACCCGTCCCCTAATACTAACCCGTACGCTAACACCTACCCACGCCCTCACATGTACGCTGCCCCTAAAGCGTTGTCGTACCCTCCCCTGGACCCCAAATCGTCCCCGTCCCCTAACCCTACCCCTAGCCCGAACCCTAACCCTAACCATTCTCCGAAGCCTGACCCTCACCCGTCCCCTATTCCTAACCCGTACGCTAACACTCACCCGCGCCCTCACACGTACGCTCCCCCTAAAGCGTTGTCGTACCCTCCCCTGGACCCTAAACCGTCCCCGTCCCCTAACCCTAACCCTAGCCCGAACCCTAACCCTAACCCTTCCCCGAAGCCTGACCCTCACCCGTCCCCTAATCCTCACCCGTACGCTAACACTAACCCGCGCCCTCACACGTACGCTCCCCCTAAAGCGTTGTCGTACCCTCCCCTGGACCCTAAACCGTCCCCGTCCCCTAACCCTAACCCTAGCCCGAACCCTAACCCTAACCCTTCCCCGAAGCCTGACCCTCACCCGTCCCCTAATCCTAAGCCGTACGCTAACACTAACCCGCGCCCTCACACATACGCTCCCCATAAAGCGTTGTCGTACCCTCCCCTGGACCCTAAACCGTCCCCGTTCCCTAACCCTAACCCTAGTCCGAACCCTAACCCTAACCCTTCCCCGAAGCCTGACCCTCACCCGTCCCCTAATCCTCACTCATACGCTAACACTAACCCGCGCCCTCACACGTACGCTCCCCCTAAAGCGTTGTCGTACCCTCCCCTGGACCCCAAACCGTCCCCATCCCCTAACACTAACCCTAGCCCGAACCCTAACCCTAACCATTCCCCGAAGCCTGACCCTCACCCGTCCCCTAATCCTCACCCGTACGCTAACACTAACGCGCGCCCTCACACGTACGCTCCCCCTAAAGTGTTGTCGTACCCTCCCCTGGACCCTAAACAGTCCCCGTCCTCTAACCCTAACCCTAGCCCGAACCCTAACCCTAACCCTTCTCCGAAGCCTGACCCTCACCCGTCCCGTAATCCTCACCCGTACGCTAACACTAACCCGCGCCCTCACATGTACGCTCCCCCTAAAGCATTGTCATACCATCCCCTGGACCCTAAGCCGTCCCCGTCCCCTAATCCTAACCCTAGCCCGAACCCTAACCCTAACCCATCCCCGAAGCCTGACCCTCACCCGTCCCATAATCCTAACCCGTACGCTAACAATAACCCACGCCCTCACAGGTACGCTCCCCCTAAAGCATTGTCGTACCCTCCCCTGGACCCCAAACCGTCCCCGTCCCCTAACCCTAACCCTAACCCTAGCCCGAACCCTAACCCTAACCCTTCCCCGAAGCCTGACACTCACCCGTCCCCTAATCCTAACCCGTACGCTAACGCTAACCCGCGCCCTCACGCGTACGCTCCCCCTAAAGCGTTGTCGTACCCTCCCCTGGACCCTAAACCGTCCCAGTTCCCTAACCCTAACCCTAGCCCGAACCCTAAGCCTAACCTTTCCCCGAAGCCTGACCCTCACCCGTCCCCTAATCCTCAACCGTACGCTAACACTAACCCGCGCCCTCACACTTACGCTCCCCCTAAAGCGTTGTCGTACCCTCCCCTGGACCCTAAACCGTCCCCGTCCCCTAACCCTAACCCTAGCCCGAACCCTAACCCTATCCCTTCCCCGAAGCCTGACCCTCACCCGTCCCCTAATCCTAACCCGTACGCTAAAACTAACCCGCGCCCTCACGCGTACGCTCCCCCTAAAGCGTTGTCATACCCTCCCCTGGACCCTAAACCGTCCCCGTCCCCTAACCCTAACCCTAGCCCGAACCCTAACCCTAACCCTACCCCGAAGCCTGACCCTCACCCGTCACCTAATCCTCACTCGTACGCTAACACTAACCCGCGCCCTCACACGTACGCTCCCCCTAAAGCGTTGTCGTACCCTCCCCTGGACCCTAAACTGTCCCCGTCCCCTAACCCTAACCCTAGCCCGAACCTTAACCCTAACACTTCCCCGAAGGCTGACCCTCACCCGTCCCCTAATCCTCACCCGTACGCTAACACTAACCCGCGCCCTCACACGTACACTCCCCCTAAAGCGTTGTCGTACCCTCCCCTGGACCCTAAACCATCCCCGTCCCCAACCCTAACCCTAGCCCGAACCCTAACCCTAACCCTTCCCCGAAGCCTGACACTCACCAATCCCCTAATCTTCACCCGTACGCTAACACTAACCAGCGCCCTCACACGTACGCTCCCCCTAAAGCGTTGTCGTACCCTCCCCTGGACCCTAAACCGTCCCCGTCCCCTAACACTAACCGTAGCCCGAACCCTAACCCTAACCATTCCCCGAAGCCTGACCCTCACCCGTCCCCTAATCCTAACCCGTACGCTAACACTAACCCACGCCCTCACACGTACGCTCCCCCTAAAGCGTTGTCTTACCCTCCCCTGGACCCTAAACCGTCCCCGTCACCTAACCCTAACCCTTCCCCGAAGCCTGACCCTCACCCGTCCCCTAATCCTAACACGTACGCTAACACTAACCCGCGCCCTCACACGTACGCTCCCCCTAAAGCGTTGTCGTACCCTCCCCTGGACCCTAAACCGTCCCCGTCCCCTAACCCTAACCCTAGCCCGAACCCTAACCCTAAACCTTCCCCGAAGCCTGACCCTCACCCGTCCCCTAATCCTAACCTGTACGCTAACACTAACCTGCGTCCTCACACGTACGCTCCCTCTAAAGCGTTGTCGTTCCCTCCCCTGGACCCTAAACTGTCCCCGTTCCCTAACCCTAACCCTAGCCTGAACCCTAACCTTAACCCTTCCCCGAAGCCTGACCCTCACCCGTCCCATAATCCTCACCCGTACGCTAACACTAACCCCCGCCCTCACACGTACGCTCCCCCTAAAGCGTTGTCGTACCCTCCTCTGAACCCTAAACCGTCCCAGTCACCTAACCCTAACCCTAGCCCGAACCCTAACCCTAACCCTTCCCCGAAGCCTGACCCTCACCCGTCCCCTAATCCTAACCCGTACGCTAACACGAACCCGCGCCCTCACACGTACGCTCCCCCTAATGCATTGTCGTACCCTCCCCTGGACCCTAAACCGTCCCCGTACCCAACCGTAACCCTAGCCCGAACCCTAACCCTAACTCTTCCCCGAAGCCTGACCCTCACCCCTCTCCTAATCCTAACCCGTACGCTAACACTAACCCGCGCCCTCACACGTACGCTCCCCCTAAAGCGTTGTCGTACCCTCCCCTGGACCCTAAACCGTCCCCGTTCCCTAACCCTAACCCTAGCCCGAACCCTAACCCTAACCCTTCCCTGAAGCCTGACCCTCACCCGTCCCCTAATCCTCACCCGTACGCTAACACTAACCCGCGCCCTCACACTTACGCTCCCCCTAAAGCGTTGTCGTACCCTCCCCTGGACCCTAAACCGTCCCCGTCCCCTAACCCTAACCCTAGCCCGAACCCTAACCCTAACCCTTCCACGAAGCCTGACCCTCACCCGTCCCCTAATCCTAACCCGTACGCTAACACTAACCCGCGCCCTCACGCGTACGCTCCCCCTAAAGCGTTGTCGTACCCTCCCATGGACCCTAAACCGTCCCCGTCCCCTAACCCTAACCCTAGCCCGAATCCTAACCCTAACACTTCCCCGAAGCCTGACCCTCACCCGTCCCCTAATCCTAACCCGTACGCTAACACTAACCCGTGCCCTCACGCGTACGCTCCCCATAAAGCATTGTCGTACCCTCCCCTGGACCCTAAACCGTCCCCGTCCCCTAACCCTAACCCTAGCCCGAACCCTAACCTAACCCTTCCCCGAAGCCTGCTCCACACCGGTCCTCTAATCCTAACCCGTACGGTAACAGTAACCCGCGCCCTCACACGTACGCTCCCCCTAAAGCGTTGTCGTACCCTCCCCTGGACCCTAAACCGTCCCCGTCCCCTAACCCTAACCCTAGCCCGAACCCTAACCCTAACCCTTCCCCGAAGCCTGACCCTCACCCGTCCCCTAATCCTAAGCCGTACGCTAACACTAACCCGCGCCCTCACACGTACGCTCCCCCTAAAGCGTTGTCGTACCCTCCCCTGGACCCTAAACCGTCCCCGTACCCAACCGTAACCCTAGCCCGAACCCTAACCCTAACCCTTCCCCGAAGCCGGACCCTCACCCGTCTCCTAATCCTAATCCGTACGCTAACACTAACCCGCGCCCTCACACGTACGCTCCCCCTAAAGCGTTGTCGTACCCTCCCCTGTACCCTAAACCGTTCCCGTTCCCTAACCCTAACCCTAACCCGAACCCTAACCCTAACCCTTCCCCGAAGCCTGACCCTCACCCGTCCCCTAATCCTCACCCGTACGCTAACACTAACCCGCGCCCTCACACGTACGCTCCCCCTAAAGCGTTGTCGTACCCACCCCTGGACCCTAAACCGTCCCCGTCCCCTAACCCTAACCCTAGCCAGAACCCTAATCCTAACCCTTCCCCGAAGCCTGACCCTCACCCGTCCCCTATTCCTAAGCCGTACGCTAACACTAACCCGCGCCCTCACGCGTACGCTCCCCCTAAAACGTTGTCGTACCCTCCCATGGACCCTAAACCGTCCCCGTCCCCTAACCCTAACCCTAGCCCGAATCCTAACCCTAACACTTCCCCGAAGCCTGACCCTCACCCGTCCCCTAATCCTAACCCGTACGCTAACACTAACCCGTGCCCTCACACATACGCTACCCATAAAGCGTTGTCGTACCCTCCCCTGGACCCTAAACCGTCCCCGTCCCCTAACCCTAACCCTAGCCCGAAACCTAACCCTAACCCTTCCCCGAAGCCTGACCCTCACCCGTCCCCTAATCCTCACTCGTACGCTAACACTAACCTGCGCCCTCACACGTACGCTCCCCCTAAAGCGTTGTCGTACCCTCCCCTGGACCCCAAACCGTCCCCGTCCCCTAACACTAACCCTAGCCCGAACCCTAAGCCTAACCATTCCCCGAAGCCTGACCCTCACCCGTCCCCAATCCTCACCCGTACGCTAACACTAACGCGCGCCCTCACACGTACGCTCCCCCTAAAGTGTTGTCGTACCCTCCCCTGGACCCTAAACAGTCCCCGTCCTCTATCCCTAACCCTAGCCCGAACCCTAACCCTAACCCTTCTCCGAAGCCCGACCCTCACCCGTCCCGTAATCCTCACCCGTACGCTAACACTAACCCGCGCCCTCACATGTACGCTCCCCCTAAAGTGTTGTCGTACCCTCCCCTGGACCCTAAACCGTCCCCGTCCCCTAACCCTAACCCTAGCCCGAATCCTAACCCTAACACTTCCCCGAAGCCTGACCCTCACCCGTCCCCTAATCCTAACCCGTACGCTAACACTAACCCGCGCCCTCACATGTACGCTCCCCCTAAAGCGTTGTCGTACCCTCCCCTGGACCCTAAGCCGTCCCCGTCCCCTAACCCTAACCCTAGCCCGAACCCTAACCCTAACCCATCCCCGAAGCCTGACCCTCACCCGTCCCATAATCCTAACCCGTACGCTAACACTAACCCACGCCCTCACACGTACGCTCCAGCTAAAGCGTTGTCGTACCCTCCCCTGGACCCCAAACCGTCCCCGTCCCCTAACCCTAACCCTAACCCTAGCCCGAACCCTAACCCTAACCCTTTCCCGAAGCCTGACACTCACCCGTCCCCTAATCCTAACCCGTACGCTAACGCTAACCCGCGCCCTAACGCGTACGCTCCCCCTAAAGCGTTGTCGTACCCTCCCATGGACCCTAAACCGTCCCCGTCCCCTAACCCTAACCCTAGCCCGAATCCTAACCCTAACACTTCCCCGAAGCCTGACCCTCACCCGTCCCCTAATCCTAACCCGTACGCTAACACTAACCCGCGCCCTCACACGTACACTCCCCCTAAAGCGTTGTCGTACCCTCCCCTGAACCCTAAACCATCCCCCTCCCCTAACCCTAGCCCTAGCCCGAACCCTAACCCTAACCCTGCCCCGAAGCCTGACCGTCACCCGTCCCCTAATCCTAATCCGTAGGCTAACACTAACCCGCGCCCTCACATGTACGCTCCCCCTAAAGCGTTGTCGTACCCTCCCCTGGACCCTAAACCGTTCCCGTCCCCTAACCCTAACCCTAGTCCGAACCCTAACCCTAACCCTGCCCCGAAGCCTGACCCTCACCCGTCCCCTAATACTAACCCGTACGCTAACACTAACCCACGCCCTCACACGTACGCTCCCCCTAAAGCGTTGTCGTACCCTCCCCTGGACCCTAAACCGTCCCCGTCCCCATCCCTAACCCTACCCCGAACCCTAATCCTAACCCTTCCCCGAAGCCTGACCCTCACCCGTCCCCTAATCCTAACCCGTACGCTAACACTAAACCGCGCACTCACACGTACGCTCCCCCTAAAGCGTTGTCGTACCCTCCCCTGGACCCTAAACCGTCCCCGTCCCCTAACCCTAACCCTAGCCCGAACCCTAACCCTAACCCTTCCCCGAAGCCTGACCCTCACCCGTCCCCTAATACTAACCCGTACGCTAACACCTACCCACGCCCTCACATGTACGCTGCCCCTAAAGCGTTGTCGTACCCTCCCCTGGACCCCAAATCGTCCCCGTCCCCTAACCCTACCCCTAGCCCGAACCCTAACCCTAACCATTCTCCGAAGCCTGACCCTCACCCGTCCCCTATTCCTAACCCGTACGCTAACACTCACCCGCGCCCTCACACGTACGCTCCCCCTAAAGCGTTGTCGTACCCTCCCCTGGACCCTAAACCGTCCCCGTCCCCTAACCCTAACCCTAGCCCGAACCCTAACCCTAACCCTTCCCCGAAGCCTGACCCTCACCCGTCCCCTAATCCTCACCCGTACGCTAACACTAACCCGCGCCCTCACACGTACGCTCCCCCTAAAGCGTTGTCGTACCCTCCCCTGGACCCTAAACCGTCCCCGTCCCCTAACCCTAACCCTAGCCCGAACCCTAACCCTAACCCTTCCCCGAAGCCTGACCCTCACCCGTCCCCTAATCCTAAGCCGTACGCTAACACTAACCCGCGCCCTCACACATACGCTCCCCATAAAGCGTTGTCGTACCCTCCCCTGGACCCTAAACCGTCCCCGTTCCCTAACCCTAACCCTAGTCCGAACCCTAACCCTAACCCTTCCCCGAAGCCTGACCCTCACCCGTCCCCTAATCCTCACTCATACGCTAACACTAACCCGCGCCCTCACACGTACGCTCCCCCTAAAGCGTTGTCGTACCCTCCCCTGGACCCCAAACCGTCCCCATCCCCTAACACTAACCCTAGCCCGAACCCTAACCCTAACCATTCCCCGAAGCCTGACCCTCACCCGTCCCCTAATCCTCACCCGTACGCTAACACTAACGCGCGCCCTCACACGTACGCTCCCCCTAAAGTGTTGTCGTACCCTCCCCTGGACCCTAAACAGTCCCCGTCCTCTAACCCTAACCCTAGCCCGAACCCTAACCCTAACCCTTCTCCGAAGCCTGACCCTCACCCGTCCCGTAATCCTCACCCGTACGCTAACACTAACCCGCGCCCTCACATGTACGCTCCCCCTAAAGCATTGTCATACCATCCCCTGGACCCTAAGCCGTCCCCGTCCCCTAATCCTAACCCTAGCCCGAACCCTAACCCTAACCCATCCCCGAAGCCTGACCCTCACCCGTCCCATAATCCTAACCCGTACGCTAACAATAACCCACGCCCTCACAGGTACGCTCCCCCTAAAGCATTGTCGTACCCTCCCCTGGACCCCAAACCGTCCCCGTCCCCTAACCCTAACCCTAACCCTAGCCCGAACCCTAACCCTAACCCTTCCCCGAAGCCTGACACTCACCCGTCCCCTAATCCTAACCCGTACGCTAACGCTAACCCGCGCCCTCACGCGTACGCTCCCCCTAAAGCGTTGTCGTACCCTCCCCTGGACCCTAAACCGTCCCAGTTCCCTAACCCTAACCCTAGCCCGAACCCTAAGCCTAACCTTTCCCCGAAGCCTGACCCTCACCCGTCCCCTAATCCTCAACCGTACGCTAACACTAACCCGCGCCCTCACACTTACGCTCCCCCTAAAGCGTTGTCGTACCCTCCCCTGGACCCTAAACCGTCCCCGTCCCCTAACCCTAACCCTAGCCCGAACCCTAACCCTATCCCTTCCCCGAAGCCTGACCCTCACCCGTCCCCTAATCCTAACCCGTACGCTAAAACTAACCCGCGCCCTCACGCGTACGCTCCCCCTAAAGCGTTGTCATACCCTCCCCTGGACCCTAAACCGTCCCCGTCCCCTAACCCTAACCCTAGCCCGAACCCTAACCCTAACCCTACCCCGAAGCCTGACCCTCACCCGTCACCTAATCCTCACTCGTACGCTAACACTAACCCGCGCCCTCACACGTACGCTCCCCCTAAAGCGTTGTCGTACCCTCCCCTGGACCCTAAACTGTCCCCGTCCCCTAACCCTAACCCTAGCCCGAACCTTAACCCTAACACTTCCCCGAAGGCTGACCCTCACCCGTCCCCTAATCCTCACCCGTACGCTAACACTAACCCGCGCCCTCACACGTACACTCCCCCTAAAGCGTTGTCGTACCCTCCCCTGGACCCTAAACCATCCCCGTCCCCAACCCTAACCCTAGCCCGAACCCTAACCCTAACCCTTCCCCGAAGCCTGACACTCACCAATCCCCTAATCTTCACCCGTACGCTAACACTAACCAGCGCCCTCACACGTACGCTCCCCCTAAAGCGTTGTCGTACCCTCCCCTGGACCCTAAACCGTCCCCGTCCCCTAACACTAACCGTAGCCCGAACCCTAACCCTAACCATTCCCCGAAGCCTGACCCTCACCCGTCCCCTAATCCTAACCCGTACGCTAACACTAACCCACGCCCTCACACGTACGCTCCCCCTAAAGCGTTGTCTTACCCTCCCCTGGACCCTAAACCGTCCCCGTCACCTAACCCTAACCCTTCCCCGAAGCCTGACCCTCACCCGTCCCCTAATCCTAACACGTACGCTAACACTAACCCGCGCCCTCACACGTACGCTCCCCCTAAAGCGTTGTCGTACCCTCCCCTGGACCCTAAACCGTCCCCGTCCCCTAACCCTAACCCTAGCCCGAACCCTAACCCTAAACCTTCCCCGAAGCCTGACCCTCACCCGTCCCCTAATCCTAACCTGTACGCTAACACTAACCTGCGTCCTCACACGTACGCTCCCTCTAAAGCGTTGTCGTTCCCTCCCCTGGACCCTAAACCGTCCCCGTTCCCTAACCCTAACCCTAGCCTGAACCCTAACCTTAACCCTTCCCCGAAGCCTGACCCTCACCCGTCCCATAATCCTCACCCGTACGCTAACACTAACCCCCGCCCTCACACGTACGCTCCCCCTAAAGCGTTGTCGTACCCTCCCCTGGACCCTAAACCGTCCCCGTCCCCTAACCCTAACCCTAGCCCGAACCCTAACCCTAAACCTTCCCCGAAGCCTGACCCTCACCCGTCCCCTACTCCTAACCCGTACGATAAAACTAACTCGCGCCCTCACATGTACGCTCCCCCTAAAGCGTTGTCGTACCCTCCCCTGGACCCCAAACCGTCCCCGTCCCCATCCCCTAACCCTAGCCCGAACCCTAACCCTAACCCTTCCCCGAAGCCTGACCCTCACCCGTCCCCTAATCCTAACCCGTACGCTAACACTAACCCGCGCCCTCACACGTACGCTCCCCCTAAAGCGTTGTCGTACCCTCCCCTGGACCCTAAACCGTCCCCGTTCCCTAACCCTAACCCTAGCCCGAACCCTAACCCTAACCCTTCCCCGAAGCCTGACCCTCACCCGTCCCCTAATCCTAACCCGTACGCTAACACTAACCCGCGCCCTCACACGTACGCTCCCCCTAAAGCGTTGTCGTACCCTCCCCTGGACCCTAAACCGTCCCCGTTCCCTAACCCTAACCCTAGCCTGAACCCTAACCCTAACCCTTCCCCGAAGCCTGACACTCACCAATCCCCTAATCCTCACCCGTACGCTAACACTAACCCGCGCCCTCACACGTACGCTCCCCCTAAAGCGTTGTCGTACCCTCCCCTGGACCCTAAACCGTCCCCGTCCCCTAACACTAACCGTAGCCCGATCCCTAACCCTAATCATTCCCCGAAGCCTGACCCTCACCCGTCCCCTAATCCTAACCCGTACGCTAACACTAACCCACGCCCTCACAAGTACGCTCCCCCTAAAGCGTTGTCTTACCCTCCCCTGGACCCTAAACCGTCCCCGTCACCTAACCCTAACCCTTCCCCGAAGCCTGACCCTCACCCGTCCCCTATTCCTAACACGTACGCTAACACTAACCCGCGTCCTCACACGTACGCTCCCCCTAAAGCGTTGTCGTACCCTCCCCTGGACCCTAAACCGTCCCCGTCCCCTAACCCAAACCCTAGCCCGAACCCTAACCCTAACGCTTCCCCGAAGCCTGACCCTCACCAGTCCCCTAATCCTAACCCGTACGCTAACAGTAACCCACGCCCTCACACGTACGCTCCCCCTAAAGCGTTGTCGTACCCTCCCATGGACCCTAAAACGTCCCCATCCCCTAACCCTAACCCTAGCCCGAAACCTAACCCTAACCCTACCCCGAAGCCTGACCCTCACCCGTCCCCTAATCCTAACCCGTACGCTAACACTAACCCGCGCCGTCACGCGTACGCTCCCCCTAAAGCATTGTCGTACCCTCCCCTGGACCCTAAACCGTCCCCGTCCCCTAACCCTAACCCTAGCCCGAACCCTAACCCTAAACCTTCCCCGAAGCCTGACGCTCACCCGTCCCCTAATCCTAACCCGTACGCTAACACCAACCCGCGCCCTCACACGTACGCTCCCCCTAAAGCGTTGTCGTACCCTCCCCTGGACCCTAAACCGTCCCCGTTCCCTAACCCTAACCCTAGCCTGAACCCTAACCCTAACCCTTCCCCGAAGCCTGACCCTCACCAGTCCCCTAATCCTAACACGTACGCTAACACTAACCCACGCCCTCACACGTACGCTCCCCCTAAAGCGTTGTCGTACCCTCCCCTGGACCCTAAATCGTCCCCGTCCCCTAACCCTAACCCTAGCCCGAACCCTAACCCTAACCCTTCCCCGAAGCCTGACCCTCACCCGTCCCCTACTCCTAACCCGTACGATAAAACTAACCCGCGCCCTCACATGTACGCTCCCCCTAAAGCGTTGTCGTACCCTCCCCTGGACCCCAAACCGTCCCCATCCCCGTCCCCTAACTCTAGCCCGAACCCTAACCCTAACCATTCCCCGAAGCCTGACCCTAACCCGTCCCCTAATCCTCACCCGTACGCTAACACTAACCCGCGCCCTCACACGTACGCTCCCCCTAAAGCGTTGTCGTACCCTCCCCTGGACCCTAAACTGTCCCCGGCCCCTAACACTAACCCTAGCCCGAACCTTAACCCTAACCCTTCCCCGAAGCCTGACCCTCACCCGTCCCCTAATCCTAACCCGTACGCTAACACTAACCCGCGCCCTCACGCGTACGCTCCCCCTAAAGCGTTGTCGTACCCTCCCCTGGACCCTAAACCGTCCCCGTCCCCTAACCCTAACCCTAGCCCGAACCCTAAACCTAACCCTTCCCCGAAGCCTGACCCTCACCCGTCCCCTAATCCTCACCCGTACGCTAACACTAACCCGCGCCCTCACACGTACGCTCCCCCTAAAGCGTTGTCGTACCCTCCCCTGGACCTTAAACCGTCCCCGTCCCCAACCCTAACCCTAGCCCGAACCCTAACCCTAACCCTTCCCCGAAGCCTGACCCTCACCCGTCCCCTAATCCTCACCCGTACGCTAACACTAACCCGCGCCCTCACACGTACGCTCCCCCTAAAGCGTTGTCGTACCCTCCCCTGGACCCTAAACCGTCCCCGTCCCCTAACACTAACCGTAGCCCGAACCCTAACCCTAATCATTCCCCGAAGCCTGACCCTCACGCGTCCCCTAATCCTAACCCGTACGCTAACACTAACCCACGCCCTCACACGTACGCTCCCCCTAAAGCGTTGTCTTACCCTCCCCTGGACCCTAAACCGTCCCCGTCACCTAACCCTAACCCTTCCCCGAAGCCTGACCCTCACCCGTCCCCTATTCCTAACACGTACGCTAACACTAACCCGCGCCCTCACACGTACGCTCCCCCTAAAGCGTTGTCGTACCCTCGCCTGGACCCTAAACCGTCCCTGTCCCCTAATCCTAACCCTAGCCCGAACCCTAACCCTAACCCTTCCCCGAAGCCTGACCCTCACCCGTCCCCTAATCCTCACCCGTACGCTAACACTAACCCGCGCCCTCACACGTACGCTCCCCCTAAAGCGTTGTCGTACCCTCCCCTGGACCCTAAACCGTCCCCGTCCCCTAACACTAACCGTAGCCCGATCCCTAACCCTAATCATTCCCCGAAGCCTGACCCTCACCCGTCCCCTAATCCTAACCCGTACGCTAACACTAACCCACGCCCTCACAAGTACGCTCCCCCTAAAGCGTTGTCTTACCCTCCCCTGGACCCTAAACCGTCCCCGTCACCTAACCCTAACCCTTCCCCGAAGCCTGACCCTCACCCGTCCCCTATTCCTAACACGTACGCTAACACTAACCCGCGTCCTCACACGTACGCTCCCCCTAAAGCGTTGTCGTACCCTCCCCTGGACCCTAAACCGTCCCCGTCCCCTAACCCAAACCCTAGCCCGAACCCTAACCCTAACGCTTCCCCGAAGCCTGACCCTCACCAGTCCCCTAATCCTAACCCGTACGCTAACAGTAACCCACGCCCTCACACGTACGCTCCCCCTAAAGCGTTGTCGTACCCTCCCATGGACCCTAAAACGTCCCCATCCCCTAACCCTAACCCTAGCCCGAAACCTAACCCTAACCCTACCCCGAAGCCTGACCCTCACCCGTCCCCTAATCCTAACCCGTACGCTAACACTAACCCGCGCCGTCACGCGTACGCTCCCCCTAAAGCATTGTCGTACCCTCCCCTGGACCCTAAACCGTCCCCGTCCCCTAACCCTAACCCTAGCCCGAACCCTAACCCTAAACCTTCCCCGAAGCCTGACGCTCACCCGTCCCCTAATCCTAACCCGTACGCTAACACCAACCCGCGCCCTCACACGTACGCTCCCCCTAAAGCGTTGTCGTACCCTCCCCTGGACCCTAAACCGTCCCCGTTCCCTAACCCTAACCCTAGCCTGAACCCTAACCCTAACCCTTCCCCGAAGCCTGACCCTCACCAGTCCCCTAATCCTAACACGTACGCTAACACTAACCCACGCCCTCACACGTACGCTCCCCCTAAAGCGTTGTCGTACCCTCCCCTGGACCCTAAATCGTCCCCGTCCCCTAACCCTAACCCTAGCCCGAACCCTAACCCTAACCCTTCCCCGAAGCCTGACCCTCACCCGTCCCCTACTCCTAACCCGTACGATAAAACTAACCCGCGCCCTCACATGTACGCTCCCCCTAAAGCGTTGTCGTACCCTCCCCTGGACCCCAAACCGTCCCCGTCCCCGTCCCCTAACTCTAGCCCGAACCCTAACCCTAACCATTCCCCGAAGCCTGACCCTAACCCGTCCCCTAATCCTCACCCGTACGCTAACACTAACCCGCGCCCTCACACGTACGCTCCCCCTAAAGCGTTGTCGTACCCTCCCCTGGACCCTAAACTGTCCCCGGCCCCTAACACTAACCCTAGCCCGAACCTTAACCCTAACCCTTCCCCGAAGCCTGACCCTCACCCGTCCCCTAATCCTAACCCGTACGCTAACACTAACCCGCGCCCTCACGCGTACGCTCCCCCTAAAGCGTTGTCGTACCCTCCCCTGGACCCTAAACCGTCCCCGTCCCCTAACCCTAACCCTAGCCCGAACCCTAAACCTAACCCTTCCCCGAAGCCTGACCCTCACCCGTCCCCTAATCCTCACCCGTACGCTAACACTAACCCGCGCCCTCACACGTACGCTCCCCCTAAAGCGTTGTCGTACCCTCCCCTGGACCTTAAACCGTCCCCGTCCCCAACCCTAACCCTAGCCCGAACCCTAACCCTAACCCTTCCCCGAAGCCTGACCCTCACCCGTCCCCTAATCCTCACCCGTACGCTAACACTAACCCGCGCCCTCACACGTACGCTCCCCCTAAAGCGTTGTCGTACCCTCCCCTGGACCCTAAACCGTCCCCGTCCCCTAACACTAACCGTAGCCCGAACCCTAACCCTAATCATTCCCCGAAGCCTGACCCTCACGCGTCCCCTAATCCTAACCCGTACGCTAACACTAACCCACGCCCTCACACGTACGCTCCCCCTAAAGCGTTGTCTTACCCTCCCCTGGACCCTAAACCGTCCCCGTCACCTAACCCTAACCCTTCCCCGAAGCCTGACCCTCACCCGTCCCCTATTCCTAACACGTACGCTAACACTAACCCGCGCCCTCACACGTACGCTCCCCCTAAAGCGTTGTCGTACCCTCGCCTGGACCCTAAACCGTCCCTGTCCCCTAATCCTAACCCTAGCCCGAACCCTAACCCTAACCCTTCCCCGAAGCCTGACCCTCACCCGTCCCCTAATCCTAACCCGTACACTAACACTAACCCGCGCCCTCACACGTACGCTCCCCCTAAAGCGTTGTCGTACCCTCCCCTGGACCCTAAACTGTCCCCGTCCCCTAACCCTAACCCTAGCCCGAACCCTAACCCTAAACTTTCCCCGAAGCCTGACCCGCACCCGTCCCCTAATCCTAACCCGTACGCTAACACTAACCAGCGCCCTCACGCGTACGCTCCCCCTAAAGCGTTGTCGTACCCTCCCCTGGACCCTAAACCGTCCCCGTCCCCTAAACCTAACCCTAGCCCGAACCCTAACCCTAACCCTTCCCCGAAGCCTGACCCTCACCCGTCCCCTAATCCTAACCCGTACGCTAACACTAACCCGCGCCCTCACACGTACGCTCCCCCTAAAGCGTTGTCGTTCCCTCCCCTGGACCCTAAACTGTCCCCGTCCCCTAACCCTAACCCTAGCCCGAACACTAACCCTAACCCTTCCCCGAAGCCTGACCCTCACCCGTCCCCTAATCCTAACCCGTACGCTAACACTAACCCGCGCCCTCACGCGTACGCTCCCCCTAAAGCGTTGTCGTACCATCCCCTGGACCCTAAACCGTCCCCGTCCCCTAACCCTAACCCTAGCCCGAACCCTAACCCTAACCCTTCACCGAAGCCTCACCCTCACCCGTCCCTTAATCCTAAGACGTACGCTAACCCTAACCCGCGCCCTCACACGTACGCTCCCCCTAAAGCGTTGTCGTACCCTCCCCTGGACCCTAAACCGTCCCCGTCCCCTAACCCTAACCCTAGCCCGAACCTTAACCCTAACACTTCCCCGAAGGCTGACCCTCACCCGTCCCCTAATCCTCAACCGTACGCTAACACTAACCCGCGCCCTTACACGTACGCTCCCCCTAAAGCGTTGTCGTACCCTCCCCTTGACCCTAAACCGTCCCCGTCCCCAACCCTAACCCTAGCCCGAACCCTAACCCTAACCCTTCCCCAAAGCCTGACACTCACCAATCCCCTAATCCTCACCCGTACGCTAACACTAACCCGCGCCCTCACACGTACGCTCCCCCTAAAGCGTTGTCGTACCCTCCCCTGGACCCTAAACCGTCCCCGTCCCCTAACACTAACCGTAGCCCGAACCCTAACCCTAACCATTCTCCGAAGCCTGACCCTCACCCGTCCCCTAATCCTAACCCGTACGCTAACACTAACCCACGCCCTCACACGTACGCTCCCCCTAAAGCATTGTCTTACCCTCCCCTGGACCCTAAACCGTCCCCGTCACCTAACCCTAACCCTTCCCCGAAGCCTGACCCTCACCCGTCCCCTAATCCTAACACGTACGCTAACACTAACCCGCGCCCTCACACGTACGCTCCCCCTAAAGCGTTGTCGTACCCTCCCCTGGACCCTAAACCGTCCCCGTCCGCTAACCCTAACCCTAGCCCAAACCCTAACCCTAACCCTTCCCCGAAGCCTGACCCTCACCCGTCCCCTAATCCTAACACGTACGCTAACACTAACCCGCGCCCTCACACGTACGCTCCCCCTAAAGCGTTGTCGTACCCTCCCCTGGACCCTAAACCGTCCCCGTTCCCTAACCCTAACCCTAGCCTGAACCCTAACCCTAACCCTTCCCCGAAGCCTGACCCTCACCCGTCCCCTAATCCTCACCCGTACGCTAACACTAACCCCCGCCCTCACACGTACACTCCCCCTAAAGCGTTGTCGTACCCTCCCCTGGACCCTAAACCGTCCCCGTCCCCTAACCCTAACCCTAGCCCGAACCCTAACCCTAACCCTTCCCCGAAGCCTGACCCTCACCGGTCCCCTAATCCTAACCCGTACGCTAACACTAACCCGCGCCCTCACACGTACGCTCCCCCTAAAGCGTTGTCGTACCCTCCCCTGGACCCTAAACCGTCCCCGTCCCCTAACCCTAACCCTAGCCCAAATCCTTACCCTAACCCTTCCCCGAAGCCTGACCCTCACCCGTCCCCTAATCGTAACACGTACGCTAACACTAACCCGCGCCCTCACGCGTACGCTCCCCCTAAAACGTTGTCGTACCCTCCCCTGGACCCTAAACCGTCCCCGTCCCCTAACCCTAACCCTAGCCCGAACCCTAACCCTAACCCTTCCCCGAAGCCTGACCCTCACCGGTCCCCTATTACTAACCCGTACGCTAACACTAACCCGCGCTCTCACACGTACGCTCCCCTTAAAGCGTTGTCGTACCCTCCCCTGGACCCTAAACCGTCCCCGTACCCAACCGTAACCCTAGCCCGAACCCTAAGCCTAACCCTTCCCCGAAGCCTGACCCTCACCCGTCCCTTAATCCTAAGCCGTACGCTAACACTAACCCGTGCCCTCACACGTACGCTCCCCCTAAAGCGTTGTCGTACCCTCCCCTGGACCCTAAACCGTCCCCGTTCCCTAACCCTAACCCTAGCCCGAACCCTAACCCTAACCCTTCCCCGAAGGCTGACCCTCACCCGTCCCCTAATCCTCACCCGTACGCTAACACTAACCCGCGCCCTCACACGTACGCTCCCCCTAAAGCGTTGTCGTACCCTCCCCTGGACCCCAAACCGTCCCCGTCCCCAACCCTAACCCTACCCCGAACCCTAACCCTAACCCTTCCCCGAAGCCTGACCCTCACCCGTCCACTAATCCTAACCCGTACGCTAACACTAACCCGCGCATTCACACGTACGCTCCCCCTAAAGCGTTGTCGTACCCTCCCCTGGACCCTAAACCGTCCCCGTCCCCTAACACTAACCCTAGCCCGAACCCTAACCCTAACCCTTCCCCGAAGCCTGACCCTCACCCGTCCCCTAATACTAAACTGTACGCTAACACCTACCCACGCCCTCACATGTACGCTGCCCCTAAAGCGTTGTCATACCCTCCCCTGGACCCCAAATCGTCCCCGTCCCCTAACCCTACCCCTAGCCCGAACCCTAATCCTAACCATTCCCCGAAGCCTGACCCTCACCCGTCCCCTAATCCTAACCCGTACGCTAACACTAACCCGCGCCCTCACACGTACGCTCCCCCTAAAGCGTTGTCGTACCCTCCCCTGGACCCTAAACCGTTCCCGTCCCCTAACCCTAACCCTAGTCTGAACCCTAACCCTAACACTTCCCCAAAGCCTGACCCTCACCCGTCCCCTAATCCTAACCCGTACGCTAACACTAACCCGCGCCCTCACACGTACGCTCCCCCTAAAGCTTTGTCGTACCCTCCCCTGGACCCTAAACCGTCCCCGTCCCCTAAACCTAACCCTAGCCCGAACCCTAACCCTAACCCTTCCCCGAAGCCTGACCCTCACCCGTCACCTAATCCTAGCCCGTACGCTAACACTAACCCGCGCCCTCACGCGTACGCTCCCCCTAAAGCGTTGTCGTACCCTCCCATGGTCCCTAACCCGTCCCCGTCCCCTAACCCTAACCCTAGCCCGAACCCTAACCTAACCCTTCCCCGAAGCCTGATCCTCACCGGTCCTCTAATCCTAACCCGTACGGTAACACTAACCCGCGCCCTCACACGTACGCTCCCCCTAAAGCGTTGTCGTACCCTCCCCTGGACCCTAAACCGTCCCCGTCCCCTAACCCTAACCCTAGCCCGAACCCTAACCCTAACCCTTCCCCGAAGCCTGACCCTCACCCGTCCCCTAATCCTAAGCCGTACGCTAACACTAACCCGCACCCTCACGCGTACGCTCCCCCTAAAGCGTTGTCGTACCCTCCCCTGGACCCTAAACTGTCCCCGTCCCCTAACCCTAACCCTAGCCCAAATCCTAACCCTAACCCTTTCCCGAAGCCTGACCCTCACCCGTCCCCTAATCCTAACACGTACGCTAACACTAACCCGTGCCCTCACACGTACGCTCCCCCTAAAGCGTTGTCGTACCCTCCCCTGGACCCTAAACCGTCCCCGTTCCCTAACCCTAACACTAGCCCGAACCCTAAGCCTTCCCCGAAGCCTGACCCTCACCCGTCCCCTAATCCTCACCCGTACGCTAACACTAACCCGCGCCCTCACACGTACGCTCCCCCTAATGCGTTGTCCTACCCTCCCCTGGACCCTAAACCCTCCCCGTCCCCTAACCCTAACCGTAGCCCGAACCCTAACCCTAACCCTTCCACGAAGCCTGACCCTCACCCGTCCCCTAATCCTCACTCGTACGCTAACACTAACCCGCGCCCTCACACGTACGCTCCCCCTAAAGCATTCTCGTACCCTCCCCTGGACCCCAAACCATCCCCGTCCCCTAACACTAACCCTAGCCCGAACCCTAACCCTAACCATTCCCCGAAGCCTGACCCTCACCCGTCCCCTAATGCTAACCCGTACGCTAACACTAACCCGCGCCCTCACACGTACACTCCCCCTAAAGCGTTGTCGTACCCTCCCCTGAACCCTAAACCATCCCCCTCCCCTAACCCTAACCCTAGCCCGAACCCTAACCCTAACCCTGCCCCGAAGCCTGACCCTCACCCGTCACCTAATCCTAACCCGTACGCTAACACTAACCCGGGCCCTCACATGTACGCTCCCCCTAAAGCGTTGTCGTACTCTCCCCTGGACCCTAAACCGTCCCCGTCCCCTAAACCTAACCCTAGCCCGAACCCTAACCCTAACCCTTCCCCGAAGCCTGACCCTCACCCGTCCCCTAATCCTAACCCGTACGCTAACACTAACCCGCGCCCTCACACGTACGCTCCCCCTAAAGCGTTGTCGTACCCTCCTCTGAACCCTAAACCGTTCCAGTCACCTAACCCTAACCCTAGCCCGAACCCTAACCCTAACCCTTCCCCGAAGCCTGACCCTCACCCGTCCCCTAATCCTAACCCGTACGCTAACACGAACCCACGCCCTCACACGTATGCTCCCCCTAATGCATTGTCGTACCCTCCCCTGGACCCTAAACCGTCCCCGTACCCAACCGTAACCCTAGCCCGAACCCTAACCCTATCTCTTCTCCGAAGCCTGACCCTCACCCCTCTCCTAATCCTAACCCGTACGCTAACACTAACCCGCGCCCTCACACGTACGCTCCCCCTAAAGCGTTGTCGTACCCTCCCCTGGACCCTAAACCGTCCCCGTTCCCTAACCCTAACCCTAGCCCGAACCCTAACCCTAACCCTTCCCTGAAGCCTGACCCTCACCCGTCCCCTAATCCTCACCCGTACGCTAACACTAACCCGCGCCCTCACACTTACGCTCCCCCTAAAGCGTTGTCGTACCCTCCCCTGGACCCTAAACCGTCCCCGTCCCCTAACCCTAACCCTAGCCCGAATCCTAACCCTAACACTTCCCCGAAGCCTGACCCTCACCCGTCCCCTAATCCTAACCCGTACGCTAACACTAACCCGCGCCCTCACGCGTACGCTCCCCATAAAGCATTGTCGTACCCTCCCCTGGACGCTAAACCGTCCCCGTCCCCTAACCCTAACCCTAGCCCGAACCCTAACCTAACCCTTCCCCGAAGCCTGCTCCTCACCGGTCCTCTAATCCTAACCCGTACGGTAACACTAACCCACGCCCTCACACGTACGCTCCCCCTAAAGCGTTGTCGTACCCTCCCCTGGACCCTAAACCGTCCCCGTCCCCTAACCCTAACCCTAGCCCAAATCCTAACCCTAACCCTTCCCCGAAGCCTGACCCTCACCCGTCCCCTAATCCTAACACGTACGCTAACACTAACCCGCGCCCTCACACGTACGCTCCCCCTAAAGCGTTGTCGTACACTCCCCTGGACCCTAAACCGTCCCCGTCCCCTAACCCTAACCCTAGCCCGAACCCTAACCCTAACACTTCCCCGAAGCCTGACCCTCACCCGTCCCCTATTCCTAAGCCGTACGCTAACACTAACCCGCGCCCTCATGCGTACGCTCCCCCTAAAGCGTTGTCGTACCCTCCCATGGACCCTAAACCGTCCCCGTCCCCTAACCCTAACCCTAGCCCGAATCCTAACCCTAACACTTCCCCGAAGCCTGACCCTCACCCGTCCCCTAATCCTAACCCGTACGCTAACACTAACCCGCGCCCTCACACATACGCTCCCCATAAAGCGTTGTCGTACCCTCCACTGGACCCTAAACCGTCCCCGTCCCCTAACCCTAACCCTAGCCCAAAACCTAACCCTAACCCTTCCCCGAAGCCTGACCCTCACCCGTCACCTAATCCTAACCCGTACGCTAACACTAACCCGCGCCCTCACGCGTACGCTCCCCCTAAAGCGTTGTCGTACCCTCCCATGGTCCCTAACCCGTCCCCGTCCCCTAACCCTAACCCTAGCCCGAACCCTAACCTAACCCTTCCCCGAAGCCTGATCCTCACCGGTCCTCTAATCCTAACCCGTACGGTAACACTAACCCGCGCCCTCACACGTACGCTCCCCCTAAAGCGTTGTCGTACCCTCCCCTGGACCCTAAACCGTCCCCGTCCCCTAACCCTAACCCTAGCCCGAACCCTAACCCTAACCCTTCCCCGAAGCCTGACCCGCACCCGTCCCCTAATCCTAAGCCGTACGCTAACACTAACCCGCACCCTCACGGGTACGCTCCCCCTAAAGCGTTGTCGTACCCTCCCCTGGACCCTAAACTGTCCCCGTCCCCTAACCCTAACCCTAGCCCAAATCCTAACCCTAACCCTTCCCCGAAGCCTGACCCTCACCCGTCCCCTAATCCTAACACGTACGCTAACACTAACCCGTGCCCTCACACGTACGCTCCCCCTAAAGCGTTGTCGTACACTCCCCTGGACCCTAAACCGTCCCCGTCCCCTAACCCTAACCCTAACCCGAACCCTAATCCTAACCCTTCCTCGAAGCCTGACCCTCACCGGTCCCCTAATCCTAACCCGTACGCTAACACTAACCCGCGCCCTCACACGTACGCTCCCCCTAAAGCGTTGTCGTACCCTCCCCTGGACCCTAAACCGTCCCCGTACCCAACCGTAACCCTAGCCCGAACCCTAACCCTAACACTTCCCCGAAGCCTGACCCTCACCCGTCTCCTAATCCTAATCCGTACGCTAACACTAACCGGCGCCCTCACACGTACGCTCCCCCTAAAGCGTTGTCGTACCCTCCCCTGGACCCTAAACCGTCCCCGTCCCCAACCCTAACCCTAGCCCGAACCCTAACCCTAACCCTTCCCCGAAGCCTGACACTCACCAATCCCCTAATCCTCACCCGTACGCTAACACTAACCCGCGCCCTCACACGTACGCTCCCCCTAAAGCGTTGTCGTACCCTCCCCTGGACCCTAAACCGTCCCCGTCCCCTAACCCTAACCCTAGCCCGAACCCTAACCCTAACCCTTCCCCGAAGCCTGACCCTCACCCGTACCCTAATCCTAAGCCGTACGCTAACACTAACCCGCGCCCTCACGCGTACGCTCCCCCTAAATCGTTGTCGTACCCTCACATGGACCCTAAACCGTCCCCGTCCCCTAACCCTAACCCTAGCCCGAATCCTAACCCTAACACTTCCCCGAAGCCTGACCCTCACCCGTCCCCTAATCCTAACCCGTACGCTAACACTAACCCGCGCCCTCACACGTACGCTCCCCATAAAGCGTTGTCGTACCCTCCCCTGGACCCTAAACCGTCCCCGTCCCCTAACCCTAACCCTAGCCCGAACCCTAACCCTAACACTTCCCCGAAGCCTGACCCTCACCCGTCCCGTAATCCTCACTCGTACGCTAACACTAACCCGCGCTCTCACACGTACGCTCCCCCTAAAGCGTTGTCGTACCCTCCCCTGGACCCCAAACCGTCCCCTTCCCCTAACCCTAACCCTAACCCTAGCCCGAACCCTAACCCTAACCCTTCCCCGAAGCCTGACCCCCACCCGTCCCCTAATCCTAACCCGTACGCTAACACTAACCCGCGCCCTCACGCGTACGCTCCCCCTAAAGCGTTGTCGTACCCTCCCATGGACCCTAAACCGTCCCCGTCCCCTCACCCTAACCCTAGCCCGAATCCTAACCCTAACACTTCCCCGAAGCCTGACCCTCACACGTCCCATAATCCTAACCCGTACGCTAACACTAACCCACGCCCTCACACGTACGCTCCCCCTAAAGCGTTGTCGTACCCTCCCCTGGACCCTAAACCGTCCCCGTTCCCTAACCCTAACCCTAGCCCGAACCCTAAGCCTTCCCCGAAGCCTGACCCTCACCCGTCCCCTAATCCTCACTCGTACGCTAACACTAACACGCGCTCTCACACGTACGCTCCCCCTAAAGCGTTGTCGTACCCTCCCCTGGACCCCAAACCGTCCCCGTCCCCTAACCCTAACCCTAACCCTAGCCCGAACCCTAACCCTAACCCTTCCCCGAAGCCTGACCCTCACCCGTCCCCTAATCCTAACCCGTGTGCTAACACTAACCCGCGCCCTCACGCGTACGCTCCCCCTAAAGCGTTGTCGTACCCTCCCATGGACCCTAAACCGTCCCCGTGCCCTCACCCTAACCCTAGCCCGAATCCTAACCCTAACACTTCCCCGAAGCCTGACCCTCACCCGTCCCCTAATCCTAACCCGTACGCTAACACTAACCCACGCCCTCACACGTACGCTCCCCCTAAAGCGTTGTCGTACCCTCACCTGGACCCTAAACCGTACCCGTTCCCTAACCCTAACCCTAGCCCGAACCCTAAGCCTTCCCCGAAGCCTGACCCTCACCCGTCCCCTAATCCTCACCCGTACGCTAACACTAACCCGCGCCCTCACACGTACGCTCCCCCTAAAGCGTTGTCCTACCCTCCCCTGGACCCTAAACCGTCCCCGTCCCCTAACCCTAACCCTAGCCCGAACCCTAACCCTAACCCTTCCACGAAGCCTGACCCTCACCCGTCCCCTAATCCTCACTCGTACGCTAACACTAACCCGCGCCCTCACACGTACGCTCCCCCTAAAGCGTTGTCGTACCCTCCCCTGGACCCCAAACCATCCCCGTCCCCTAACACTAACCCTAGCCCGAACCCTAAGCCTAACCCTTCCCCGAAGCCTGACCCTCACCCGTCCCCTAATCCTAAGCCGTACGCTAACACTAACCCGCGCCCTCACACGTACGCTCCCCCTAAAGCGTTGTCGTACCCTCCCCTGGACCCTAAACCGTCCCCGTTCCCTAACCCTAACCCTAGCCCGAACCCTAACCCTAACCCTTCCCCGAAGCCTGACCCTCACCCGTCCCCTAATCCTCACCCGTACGCTAACACTAACCCGCGCCCTCACACGTACGCTCCCCCTAAAGCGTAGTCGTACCTTCCCCTGGACCCCAAACCGTCCCCGTCCCCAACCCTAACCCTACCCCGAACCCTAACTCTAACCCTTCCCCGAAGCCTGACCCTCACCCGTCCCCTAATCCTAACCCGTACGCTAACACTAACCCGCGCACTCACACGTACGCTCCCCCTAAAGCGTTGTCGTACCCTCCCCTGGACCCTAAACCGTCCCCGTCCCCTAACCCTAACCCTAGCCCGAACCCTAACCCTAACCCTTCCCCGAAGCCTGACCCTCACCGGTCCCCTAATCCTAACCCGTACGCTAACACTAACCCGCGCCCTCACACGTACGCTCCCCCTAAAGCGTTGTCGTACCCTCCCCTGGACCCTAAACCGTCCCCGTACCCAACCGTAACCCTAGCCCGAACCCTAACCCTAACCCTTCCCCGAAGCCTGACCCTCACCCGTCTCCTAATCCTAATCCGTACGCTAACACTAACCCGCGCCCTCACACGTACGCTCCCCCTAAAGCGTTGTCGTACCCTCCCCTGGACCCTAAACCGTCCCCGTCCCCAACCCTAACCCTAGCCCGAACCCTAACCCTAACCCTTCCCCGAAGCCTGACACTCACCAATCCCCTAATCCTCACCCGTACGCTAACACTAACCCGCGCCCTCACACGTACGCTCCCCCTAAAGCATTGTCGTACCCTCCCCTGGACCCTAAACCGTCCCCGTCCCCTAACCCTAACCCTAGCCCGAACCCTAAACCTAACCCTTCCCCGAAGCCTGACCCTCACCCGTCCCCTAATCCTAAGCCGTACGCTAACACTAACCCGCGCCCTCACGCGTACGCTCCCCCTAAAGCGTTGCCGTACCCTCCCATGGACCCTAAACCGTCCCCGTCCCCTAACCCTAACCCTAGCCCGAATCCTAACCCTAACACTTCCCCGAAGCCTGACCCTCACCCGTCCCCTAATCCTAACCCGTACGCTAACACTAACCCGCGCCCTCACACGTACGCTCCCCATAAAGCGTTGTCGTACCCTCCCCTGGACCCTCAACCGTCCCCGTCCCCTAACCCTAACCCTAGCCCGAACCCTAACCCTAACACTTCCCCGAAGCCTGACCCTCACCCGTCCCCTAATCCTCACTCGTACGCTAACACTAACCCACGCTCTCACACGTACGCTCCCCCTAAAGCGTTGTCGTACCCTCCCCTGGACCCCAAACCGTCCCCGTCCCCTAACCCTAACCCTAACCCTAGCCCGAACCCTAACCCTAACCCTTCCCCGAAGCCTGATCCTCACCGGTCCTCTAATCCTAACCCGTACGGTAACACTAACCCGCGCCCTCACACGTACGCTCCCCCTAAAGCGTTGTCGTACCCTCCCCTGGACCCTAAACCGTCCCCGTCCCCTAACCCTAACCCTAGCCCGAACCCTAACCCTAACCCTTCCCCGAAGCCTGACCCGCACCCGTCCCCTAATCCTAAGCCGTACGCTAACACTAACCCGCACCCTCACGGGTACGCTCCCCCTAAAGCGTTGTCGTACCCTCCCCTGGACCCTAAACTGTCCCCGTCCCCTAACCCTAACCCTAGCCCAAATCCTAACCCTAACCCTTCCCCGAAGCCTGACCCTCACCCGTCCCCTAATCCTAACACGTACGCTAACACTAACCCGTGCCCTCACACGTACGCTCCCCCTAAAGCGTTGTCGTACACTCCCCTGGACCCTAAACCGTCCCCGTCCCCTAACCCTAACCCTAACCCGAACCCTAATCCTAACCCTTCCTCGAAGCCTGACCCTCACCGGTCCCCTAATCCTAACCCGTACGCTAACACTAACCCGCGCCCTCACACGTACGCTCCCCCTAAAGCGTTGTCGTACCCTCCCCTGGACCCTAAACCGTCCCCGTACCCAACCGTAACCCTAGCCCGAACCCTAACCCTAACACTTCCCCGAAGCCTGACCCTCACCCGTCTCCTAATCCTAATCCGTACGCTAACACTAACCGGCGCCCTCACACGTACGCTCCCCCTAAAGCGTTGTCGTACCCTCCCCTGGACCCTAAACCGTCCCCGTCCCCAACCCTAACCCTAGCCCGAACCCTAACCCTAACCCTTCCCCGAAGCCTGACACTCACCAATCCCCTAATCCTCACCCGTACGCTAACACTAACCCGCGCCCTCACACGTACGCTCCCCCTAAAGCGTTGTCGTACCCTCCCCTGGACCCTAAACCGTCCCCGTCCCCTAACCCTAACCCTAGCCCGAACCCTAACCCTAACCCTTCCCCGAAGCCTGACCCTCACCCGTACCCTAATCCTAAGCCGTACGCTAACACTAACCCGCGCCCTCACGCGTACGCTCCCCCTAAATCGTTGTCGTACCCTCACATGGACCCTAAACCGTCCCCGTCCCCTAACCCTAACCCTAGCCCGAATCCTAACCCTAACACTTCCCCGAAGCCTGACCCTCACCCGTCCCCTAATCCTAACCCGTACGCTAACACTAACCCGCGCCCTCACACGTACGCTCCCCATAAAGCGTTGTCGTACCCTCCCCTGGACCCTAAACCGTCCCCGTCCCCTAACCCTAACCCTAGCCCGAACCCTAACCCTAACACTTCCCCGAAGCCTGACCCTCACCCGTCCCGTAATCCTCACTCGTACGCTAACACTAACCCGCGCTCTCACACGTACGCTCCCCCTAAAGCGTTGTCGTACCCTCCCCTGGACCCCAAACCGTCCCCTTCCCCTAACCCTAACCCTAACCCTAGCCCGAACCCTAACCCTAACCCTTCCCCGAAGCCTGACCCCCACCCGTCCCCTAATCCTAACCCGTACGCTAACACTAACCCGCGCCCTCACGCGTACGCTCCCCCTAAAGCGTTGTCGTACCCTCCCATGGACCCTAAACCGTCCCCGTCCCCTCACCCTAACCCTAGCCCGAATCCTAACCCTAACACTTCCCCGAAGCCTGACCCTCACACGTCCCATAATCCTAACCCGTACGCTAACACTAACCCACGCCCTCACACGTACGCTCCCCCTAAAGCGTTGTCGTACCCTCCCCTGGACCCTAAACCGTCCCCGTTCCCTAACCCTAACCCTAGCCCGAACCCTAAGCCTTCCCCGAAGCCTGACCCTCACCCGTCCCCTAATCCTCACTCGTACGCTAACACTAACACGCGCTCTCACACGTACGCTCCCCCTAAAGCGTTGTCGTACCCTCCCCTGGACCCCAAACCGTCCCCGTCCCCTAACCCTAACCCTAACCCTAGCCCGAACCCTAACCCTAACCCTTCCCCGAAGCCTGACCCTCACCCGTCCCCTAATCCTAACCCGTGTGCTAACACTAACCCGCGCCCTCACGCGTACGCTCCCCCTAAAGCGTTGTCGTACCCTCCCATGGACCCTAAACCGTCCCCGTGCCCTCACCCTAACCCTAGCCCGAATCCTAACCCTAACACTTCCCCGAAGCCTGACCCTCACCCGTCCCCTAATCCTAACCCGTACGCTAACACTAACCCACGCCCTCACACGTACGCTCCCCCTAAAGCGTTGTCGTACCCTCACCTGGACCCTAAACCGTACCCGTTCCCTAACCCTAACCCTAGCCCGAACCCTAAGCCTTCCCCGAAGCCTGACCCTCACCCGTCCCCTAATCCTCACCCGTACGCTAACACTAACCCGCGCCCTCACACGTACGCTCCCCCTAAAGCGTTGTCCTACCCTCCCCTGGACCCTAAACCGTCCCCGTCCCCTAACCCTAACCCTAGCCCGAACCCTAACCCTAACCCTTCCACGAAGCCTGACCCTCACCCGTCCCCTAATCCTCACTCGTACGCTAACACTAACCCGCGCCCTCACACGTACGCTCCCCCTAAAGCGTTGTCGTACCCTCCCCTGGACCCCAAACCATCCCCGTCCCCTAACACTAACCCTAGCCCGAACCCTAAGCCTAACCCTTCCCCGAAGCCTGACCCTCACCCGTCCCCTAATCCTAAGCCGTACGCTAACACTAACCCGCGCCCTCACACGTACGCTCCCCCTAAAGCGTTGTCGTACCCTCCCCTGGACCCTAAACCGTCCCCGTTCCCTAACCCTAACCCTAGCCCGAACCCTAACCCTAACCCTTCCCCGAAGCCTGACCCTCACCCGTCCCCTAATCCTCACCCGTACGCTAACACTAACCCGCGCCCTCACACGTACGCTCCCCCTAAAGCGTAGTCGTACCTTCCCCTGGACCCCAAACCGTCCCCGTCCCCAACCCTAACCCTACCCCGAACCCTAACTCTAACCCTTCCCCGAAGCCTGACCCTCACCCGTCCCCTAATCCTAACCCGTACGCTAACACTAACCCGCGCACTCACACGTACGCTCCCCCTAAAGCGTTGTCGTACCCTCCCCTGGACCCTAAACCGTCCCCGTCCCCTAACCCTAACCCTAGCCCGAACCCTAACCCTAACCCTTCCCCGAAGCCTGACCCTCACCGGTCCCCTAATCCTAACCCGTACGCTAACACTAACCCGCGCCCTCACACGTACGCTCCCCCTAAAGCGTTGTCGTACCCTCCCCTGGACCCTAAACCGTCCCCGTACCCAACCGTAACCCTAGCCCGAACCCTAACCCTAACCCTTCCCCGAAGCCTGACCCTCACCCGTCTCCTAATCCTAATCCGTACGCTAACACTAACCCGCGCCCTCACACGTACGCTCCCCCTAAAGCGTTGTCGTACCCTCCCCTGGACCCTAAACCGTCCCCGTCCCCAACCCTAACCCTAGCCCGAACCCTAACCCTAACCCTTCCCCGAAGCCTGACACTCACCAATCCCCTAATCCTCACCCGTACGCTAACACTAACCCGCGCCCTCACACGTACGCTCCCCCTAAAGCATTGTCGTACCCTCCCCTGGACCCTAAACCGTCCCCGTCCCCTAACCCTAACCCTAGCCCGAACCCTAAACCTAACCCTTCCCCGAAGCCTGACCCTCACCCGTCCCCTAATCCTAAGCCGTACGCTAACACTAACCCGCGCCCTCACGCGTACGCTCCCCCTAAAGCGTTGCCGTACCCTCCCATGGACCCTAAACCGTCCCCGTCCCCTAACCCTAACCCTAGCCCGAATCCTAACCCTAACACTTCCCCGAAGCCTGACCCTCACCCGTCCCCTAATCCTAACCCGTACGCTAACACTAACCCGCGCCCTCACACGTACGCTCCCCATAAAGCGTTGTCGTACCCTCCCCTGGACCCTCAACCGTCCCCGTCCCCTAACCCTAACCCTAGCCCGAACCCTAACCCTAACACTTCCCCGAAGCCTGACCCTCACCCGTCCCCTAATCCTCACTCGTACGCTAACACTAACCCACGCTCTCACACGTACGCTCCCCCTAAAGCGTTGTCGTACCCTCCCCTGGACCCCAAACCGTCCCCGTCCCCTAACCCTAACCCTAACCCTAGCCCGAACCCTAACCCTAACCCTTCCCCGAAGCCTGACCCTCACCCGTCCCCTAATCCTAACCCGTACGCTAACACTAACCCGCGCCCTCACGCGTACGCTCCCCCTAAAGCGTTGTCGTACCCTCCCATGGACCCTGAACCGTCCCCGTCCCCTCACCCTAACCCTAGCCCGTATCCTAACCCTAACACTTCCCCGAAGCCTGACCCTCACCCGTCCCCTAATCCTAACCCGTACGCTAACACTAACCCACGCCCTCACACGTACGCTGCGCCTAAAGCGTTGTCGTACCCTCCCCTGGACCCTAAACCGTCCCCGTTCCCTAACCCTAACCCTAGCCCGAACCCTAAGCCTTCCCCGAAGCCTGACCCTCACCCGTCCCCTAATCCTCACCCGTACGCTAACACTAACCCGCGCCCTCACACGTACGCTCCCCCTAAAGCGTTGTCCTACCCTCCCCTGGACCCTAAACCGTCCCCGTCCCCTAACCCTAACCCTAGCCCGAACCCTAACCCTAACCCTTCCCCGAAGACTGACCCTCACCCGTCCCCTAATCCTCACTCGTACGCTAACACTAACCCGTGCCCTCACACGTACGCTCCCCCTAAAGCGTTGTCGTAACCTCCCCTGGACCCCAAACCATCCCCGTCCCCTAACACTAACCCTAGCCCGAACCCTAACCCTAACCATTCCCCGAAGCCTGACCCTCACCCGTCCCCTAATCCTAACCCGTACGCTAACACTAACCCGCGCCCTCACACGTACACTCCCCCTAAAGCGTTGTCGTACCCTCCCCTGAACCCTAAACCATCCCCCTCCCCTAACCCTAACCCTAGCCCGAACCCTAACCCTAACCCTGCCCCGAAGCCTGACCCTCACCCGTCACCTAATCCTAAACCGTACGCTAACACTAACCCGCGCCCTCACATGTACGCTCCCCCTAAAGCGTTGTCGTACCCTCCCCTGGACCCTAAACCGTTCCCGTCCCCTAAACCTAACCCTAGCCCGAACCCTAACCCTAACCCTTCCCCGAAGCCTGACCCTCACCCGTCCCCTAATCCTAACCCGTACGCTAACACTAACCCGCGCCCTGACACGTATGCTCCCCCTAAAGCGTTGTCGTACCCTCCTCTGAACCCTAAACCGTCCCAGTCACCTAACCCTAACCCTAGCCCGAACCCTAACCCTAACCCTTCCCCGAAGCCTGACCCTCACCCGTCCCCTAATCCTAACCCGTACGCTAACACGAACCCGCGCCCTCACACGTACACTCCCCCTAATGCATTGTCGTACCCTCCCCTGGACCCTAAACCGTCCCCGTACCCAACCGTAACCCTAGCCCGAACCCTAACCCTAACTCTTCCCCGAAGCCTGACCCTCACCCCTCTCCTAATCCTAACCCGTACGCTAACACTAACCCGCGCCCTCACACGTACGCTCCCCCTAAAGCGTTGTCGTACCCTCCCCTGGACCCTAAACCGTCCCCGTTCCCTAACCCTAACCCTAGCCCGAACCCTAACCCTAACCCTTCCCTGAAGCCTGACCCTCACCCGTCCCCTAATCCTCACCCGTACACTAACACTAACCCGCGCCCTCACACTTACGCTCCCTCTAAAGCGTTGTCGTACCCTCCCCTGGACCCTAAACCGTCCCCGTCCCCTAACCCTAACCCTAGCCCGAACCCTAACCCTAACCCTTCCACGAAGCCTGACCCTCACCCGTCCCCTAATCCTAACCCGTACGCTAACACTAACCCGCGCCCTCACGCGTACGCTCCCCCTAAAGCGTTGTCGTACCCTCCCATGGACCCTAAACCGTCCCCGTCCCCTAACCCTAACCCTAGCCCGAATCCTAACCCTAACACTTCCCCGAAGCCTGACCCTCACCCGTCCCCTAATCCTAACCCGTACGCTAACACTAACCCGTGCCCTCACGCGTACGCTCCCCATAAAGCATTGTCGTACCCTCCCCTGGACCCTAAACCGTCCCCGTCCCCTAACCCTAACCCTAGCCCGAACCCTAACCTAACCCTTCCCCGAAGCCTGCTCCACACCGGTCCTCTAATCCTAACCCGTACGGTAACAGTAACCCGCGCCCTCACACGTACGCTCCCCCTAAAGCGTTGTCGTACCCTGCCCTGGACCCTAAACCGTCCCCGTCCCCTAACCCTAACCCTAGCCCGAACCCTAACCCTAACCCTTCCCCGAAGCCTGACCCTTACCCGTCCCCTAATCCTAAGCCGTACGCTAACACTAACCCGCGCCCTCACACGTACGCTCCCCCTAAAGCGTTGTCGTACCCTCCCCTGGACCCTAAACCGTCCCCGTACCCAACCGTAACCCTAGCCCGAACCCTAACCCTAACCCTTCCCCGAAGCATGACCCTCACCCGTCTCCTAATCCTAATCCGTACGCTAACACTAACCCGCGCCCTCACACGTACGCTCCCCCTAAAGCGTTGTCGTACCCTCCCGTGTACCCTAAACCGTTCCCGGTCCCTAACCCTAACCCTAACCCGAACCCTAACCCTAACCCTTCCCCGAAGCCTGACCCTCACCCGTCCCCTAATCCTCACCCGTACGCTAACACTAACCCGCGCCCTCACACGTACGCTCCCCCTAAAGCGTTGTCGTACCCTCCCCTGGACCCTAAACCGTCCCCGTCCCCTAACCCTAACCCTAGCCCGAACCCTAACCCTAACCCTTCCCCGAAGCCTGACCCTCACCCGTCCCCTATTCCTAAGCCGTACGCTAACACTAACCCGCGCCCTCACGCGTACGCTCCCCCTAAAACGTTGTCGTACCCTCCCATGGACCCTAAACCGTCCCCGTCCCCTAACCCTAACCCTAGCCCGAATCCTAACCCTAACACTTCCCCGAAGCCTGACCCTCACCCGTCCCCTAATCCTAACCCGTACGCTAACACTAACCCGTGCCCTCACACATACGCTACCCATAAAGCGTTGTCGTACCCTCCCCTGGACCCTAAACCGTCCCCGTCCCCTAACCCTAACCCTAGCCCGAAACCTAACCCTAACCCTTCCCCGAAGCCTGACCCTCACCCGTCCCCTAATCCTCACTCGTACGCTAACACTAACCTGCGCCCTCACACGTACGCTCCCCCTAAAGCGTTGTCGTACCCTCCCCTGGACCCCAAACCGTCCCCGTCCCCTAACACTAACCCTAACCCTAGCCCGAACCCTAAGCCTTCCCCGAAGCCTGACCCTCACCCGTCCCCTAATCCTCACCCGTACGCTAACACTAACCCGCGCCCTCACACGTACGCTCCCCCTAAAGCGTTGTCCTACCCTCCCCTGGACCCTAAACCGTCCCCGTCCCCTAACCCTAACCCTAGCCCGAACCCTAACCCTAACCCTTCCACGAAGCCTGACCCTCACCCGTCCCCTAATCCTCACTCGTACGCTAACACTAACCCGCGCCCTCACACGTACGCTCCCCCTAAAGCGTTGTCGTACCCTCCCCTGGACCCCAAACCATCCCCGTCCCCTAACACTAACCCTAGCCCGAACCCTAAGCCTAACCCTTCCCCGAAGCCTGACCCTCACCCGTCCCCTAATCCTAAGCCGTACGCTAACACTAACCCGCGCCCTCACACGTACGCTCCCCCTAAAGCGTTGTCGTACCCTCCCCTGGACCCTAAACCGTCCCCGTTCCCTAACCCTAACCCTAGCCCGAACCCTAACCCTAACCCTTCCCCGAAGCCTGACCCTCACCCGTCCCCTAATCCTCACCCGTACGCTAACACTAACCCGCGCCCTCACACGTACGCTCCCCCTAAAGCGTAGTCGTACCTTCCCCTGGACCCCAAACCGTCCCCGTCCCCAACCCTAACCCTACCCCGAACCCTAACTCTAACCCTTCCCCGAAGCCTGACCCTCACCCGTCCCCTAATCCTAACCCGTACGCTAACACTAACCCGCGCACTCACACGTACGCTCCCCCTAAAGCGTTGTCGTACCCTCCCCTGGACCCTAAACCGTCCCCGTCCCCTAACCCTAACCCTAGCCCGAACCCTAACCCTAACCCTTCCCCGAAGCCTGACCCTCACCGGTCCCCTAATCCTAACCCGTACGCTAACACTAACCCGCGCCCTCACACGTACGCTCCCCCTAAAGCGTTGTCGTACCCTCCCCTGGACCCTAAACCGTCCCCGTACCCAACCGTAACCCTAGCCCGAACCCTAACCCTAACCCTTCCCCGAAGCCTGACCCTCACCCGTCTCCTAATCCTAATCCGTACGCTAACACTAACCCGCGCCCTCACACGTACGCTCCCCCTAAAGCGTTGTCGTACCCTCCCCTGGACCCTAAACCGTCCCCGTCCCCAACCCTAACCCTAGCCCGAACCCTAACCCTAACCCTTCCCCGAAGCCTGACACTCACCAATCCCCTAATCCTCACCCGTACGCTAACACTAACCCGCGCCCTCACACGTACGCTCCCCCTAAAGCATTGTCGTACCCTCCCCTGGACCCTAAACCGTCCCCGTCCCCTAACCCTAACCCTAGCCCGAACCCTAAACCTAACCCTTCCCCGAAGCCTGACCCTCACCCGTCCCCTAATCCTAAGCCGTACGCTAACACTAACCCGCGCCCTCACGCGTACGCTCCCCCTAAAGCGTTGCCGTACCCTCCCATGGACCCTAAACCGTCCCCGTCCCCTAACCCTAACCCTAGCCCGAATCCTAACCCTAACACTTCCCCGAAGCCTGACCCTCACCCGTCCCCTAATCCTAACCCGTACGCTAACACTAACCCGCGCCCTCACACGTACGCTCCCCATAAAGCGTTGTCGTACCCTCCCCTGGACCCTCAACCGTCCCCGTCCCCTAACCCTAACCCTAGCCCGAACCCTAACCCTAACACTTCCCCGAAGCCTGACCCTCACCCGTCCCCTAATCCTCACTCGTACGCTAACACTAACCCACGCTCTCACACGTACGCTCCCCCTAAAGCGTTGTCGTACCCTCCCCTGGACCCCAAACCGTCCCCGTCCCCTAACCCTAACCCTAACCCTAGCCCGAACCCTAACCCTAACCCTTCCCCGAAGCCTGACCCTCACCCGTCCCCTAATCCTAACCCGTACGCTAACACTAACCCGCGCCCTCACGCGTACGCTCCCCCTAAAGCGTTGTCGTACCCTCCCATGGACCCTGAACCGTCCCCGTCCCCTCACCCTAACCCTAGCCCGTATCCTAACCCTAACACTTCCCCGAAGCCTGACCCTCACCCGTCCCCTAATCCTAACCCGTACGCTAACACTAACCCACGCCCTCACACGTACGCTGCGCCTAAAGCGTTGTCGTACCCTCCCCTGGACCCTAAACCGTCCCCGTTCCCTAACCCTAACCCTAGCCCGAACCCTAAGCCTTCCCCGAAGCCTGACCCTCACCCGTCCCCTAATCCTCACCCGTACGCTAACACTAACCCGCGCCCTCACACGTACGCTCCCCCTAAAGCGTTGTCCTACCCTCCCCTGGACCCTAAACCGTCCCCGTCCCCTAACCCTAACCCTAGCCCGAACCCTAACCCTAACCCTTCCCCGAAGACTGACCCTCACCCGTCCCCTAATCCTCACTCGTACGCTAACACTAACCCGTGCCCTCACACGTACGCTCCCCCTAAAGCGTTGTCGTAACCTCCCCTGGACCCCAAACCATCCCCGTCCCCTAACACTAACCCTAGCCCGAACCCTAACCCTAACCATTCCCCGAAGCCTGACCCTCACCCGTCCCCTAATCCTAACCCGTACGCTAACACTAACCCGCGCCCTCACACGTACACTCCCCCTAAAGCGTTGTCGTACCCTCCCCTGAACCCTAAACCATCCCCCTCCCCTAACCCTAACCCTAGCCCGAACCCTAACCCTAACCCTGCCCCGAAGCCTGACCCTCACCCGTCACCTAATCCTAAACCGTACGCTAACACTAACCCGCGCCCTCACATGTACGCTCCCCCTAAAGCGTTGTCGTACCCTCCCCTGGACCCTAAACCGTTCCCGTCCCCTAAACCTAACCCTAGCCCGAACCCTAACCCTAACCCTTCCCCGAAGCCTGACCCTCACCCGTCCCCTAATCCTAACCCGTACGCTAACACTAACCCGCGCCCTGACACGTATGCTCCCCCTAAAGCGTTGTCGTACCCTCCTCTGAACCCTAAACCGTCCCAGTCACCTAACCCTAACCCTAGCCCGAACCCTAACCCTAACCCTTCCCCGAAGCCTGACCCTCACCCGTCCCCTAATCCTAACCCGTACGCTAACACGAACCCGCGCCCTCACACGTACACTCCCCCTAATGCATTGTCGTACCCTCCCCTGGACCCTAAACCGTCCCCGTACCCAACCGTAACCCTAGCCCGAACCCTAACCCTAACTCTTCCCCGAAGCCTGACCCTCACCCCTCTCCTAATCCTAACCCGTACGCTAACACTAACCCGCGCCCTCACACGTACGCTCCCCCTAAAGCGTTGTCGTACCCTCCCCTGGACCCTAAACCGTCCCCGTTCCCTAACCCTAACCCTAGCCCGAACCCTAACCCTAACCCTTCCCTGAAGCCTGACCCTCACCCGTCCCCTAATCCTCACCCGTACACTAACACTAACCCGCGCCCTCACACTTACGCTCCCTCTAAAGCGTTGTCGTACCCTCCCCTGGACCCTAAACCGTCCCCGTCCCCTAACCCTAACCCTAGCCCGAACCCTAACCCTAACCCTTCCACGAAGCCTGACCCTCACCCGTCCCCTAATCCTAACCCGTACGCTAACACTAACCCGCGCCCTCACGCGTACGCTCCCCCTAAAGCGTTGTCGTACCCTCCCATGGACCCTAAACCGTCCCCGTCCCCTAACCCTAACCCTAGCCCGAATCCTAACCCTAACACTTCCCCGAAGCCTGACCCTCACCCGTCCCCTAATCCTAACCCGTACGCTAACACTAACCCGTGCCCTCACGCGTACGCTCCCCATAAAGCATTGTCGTACCCTCCCCTGGACCCTAAACCGTCCCCGTCCCCTAACCCTAACCCTAGCCCGAACCCTAACCTAACCCTTCCCCGAAGCCTGCTCCACACCGGTCCTCTAATCCTAACCCGTACGGTAACAGTAACCCGCGCCCTCACACGTACGCTCCCCCTAAAGCGTTGTCGTACCCTGCCCTGGACCCTAAACCGTCCCCGTCCCCTAACCCTAACCCTAGCCCGAACCCTAACCCTAACCCTTCCCCGAAGCCTGACCCTTACCCGTCCCCTAATCCTAAGCCGTACGCTAACACTAACCCGCGCCCTCACACGTACGCTCCCCCTAAAGCGTTGTCGTACCCTCCCCTGGACCCTAAACCGTCCCCGTACCCAACCGTAACCCTAGCCCGAACCCTAACCCTAACCCTTCCCCGAAGCATGACCCTCACCCGTCTCCTAATCCTAATCCGTACGCTAACACTAACCCGCGCCCTCACACGTACGCTCCCCCTAAAGCGTTGTCGTACCCTCCCGTGTACCCTAAACCGTTCCCGGTCCCTAACCCTAACCCTAACCCGAACCCTAACCCTAACCCTTCCCCGAAGCCTGACCCTCACCCGTCCCCTAATCCTCACCCGTACGCTAACACTAACCCGCGCCCTCACACGTACGCTCCCCCTAAAGCGTTGTCGTACCCTCCCCTGGACCCTAAACCGTCCCCGTCCCCTAACCCTAACCCTAGCCCGAACCCTAACCCTAACCCTTCCCCGAAGCCTGACCCTCACCCGTCCCCTATTCCTAAGCCGTACGCTAACACTAACCCGCGCCCTCACGCGTACGCTCCCCCTAAAACGTTGTCGTACCCTCCCATGGACCCTAAACCGTCCCCGTCCCCTAACCCTAACCCTAGCCCGAATCCTAACCCTAACACTTCCCCGAAGCCTGACCCTCACCCGTCCCCTAATCCTAACCCGTACGCTAACACTAACCCGTGCCCTCACACATACGCTACCCATAAAGCGTTGTCGTACCCTCCCCTGGACCCTAAACCGTCCCCGTCCCCTAACCCTAACCCTAGCCCGAAACCTAACCCTAACCCTTCCCCGAAGCCTGACCCTCACCCGTCCCCTAATCCTCACTCGTACGCTAACACTAACCTGCGCCCTCACACGTACGCTCCCCCTAAAGCGTTGTCGTACCCTCCCCTGGACCCCAAACCGTCCCCGTCCCCTAACACTAACCCTAGCCCGAACCCTAAGCCTAACCATTCCCCGAAGCCTGACCCTCACCCGTCCCCAATCCTCACCCGTACGCTAACACTAACGCGCCCCCTCACACGTACGCTCCCCCTAAAGTGTTGTCGTACCCTCCCCTGGACCCTAAACAGTCCCCGTCCTCTAACCCTAACCCTAGCCCGAACCCTAACCCTAACCCTTCTCCGAAGCCCGACCCTCACCCGTCCCGTAATCCTCACCCGTACGCTAACACTAACCCGCGCCCTCACATGTACGCTCCCCCTAAAGTGTTGTCGTACCCTCCCCTGGACCCTAAACCGTCCCCGTCCCCTAACCCTAACCCTAGCCCGAATCCTAACCCTAACACTTCCCCGAAGCCTGACCCTCACCCGTCCCCTAATCCTAACCCGTACGCTAACACTAACCCGCGCCCTCACATGTACGCTCCCCCTAAAGCGTTGTCGTACCCTCCCCTGGACCCTAAGCCGTCCCCGTCCCCTAACCCTAACCCTAGCCCGAATCCTAACCCTAACCCATCCCCGAAGCCTGACCCTCACCCGTCCCATAATCCTAACCCGTACGCTAACACTAACCCACGCCCTCACACGTACGCTCCAGCTAAAGCGTTGTCGTACCCTCCCCTGGACCCCAAACCGTCCCCGTCCCCTAACCCTAACCCTAACCCTAGCCCGAACCCTAACCCTAACCCTTTCCCGAAGCCTGACACTCACCCGTCCCCTAATCCTAACCCGTACGCTAACGCTAACCCGCGCCCTAACGCGTACGCTCCCCCTAAAGCGTTGTCGTACCCTCCCATGGACCCTAAACCGTCCCCGTCCCCTAACCCTAACCCTAGCCCGAATCCTAACCCTAACACTTCCCCGAAGCCTGACCCTCACCCGTCCCCTAATCCTAACCCGTACGCTAACACTAACCGGCGCCCTCACACGTACACTCCCCCTAAAGCGTTGTCGTACCCTCCCCTGAACCCTAAACCATCCCCCTCCCCTAACACTAACCCTAGCCCGAACCCTAACCCTAACCCTGCCCCGAAGCCTGACCCTCACCCGTCCCCTAATCCTAATCCGTAGGCTAACACTAACCCGCGCCCTCACATGTACGCTCCCCCTAAAGCGTTGTCGTACCCTCCCCTGGACCCTAAACCGTCCCCGTCCCCTAACCCTAACCCTAGCCCGAACCCTAACCCTAACCCTACCCCGAAGCCTGACCCTCACCCGTCCCCTAATCCTCACTCGTACGCTAACACTAACCCGCGCCCTCACACGTACGCTCCCCCTAAAGCGTTGTCGTACCCTCCCCTGGACCCCAAACCGTCCCCGTCCCCTAACACTAACCCTAGCCCGAACCCTAACCCTAACCATTCCCCGAAGCCTGACCCTCACCCGTCCCCTAATCCTCACCCGTACGCTAACACTAACGCGCGCCCTCACACGTACGCTCCCCCTAAAGCGTTGTCGTACCCTCCCCTGGACCCTAAACTGTTCCCGTCCCCTAACCCTAACCCTATTCCGAAACCTAACCCTAACCCTTCCCCGAAGCCTGACCCTCACCCGTCCCCTAATCCTAACCCGTACGCTAACACTAACCCGCGTCCTCACATGTACGCTCCCCCTAATGCATTGTCGTACCCTCCCCTGGACCCTAAACCGTCCCCGTACCCAACCGTAACCCTAGCCCGAACCCTAACCCTAACCCTTCCCCGAAGCCTCACCCTCACCCGTCCCTTAATCCTAACCCGTACGCTAACACTAACCCGCGCCCTCACACGTACGCTCCCCCTAAAGCGTTGTCGTACCCTCCCCTGGACCCTAAACTGTCCCCGTCCCCTAACCCTAACCCTAGCCCGAACCTTAACCCTAACACTTCCCCGAAGGCTGACCCTCACCCGTCCCCTAATCCTCACCCGTACGCTAACACTAACCCGCGCCCTCACACGTACACTCCCCCTAAAGCGTTGTCGTACCCTCCCCTGGACCCTAAACCATCCCCGTCCCCAACCCTAACCCTAGCCCGAACCCTAACCCTAACCCTTCCCCGAAGCCTGACACTCACCAATCCCCTAATCTTCACCCGTACGCTAACACTAACCAGCGCCCTCACACGTACGCTCCCCCTAAAGCGTTGTCGTACCCTCCCCTGGACCCTAAACCGTCCCCGTCCCCTAACACTAACCGTAGCCCGAACCCTAACCCTAACCATTCCCCGAAGCCTGACCCTCACCCGTCCCCTAATCCTAACCCGTACGCTAACACTAACCCACGCCCTCACACGTACGCTCCCCCTAAAGCGTTGTCTTACCCTCCCCTGGACCCTAAACCGTCCCCGTCACCTAACCCTAACCCTTCCCCGAAGCCTGACCCTCACCCGTCCCCTAATCCTAACACGTACGCTAACACTAACCCGCGCCCTCACACGTACGCTCCCCCTAAAGCGTTGTCGTACCCTCCCCTGGACCCTAAACCGTCCCCGTCCCCTAACCCTAACCCTAGCCCGAACCCTAACCCTAAAACTTCCCCGAAGCCTGACCCTCACCCGTCCCCTAATCCTAACCTGTACGCTAACACTAACCTGCGTCCTCACACGTACGCTCCCTCTAAAGCGTTGTCGTTCCCTCCCCTGGACCCTAAACCGTCCCCGTTCCCTAACCCTAACCCTAGCCTGAACCCTAACCCTAACCCTTCCCCGAAGCCTGACCCTCACCCGTCCCCTAATCCTAACCCGTACGCTAACACTAACCCGCGCCCTCACACGTACGCTCCCCCTAAAGCGTTGTCGTACCCTCCCCTGGACCCTAAACCGTCCCCGTTCCCTAACCCTAACCCTAGCCCGAACCCTAACCCTAACCCTTCCCCGAAGCCTGACCCTCACCCGTCCCCTAATCCTAACCCGTACGCTAACACTAACCCGCGCCCTCACACGTACGCTCCCCCTAAAGCGTTGTCGTACCCTCCCCTGGACCCTAAACCGTCCCCGTTCCCTAACCCTAACCCTAGCCTGAACCCTAACCCTAACCCTTCCCCGAAGCCTGACACTCACCAATCCCCTAATCCTCACCCGTACGCTAACACTAACCCGCGCCCTCACACGTACGCTCCCCCTAAAGCGTTGTCGTACCCTCCCCTGGACCCTAAACCGTCCCCGTCCCCTAACACTAACCGTAGCCCGAACCCTAACCCTAATCATTCCCCGAAGCCTGACCCTCACCCGTCCCCTAATCCTAACCCGTACGCTAACACTAACCCACGCCCTCACAGGTACGCTCCCCCTAAAGCGTTGTCTTACCCTCCCCTGGACCCTAAACCGTCCCCGTCACCTAACCCTAACCCTTCCCCGAAGCCTGACCCTCACCCGTCCCCTATTCCTAACACGTACGCTAACACTAACCCGCGTCCTCACACGTACGCTCCCCCTAAAGCGTTGTCGTACCCTCCCCTGGACCCTAAACCGTCCCCGTCCCCTAACCCAAACCCTAGCCCGAACCCTAACCCTAACGCTTCCCCGAAGCCTGACCCTCACCAGTCCCCTAATCCTAACCCGTACGCTAACAGTAACCCACGCCCTCACACGGACGCTCCCCCTAAAGCGTTGTCGTACCCTCCCATGGACCCTAAAACGTCCCCGTCCCCTAACCCTAACCCTAGCCCGAAACCTAACCCTAACCCTACCCCGAAGCCTGACCCTCACCCGTCCCCTAATCCTAACCCGTACGCTAACACTAACCCGCGCCGTCACGCGTACGCTCCCCCTAAAGCATTGTCGTACCCTCCCCTGGACCCTAAACCGTCCCCGTCCCCTAACCCTAACCCTAGCCCGAACCCTAACCCTAAACCTTCCCCGAAGCCTGACGCTCACCCGTCCCCTAATCCTAACCCGTACGCTAACACTAACCCGCGCCCTCACACGTACGCTCCCCCTAAAGCGTTGTCGTACCCTCCCCTGGACCCTAAACCGTCCCCGTTCCCTAACCCTAACCCTAGCCTGAACCCTAACCCTAACCCTTCCCCGAAGCCTGACCCTCACCAGTCCCCTAATCCTAACACGTACGCTAACACTAACCCACGCCCTCACACGTACGCTCCCCCTAAAGCGTTGTCGTACCCTCCCCTGGACCCTAAACCGTCCCCGTCCCCTAACCCTAACCCTAGCCCGAACCCTAACCCTAACCCTTCCCCGAAGCCTGACCCTCACCCGTCCCCTACTCCTAACCCGTACGATAAAACTAACCCGCGCCCTCACATGTACGCTCCCCCTAAAGCGTTGTCGTACCCTCCCCTGGACCCCAAACCGTCCCCGTCCCCGTCCCCTAACTCTAGCCCGAACCCTAACCCTAACCATTCCCCGAAGCCTGACCCTAACCCGTCCCCTAATCCTCACCCGTACGCTAACACTAACCCGCGCCCTCACACGTACGCTCCCCCTAAAGCGTTGTCGTACCCTCCCCTGGACCCTAAACTGTCCCCGGCCCCTAACACTAACCCTAGCCCGAACCTTAACCCTAACCCTTCCCCGAAGCCTGACCCTCACCCGTCCCCTAATCCTAACACGTACGCTAACACTAACCCGCGCCCTCACGCGTACGCTCCCCCTAAAGCGTTGTCGTACCCTCCCCTGGACCCTAAACCGTCCCCGTCCCCTAACCCTAACCCTAGCCCGAACCCTAAACCTAACCCTTCCCCGAAGCCTGACCCTCACCCGTCCCCTAATCCTCACCCGTACGCTAACACTAACCCGCGCCCTCACACGTACGCTCCCCCTAAAGCGTTGTCGTACCCTCCCCTGGACCCTAAACCGTCCCCGTCCCCAACCCTAACCCTAGCCCGAACCCTAACCCTAACCCTTCCCCGAAGCCTGACCCTCACCCGTCCCCTAATCCTCACCCGTACGCTAACACTAACCCGCGCCCTCACACGTACGCTCCCCCTAAAGCGTTGTCGTACCCTCCCCTGGACCCTAAACCGTCCCCGTCCCCTAACACTAACCGTAGCCCGAACCCTAACACTAATCATTCCCCGAAGCCTGACCCTCACGCGTCCCCTAGTCCTAACCCGTACGCTAACAATAACCCACGCCCTCACACGTACGCTCCCCCTAAAGCGTTGTCTTACCCTCCCCTGGACCCTAAACCGTCCCCGTCACCTAACCCTAACCCTTCCCCGAAGCCTTACCCTCACCCGTCCCCTATTCCTAACACGTACGCTAACACTAACCCGCGCCCTCACACGTACGCTCCCCCTAAAGCGTTGTCGTACCCTTCCCTGGACCCTAAACCGTCCCTGTCCCCTAATCCTAACCCTAGCCCGAACCCTAACCCTAACCCTTCCCCGAAGCCTGACCCTCACCCGTCCCCTAATCCTAACCCGTACACTAACACTAACCCGCGCCCTCACACGTACGCTCCCCCTAAAGCGTTGTCGTACCCTCCCCTGGACCCTAAACTGTCCCCGTCCCCTAACCCTAACCCTAGCCCGAACCCTAACCCTAAACTTTCCCCGAAGCCTGACCCGCACCCGTCCCCTAATCCTAACCCGTACGCTAACACTAACCAGCGCCCTCACGCGTACGCTCCCCCTAAAGCGTTGTCGTACCCTCCCCTGGACCCTAAACCGTCCCCGTCCCCTAAACCTAACCCTAGCCCGAACCCTAACCCTAACCCTTCCCCGAAGCCTGAACCTCACCCGTCCCCTAATCCTAACCCGTACGCTAACACTAACCCGCGCCCTCACACGTACGCTCCCCCTAAAGCGTTGTCGTTCCCTCCCCTGGACCCTAAACTGTCCCCGTCCCCTAACCCTAACCCTAGCCCGAACACTAACCCTAACCCTTCCCCGAAGCCTGACCCTCACCCGTCCCCTAATCCTAACCCGTACGCTAACACTAACCCGCGCCCTCACGCGTACGCTCCCCCTAAAGCGTTGTCGTACCATCCCCTGGACCCTAAACCGTCCCCGTCCCCTAACCCTAACCCTAGCCCGAACCCTAACCCTAACCCTTCACCGAAGCCTCACCCTCACCCGTCCCTTAATCCTAAGACGTACGCTAACCCTAACCCGCGCCCTCACACGTACGCTCCCCCTAAAGCGTTGTCGTACCCTCCCCTGGACCCTAAACCGTCCCCGTCCCCTAACCCTAACCCTAGCCCGAACCTTAACCCTAACACTTCCCCGAAGGCTGACCCTCACCCGTCCCCTAATCCTCAACCGTACGCTAACACTAACCCGCGCCCTTACACTTACGCTCCCCCTAAAGCGTTGTCGTACCCTCCCCTTGACCCTAAACCGTCCCCGTCCCCAACCCTAACCCTAGCCCGAACCCTAACCCTAACCCTTCCCCAAAGCCTGACACTCACCAATCCCCTAATCCTCACCCGTACGCTAACACTAACCCGCGCCCTCACACGTACGCTCCCCCTAAAGCGTTGTCATACCCTCCCCTGGACCCTAAACCGTCCCCGTCCCCTAACACTAACCGTAGCCCGAACCCTAACCCTAACCATTCTCCGAAGCCTGACCCTCACCCGTCCCCTAATCCTAACCCGTACGCTAACACTAACCCACGCCCTCACACGTACGCTCCCCCTAAAGCATTGTCTTACCCTCCCCTGGACCCTAAACAGTCCCCGTCACCTAACCCTAACCCTTCCCCGAAGCCTGACCCTCACCCGTCCCCTAATCCTAACACGTACGCTAACACTAACCCGCGCCCTCACACGTACGCTCCCCCTAAAGCGTTGTCGTACCCTCCCCTGGACCCTAAACCGTCCCCGTCCGCTAACCCTAACCCTAGCCCGAACCCTAACCCTAACCCTTCCCCGAAGCCTGACCCTCACCCGTCCCCTAATCCTAACACGTACGCTAACACTAACCCGCGCCCTCACACGTACGCTCCCCCTAAAGCGTTGTCGTACCCTCCCCTGGACCCTAAACCGTCCCCGTTCCCTAACCCTAACCCTAGCCTGAACCCTAACCCTAACCCTTCCCCGAAGCCTGACCCTCACCCGTCCCCTAATCCTCACCCGTACGCTAACACTAACCCCCGCCCTCACACGTACACTCCCCCTAAAGCGTTGTCGTACCCTCCCCTGGACCCTAAACCGTCCCCGTCCCCTAACCCTAACCCTAGCCCGAACCCTAACCCTAACCCTTCCCCGAAGCCTGACCCTCACCGGTCCCCTAATCCTAACCCGTACGCTAACACTAACCCGCGCCCTCACACGTACGCTCCCCCTAAAGCGTTGTCGTACCCTCCCCTGGACCCTAAACCGTCCCCGTCCCCTAACCCTAACCCTAGCCCAAATCCTAACCCTAACCCTTCCCCGAAGCCTGACCCTCACCCGTCCCCTAATCGTAACACGTACGCTAACACTAACCCGCGCCCTCACGCGTACGCTCCCCCTAAAACGTTGTCGTACCCTCCCCTGGACCCTAAACCGTCCCCGTCCCCTAACCCTAACCCTAGCCCGAACCCTAACCCTAACCCTTCCCCGAAGCCTGACCCTCACCGGTCCCCTATTCCTAACCCGTACGCTAACACTAACCCGCGCTCTCACACGTACGCTCCCCTTAAAGCGTTGTCGTACCCTCCCCTGGACCCTAAACCGTCCCCGTACCCAACCGTAACCCTAGCCCGAACCCTAAGCCTAACCCTTCACCGAAGCCTGACCCTCACCCGTCCCTTAATCCTAAGCCGTACGCTAACACTAACCCGCGCCCTCACACGTACGCTCCCCCTAAAGCGTTGTCGTACCCTCCCCTGGACCCTAAACCGTCCCCGTTCCCTAACCCTAACCCTAGCCCGAACCCTAACCCTAACCCTTCCCCGAAACCTGACCCTCACCCGTCCCCTAATCCTCACCCGTACGCTAACACTAACCCGCGCCCTCACACGTACGCTCCCCCTAAAGCGTTGTCGTACCCTCCCCTGGACCCCAAACCGTCCCCGTCCCCAACCCTAACCCTACCCCGAACCCTAACCCTAACCCTTCCCCGAAGCCTGACCCTCACCCGTCCACTAATCCTAACCCGTACGCTAACACTAACCCGCGCATTCACACGTACGCTCCCCCTAAAGCGTTGTCGTACCCTCCCCTGGACCCTAAACCGTCCCCGTCCCCTAACACTAACCCTAGCCCTTACCCTAACCCTAACCCTTCCCCGAAGCCTGACCCTCACCCGTCCCCTAATACTAAACTGTACGCTAACACCTACCCACGCCCTCACATGTACGCTGCCCCTAAAGCGTTGTCATACCCTCCCCTGGACCCCAAATCGTCCCCGTCCCCTAACCCTACCCCTAGCCCGAACCCTAATCCTAACCATTCCCCGAAGCCTGACCCTCACCCGTCCCCTAATCCTAACCCGTACGCTAACACTAACCCGCGCCCTCACACGTACGCTCCCCCTAAAGCGTTGTCGTACCCTCCCCTGGACCCTAAACCGTTCCCGTCCCCTAACCCTAACCCTAGTCTGAACCCTAACCCTAACCCTTCCCCGAAGCCTGACCCTCACCCGTCCCCTAATCCTAACCCGTACGCTAACACTAACCCGCGCCCTCACACGTACGCTCCCCCTAAAGCGTTGTCGTACCCTCCCCTGGACCCTAAACCGTCCCCGTCCCCTAAACCTAACCCTAGCCCGAACCCTAACCCTAACCCTTCCCCGAAGCCTGACCCTCACCCGTCACCTAATCCTAACCCGTACGCTAACACTAACCCGCGCCCTCACGCGTACGCTCCCCCTAAAGCGTTGTCGTACCCTCCCATGGTCCCTAACCCGTCCCCGTCCCCTAACCCTAACCCTAGCCCGAACCCTAACCTAACCCTTCCCCGAAGCCTGATCCTCACCGGTCCTCTAATCCTAACCCGTACGGTAACACTAACCCGCGCCCTCACACGTACGCTCCCCCTAAAGCGTTGTCGTACCCTCCCCTGGACCCTAAACCGTCCCCGTCCCCTAACCCTAACCCTAGCCCGAACCCTAACCCTAACCCTTCCCCGAAGCCTGACCCTCACCCGTCCCCTAATCCTAAGCCGTACGCTAACACTAACCCGCACCCTCACGCGTACGCTCCCCCTAAAGCGTTGTCGTACCCTCCCCTCGACCCTAAACTGTCCCCGTCCCCTAACCCTAACCCTAGCCCAAATCCTAACCCTAACCCTTCCCCGAAGCCTGACCCTCACCCGTCCCCTAATCCTAACACGTACGCTAACACTAACCCGTGCCCTCACACGTACGCTCCCCCTAAAGCGTTGTCGTACCCTCCCCTGGACCCTAAACCGTCCCCGTTCCCTAACCCTAACACTAGCCCGAACCCTAAGCCTTCCCCGAAGCCTGACCCTCACCCGTCCCCTAATCCTCACCCGTACGCTAACACTAACCCGCGCCCTCACACGTACGCTCCCCCTAAAGCGTTGTCCTACCCTCCCCTGGACCCTAAACCCTCCCCGTCCCCTAACCCTAACCCTAGCCCGAACCCTAACCATAACCCTTCCACGAAGCCTGACCCTCACCCGTCCCCTAATCCTCACTCGTACGCTAACACTAACCCGCGCCCTCACACGTACGCTCCCCCTAAAGCATTCTCGTACCCTCCCCTGGACCCCAAACCATCCCCGTCCCCTAACACTAACCCTAGCCCGAACCTTAACCCTAACCATTCCCCGAAGCCTGACCCTCACCCGTCCCCTAATGCTAACCCGTACGCTAACACTAACCCGCGCCCTCACACGTACACTCCCCCTAAAGCGTTGTCGTACCCTCCCCTGAACCCTAAACCATCCCCCTCCCCTAACCCTAACCCTAGCCCGAACCCTAACCCTAACCCTGCCCCGAAGCCTGACCCTCACCCGTCACCTAATCCTAACCCGTACGCTAACACTAACCCGGGCCCTCACATGTACGCTCCCCCTAAAGCGTTGTCGTACCCTCCCCTGGACCCTAAACCGTCCCCGTCCCCTAAACCTAACCCTAGCCCGAACCCTAACCCTAACCCTTCCCCGAAGCCTGACCCGCACCCGTCCCCTAATCCTAAGCCGTACGCTAACACTAACCCGCACCCTCACGCGTACGCTCCCCCTAAAGCGTTGTCGTACCCTCCCCTGGACCCTAAACTGTCCCCGTCCCCTAACCCTAACCCTAGCCCAAATCCTAACCCTAACCCTTCCCCGAAGCCTGACCCTCACCCGTCCCCTAATCCTAACCCGTACGCTAACACTAACCCACGCCCTCACACGTACGCTCCGCCTAAAGCGTTGTCGTACCCTCCCCTGGACCCTAAACCTTCCCCGTTCCCTAACCCTAACCCTAGCCCGAACCCTAAGCCTTCCCCGAAGCCTGACCCTCACCCGTCCCCTAATCCTCACCCGTACGCTAACACTAACCCGCGCCCTCACACGTACGCTCCCCCTAAAGCGTTGTCCTACCCTCCCCTGGACCCTAAACCGTCCCCGTCCCCTAACCCTAACCCTAGCCCGAACCCTAACCCTAACCCTTCCACGAAGCCTGACCCTCACCCGTCCCCTAATCCTCACTCGTACGCTAACACTAACCCGTGCCCTCACACGTACGCTCCCCCTAAAGCGTTGTCGTACCCTCCCCTGGACCCCAAACCATCCCCGTCCCCTAACACTAACCCTAGCCCGAACCCTAACCCTAACCATTCCCCGAAGCCTGACCCTCACCCGTCCCCTAATCCTAACCCGTACGCTAACACTAACCCGCGCCCTCACACGTACACTCCCCCTAAAGCGTTGTCGTACCCTCCCCTGAACCCTAAACCATCCCCCTCCCCTAACCCTAACCCTAGCCCGAACCCTAACCCTAACCCTGCCCCGAAGCCTGACCCTCACCCGTCACCTAATCCTAAACCGTACGCTAACACTAACCCGCGCCCTCACATGTACGCTCCCCCTAAAGCGTTGTCGTACCCTCCCCTGGACCCTAAACCGTCCCCGTCCCCTAAACCTAACCCTAGCCCGAACCCTAACCCTAACCCTTCCCCGAAGCCTGACCCTCACCCGTCCCCTAATCCTAACCCGTACGCTAACACTAACCCGCGCCCTGACACGTACGCTCCCCCTAAAGCGTTGTCGTACCCTCCTCTGAACCCTAAACCGTCCCAGTCACCTAACCCTAACCCTAGCCCGAACCCTAACCCTAACCCTTCCCCGAAGCCTGACCCTCACCCGTCCCCTAATCCTAACCCGTACGCTAACACGAACCCGCGCCCTCACACGTACGCTCCCCCTAATGCATTGTCGTACCCTCCCCTGGACCCTAAACCGTCCCCGTACCCAACCGTAACCCTAGCCCGAACCCTAACCCTAACTCTTCCCCGAAGCCTGACCCTCACCCCTCTCCTAATCCTAACCCGTACGCTAACACTAACCCGCGCCCTCACACGTACGCTCCCCCTAAAGCGTTGTCGTACCCTCCCCTGGACCCTAAACCGTCCCCGTTCCCTAACCCTAACCCTAGCCCGAACCCTAACCCTAACCCTTCCCTGAAGCCTGACCCTCACCCGTCCCCTAATCCTCACCCGTACGCTAACACTAACCCGCGCCCTCACACTTACGCTCCCCCTAAAGCGTTGTCGTACCCTCCCCTGGACCCTAAACCGTCCCCGTCCCCTAACCCTAACCCTAGCCCGAACCCTAACCCTAACCCTTCCACGAAGCCTGACCCTCACCCGTCCCCTAATCCTAACCCGTACGCTAACACTAACCCGCGCCCTCACGCGTACGCTCCCCCTAAAGCGTTGTCGTACCCTCCCATGGACCCTAAACCGTCCCCGTCCCCTAACCCTAACCCTAGCCCGAATCCTAACCCTAACACTTCCCCGAAGCCTGACCCTCACCCGTCCCCTAATCCTAACCCGTACGCTAACACTAACCCGTGCCCTCACGCGTACGCTCCCCATAAAGCATTGTCGTACCCTCCCCTGGACCCTAAACCGTCCCCGTCCCCTAACCCTAACCCTAGCCCGAACCCTAACCTAACCCTTCCCCGAAGCCTGCTCCACACCGGTCCTCTAATCCTAACCCGTACGGTAACAGTAACCCGCGCCCTCACACGTACGCTCCCCCTAAAGCGTTGTCGTACCCTGCCCTGGACCCTAAACCGTCCCCGTCCCCTAACCCTAACCCTAGCCCGAAACCTAACCCTAACCCTTCCCCGAAGCCTGACCCTCACCCGTCCCCTAATCCTCACTCGTACGCTAACACTAACCTGCGCCCTCACACGTATGCTCCCCCTAAAGCGTTGTCGTACCCTCCCCTGGACCCCAAACCGTCCCCGTCCCCTAACACTAACCCTAGCCCGAACCCTAAGCCTAACCATTCCCCGAAGCCTGACCCTCACCCGTCCCCAATCCTCACCCGTACGCTAACACTAACGCGCCCCCTCACACGTACGCTCCCCCTAAAGTGTTTTCGTACACTCCCCTGGACCCTAAACAGTCCCCGTCCTCTAACCCTAACCCTAGCCCGAACCCTAACCCTAACCCTTCTCCGAAGCCCGACCCTCACCCGTCCCGTAATCCTCACCCGTACGCTAACACTAACCCGCGCCCTCACATGTACGCTCCCCCTAAAGTGTTGTCGTACCCTCCCCTGGACCCTAAACCGTCCCCGTCCCCTAACCCTAACCCTAGCCCGAATCCTAACCCTAACTCTTCCCCGAAGCCTGACCCTCACCCGTCCCCTAATCCTAACCCGTACGCTAACACTAACCCGCGCCCTCACATGTACACTCCCCCTAAAGCGTTGTCGTACCCTCCCCTGGACCCTAAGCCGTCCCCGTCCCCTAACCCTAACCCTAGCCCGAATCCTAACCCTAACACTTCCCCGAAGCCTGACCCTCACCAGTCCCCTAATCCTAACCCGTACGCTAACAGTAACCCACGCCCTCACACGTACACTCCCCCTAAAGCGTTGTCGTACCCTCCCCTGAACCCTAAACCATCCCCCTCCCCTAACCCTAACCCTAGCCCGAACCCTAACCCTAACCCTGCCCCGAAGCCTGACCCTCACCCGTCCCCTAATCCTAATCCGTAGGCTAACACTAACCCGCGCCCTCACATGTACGCTCCCCCTAAAGCGTTGTCGTACCCTCCCCTGGACCCTAAACCGTTCCCGTCCCCTAACCCTAACCCTAGTCCGAACCCTAACCCTAACCCTGCCCCGAAGCCTGACCCTCACCCGTCCCCTAATACTAACCCGTACGCTAACACTAACCCGCGCCCTCACACGTACGCTCCCCCTAAAGCGTTGTCGTACCCTCCCCTGGACCCTAAACCGTCCTCGTCCCCATCCCTAACCCTACCCCGAACCCTAACCCTAACCCTTCCCCGAAGCCTGACCCTCACCCGTCCCCTAATCCTAACCCGTACGCTAACACTAAACCGCGCACTCACACGTACGCTCCCCCTAAAGCGTTGTCGTACCCTCCCCTGGACCCTAAACCGTCCCCGTCCCCTAACCCTAACCCTAGCCCGAACCCTAACCCTAACCCTTCCCCGAAGCCTGACCCTCACCCGTCCCCTAATACTAACCCGTACGCTAACACCTACCCACGCCCTCACATGTACGCTGCCCCTAAAGCGTTGTCGTACCCTCCCCTGGACCCCAAATCGTCCCCGTCCCCTAACCCTACCCCTAGCCCGAACCCTAACCCTAACCATTCTCCGAAGCCTGACCCTCACCCGTCCCCTATTCCTAACCCGTACGCTAACACTCACCCGCGCCCTCAAACGTACGCTACCCCTAAAGCGTTGTCGTACCCTCCCCTGAACCCTAAACCGTCCCCGTCCCCTAAACCTAACACTAGCCCGAACCCTAACCCTAACCCTTCCCCGAAGCCTGACCCTCACCCGTCCCCTAATCCTAACCCGTACGCTAACACTAACCCGCGCCCTCACACGTACGCTCCCCCTAAAGCGTTGTCGTACCCTCCCCTGGACCCTAAACCGTCCCCGTCACCTAACCCTAACCCTAGCCCGAACCCTAACCCTAACCCTTCCCCGAAGCCTGACCCTCACCCGTCCCCTAATCCTCACCCGTACGCTAACACTAACCCGCGCCCTCACACGTACGCTCCCCCTAAAGCGTTGTCGTACCCTCCCCTGGACCCTAAACCGTCCCCGTCCCCTAACCCTAACCCTAGCCCGAACCCTAACCCTAACCCTTCCCCGAAGCCTGACCCTCACCCCTCCCCTAATCCTAAGCCGTACGCTAACACTAACCCGCGCCCTCACACATACGCTCCCCATGAAGCGTTGTCGTACCCTCCCCTGGAACCTAAACCGTCCCCGTTCCCTAACCCTAACCCTAGTCCGAACCCTAACCCTAACCCTTCCCCGAAGCCTGACCCTCACCCGTCCCCTAATCCTCACTCATACGCTAACACTAACCCGCGCCCTCACACGTACGCTCCCCCTAAAGCGTTGTCGTACCCTCCCCTGGACCCCAAACCGTCCCCATCCCCTAACACTAACCCTAGCCCGAACCCTAACCCTAACCATTCCCCGAAGCCTGACCCTCACCCGTCCCCTAATCCTCACCCGTACGCTAACACTAACGCGCGCCCTCACACGTACGCTCCCCCTAAAGTGTTGTCGTACCCTCCCCTGGACCCTAAACAGTCCCCGTCCTCTAACCCTAACCCTAGCCCGAACCCTAACCCTAACCCTTCTCCGAAGCCTGACCCTCACCCGTCCCGTAATCCTCACCCGTACGCTAACACTAACCCGCGCCCTCACATGTACGCTCCCCCTAAAGCATTGTCATACCCTCCCCTGGACCCTAAGCCGTCCCCGTCCCCTAATCCTAACCCTAGCCCGAACCCTAACCCTAACCCATCCCCGAAGCCTGACCCTCACCCGTCCCATAATCCTAACCCGTACGCTAACAATAACCCACGCCCTCACAGGTACGCTCCCCCTAAAGCATTGTCGTACCCTCCCCTGGACCCCAAACCGTCCCCGTCCTCTAACCCTAACCCTAACCCTAGCCCGAACCCTAACCCTAACCCTTCCCCGAAGCCTGACACTCACCCGTCCCCTAATCCTAACCCGTACGCTAACGCTAACCCGCGCCCTCACGCGTACGCTCCCCCTAAAGCGTTGTCGTACCCTCCCCTGGACCCTAAACCGTCCCAGTTCCCTAACCCTAACCCTAGCCCGAACCCTAAGCCTAACCTTTCCCCGAAGCCTGACCCTCACCCGTCCCCTAATCCTCAACCGTACGCTAACACTAACCCGCGCCCTCACACTTACGCTCCCCCTAAAGCGTTGTCGTACCCTCCCCTGGACCCTAAACCGTCCCCGTCCCCTAACCCTAACCCTAGCCCGAACCCTAACCCTATCCCTTCCCCGAAGCCTGACCCTCACCCGTCCCCTAATCCTAACCCGTACGCTAAAACTAACCCGCGCCCTCACGCGTACGCTCCCCCTAAAGCGTTGTCATACCCTCCCCTGGACCCTAAACCGTCCCCGTCCCCTAACCCTAACCCTAGCCCGAACCCTAACCCTAACCCTACCCCGAAGCCTGACCCTCACCCGTCCCCTAATCCTCACTCGTACGCTAACACTAACCCGCGCCCTCACACGTACGCTCCCCCTAAAGCGTTGTCGTACCCTCCCCTGGACCCCAAACCGTCCCCGTCCCCTAACACTAACCCTAGCCCGAACCCTAACCCTAACCATTCCCCGAAGCCTGACCCTCACCCGTCCCCTAATCCTCACCCGTACGCTAACACTAACGCGCGCCCTCACACGTACACTCCCCCTAAAGCGTTGTCGTACCCTCCCCTGGACCCTAAACTGTTCCCGTCCCCTAACCCTAACCCTATTCCGAACCCTAACCCTAACCCTTCCCCGAAGCCTGACCCTCACCCGTCCCCTAATCCTAACCCGTACGCTAACACTAACCCGCGTCCTCACATGTACGCTCCCCCTAATGCATTGTCGTACCCTCCCCTGGACCCTAAACCGTCCCCGTACCCAACCGTAACCCTAGCCCGAACCCTAACCCTAACTCTTCCCCGAAGCCTGATCCTCACCCGTCTCCTAATCCTAACCCGTACGCTAACACTAACCCGCGCCCTCACACGTACGCTCCCCCTAAAGTGTTGTCGTACCCTCCCCTGGACCCTAAACCGTCCCCGTTCCCTAACCCTAACCCTAGCCCGAACCCTAACCCTAACCCTTCCCCGAAGCCTGACCCTCACCCGTCCCCTAATCCTCACCCGTACGCTAACACTAACCCGCGCCCTCACGCGTACGCTCCCCCTAAAGCGTTGTCGTACCCTCCCATGGACCCTAAACAGTCCCCGTCCCCTAACCCTAACCCTAGCCCGAATCCTAACCCTAACACTTCCCCGAAGCCTGACCCTCACCCGTCCCCTAATCCTAACCCGTACGCTAACACTAACCCGCGCCCTCACGCGTACGCTCCCCATAAAGCGTTGTCGTACCCTCCCCTGGACCCTAAACCGTCCCCGTCCCCTAACCCTAACCCTAGCCCGAACCCTAACCTAACCCTTCCCCGAAGCCTGATCCTCACCGGTCCTCTAATCCTAACCCGTACGGTAACACTAACCCGCGCCCTCACACGTACGCTCCCCCTAAAGCGTTGTCGTACCCTCCCCTGGACCCTAAACCGTCCCCGTCCCCTAACCCTAACCCTAGCCCGAACCCTAACCCTTACCCTTCCCCGAAGCCTGACCCTCACCCGTCCCCTAATCCTAAGCCGTACGCTAACACTAACCCGCGCTCTCACGCGTACGCTCCCCCTAAAGCGTTGTCGTACCCTCCCATGGACCCTAAACCGTCCCCGTCCCCTAACCCTAACCCTTGTCCGAATCCTAACCCTAACACTTCCCCGAAGCCTGACCCTCACCCGTCCCCTAATCCTAACCCGTACGCTAACACTAACCCGCGCCCTCACACGTACGCTCCCCCTAAAGCGTTGCCGTACCCTCCCCTGGACCCCAAACCGTCCCCGTCCCCTAACACTAACCCTAGCCCGAACCCTAACCCTAACCATTCCCCGAAGCCAGACCCTCACCCGTCCCCTAATCCTAACCCGTACGCTAACACTAACCCGCTCCCTCACACGTACACTCCCCCTAAAGCGTTGTCGTACCCTCCCCTGAACCCTAAACCATCCCCCTCCCCTAACCCTAACCCTAGCCCGAACCCTAACCCTAACCCTGCCCCGAAGCCTGACCCTCACCCGTCCCCTAATACTAACCCGTACGCTAACACCTACCCACGCCCTCACATGTACGCTGCCCCTAAAGCGTTGTCGTACCCTCCCCTGGACCCCAAATCGTCCCCGTCCCCTAACCCTACCCCTAGCCCGAACCCTAACCCTAACCATTCTCCGAAGCCTGACCCTCACCCGTCCCCTATTCCTAACCCGTACGCTAACACTCACCCGCGCCCTCAAACGTACGCTACCCCTAAAGCGTTGTCGTACCCTCCCCTGAACCCTAAACCGTCCCCGTCCCCTAAACCTAACACTAGCCCGAACCCTAACCCTAACCCTTCCCCGAAGCCTGACCCTCACCCGTCCCCTAATCCTAACCCGTACGCTAACACTAACCCGCGCCCTCACACGTACGCTCCCCCTAAAGCGTTGTCGTACCCTCCCCTGGACCCTAAACCGTCCCCGTCACCTAACCCTAACCCTAGCCCGAACCCTAACCCTAACCCTTCCCCGAAGCCTGACCCTCACCCGTCCCCTAATCCTCACCCGTACGCTAACACTAACCCGCGCCCTCACACGTACGCTCCCCCTAAAGCGTTGTCGTACCCTCCCCTGGACCCTAAACCGTCCCCGTCCCCTAACCCTAACCCTAGCCCGAACCCTAACCCTAACCCTTCCCCGAAGCCTGACCCTCACCCCTCCCCTAATCCTAAGCCGTACGCTAACACTAACCCGCGCCCTCACACATACGCTCCCCATGAAGCGTTGTCGTACCCTCCCCTGGAACCTAAACCGTCCCCGTTCCCTAACCCTAACCCTAGTCCGAACCCTAACCCTAACCCTTCCCCGAAGCCTGACCCTCACCCGTCCCCTAATCCTCACTCATACGCTAACACTAACCCGCGCCCTCACACGTACGCTCCCCCTAAAGCGTTGTCGTACCCTCCCCTGGACCCCAAACCGTCCCCATCCCCTAACACTAACCCTAGCCCGAACCCTAACCCTAACCATTCCCCGAAGCCTGACCCTCACCCGTCCCCTAATCCTCACCCGTACGCTAACACTAACGCGCGCCCTCACACGTACGCTCCCCCTAAAGTGTTGTCGTACCCTCCCCTGGACCCTAAACAGTCCCCGTCCTCTAACCCTAACCCTAGCCCGAACCCTAACCCTAACCCTTCTCCGAAGCCTGACCCTCACCCGTCCCGTAATCCTCACCCGTACGCTAACACTAACCCGCGCCCTCACATGTACGCTCCCCCTAAAGCATTGTCATACCCTCCCCTGGACCCTAAGCCGTCCCCGTCCCCTAATCCTAACCCTAGCCCGAACCCTAACCCTAACCCATCCCCGAAGCCTGACCCTCACCCGTCCCATAATCCTAACCCGTACGCTAACAATAACCCACGCCCTCACAGGTACGCTCCCCCTAAAGCATTGTCGTACCCTCCCCTGGACCCCAAACCGTCCCCGTCCTCTAACCCTAACCCTAACCCTAGCCCGAACCCTAACCCTAACCCTTCCCCGAAGCCTGACACTCACCCGTCCCCTAATCCTAACCCGTACGCTAACGCTAACCCGCGCCCTCACGCGTACGCTCCCCCTAAAGCGTTGTCGTACCCTCCCCTGGACCCTAAACCGTCCCAGTTCCCTAACCCTAACCCTAGCCCGAACCCTAAGCCTAACCTTTCCCCGAAGCCTGACCCTCACCCGTCCCCTAATCCTCAACCGTACGCTAACACTAACCCGCGCCCTCACACTTACGCTCCCCCTAAAGCGTTGTCGTACCCTCCCCTGGACCCTAAACCGTCCCCGTCCCCTAACCCTAACCCTAGCCCGAACCCTAACCCTATCCCTTCCCCGAAGCCTGACACTCACCCGTCCCCTAATCCTAACCCGTACGCTAAAACTAACCCGCGCCCTCACGCGTACGCTCCCCCTAAAGCGTTGTCATACCCTCCCCTGGACCCTAAACCGTCCCCGTCCCCTAACCCTAACCCTAGCCCGAACCCTAACCCTAACCCTACCCCGAAGCCTGACCCTCACCCGTCCCCTAATCCTCACTCGTACGCTAACACTAACCCGCGCCCTCACACGTACGCTCCCCCTAAAGCGTTGTCGTACCCTCCCCTGGACCCCAAACCGTCCCCGTCCCCTAACACTAACCCTAGCCCGAACCCTAACCCTAACCATTCCCCGAAGCCTGACCCTCACCCGTCCCCTAATCCTCACCCGTACGCTAACACTAACGCGCGCCCTCACACGTACACTCCCCCTAAAGCGTTGTCGTACCCTCCCCTGGACCCTAAACTGTTCCCGTCCCCTAACCCTAACCCTATTCCGAACCCTAACCCTAACCCTTCCCCGAAGCCTGACCCTCACCCGTCCCCTAATCCTAACCCGTACGCTAACACTAACCCGCGTCCTCACATGTACGCTCCCCCTAATGCATTGTCGTACCCTCCCCTGGACCCTAAACCGTCCCCGTACCCAACCGTAACCCTAGCCCGAACCCTAACCCTAACTCTTCCCCGAAGCCTGATCCTCACCCGTCTCCTAATCCTAACCCGTACGCTAACACTAACCCGCGCCCTCACACGTACGCTCCCCCTAAAGCGTTGTCGTACCCTCCCCTGGACCCTAAACCGTCCCCGTTCCCTAACCCTAACCCTAGCCCGAACCCTAACCCTAACCCTTCCCCGAAGCCTGACCCTCACCCGTCCCCTAATCCTCACCCGTACGCTAACACTAACCCGCGCCCTCACGCGTACGCTCCCCCTAAAGCGTTGTCGTACCCTCCCATGGACCCTAAACAGTCCCCGTCCCCTAACCCTAACCCTAGCCCGAATCCTAACCCTAACACTTCCCCGAAGCCTGACCCTCACCCGTCCCCTAATCCTAACCCGTACGCTAACACTAACCCGCGCCCTCACGCGTACGCTCCCCATAAAGCGTTGTCGTACCCTCCCCTGGACCCTAAACCGTCCCCGTCCCCTAACCCTAACCCTAGCCCGAACCCTAACCTAACCCTTCCCCGAAGCCTGATCCTCACCGGTCCTCTAATCCTAACCCGTACGGTAACACTAACCCGCGCCCTCACACGTACGCTCCCCCTAAAGCGTTGTCGTACCCTCCCCTGGACCCTAAACCGTCCCCGTCCCCTAACCCTAACCCTAGCCCGAACCCTAACCCTTACACTTCCCCGAAGCCTGACCCTCACCCGTCCCCTAATCCTAAGCCGTACGCTAACACTAACCCGCGCTCTCACGCGTACGCTCCCCCTAAAGCGTTGTCGTACCCTCCCATGGACCCTAAACCGTCCCCGTCCCCTAACCCTAACCCTTGTCCGAATCCTAACCCTAACACTTCCCCGAAGCCTGACCCTCACCCGTCCCCTAATCCTAACCCGTACGCTAACACTAACCCGCGCCCTCACACGTACGCTCCCCCTAAAGCGTTGCCGTACCCTCCCCTGGACCCCAAACCGTCCCCGTCCCCTAACACTAACCCTAGCCCGAACCCTAACCCTAACCATTCCCCGAAGCCAGACCCTCACCCGTCCCCTAATCCTAACCCGTACGCTAACACTAACCCGCTCCCTCACACGTACACTCCCCCTAAAGCGTTGTCGTACCCTCCCCTGAACCCTAAACCATCCCCCTCCCCTAACCCTAACCCTAGCCCGAACCCTAACCCTAACCCTGCCCCGAAGCCTGACCCTCACCCGTCCCCTAATCCTAACCCGTACGCTAACACTAACCCGCGCCCTCACATGTACACTCCCCCTAAAGCGTTGTCGTACCCTCCCCTGGACCCTAAACCGTTCCCGTCCCCTAACCCTAACCCTAGTCCGAACCCTAACCCTAACCCTTCCCCGAAGCCTGACCCTCACCCGTGCCCTAATCCTAACCCGTACGCTAACACTAACCCGCGCCCTCACACGTACGCTCCCCCTAAAGCGTTGTCGTACCCTCCCGTGGACCCTAAACCGTCCCCGTCCCCAACCCTAACCCTACCCCGAACCCTAACCCTAAACCTTCCCCGAAGCCTGACCCTCACCCGTCCCCTAATCCTAACCCGTACGCTAACACTAACCCGCGCACTCACACGTACGCTCCCCCTAAAGCGTTGTCGTACCCTCCCCTGGACCCTAAACCGTCCCCGTCCCCTAACCCTAACCCTAGCCCGAACCCTAACCCTAACCCTTCCCCGAAGCCTGACCCTCACCCGTCCCCTAATACTAACCCGTACGCTAACACCTACCCACGCCCTCACATGTACGCTGCCCCTAAAGCGTTGTCGTACCCTCCCCTGGACCCCAAATCGTCCCCGTCCTCTAACCCTACCCCTAGCCCGAACCCTAACCCTAACCATTCCCCGAAGCCTGACCCTCACCCGTCCCCAATTCCTAACCCGTACGCTAACACTCACCCGCGCCCTCACACGTACGCTACCCCTAAAGCGTTGTCGTACCCTCCCCTGAACCCTAAACCGTCCCCGTCCCCTAAAGCTAACACTAGCCCGAACCCTAACCCTAACACTTCCCCGAAGCCTGACCCTCACCCGTCCCCTAATCGTAACCCGTACGCTAACACTAACCCGCGCCCTCACACGTACACTCCCCCTAAAGCGTTGTCGTACCCTCCTCTGAACCCTAAACCGTCCCAGTCACCTAACCCTAACCCTAGCCCGAACCCTAACCCTAACCCTTCCCCGAAGCCTGACCCTCCCCCGTCCCCTAATCCTAACCCGTACGCTAACACGAACCCGTGCCCTCACACGTACGCTCCCCCTAATGCATTGTCGTACCCTCCCCTGGACCCTAAACCGTCCCCGTACCCAACCGTAACCCTAGCCCGAACCCTAACCCTAACTCTTCCCCGAAGCCTGACCCTCACCCGTCTCCTAATCCTAACCCGTACGCTAACACTAACCCGCGCCCTCACACGTACGCTCCCCCTAAAGCGTTGTCGTACCCTCCCCTGGACCCTAAACCGTCCCAGTTCCCTAACCCTAACCCTAGCCCGAACCCTAAGCCTAACCTTTCCCCGAAGCCTGACCCTCACCCGTCCCCTAATCCTCACCCGTACGCTAACACTAACCCGCGCCCTCACACTTACGCTCCCCCTAAAGCGTTGTCGTACCCTCCCCTGGACCCTAAACCGTCCCCGTCCCCTAACCCTAACCCTAGCCCGAACCCTAACCCTATCCCTTCCCCGAAGCCTGACCCTCACCCGTCCCCTAATCCTAACCCGTACGCTAACACTAACCCGCGCCCTCACATGTACGATCCCCATAAAGCGTTGTCATACCCTCCCCTGGACCCTAAACCGTCCCCGTCCCCTAACCCTAACCCTAGCCCGAACCCTAACCCTAACCCTACCCCGAAGCCTGACCCTCACCCGTCCCCTAATCCTCACTCGTACGCTAACACTAACCCGCGCCCTCACACGTACGCTCCCCCTAAAGCGTTGTCGTACCCTCCCCTGGACCCCAAACCGTCCCCGTCCCCTAACACTAACCCTAGCCCGAACCCTAACCCTAACCATTCCCCGAAGCCTGACCCTCACCCGTCCCCTAATCCTCACCCGTACGCTAACACTAACGCGCGCCCTCACACGTACGCTCCCCCTAAAGCGTTGTCGTACCCTCCCCTGGACCCTAAACTGTTCCCGTCCCCTAACCCTAACCCTATTCCGAACCCTAACCCTAACCCTGCCCCGAAGCCTGACCCTCACCCGTCCCCTAATCCTAACTCGTACGCTAACACTAACCCGCGTCCTCACATGTACGCTCCCCCTAATGCATTGTCGTACCCTCCCCTGGACCCTAAACCGTCCCCGTACCCAACCGTAACCCTAGCCCGAACCCTAACCCTAACTCTTCCCCGAAGCCTGATCCTCACCCGTCCCCTAATCCTCACCCGTACGCTAACACTAACCCGCGCCCTCACGCGTACGCTCCCCCTAAAGCGTTGTCGTACCCTCCCATGGACCCTAAACAGTCCCCGTCCCCTAACCCTAACCCTAGCCCGAATCCTAACCCTAACACTTCCCTGAAGCCTGACCCTCACCCGTCCCCTAATCCTCACCCGTACGCTAACACTAACCCGCGCCCTCACGCGTACGCTCCCCATAAAGCGTTGTCGTACCCTCCCCTGGACCCTAAACCGTCCCCGTCCCCTAACCCTAACCCTAGCCCGAACCCTAACCTAACCCTTCCCCGAAGCCTGATCCTCACCGGTCCTCTAATCCTAACCCGTACGGTAACACTAACCCGCGCCCTCACGCGTACGCTCCCCCTAAAGCGTTGTCGTACCCTCCCCTGGACCATAAACCGTCCCCGTCCCCTAACCCTAACCCTAGCCCGAACCCTAACCCTTACCCTTCCCCGAAGCCTGACCCTCACCCGTCCCCTAATCCTAACCCGTACGCTAACACTAACCCGCGCCCTCACGCGTACGCTCCCCCTAAAGCGTTGTCGTACCCTCCCCTGGACCCTAAACCGTCCCCGTCCCCTAACCCTAACCCTAGCCCGAATCCTAACCCTAACCCTTCCCCGAAGCCTGACCCTCACCCGTCCCCTAATCCTAACACGTACGCTAACACTAACCCGCGCCCTCACGCGTACGCTCCCCCTAAAGCGTTATCGTACCCTCCCCTGGACCCTAAACCGTCCCCGTCCCCTAACCCTAACCCTAGCCCGAACCCTAACCCTAACCCTTCCCCGAAGCCTGACCCTCACCGGTCCCCTAATCCTAACCCGTACGCTAACACTAACCCGCGCCCTCACACGTACGCTACCCCTAAAGCGTTGTCGTACCCTCCCCTGGACCCTAAACTGTCCCCGTACCCAACCGTAACCCTAGCCCGAACCCTAACCCTAACACTTCGCCGAAGCCTGACCCTCACCCGTCTCTTAATCCTAATCCGTACGCTAACACTAACCCGCGACCTCACACGTACGCTCCCCCTAAAGCGTTGTCGTACCCTCCCCTGTACCCTAAACCGTCCCCGTTCCCTAACCCTAACCCTAACCCGAACCCTAACCCTAACCCTTCCCCGAAGCCTGACCCTCACCCGTCCCCTAATCCTAACACGTACGCTAACACTAACCCGCGCCCTCACACGTACGCTCCCCCTAAAGCGTTGTCGTACCTCCCCTGGACCCTAAACCGTCCCCTTCCCCAACACTAACCCTAGCCCGAACCCTAACCCTAACCCTTCCTCAAAGCCTGACCCTCACCCGTCCCCTAATCCTAACCCGTACGCTAACACTAACCCACAACCTCACACGTACGCTCCCCCTAAAGCGTTGTCGTACCCTCCCCTGGACCCTAAACCGTCCCCGTCCCCTAACCCTAACCCTAGCCCGAACCCTAACCCTAACCCTTCCCCGAAGCCTGACCCCCACCCGTCCCCTAATCCTAACCCGTACGCTAACACTAACCCGCGCCCTCACACGTACGCTCCCCCTAAAGCGTTGTCGTACCCTCCCCTGGACCCTAAACCGTCCCTGTACCCTAACCCTAACCCTAGCCCGAACCCTAACCCTAACACTTCCCCGAAGCCTGACCCTCACCCGTCCCCTAATCCTAACCCGTACGCTAACACTAACCCGCGCCCTCACATGTACGCTCCCCCTAAAGCGTTGTCGTACCCTCCCCTGGACCCTAAACCGTACCCGTCACCTAACCCTAACCCTTCCCCGAAGCCTGACCCTCACCCGTCCCCTAATGCTAACACGTACGCTAACACTTACCCGCGCCCTCACACGTACGCTCCCCCTAAAGCGTTGTCGTACCCTCCCCTGGACCCTAAACCGTCCCCGTCCCCTAACACTAACCCTAGCCCGAACCCTAACCCTAACGCTTCCCCGAAGCCTGACCCTCACCCGTCCCCTAATCCTAACCCGTACGCTAACACTAACCCACGCCCTCACACGTACGCTCCCCCTAAAGCGTTGTCGTACCCTCCCATGGACCCTAAACCGTCCCCGTCCCCTAACCCTAACCCTAGCCCGAACCCTAACCCTAACCCTTCCCCGAAGCCTGAACCTCACCCGTCCCCTAATCCTAACCCGTACGCTAACACTAACCCGCGCCCTCATGCGTACGCTCCCCCTAAAGCGTTGTCGTACCCTCCCCTGGACCCTAAACAGTCCCCGTCCCCTAACCCTAACCCTAGCCCGAACCCTAACCCTAAACCTTCCCCGAAGCCTGACCCTCACCCGTCCCCTAATCCTAACCCGTACGCTAACACTAACCCGCGCCCTCACATGTACGCTCCCCCTAAAGCGTTGTCGTACCCTCCCCTGGACCCTAAACCGTCCCCGTTCCCTAACCCTAACCCTAGCCTGAACCCTAACCCTAAACCTTCCCCGAACCCTGACCCTCACCCGTCCCCTAATCCTCACCCGTACGCTAACACTAACCCCCGCCCTCACACGTACGCTCCCCCTAAAGCGTTGTCGTACCCTCCCCTGGACCCTAAACTGTCCCCGTCCCCTAACCCTAACCCTAGCCCGAACCCTAACCCTAACCCTTCCCCGAAGCCTGACCCTCACCGGTCCCCTAATCCTAACCCGTACGCTAACACTAACCCGCGCCCTCACACGTACGCTCCCCCTAAAGCGTTGTCGTACCCTCCCCTGGACCCTAAACCGTCCCCGTCCCCTAACCCTAACCCTAGCCCGAACCCTAACCCTAACCCTTCCCCGAAGCCTGACCCTGACCCGTCCCCTAATCCTAACCTGTACGCTAACACTAACCCACGCCCTCACAAGTACGCTCCCCCTAAAGCGTTGTCGTACCCTCCCCTGGACCCCAAACCGTCCCCGTCCCCTAACCCTAACCCTAGCAAGAACCCTAAGCCTAACCATTCCCCGAAGCCTGACCCTCACCCGTCCCCTAATCCTCACCCGTACGCTAACACTAACCCGCGCCCTCACACGTACGCTCCCCCTAAAGCGTTGTCGTACCCTCCCCTGGACCCTAAACTGTCCCCGTCCCCTAACCCTAACCCTAGCCCGAACCCTAACCCTAACCCTTCCCCGAAGCCTGACCCTCACCCGACCCCTAATCCTAACACGTACGCTAACACTATCCCGCGCCCTCACGCGTACGCTCCCCCTAAAGCGTTGTCGTACCCTCCCCTGGACCCTAAACCGTCCCCGTCCCCTAACCCTAACCCTAGCCCGAACCCTAACCCTAACCCTTCCCTGTAGCCTGACCCTCACCCGTCCCCTAATCCTCACTCGTACGCTAACACTAACACACGCCCTAACAAGTACGCTCCCCCTAAAGCGTTGTCGTACCCTCCCCTGGAGCCTAAACCGTCCCCGTCCCCAACCCAAACCCTAGCCCGAACTCTAACCCTAACCCTTCCCCGAAGCTTGACCCTCACCCGTACCCTAATCCTAACACGTACGCTAACACTATCCCGCGCCCTCACACGTACGCTCCCCCTAAAGCGTTGTCGTACCTCCCCTGGACCCTAAACCGTCCCCGTCCCCAACACTAACCCTAGCCCGAACCCTAACCCTAACCCTTCCCCGAAGCCTGACCCTCACCCGTCCCCTAATCCTAACCCGTACGCTAACACTAACCCACAACCTCACACGTACGCTCCCCCTAAAGCGTTGTCGTACCCTCCCCTGGACCCTAAACCATCCCCGTCCCCTAACCCTAACCCTAGCCCGAACCCTAACCCTAACCCTTCCCCGAAACCTGACCCCCACACGTCCCCTAATCCTAACCCGTACGCTAACACTAACCCGCGCCCTCACACGTACGCTCCCCCTAAAGCGTTGTCGTACCCTCCCCTGGACCCTAAACCGTCCCTGTACCCTAACCCTAACCCTAGCCCGAACCCTAACCCTAACACTTCCCCGAAGCCTGACCCTCACCCGTCCCCTAATCCTAACCCATACGCTAACACTAACCCGCGCCCTCACACGTACGCTCCCCCTAAAGCGTTGTCGTACCCTCCCCGGAACCCTAAACCGTCCCCGTCCCCTAACCCTAACCCTAGCCGGAACCCTAAACCTAAACCTTCCCCGAAGCCTGACCCTCACCCGTCCCCTAATCCTCACCCGTACGCTAACACTAACCCGCGCCCTCACACGTACGCTCCCCCTAAAGCGTTGTCGTACCCTCCCATGGACCCTAAACCGTCCCCGTCCCCTAACCCTAACCATAGCCCGAACCCTAACCCTAACCCTTCCCCGAAGCCTGACCCTCACCCGTCCCCTAATCCTCACTCGTACGCTAACACTAACACACGCCCTAACAAGTACGCTCCCTGTAAAGCATTGTCGTACCCTCCCCTGAACCCTAAACCGTCCCCGTCCCCTAACCCTAACCCTAGCCCGAACCCTAACCCTAACCCTTCCCCGAAGCCTGACCCTCACCCATCACCTAATCCTCACTCGTACGCTAACACTAACACGCGCCCTAACACGTACACTCCCCCTAAAGCTTTGTCGTACCCTCCCCTGGACCCTAAACCGTCCCTGTCCCCTAACCCTAACCCTAGCCGGAACCCTAACCCTAGACCTTCCCCGAAGCCTGACCCTCACCCGTCCCCTAATCCTAAGCCGTACGCTAACACTAACCCGTGCCCTCACACTTACGCTCCCCCTAAAGCGTTGTCGTACCCTCCCCTGGACCCTAAACCATCCCCGTTCCCTAACCCTAACCCTAGCCCGAACCCTAACCCTAACCCTTCCCCGAAGCCTGACCCTCACCCGTCCCCTAATCCTCACCCGTACGCTAACACTAACCCGCGCCCTCACACGTACGCTCCCCCTAAAGCGTTGTCGTACCCTCCCCTGGACCCTAAACTGTCCCCGTCCCCTAACCCTAACCCTAGCCCGAACCCTAACCCTAACCCTTCCCCGAAGCCTGACCCTCACCAGTCCCCTAATCCTAACCCGTACGCTAACACTAACCAGCGCCCTCATGCGTACGCTCCCCCTAAAGCGTTGTCGTACCCTCCCCTGGACCCTAAACCGTCCCCGTCCCCTAAACCTAACCCTAGCCCGAACCCTAACCCTAACCCTTCCCCGAAGCCTGACCCTCACCCGTCCCCTAATCCTAACCCGTACGCTAACACTAACCCGCGCCCTCACACGTACGCTCCCCCTAAAGCGTTGTCGTACCCTCCCCTGGACCCTAAACTGTCCCCGTCCCCTAACCCTAACCCTAGTCCGAACCCTAACCCTAACCCTTCCCCGAAGCCTGACCCTCTCCCGTCCCCTAATCCTAACCCGTACGCTAACACTAACCCGCGCCCTCACGCGTACGCTCCCCCTAAAGCGTTGTAGTACCCTCCCCTGGACCCTAAACCGTCCCCGTCCCCTAACCCTAACCCTAACCCTAACCCGAACCCTAACCCTAAAGCTTCCCCGAAACCTGACCCTCACCCGTCCCCTAATCCTAAACCGTTCGCTAACAGTAACCCGCGCCCTCACACGTACGCTCCCCCTAAAGCGTTGTCGTACCCTCCCCTGGACCCTAAACCGTCCCCGTCCCCTAACCCTAACCCTAGCCCGAACCCTAAACCTAAACCTTCCCCCAAGCCTAACCCTCACCCGTCCCCTAATCCTAACCCGTACGCTAACACTAACCCGCGCCCTCACACGTACGCTCCCCCTAATGCGTTGTCGTACCCTCCCCTGGACCCTAAACCGTCCCCGTCCCCTAACCATAACCCTAGCCCGAAACTTAACCCTAACACTTCCCCGAAGGCTGACCCTCACCCGTCCCCTAATCCTCACCCGTACGCTAACACTAACCCGCGCCCTCACACGTACGCTCCCCCTAAAGCGTTGTCGTACCCTCCCCTGGACCCTAAACCGTCCCCGTCCCCAACCATAACCCTAGCCCGAACCCTAACCCTAACCCTTCCCCGAAGCCTGACACTCACCAATCCCCTAATCCTCACCCGTACGCTAACACTAACCCGCGCCCTCACACGTACGCTCCCCCTAAAGCGTTGTCGTACCCTCCCCTGGACCCTAAACCGTCCCCGTCCCCTAACACTAACCGTAGCCCGAACCCTAACCCTAACCCTTCCCCGAAGCCTGACCCTCACCCGTCCCCTAATCCTAACCCGTACGCTAACACTAACCCACGCCCTCACACGTACGCTCCCCCTAAAGCGTTGTCGTACCCTCCCCTGGACCCTAAACCGTCCCGTCACCTAACCCTAACCCTTCCCCGAAGCCTGACCCTCACCCGTCCCCTAATCCTAACCCGTACGCTAACACTAACCTGCGCCCTCACACATACGCTCCCCCTAAAGCGTTGTCGTACCCTCCCATGGACCCTAAACCGTCCCCGTCCCCTAACCCTAACCCTAGCCCGAACCCTAACCCTAACCCTTCCCCGAAGCCTGACACTCACCCGTCCCCTAATCCTAACCCGTACGCTAACACTAACCCGCGCCCTCACGCGTACGCTCCCCCTAAAGCGTTGTCGTACCCTCCCCTGGACTCTAAACCGTCCCCGTCCCCTAACCCTAACCCTAGCCCGAACCCTAACCCTAAACCTTCCCCGAAGCCTGACCCTCACCCGTCCCCTAATCCTAACCCGTACGCTAACACTAACCCGTGCCCTCACACGTACGCTCCCCCTAAAGCGTTGTCGTACCCTCCCCAGGACCCTAAACCGTCCCCGTTCCCTAACCCTAACCCTAGCCTGAACCCTAACCCTAACCCTTCCCCGAAGCCTGACCCTCACCCTTCCCCTAATCCTCACCCGTACGCTAACACTAACCCCCGCCCTCACACGTACGCTCCCCCTAAAGCGTTGTCGTACCCTCCCCTGGACCCTAAACCGTCCCCGTCCCCTAACCCTAACCCTAGCCCGAACCCTAACCCTAACCCATCCCCGAAGCCTGACCCTCACCGGTCCCCTAATCCTAACCCGTACGCTAACACTAACCGGCGCCCTCACACGTACGCTCCCCCTAAAGTGTTGTCGTACCCTCCCCTGGACCCTAAACCGTCCCCGTCCCCTAACCCTAACCCTAGCCCAAACCCTAACCCTAACCCTTCCCCGAAGCCTGACCGTCACCCGTCCCCTAATCCTAACCCGTACGCTAACACTAACCCGCGCCCTCACAAGTACGCTCCCCCTAAAGCGTTGTCGTACCCTCCCCTGGACCCCAAACCGTCCCCGTCCCCTAACCCTAACCCTAGCAAGAACCCTAAGCCTAACCATTCCCCGAAGCCTGACCCTCACCCGTCCCATAATCCTCACCCGTACGCTAACACTAACCCGCGCCCTCACACGTACGCTCCCCCTAAAGCGTTGTCTTACCCTGCCCTGGACCCTAAACTGTCCCCGTCCCCTAACCCTAACCCTAGCCCGAACCCTAACCCTAACCCTTCCCCGAAGCCTGACCCTCACCCGTCCCCTAATCCTCACTCGTACGCTAACACTAACACACGCCCTAACAAGTACGCTCCACCTAAAGCGTTATCGTACCCTCCCCTGGACCCTAAACCGTCCCCGTCCCCAACCCAAACCCTAGCCCGAACTCTAACCCTAACCCTTCCCCGAAGCCTGACACTCACCCGTCCCCTAATCCTAACACGTACGCTAACACTAACCAGCGCCCTCACACGTACGCTCCCCCTAAAGCGTTGTCGTACCTCCCCTGGACCCTAAACCGTCCCCGTCCCCAACACTAACCCTAGCCCGAACCCTAACCCTAACCCTTCCCCGAAGCCTGACCCTCACCCGTCCCTTAATCCTAACCCGTACGCTAACACTAACCCACAACCTCACACGTACGCTCCCCCTAAAGCGTTGTCGTACCCTCCCCTGGACCCTAAACCGTCCCCGTCCCCTAACCGTAACCCTAGCCCGAACCCTAACCCTAACCCTTCCTCGAAGCCTGACCCTCACCCGTCACATAATCCTAAACCGTACGCTAACACTAACCCGCACCCTCACACGTACGCTCCCCCTAAAGCGTTGTCGTACCCTCCCCTAGACCCAAAACCGTCCCCGTACCCTAACCCTAACCCTAGCATGAACCATAACCCTAACAATTCCCCGAAGCCTGACCCTCACCTGTCCCCTAATCCTCACCCGTACGCTAACACTAACCCGCGCCCTCACACGTACGCTCCCCCTAAAGCGTTGTCGTACACTCCCCTGGACCCTAAACTGTCCCCGTCCCCTAACCCTAACCCTAGCCCGAACCCTAACCCTAACCCTTCCCCGTAGCCTGACCCTCACCCGTCCCCTAATCCTAACCCGTACGCTAACACTAACTCGCGCCCTCACACGTACGCTCCCCCTAAAGCGTTGTCGTACCCTCCCCTGGACCCTAAACCGTCCCCGTCCCCTAACCCTAACCCTAGCCCGAACCCTAACCCTAACCCTTCCTCGAAGCCTGACCCTCACCCGTCCCCTAATCCTAAACCGTACGCTAACACTAACCCGCACCCTCACACGTACGCTCCCCCTAAAGCGTTGTCGTACCCTCCCCTAGACCCAAAACCGTCCCCGTACCCTAACCCTAACCCTAGCATGAACCCTAACCCTAACAATTCCCCGAAGCCTGACCCTCACCTGTCCCCTAATCCTCACCCGTACGCTAACACTAACCCGCGCCCTCACACGTACGCTCCCCCTAAAGCGTTGTCGTACCCTCCCCTGGACCCTAAACTGTCCCCGTCCCCTATCCCTAACCCTAGCCCGAACCCTAACCCTAACCCTTCCCCGTAGCCTGACCCTCACCCGTCCCCTAATCCTAACCCGTACGCTAACACTAACCCACGCCCTCACACGTACGCTCCCCCTAAAGCGTTGTCGTACCCTCCCATGGACCCTAAACCGTCCCCGTCCCCTAACCCTAACCCTAGCCCGAAACCTAACCCTAACCCTTCCCCGAAGCCTGACCCTCACCCGTCCCCTAATCCTAACCCGTACGCTAACACTAACCCGCGCCCTCACGCGTACGCTCCCCCTAAAGCGTTGTCGTACCCTCCCCTGGACCCTAAACCGTCCCCGTCCCCTAACCCTAACCCTAGCCCGAACCCTAACCCTAAACCTTCCCCGAAGCCTGACCCTCACCCGTCCCCTAATCCTAACCCGTACGCTAACACTAACCCGCGCCCTCACACGTACGCTCCCCCTAAAGCGTTGTCGTACCCTCCCCTGGACCCTAAACCGTCCCCGTTCCCTAACCCTAACCCTAGCCTGAACCCTAACCCTAACACTTCCCCGAAGCCTGACCCTCACCCGTCCCCTAATCCTCACCCGTACGCTAACACTAACCCCCGCCCTCACACGTACGCTCCCCCTAAAGCGTTGTCGTACCCTCCCCTGGACCCTAAACCGTCCCCGTCCCCTAACACAAACCCTAGCCCGAACCCTAACCCTAACCCTTCCCCGAAGCCTGACCCTCACCGGTCCCCTAATCCTAACCCATACGCTAACACTAACCCGCGCCCTCACACGTACGCTCCCCCTAAAGCGTTGTCGTACCCTCCCCTGGACCCTAAACCGTCCCCGTCCCCTAACCCTAACCCTAGCCCGAACCCTAACCCTAAACCTTCCCTGAAGCCTGACCCTCACCCGTCCCCTAATCCTAACCCGTACGCTAACACTAACCCGCGCCCTCACAAGTACGCTCCCCCTAAAGCGTTGTCGTACCCTCCCCTGGACCCCAAACCGTCCCCGTCCCCTAACCCTAACCCTAGCAAGAACCCTAAGCCTAACCATTCCCCGAAGCCTGACCCTCACCCGTCCCCTAATCCTCACCCGTACGCTAACACTAACCCGCGCCCTCACACGTACGCTCCCCCAAAGCGTTGTCGTACCCTCCCCTGGACCCTAAACTGTCCCCGTCCCCTAACCCTAACCCTAGCCCGAACCCTAACCCTAACCCTTCCCCGAAGCCTGACCCTCACCCGTCCCCTAATCCTCACTCGTACGCTAACACTAACACACGCCCTAACAAGTACGCTCCCCCTAAAGCGTTGTCGTACCCTCCCCTGGAGCCTAAACCGTCCCCGTCCCCAACCCAAACCCTAGCCCGAACTCTAACCCTAACCCTTCCCCGAAGCCTGACCCTCACCCGTCCCCTAATCCTAACACGTACGCTAACACTAACCCGCGCCCTCACACGTACGCTCCCCCTAAAGCGTTGTCGTACCTCCCCTGGACCCTAAACCGTCCCCGTTCCCAACACTAACCCTAGCCCGAACCCTAACCCTAACACTTCCTCGAAGCCTGACCCTCACCCGTCCCCTAATCCTAACCCGTACGCTAACACTAACCCACAACCTCACACGTACGCTCCCCCTAAAGCGTTGTCGTACCCTCCCCTGGACCCTAAACCATCCCCGTCCCCTAACCCTAACCCTAGCACGAACCCTAACCCTAACCCTTCCCCGAAGCCTGACCCCCACCCGTCCCCTAATCCTAACCCGTACGCTAACACTAACCCGCGCCCTTACACGTACGCTCCCCCTAAAGAGTTGTCGTACCCTCCCCTGGACCCTAAACCGTCCCCGTCCCCTAACCCTAACCCTAGCCCGAACCCTAAACCTAAACCTTCCCCCAAGCCTAACCCTCACCCGTCCCCTAATCCTAACCCGTACGCTAACACTAACCCACGCCCTCACACGTACGCTCCCCCAAAAGCGTTGTCGTACCCTCCCATGGACCCTAAACCGTCCCCGTCCCCTAACCCTAACCCTAGCCCGAACCCTAACCCTAACCCTTCCCCGAAGCCTGACCCTCACCCGTCCCCTAATCCTAACCCGTACGCTAACACTAACCCACGCCCTCACGCGTACGCTCCCCCTAAAGCGTTGTCGTACCCTCCCCTGGACCCTAAACCGTCCCCGTCCCCTAACCCTAACCCTAGCCCGAACCCTAACCCTAATCCTTCCCCGAAGCCTGACCCTCACCCGTCCCCTAATCCTAACCCGTACGCTAACACTAACCCGCGCCCTCACACGTACGCTCCCCCTAAAGCGTTGTCGTACCCTCCCCTGGACCCTAAACCGTCCCCGTCCCCTAACCCTAACCCTAACCCTAACCCTAACGCTTCCCCGAAACCTGACCCTCACCCGTCCCCTAATCCTAAACCGTTCGCTAACAGTAACCCGCGCCCTCACACGTACGCTCCCCCTAAAGCGTTGTCGTACCCTACCCTGGACCCTAAACCGTCCCCGTCCCCTAACCCTAACCCTAGCCCGAACCCTAAACCTAAACCTTCCCCCAAGCCTAACCCTCACCCGTCCCCTAATCCTAACCCGTACGCTAACACTAACCCGCGCCCTCACACGTACGCTCCCCCTAATGCGTTGTCGTACCCTCCCCTGGACCCTAAACCATCCCCGTCCCCTAACCATAACCCTAGCCCGAACCTTAACCCTAACACTTCCCCGAAGGCTGACCCTCACCCGTCCCCTAATCCTCACCCGTACGCTAACACTAACCCGCGCCCTCACACGTACGCTCCCCCTAAAGCGTTGTCGTACCCTCCCCTGGACCCTAAACCGTCCCCGTCCCCAACCCTAACCCTAGCCCGAACCCTAACCCTAACCCTTCCCCGAAGCCTGACACTCACTAATCCCCTAATCCTCACCCGTACGCTAACACTAACCCGCGCCCTCACACGTACGCTCCCCCTAAAGCGTTGTCGTACCCTCCCCTGGACCCTAAACTGTCCCCGTCCCCTAACACTAACCGTAGCCCGAACCCTAACCCTAACCCTTCCCCGAAGCCTGACCCTCACCCGTCCCCTAATCCTAACCCGTACGCTAACACTAACCCACGCCCTCACACGTACGCTCCCCCTAAAGCGTTGTCGTACCCTCCCCTGGACCCTAAACCGTCCCCGTCCCCTAACCCTAACCCTAGCCCGAACCCTAACCCTAACCCTACCCCGAAGCCTGACCCTCACCCGTCCCCTAATCCTCACCCGTACGCTAACACTAACCCGCGCCCTCACACGTACGCTCCCCCTAAAGCGTTGTCGTACCCTCCCCTGGACCCTAAACCGTCCCCTTCCCCTAACCCTAACCATAGCCCGAAACCTAACCCTAACCCTTCCCCGAAGCCTGACCCTCACCCGTCCACTAATCCTCACTCGTACGCTAACACTAACACACGCCCTAACAAGTACGCTCCCCGTAAAGCATTGTCGTACCCTCCCCTGAACCCTAAACCGTCCCCGTCCCCTAACCCTAACCCTAGCCCGAACCCTAACCCTAACCCTTCCCCGAAGCCTGACCCTCACCCATCACCTAATCCTCACTCGTACGCTAACACTAACACGCGCCCTAACACGTACGCTCCCCCTAAAGCTTTGTCGTACCCTCCCCTGGACCCTAAACCGTCCCTGTCCCCTAACCCTAACCCTAGCCGGAACCCTAACCCTAGACCTTCCCCGAAGCCTGACCCTCACCCGTCCCCTAATCCTAAGCCGTACGCTAACACTAACCCGTGCCCTCACACTTACGCTCCCCCTAAAGCGTTGTCGTACCCTCCCCTGGACCCTAAACCATCCCCGTTCCCTAACCCTAACCCTAGCCCGAACCCTAACCCTAACCCTTCCCCGAAGCCTGACCCTCACCCGTCCCCTAATCCTAACCCGTACGCTAACACTAACCAGCGCCCTCATGCGTACGCTCCCCCTAAAGCGTTCTCGTACCCTCCCCTGGACCCTAAACCGTCCCCGTCCCCTAAACCTAACCCTAGCCCGAACCCTAACCCTAACCCTTCCCCGAAGCCTGACCCTCACCCGTCCCCTAATCCTAACCCGTACGCTAACAATAACCCGCGCCCTCACACGTACGCTCCCCCTAAAGCGTTGTCGTACCCTCCCCTGGACCCTAAACTGTCCCCGTCCCCTAAACCTAACCCTAGCCCGAACCCTAACCCTAACCCTTCCCTGAAGCCTGACCCTCTCCCGTCCCCTAATCCTAACCCGTACGCTAACACTAACCCGCGCCCTCACGCGTACGCTCCCCCTAAAGCGTTGTCGTACCCTCCCCTGGACCCTAAACCGTCCCCGTCCCCTAACCCTAACCCTAACCCTAACCCGAACCCTAACCCTAACGCTTCCCCGAAACCTGACCCTCACCCGTCCCCTAATCCTAAACCGTTCGCTAACAGTAACCCGCGCCCTCACACGTACGCTCCCCCTAAAGCGTTGTCGTACCCTACCCTGGACCCTAAACCGTCCCCGTCCCCTAACCCTAACCCTAGCCCGAACCCTAAACCTAAAACTTCCCCCAAGCCTAACCCTCACCCGTCCCCTAATCCTAACCCGTACGCTAACACTAACCCGCGCCCTCACACGTACGCTCCCCCTAATGCGCTGTCGTACCCTCCCCTGGACCCTAAACCATCCCCGTCCCCTAACCATAACCCTAGCCCGAACCTTAACCCTAACACTTCCCCGAAGGCTGACCCTCACCCGTCCCCTAATCCTCACCCGTACGCTAACACTAACCCACGCCCTCACACGTACGCTCCCCCTAAAGCGTTGTCGTACCCTCCCCTGGACCCTAAACCGTCCCCGTCCCCAACCCTAACCCTAGCCCGAACCCTAACCCTAACCCTTCCCCGAAGCCTGACACTCACCAATCCCCTAATCCTCACCCGTACGCTAACTCTAACCCGCGCCCTCACACGTACGCTCCCCCTAAAGCGTTGTCGTACCCTCCCCTGGACCCTAAACCGTCCCCGTCCCCTAACACTAACCGTAGCCCGAACCCTAACCCTAACCCTTCCCCGAAGCCTGACCCTCACCCGTCCCCTAATCCTAACCCGTACGCTAACACTAACCCACGCCCTCACACGTACGCTCCCCCTAAAGCGTTGTCGTACCCTCCCCTGGACCCTAAACCGTCCCCGTCCCCTAACCCTAACCCTAGCCCGAACCCTAACCCTATCCCTTCCCCGAAGCCTGACCCTCACCCGTCCCCTAATCCTAACCCGTACGCTAACACTAACCCGCGCCCTCACGCGTACGCTCCCCCTAAAGCGTTGTCGTACCCTCCAATGGACCCTAAACCGTCCCCGTCCCCTAACCCTAACCCTAGCCCGAATCCTAACCCTAACACTTCCCCGAAGCCTGACCCTCACCCGTCCCCTAATCCTAACCCGTAGGCTAACACTAACCCGCGCCCTCACACGTACGATCCCCATAAAGCGTTGTCATACCCTCCCCTGGACCCTAAACCGTCCCCGTCCCCTAACCCTAACCCTAGCCCGAACCCTAACCCTAACCCTACCCCGAAGCCAGACCCTCACCCGTCCCCTAATCCTCACCCGTACGCTAACACTAACGCGCGCCCTCACACGTACGCTCCCCCTAAAGCGTTGTCGTACCCTCCCCTGGACCCTAAACTGTTCCCGTCCCCTAACCCTAACCCTAGTCCGAACCCTAACCCTAACCCTTCCCCGAAGCCTGACCCTCACCCGTCCCCTAATCCTAACCCGTACGCTAACACTAACCCGCGTCCTCACATGTACGCTCCCCCTAATGCATTGTCGTACCCTCCCCTGGACCCTAAACCGTCCCCGTACCCAACCGTAACCCTAGCCCGAACCCTAACCCTAACTCTTCCCCGAAGCCTGATCCTCACCCGTCTCCTAATCCTAACCCGTACGCTAACACTAACCCGCGCCCTCACACGTACGCTCCCCCTAAAGCGTTGTCGTACCCTCCCCTGGACCCTAAACCATCCCCGTCCCCTAACCATAACCCTAGCCCGAACCTTAACCCTAACACTTCCCCGAAGGCTGACCCTCACCCGTCCCCTAATCCTCACCCGTACGCTAACACTAACCCGCGCCCTCACACGTACGCTCCCCCTAAAGCGTTGTCGTACCCTCCCCTGGACCCTAAACCGTCCCCGTCCCCAACCCTAACCCTAGCCCGAACCCTAACCCTAACCCTTCCCCGAAGCCTGACACTCACCAATCCCCTAATCCTCACCCGTACGCTAACACTAACCCGCGCCCTCACACGTACGCTCCCCCTAAAGCGTTGTCGTACCCTCCCCTGGACCCTAAACCGTCCCCGTCCCCTAACCCTAACCCTAGCCCGAACCCTAACCTAACCCTTCCCCGAAGCCTGATCCTCACCGGTCCTCTAATCCTAACCCGTACGGTAACACTAACCCACGCCCTCACACGTACGCTCCCCCTAAAGCGTTGTCGTACCCTCCCCTGGACCCTAAACCGTCCCCGTCCCCTAACCCTAACCCTAGCCCGAACCCTAACCCTTACCCTTCCCCGAAGCCTGACCCTCACCCGTCCCATAATCCTAACCCGTACGCTAACACTAACCCGCGCCCTCACGCGTACGCTCCCCCTAAAGCGTTGTCGTACCCTCCCCTGGACCCTAAACCGTCCCCGTCCCCTAACCCTAACCCTAGCCCAAATCCTAACCCTAACCCTTCCCCGAAGCCTGACCCTCACCCGTCCCCTAATCCTAACACGTACGCTAACACTAACCCGCGCCCTCACGCGTACGCTCCCCCTAAAGCGTTGTCGTACCCTCCCCTGGACCCTAAACCGTCCCCGTCCCCTAACCCTAACCCTAGCCCGAACCCTAACCCTAACCCTTCCCCGAAGCCTGACCCTCACCGGTCCCCTAATCCTAACCCGTACGCTAACACTAACCCGCGCCCTCACACGTACGCTCCCCTTAAAGCGTTGTCGTACCCTCCCCTGGACCCTAAACTGTCCCCGTACCCAACCGTAACCCTAGCCCGAACCCTAACCCTAACACTTCGCCGAAGCCTGACCCTCACCCGTCTCTTAATCCTAATCCGTACGCTAACACTAACCCGCGACCTCACACGTACGCTCCCCCTAAAGCGTTGTCGTACCCTCCCCTGGACCCTAAACTGTCCCCGTTCCCTAACCCTAACCCTAACCCGAACCCTAACCCTAACCCTTCCCCGAAGCCTGACCCTCACCCGTCCCCTAATCCTCACCCGTACGCTAACACTAACCCGCACCCTCACACGTACGCTCCCCCTAAAGCGTTGTCGTACCCTCCCCTGGTCCCTAAACCGTCCCCGTCCCCTAACCCTAACCCTAGCCCGAACCCTAACCCTAACCCTTCCCCGAAGCCTGACCCTCACCCGTCCCCTAATCCTAAACCGTACGCTAACAGTAACCCGCGCCCTCACACGTACGCTTCCCCTAAAGCGTTGTCGTACCCTCCCCTGGACCCTAAACCGTCCCCGTCCCCTAACCCTAACCCTAGCCCGAACCCTAATCCTAAACCATCCCCGAAGCCTGACCCTCACCCGTCCCCTAATCCTCACTCGTACGCTAACACTAACCCGCGCCCTCACACGTACGCTCCCCCTAAAGCGTTGTCGTACCCTCCACTGGATCCCAAACCGTCCCCGTCCCCTAACCCTAACCCTAACCCTAGCCCGAACCCTAACGCTAACGCTTCCCTGAAGCCTGACCCTCACACGTCCCCTAATCCTAAACCGTAAGCTAACACTAACCCGCGCCCTCACACGTACGCTTCCCCTAAAGCGTTGTCGTACCCTCCCCTGGACCCTAAACCGTCCCCGTCCCCTAACCCTAACCCTAACCCTAGCCCGAACCCTAACCCTAACGCTTCCCCGAAGCCTGACCCTCACCCGTCCCCTAATCCTAAACCGTATGCTAACAGTAACCCGCGCCCTCACACGTACGCTTCCCCTAAAGCGTTGTCGTACCCTCCCCTGGACCCTAAACCGTCCCCGTCCCCTAACCCTAACCCTAGCCCGAACCCTAATCCTAAACCATCCCCGAAGCCTGACCCTCTCCCGTCCCCTAATCCTCACTCGTACGCTAACACTAACCCGTGCCCTCACACGTACGCTCCCCCTAAAGCGTTGTCGTACCCTCCCCTGGACCCTAAACCGTCCCCGTCCCCTAACCCTAACCCAGGCCCGAACCCTAAACCTAAACATTCCCCGAAGCCTAACCCTCACCCGTCCCCTAATCCTAACCCGTACGCTAACACTAACCCGCGCCCTCACACGTACGCTCCCCCTAAAGCGTTGTCATACCCTCCCCTGCACCCTAAACCGTCCCCGTCCCCTAACCCTAACCCTAGCCCGAAACTTAACCCTAACACTTCCCCGAAGGCTGACCCTCACCCGTCCCCTAATCCTCACCCGTACGCTAACACTAACCCGCGCCCTCACACGTACACTCCCCCTAAAGCGTTGTCGTACCCTCCCCTGGACCCTAAACCGTCCCCGTCCCCAACCCTAACCCTAGCCCGAACCCTAACCCTAACCCTTCCCCGAAGCCTGACACTCACCAATCCCCTAATCCTCAACCGTACGCTAACACTAACACGCGCCCTCACACGTACGCTCCCCCTAAAGCATTGTCGTACCCTCCCCTGGACCCTAAACCTTACCCGTCACCTAACCCTAACCCTTCCCCGAAGCCTGACCCTCACCCGTCCCCTAATCCTAACACGTACGCTAACACTAACCCACGCCCTCACACGTACGCTCCCCCTAAAGCGTTGTCGTACCCTCCCATGGACCCTAAACCGTCCCCGTCCCCTAACCCTAACCCTAGCCCGAACCCTAACCCTAACCCTTCCCCGAAGCCTGACCCTCACCCGTCCCCTAATCCTAACCCGTACGCTAACACTAACCCACGCCCTCACGCGTACGCTCCCCCTAAAGCGTTGTCGTACCCTCCCCTGGACCCTAAACCGTCCCCGTCCCCTAACCCTAACCCTAGCCCGAACCCTAACCCTAAACCTTCCCCGAAGCCTGACCCTCACCCGTCCCCTAATCCTAACCCGTACGCTAACACTAACCCGCGCCCTCACACGTACGCTCCCCCTAAAGCGTTGTCGTACCCTCCCCTGGACCCTAAACCGTCCCCGTTCCCTAACCCTAACCCTAGCCTGAACCCTAACCCTAACCCTTCCCCGAAGCCTGACCCTCACCCGTCCCCTAATCCTCACCCGTACGCTAACACTAACCCCCGCCCTCACACGTACGCTCCCCCTAAAGCGTTAACGTACCCTCCCCTGGACCCTAAACCGTCCCCGTCCCCTAACACTAACCCTAGCCCGAACCCTAACCCTAACCCTTCCCCGAAGCCTGACCCTCAGCGGTCCCCTAATCCTAACCCGTACGCTAACACTAACCCGCGCCCTCACACGTACGCTCCCCCTAAAGCGTTGTCGTACCCTCCCCTGGACCCTAAACCGTCCCCGTCCCCTAACCCTAACCCTAGCCCGAACCCTAACCCTAACCCTTCCCCGAAGCCTGACCCTCACCCGTCCCCTAATCCTCACTCGTACGCTAACACTAACACACGCCCTAACAAGTACGCTCCCCCTAAAGCGTTGTCGTACCCTCCCCTGGAGCCTAAACCGTCCCCGTCCCCAACCCAAACCCTAGCCCGAACTCTAACCCTAACCCTTCCCCGAAGCCTGACCCTCACCCGTCCCCTAATCCTAACACGTACGCTAACACTAACCCGCGCCCTCACACGTACGCTCCCCCTAAAGCGTTGTCGTACCTCCCCTGGACCCTAAACCGTCCCCGTCCCCAACACTAACCCTAGCCCGAACCCTAACCCTAACCCTTCCTCGAAGCCTGAACCTCACCCGTCCCCTAATCCTAACCCGTACGCTAACACTAACCCACAACCTCACACGTACGCTCCCCCTAAAGCGTTGTCGTACCCTCCCCTGGACCCTAAACCATCCCCGTCCCCTAACCCTAACCCTAGCCCGAACCCTAACCCTAACCCTTCCCCGAAGCCTGACCCCCACCCGTCCCCTAATCCTAACCCGTACGCTAACACTAACCCGCGCCCTCACACGTACGCTCCCCCTAAAGCGTTGTCGTACCCTCCCCTGGACCCTAAACCGTCCCTGTACCCTAACCCTAACCCTAGCCCTAACCCTAACCCTAACACTTCCCCGAAGCCTGACCCTCACCCGTCCCCTAATCCTAACCCATACGCTAACACTAACCCGCGCCCTCACACGTACGCTCCCCCTAAAGCGTTGTCGTACCCTCCCCTGGACCCAAAACCGTCCCCGTACCCTAACCCTAACCCTAGCAAGAACCCTAACCCTAACCCTTCCCCGAAGCCTGACCCTCACCCGTCCCCTAATCCTAACCCGTACGCTAACACGAACACGCGCCCTAACACGTACGCTCCCCCTAATGCGTTGTCGTACCCTCCCCGGAACCCTAAACCGTCCCCGTCCCCTAACCCTAACCCTAGCCGGAACCCTAAACCTAAACCTTCCCCGAAGCCTGACCCTCACCCGTCCCCTAATCCTCACCCGTACGCTAACACTAACCCGCGCCCTCACACGTACGCTCCCCCTAAAGCTTTGTCGTACCCTCCCCTGGACCCTAAACCGTCCCTGTCCCCTAACCCTAACCCTAGCCGGAACCCTAACCCTAGACCTTCCCCGAAGCCTGACCCTCACCCGTCCCCTAATCCTAAGCCGTACGCTAACACTAACCCGTGCCCTCACACTTACGCTCCCCCTAAAGCGTTGTCGTACCCTCCCCTGGACCCTAAACCATCCCCGTTCCCTAACCCTAACCCTAGCCCGAACCCTAACCCTAACCCTTCCCCGAAGCCTGACCCTCACCCGTCCCCTAATCCTCACCCGTACGCTAACACTAACCCGCGCCCTCACACGTACGCTCCCCCTAAAGCGTTGTCGTACCCTCCCCTGGACTCTAAACTGTCCCCGTCCCCTAACCCTAACCCTAGCCCGAACCCTAACCCTAACCCTTCCCCGAAGCCTGACCCTCACCCGTCCCCTAATCCTAACCCGTACGCTAACACTAACCAGCGCCCTCATGCGTACGCTCCCCCTAAAGTGTTGTCGTACCCTCCCCTGGACCCTAAACCGTCCCCGTCCCCTAAACCTAACCCTAGCCCGAACCCTAACCCTAACCCTTCCCCGAAGCCTGACCCTCACCCGTCCCCTAATCCTAACCCGTACGCTAACACTAACCCGCGCCCTCACACGTACGCTCCCCCTAAAGCGTTGTCGTACCCTCCCCTGGACCCTAAACTGTCCCCGTCCCCTAAACCTAACCCTAGCCCGAACCCTAACCCTAACCCTTCCCCGAAGCCTGACCCTCTCCCGTCCCCTAATCCTAACCCGTACGCTAACACTAACCCGTGCCCTCACGCGTACGCTCCCCTTAAAGCGTTGTCGTACCCTCCCCTGGACCCTAAACCGTCCCCGTCCCCTAACCCTAACCCTAACCCTAACCCGAACCCTAACCCTAACGCTTCCCCGAAACCTGACCCTCACCCGTCCCCTAATCCTAAACCGTTCGCTAACAGTAACCCGCGCCCTCACACGTACGCTCCCCCTAAAGCGTTGTCGTACCCTACCCTGGACCCTAAACCGTCCCCGTCCCCTAACCCTAACCCTAGCCCGAACCCTAAACCTAAACCTTCCCCCAAGCCTAACCCTCACCCGTCCCCTAATCCTAACCCGTACGCTAACACTAACCCGCGCCCTCACACGTACGCTCCCCCTAATGCGTTGTCGTACCCTCCCCTGGACCCTAAACCATCCCCGTCCCCTAACCATAACCCTAGCCCGAACCTTAACCCTAACACTTCCCCGAAGGCTGACACTCACCCGTCCCCTAATCCTCACCCGTACGCTAACACTAACCCACGCCCTCACACGTACGCTCCCCCTAAAGCGTTGTCGTACCCTCCCCTGGACCCTAAACCGTCCCCGTCCCCAACCCTAACCCTAGCCCGAACCCTAACCCTAACCCTTCCCCGAAGCCTGACACTCACCAATCCCCTAATCCTCACCCGTACGCTAACACTAACCCGCGCCCTCACACGTACGCTCCCCCTAAAGCGTTGTCGTACCCTCCTCTGGACCCGAAACCGTCCCCGTCCCCTAACACTAACCGTAGCCCGAACCCTAACCCTAACCCTTCCCCGAAGCCTGACCCTCACCCGTCCCCTAATCCTAACCCGTACGCTAACACTAACCCACGCCCTCACACGTACGCTCCCCCTAAAGCGTTGTCGTACCCTCCCCTGGACCCTAAACCGTCCCCGTTCCCTAACCCTAACCCTAGCCCGAAACCTAACCCTATCCCTTCCCCGAAGCCTGACCCTCACCCGTCCCCTAATCCTAACCCGTACGCTAACACTAACCCGCGCCCTCACGCGTACGCTCCCCCTAAAGCGTTGTCGTACCCTCCCATGGACCCTAAACCGTCCCCGTCCCCTAACCCTAACCCTAGCCCGAATCCTAACCCTAACACTTCCCCGAAGCCTGACCCTCACCCGTCCCCTAATCCTAACCCGTACGCTAACACTAACCCGCGCCCTCACACGTACGCTCCCCCTAAAGCGTTGTCGTACCCTCCCCTGGACCCTAAACCGTCCCCGTCCCCAACCCTAACCCTAGCCCGAACCCTAACCCTAACCCTTCCCCGAAGCCTGACACTCACCAATCCCCTAATCCTCACCCGTACGCTAACACTAACCCGCGCCCTCACACGTACGCTCCCCCTAAAGCGTTGTCGTACCCTCCCCTGGACCCTAAACTGTCCCCGTACCCAACCGTAACCCTAGCCCGAACCCTAACCCTAACACTTCGCCGAAGCCTGACCCTCACCCGTCTCTTAATCCTAATCCGTACGCTAACACTAACCCGCGACCTCACACGTACGCTCCCCCTAAAGCGTTGTCGTACCCTCCCCTGTACCCTAAACTGTCCCCGTTCCCTAACCCTAACCCTAACCCGAACCCTAACCATAACCCTTCCCCGAAGCCTGACCCTCACCCGTCCCCTAATCCTCACCCGTACGCTAACACTAACCCGCACCCTCACACGTACGCTCCCCCTAAAGCGTTGTCGTACCCTCCCCTGGTCCCTAAACCGTCCCCGTCCCCTAACCCTAACCCTAGCCCGAACCCTAACCCTAACCCTTCCCCGAAGCCTGACCCTCACCCGTCCCCTAATCCTAAACCGTACGCTAACAGTAACCCGCGCCCTCACACGTACGCTTCCCCTAAAGCGTTGTCGTACCCTCCCCTGGACCCTAAACCGTCCCCGTCCCCTAACCCTAACCCTAGCCCGAACCCTAATCCTAAACCATCCCCGAAGCCTGACCCTCACCCGTCCCCTAATCCTCACTCGTACGCTAACACTAACCCGCGCCCTCACACGTACGCTCCCCCTAAAGCGTTGTCGTACCCTCCCCTGGATCCCAAACCGTCCCCGTCCCCTAACCCTAACCCTAACCCTAGCCCGAACCCTAACGCTAACGCTTCCCTGAAGCCTGACCCTCACACGTCCCCTAATCCTAAACCGTACGCTAACACTAACCCGCGCCCTCACACGTACGCTTCCCCTAAAGCGTTGTCGTACCCTCCCCTGGACCCTAAACCGTCCCCGTCCCCTAACCCTAACCCTAACCCTAGCCCGAACCCTAACCCTAACGCTTCCCCGAAGCCTGACCCTCACCCGTCCCCTAATCCTAAACCGTACGCTAACAGTAACCCGCGCCCTCACACGTACGCTTCCCCTAAAGCGTTGTCGTACCCTCCCCTGGACCCTAAACCGTCCCCGTCCCCTAACCCTAACCCTAGCCCGAACCCTAATCCTAAACCATCCCCGAAGCCTGACCCTCTCCCATCCCCTAATCCTCACTCGTACGCTAACACTAACCCGTGCCCTCACACGTACGCTCCCCCTAAAGCGTTGTCGTACCCTCCCCTGGACCCTAAACCGTCCCCGTCCCCTAACCCTAACCCAGGCCCGAACCCTAAACCTAAACCTTCCCCGAAGCCTAACCCTCACCCGTCCCCTAATCCTAACCCGTACGCTAACACTAACCCGCGCCCTCACACGTACGCTCCCCCTAAAGCGTTGTCGTACCCTCCCCTGCACCCTAAACCGTCCCCGTCCCCTAACCCTAACCCTAGCCCGAAACTTAACCCTAACACTTCCCCGAAGGCTGACCCTCACCCGTCCCCTAATCCTCACCCGTACGCTAACACTAACCCGCGCCCTCACACGTACACTCCCCCTAAAGCGTTGTCGTACCCTCCCCTGGACCCTAAACCGTCCCCGTCCCCAACCCTAACCCTAGCCCGAACCCTAACCCTAACCCTTCCCCGAAGCCTGACACTCACCAATCCCCTAATCCTCACCCGTACGCTAACACTAACACGCGCCCTCACACGTACGCTCCCCCTAAAGCGTTGTCGTACCCTCCCCTGGACCCTAAACCGTCTCCATCCCCTAAAACTAACCGTAGCCCGAACCCTAACCCTAACCCTTCCCCGAAGCCTGACCCTCACCCGTCCCCTAATCCTAACCCGTACGCTAACACTAACCCAAGCCCTCACACGTACGCTCCCCCTAAAGCGTTGTCGTACCCTCCCCTGGACCCTAAACCGTACCCGTCACCTAACCCTAACCCTTCCCCGAAGCCTGACCCTCACCTGTCCCCTAATCCTAACACGTACGCTAACACTAACCCACGCCCTCACACGTACGCTCCCCCTAAAGCGTTGTCGTACCCTCCCATGGACCCTAAACCGTCCCCGTCCCCTAACCCTAACCCTAGCCCGAACCCTAACCCTAACCCTTCCCCGAAGCCTGACCCTCACCCGTCCCCTAATCCTAACCCGTACGCTAACACTAACCCACGCCCTCACGCGTACGCTCCCCCTAAAGCGTTGTCGTACCCTCCCCTGGACCCTAAACCGTCCCCGTCCCCTAACCCTAACCCTAGCCCGAACCCTAACCCTAAACCTTCCCCGAAGCCTGACCCTCACCCGTCCCCTAATCCTAACCCGTACGCTAACACTAACCCGCGCCCTCACACGTACGCTCCCCCTAAAGCGTTGTCGTACCCTCCCCTGGACCCTAAACCGTCCCCGTTCCCTAACCCTAACCCTAGCCTGAACCCTAACCCTAACCCTTCCCCGAAGCCTGACCCTCACCCGTCCCCTAATCCTCACCCGTACGCTAACACTAACCCCCGCCCTCACACGTACGCTCCCCCTAAAGCGTTGTCGTACCCTCCCCTGGACCCTAAACCGTCCCCGTCCCCTAACACTAACCCTAGCCCGAACCCTAACCCTAACCCTTCCCCGAAGCCTGACCCTCAGCGGTCCCCTAATCCTAACCCGTACGCTAACACTAACCCGCGCCCTCACACGTACGCTCCCCCTAAAGCGTTGTCGTACCCTCCCCTGGACCCTAAACCGTCCCCGTCCCCTAACCCTAACCCTAGCCCGAACCCTAACCCTAACACTTCCCCGAAGCCTTACCCTCACCCGTCCCCTAATCCTCACTCGTACGCTAACACTAACACACGCCCTAACAAGTACGCTCCCCCTAAAGCGTTGTCGTACCCTCCCCTGGAGCCTAAACCGTCCCCGTCCCCAACCCAAACCCTAGCCCGAACTCTAACCCTAACCCTTCCCCGAAGCCTGACCCTCACCCGTCCCCTAATCCTAACACGTACGCTAACACTAACCCGCGCCCTCACACGTACGCTCCCCCTAAAGCGTTGTCGTACCTCCCCTGGACCCTAAACCGTCCCCGTCCCCAACACTAACCCTAGCCCGAACCCTAACACTAACCCTTCCTCGAAGCCTGAACCTCACCCGTCCCCTAATCCTAACCCGTACGCTAACACTAACCCACAACCTCACACGTACGCTCCCCCTAAAGCGTTGTCGTACCCTCCCCTGGACCCTAAACCATCCCCGCCCCCTAACCCTAACCCTAGCCCGAACCCTAACCCTAACCCTTCCCCGAAGCCTGACCCCCACGCGTCCCCTAATCCTAACACGTACGCTAACACTAACCCGCGCCCTCACACGTACGCTCCCCCTAAAGCGTTGTCGTACCCTCCCCTGGACCCTAAACCGTCCCTGTACCCTAACCCTAACCCTAGCCCGAACCCTAACCCTAACACTTCCCCGAAGCCTGACCCTCACCCGTCCCCTAATCCTAACCCATACGCTAACACTAACCCGCGCCCTCACACGTACGCTCCCCCTAAAGCGTTGTCGTACCCTCCCCTGGACCCAAAACCGTCCCCGTACCCTAACCCTAACCCTAGCAAGAACCCTAACCCTAACCCTTCCCCGAAGCCTGACCCTCACCTGTCCCCTAATCCTAACCCGTACGCTAACACTAACACACGCCCTAACACGTACGCTCCCCCTAAAGCGTTGTCGTACCCTCCCCGGAACCCTAAACCGTCCCCGTCCCCTAACCCTAACCCTAGCCGGAACCCTAAACCTAAACCTTCCCCGAAGCCTGACCCTCACCCGTCCCCTAATCCTCACCCGTACGCTAACACTAACCCGCGCCCTCACACGTACGCTCCCCCTAAAGCGTTGTCGTACCCTCCCCTGGACCCTAAACCGTCCCCGTCCCCTAACCCTAACCATAGCCCGAACCCTAACCCTAACACTTCCCCGAAGCCTGACCCTCACCCGTCCCCTAATCCTCACTCGTACGCTAACACTAACACACGCCCTAACAAGTACGCTCCCCGTAAAGCATTGTCGTACCCTACCCTGAACCCTAAACCGTCCCCGTCCCCTAACCCTAACCCTAGCCCGAACCCTAACCCTAACCCTTCCCCGAAGCCTGACCCTCACCCATCACCTAATCCTCACTCGTACGCTAACACTAACACGCGCCCTAACACGTACGCTCCCCCTAAAGCTTTGTCGTACCCTCCCCTGGACCCTAAACCGTCCCTGTCCCCTAACCCTAACCCTAGCCGGAAACCTAACCCTAGACCTTCCCCGAAGCCTGACCCTCACCCGTCCCCTAATCCTAAGCCGTACGCTAACACTAACCCGTGCCCTCACACTTACGCTCCCCCTAAAGCGTTGTCGTACCCTCCCCTGGACCCTAAACCATCCCCGTTCCCTAACCCTAACCCTAGCCCGAACCCTAACCCTAACCCTTCCCCGAAGCCTGACCCTCACCCGTCCCCTAATCCTCACCCGTACGCTAACACTAACCCGCGCCCTCACACGTACGCTCCCCCTAAAGCGTTGTCGTACCCTCCCCTGGACCCTAAACTGTCCCCGTCCCCTAACCCTAACCCTAGCCCGAACCCTAACCCTAACCCTTCCCCGAAGCCTGACCCTCACCCGTCCCCTAATCCTAACCCGTACGCTAACACTAACCAGCGCCCTCATGCGTACGCTCCCCCTAAAGCGTTGTCGTACCCTCCCCTGGACCCTAAACCGTCCCCGTCCCCTAAACCTAACCCTAGCCCGAACCCTAACCCTAACCCTTCCCCGAAGCCTGACCCTCACCCGTCCCCTAATCCTAACCCGTACGCTAACACTAACCCGCGCCCTCACACGTACGCTCCCCCTAAAGCGTTGTCGTACCCTCCCCTGGACCCTAAACTGTCCCCGTCCCCTAACCCTAACCCTAGCCCGAACCCTAACCCTAACCCTTCCCCGAAGCCTGACCCTCTCCCGTCCCCTAATCCTAACCCGTACGCTAACACTAACCCGTGCCCTCACGCGTACGCTCCCCCTAAAGCGTTGTCGTACCCTCCCCTGGACCCTAAACCGTCCCCGTCCCCTAACCCTAACCCTAACCCTAACCCGAACCCTAACCCTAACGCTTCCCTGAAACCTGACCCTCACCCGTCCCCTAATCCTAAACCGTTCGCTAACAGTAACCCGCGCCCTCACACGTACGCTCCCCCTAAAGCGTTGTCGTACCCTCCCCTGGACCCTAAACCGTCCCCGTCCCCTAACCCTAACCCTAGCCCGAACCCTAAACTTAAACCTTCCCCCAAGCCTAACCCTCACCCGTCCCCTAATCCTAACCCGTACGCTAACACTAACCCGTGCCCTCACACGTACGCTCCCCCTAATGCGTTGTCGTACCCTCCCCTGGACCCTAAACCGTCCCCGTCCCCTAACCATAACCCTAGCCGGAACCTTAACCCTAACACTTCCCCGAAGGCTGACCCTCACCCGTCCCCTAATCTTCACCCGTACGCTAACACTAACCCGCGCCCTCACACGTACGCTCCCCCTAAAGCGTTGTCGTACCCTCCCCTGGACCCTAAACCGTCCCCGTCCCCTAACCATAACCCTAGCCCGAACCTTAACCCTAACACTTCCCCGAAGGCTGACCCTCACCCGTCCCCTAATCCTCACCCGTACGCTAACAGTAACCCGCGCCCTCACACGTACGCTCCCCCTAAAGCGTTGTCGTACCCTCCCCTGGACCCTAAACCGTCCCCGTCCCCTAACCATAACCCTAGCCCGAACCTTAACCCTAACACTTCCCCGAAGGCTGACCCTCACCCGTCCCCTAATCCTCACCCGTACGCTAACACTAACCCGCGCCCTCACACGTACGCTCCCCCTAAAGCGTTGTCGTACCCTCCCCTGGACCCTAAACCGTCCCCGTCCCCTAACCATAACCCTAGCCCGAACCTTAACCCTAACACTTCCCCGAAGGCTGACCCTCACCCGTCCCCTAATCCTCACCCGTACGCTAACACTAACCCGCGCCCTCACACGTACGCTCCCCCTAAAGCGTTGTCGTACCCTCCCCTGGACCCTAAACTGTCCCCGTCCCCTAAACCTAACCCTAGCCCGAACCCTAACCCTAACCCTTCCCCGAAGCCTGACCCTCACCCGTCCCCTAATCCTAACCCGTACGCTAACACTAACCAGCGCCCTCATGCGTACGCTCCCCCTAAAGCGTTGTCGTACCCTCCCCTGGACCCTAAACCGTCCCCGTCCCCTAAACCTAACCCTAGCCCGAACCCTAACCCTAACCCTTCCCCGAAGCCTGACCCTCACCCGTCCCCTAATCCTAACCCGTACGCTAACACTAACCCGCGCCCTCACACGTACGCTCCCCCTAAAGCGTTGTCGTACCCTCCCCTGGACCCTAAACTGTCCCCGTCCCCTAACCCTAACCCTAGCCAGAACCCTAACCCTAACCCTTCCCCGAAGCCTGACCCTCTCCCGTCCCCTAATCCTAACCCGTACGCTAACACTAACCCGCGCCCTCACGCGTACGCTCCCCCTAAAGCGTTGTCGTACCCTCCCCTGGACCCTAAACCGTCCCCGTCCCCTAACCCTAACCCTAACCCTAACCCGAACCCTAACCCTAACGCTTCCCCGAAACCTGACCCTCACCCGTCCCCTAATCCTAAACCGTTCGCTAACAGTAACCCGCGCCCTCACACGTACGCTCCCCCTAAAGCGTTGTCGTACCCTCCCCTGGACCCTAAACCGTCCCCGTCCCCTAACCCTAACCCTAGCCCGAACCCTAAACCTAAACCTTCCCCCAATCCTAACCCTCACCCGTCCCCTAATCCTAACCCGTACGCTAACACTAACCCGCGCCCTCACACGTACGCTCCCCCTAATGCGTTGTCGTACCCTCCCCTGGACCCTAAACCGTCCCCGTCCCCTAACCATAACCCTAGCCCGAACCTTAACCCTAACACTTCCCCGAAGGCTGACCCTCACCCGTCCCCTAATCCTCACCCGTACGCTAACACTAACCCGCGCCCTCACACGTACGCTCCCCCTAAAGCGTTGTCGTACCCTCCCCTGGACCCTAAACCGTCCCCGTCCCCAACCCTAACCCTAGCCCGAACCCTAACCCTAACCTTTCCCCGAAGCCTGACACTCACCAATCCCCTAATCCTCACCCGTACGCTAACACTAACCCGCGTCCTCACACGTACGCTCCCCCTAAAGCGTTGTCGTACCCTCCCCTGGACCCTAAACCGTCCCGTCACCTAACCCTAACCCTTCCCCGAAGCCTGACCCTCACCCGTCCCCTAATCCTAACACGTACGCTAACACTAACCTGCGCCCTCACACGTACGCTCCCCCTAAAGCGTTGTCGTTCCCTCCCCTGGACCCTAAACCGTCCCCGTCCCCTAACCCTAACCCTAGCCCGAACCCTAACCCTAAACCTTCCCCGAAGCCTGACCCTCACCCGTCCCCTATTCCTAACCCGTACGCTAACACTAACCCGCGCCCTCACACGTACGCTCCCCCTAAAGCGTTGTCGTACCCTCCCCTGGACCCTAAACCGTCCCCGTCCCCTAACACTAACCCTAGCCCGAACCCTAACCCTAACGCTTCCCCGAAGCCTGACCCTCACCCGTCCCCTAATCCTAACCCGTACGCTAACACTAACCCACGCCCTCACACGTACGCTCCCCCTAAAGCGTTGTCGTACCATCCCATGGACCCTAAACCGTCCCCGTCCCCTAACCCTAACCCTAGCCCGAACCCTAACCCTAACCCTTCCCCGAAGCCTGACACTCACCCGTCCCCTAATCCTAACCCGTACGCTAACACTAACCCGCGCCCTCACGCGTACACTCCCCCTAAAGCGTTGTCGTACCCTCCCCTGGACTCTAAACCGTCCCCGTCCCCTAACCCTAACCCTAACCCTAACCCTAACCCGAACCCTAACCCTAACGCTTCCCCGAAACCTGACCCTCACCCGTCCCCTAATCCTAAACCGTTCGCTAACAGTAACCCGCGCCCTCACACGTACACTCCCCCTAAAGCGTTGTCGTACCCTCCCCTGGACCCTAAACCGTCCCCGTCCCCTAACCCTAACCCTAGCCCGAACCCTAAACCTAAACCTTCCCCCAATCCTAACCCTCACCCGTCCCCTAATCCTAACCCGTACGCTAACACTAACCCGCGCCCTCACACGTACGCTCCCCCTAATGCGTTGTCGTACCCTCCCCTGGACCCTAAACCGTCCCCGTCCCCTAACCATAACCCTAGCCCGAACCTTAACCCTAACACTTCCCCGAAGGCTGACCCTCACCCGTCCCCTAATCCTCACCCGTACGCTAACACTAACCCGCGCCCTCACACGTACGCTCCCCCTAAAGCGTTGTCGTACCCTCCCCTGGACCCTAAACCGTCCCGTCACCTAACCCTAACCCTTCCCCGAAGCCTGACCCTCACCCGTCCCCTAATCCTAACCCGTACGCTAACACTAACCCACGCCCTCACACGTACGCTCCCCCTAAAGCGTTGTCGTACCCTCCCCTGGACCCTAAACCGTCCCGTCACCTAACCCTAACCCTTCCCCGAAGCCTGACCCTCACCCGTCCCCTAATCCTAACACGTACGCTAACACTAACCTGCGCCCTCACACGTACGCTCCCCCTAAAGCGTTGTCGTACCCTCCCCTGGACCCTAAACCGTCCCCGTCCCCTAACCCTAACCCTAGCCCGAACCCTAACCCTAAACCTTCCCCGAAGCCTGACCCTCACCCGTCCCCTATTCCTAACCCGTACGCTAACACTAACCCGCGCCCTCACACGTACGCTCCCCCTAAAGCGTTGTCGTACCCTCCCCTGGACCCTAAACCGTCCCCGTCCCCTAACACTAACCCTAGCCCGAACCCTAACCCTAACGCTTCCCCGAAGCCTGACCCTCACCCGTCCCCTAATCCTAACCCGTACGCTAACACTAACCCACGCCCTCACACGTACGCTCCCCCTAAAGCGTTGTCGTACCCTCCCATGGACCCTAAACCGTCCCCGTCCCCTAACCCTAACCCTAGCCCGAACCCTAACCCTAACCCTTCCCCGAAGCCTGACACTCACCCGTCCCCTAATCCTAACCCGTACACTAACACTAACCCGCGCCCTCACGCGTACACTCCCCCTAAAGCGTTGTCGTACCCTCCCCTGGACTCTAAACCGTCCCCGTCCCCTAACCCTAACCCTAGCCCGAACCCTAACCCTAAACCTTCCCCGAAGCCTGACCCTCACCCGTCCCCTAATCCTAACCCGTACGCTAACACTAACCCGTGCCCTCACACGTACGCTCCCCCTAAAGCGTTGTCGTACCCTCCCCAGGACCCTAAACCGTCCCCGTTCCCTAACCCTAACCCTAGCCTGAACCCTAACCCTAACCCTTCCCCGAAGCCTGACCCTCACCCTTCCCCTAATCCTCACCCGTACGCTAACACTAACCCCCGCCCTCACACGTACGCTCCCCCTAAAGCGTTGTCGTACCCTCCCCTGGACCCTAAACCGTCCCCGTCCCCTAACCCTAACCCTAGCCCAAACCCTAACCCTAACCCTTCCCCGAAGCCTGACCGTCACCCGTCCCCTAATCCTAACCCGTACGCTAAAACTAACCCGCGCCCACACAAGTACGCTCCCCCTAAAGCGTTGTCGTACCCTCCCCTGGACCCCAAACCGTCCCCGTCCCCTAACCCTAACCCTAGCAAGAACCCTAAGCCTAACCGTTCCCCGAAGCCTGACCCTCACCCGTCCCATAATCCTCACCCGTACGCTAACACTAACCCGCGCCCTCACACGTACGCTCCCCCTAATGCGTTGTCGTACCCTCCCCTGGACCCTAAACCGTCCCCGTCCCCTAACCATAACCCTAGCCGGAACCTTAACCCTAACACTTCCCCGAAGGCTGACCCTCACCCGTCTCCTAATCCTCACCCGTACGCTAACACTAACCCGCGCCCTCACACGTACGCTCCCCCTAAAGCGTTGTCGTACCCTCCCCTGGACCCTAAACCGTCCCCGTCCCCTAACCATAACCCTAGCCCGAACCTTAACCCTAACACTTCCCCGAAGGCTGACCCTCACCCGTCCCCTAATCCTCACCCGTACGCTAACAGGAACCCGCGCCCTCACACGTACGCTCCCCCTAAAGCGTTGTCGTACCCTCCCCTGGACCCTAAACCGTCCCCGTCCCCTAACCATAACCCTAGCCCGAACCTTAACCCTAACACTTCCCCGAAGGCTGGCCCTCACCCGTCCCCTAATCCTCACCCGTACGCTAACACTAACCCGCGCCCTCACACGTACGCTCCCCCTAAAGCGTTGTCGTACCCTCCCCTGGACCCTAAACCGTCCCCGTCCCCTAACCATAACCCTAGCCCGAACCTTAACCCTAACACTTCCCCGAAGGCTGACCCTCACCCGTCCCCTAATCCTCACCCGTACGCTAACACTAACCCGCGCCCTCACACGTACGCTCCCCCTAAAGCGTTGTCGTACCCTCCCCTGGACCCTAAACTGTCCCCGTCCCCTAAACCTAACCCTAGCCCGAACCCTAACCCTAACCCTTCCCCGAAGCCTGACCCTCACCCGTCCCCTAATCCTAACCCGTACGCTAACACTAACCAGCGCCCTCATGCGTACGCTCCCCCTAAAGCGTTGTCGTACCCTCCCCTGGACCCTAAACCGTCCCCGTCCCCTAAACCTAACCCTAGCCCGAACCCTAACCCTAACCCTTCCCCGAAGCCTGACCCTCACCCGTCCCCTAATCCTAACCCGTACGCTAACACTAACCCGCGCCCTCACACGTACGCTCCCCCTAAAGCGTTGTCGTACCCTCCCCTGGACCCTAAACTGTCCCCGTCCCCTAACCCTAACCCTAGCCCGAACCCTAACCCTAACCCTTCCCCGAAGCCTGACCCTCTCCCGTCCCCTAATCCTAACCCGTACGCTAACACTAACCCGCGCCCTCACGCGTACGCTCCCCCTAAAGCGTTGTCGTACCCTCCCCTGGACCCTAAACCGTCCCCGTCCCCTAACCCTAACCCTAACCCTAACCCGAACCCTAACCCTAACGCTTCCCCGAAACCTGACCCTCACCCGTCCCCTAATCCTAAACCGTTCGCTAACAGTAACCCGCGCCCTCACACGTACGCTCCCCCTAAAGCGTTGTCGTACCCTCCCCTGGACCCTAAACCGTCCCCGTCCCCTAACCCTAACCCTAGCCCGAACCCTAAACCTAAACCTTCCCCCAATCCTAACCCTCACCCGTCCCCTAATCCTAACCCGTACGCTAACACTAACCCGCGCCCTCACACGTACGCTCCCCCTAATGCGTTGTCGTACCCTCCCCTGGACCCTAAACCGTCCCCGTCCCCTAACCATAACCCTAGCCCGAACCTTAACCCTAAAACTTCCCCGAAGGCTGACCCTCACCCGTCCCCTAATCCTCACCCGTACGCTAACACTAACCCGCGCCCTCACACGTACGCTCCCCCTAAAGCGTTGTCGTACCCTCCCCTGGACCCTAAACCGTCCCCGTCCCCAACCCTAACCCTAGCCCGAACTCTAACCCTAACCTTTCCCCGAAGCCTGACACTCACCAATCCCCTAATCCTCACCCGTACGCTAACACTAACCCGCGCCCTCACACGTACGCTCCCCCTAAAGCGTTGTCGTACCCTCCCCTGGACCCTAAACCGTCCCGTCACCTAACCCTAACCCTTCCCCGAAGCCTGACCCTCACCCGTCCCCTAATCCTAACCCGTACGCTAACACTAACCCACGCCCTCACACGTACGCTCCCCCTAAAGCGTTGTCGTACCCTCCCCTGGACCCTAAACCGTCCCGTCACCTAACCCTAACCCTTCCCCGAAGCCTGACCCTCACCCGTCCCCTAATCCTAACACGTACGCTAACACTAACCTGCGCCCTCACACGTACGCTCCCCCTAAAGCGTTGTCGTACCCTCCCCTGGACCCTAAACCGTCCCCGTCCCCTAACCCTAACCCTAGCCCGAACCCTAACCCTAAACCTTCCCCGAAGCCTGACCCTCACCCGTCCCCTATTCCTAACCCGTACGCTAACACTAACCCGCGCCCTCACACGTACGCTCCCCCTAAAGCGTTGTCGTACCCTCCCCTGGACCCTAAACCGTCCCCGTCCCCTAACACTAACCCTAGCCCGAACCCTAACCCTAACGCTTCCCCGAAGCCTGACCCTCACCCGTCCCCTAATCCTAACCCGTACGCTAACACTAACCCACGCCCTCACACGTACGCTCCCCCTAAAGCGTTGTCGTACCCTCCCATGGACCCTAAACCGTCCCCGTCCCCTAACCCTAACCCTAGCCCGAACCCTAACCCTAACCCTTCCCCGAAGCCTGACACTCACCCGTCCCCTAATCCTAACCCGTACGCTAACACTAACCCGCGCCCTCACGCGTACACTCCCCCTAAAGCGTTGTCGTACCCTCCCCTGGACTCTAAACCGTCCCCGTCCCCTAACCCTAACCCTAACCCTAACCCGAACCCTAACCCTAACGCTTCCCCGAAACCTGACCCTCACCCGTCCCCTAATCCTAAACCGTTCGCTAACAGTAACCCGCGCCCTCACACGTACGCTCCCCCTAAAGCGTTGTCGTACCCTCCCCTGGACCCTAAACCGTCCCCGTCCCCTAACCCTAACCCTAGCCCGAACCCTAAACCTAAACCTTCCCCCAATCCTAACCCTCACCCGTCCCCTAATCCTAACCCGTACGCTAACACTAACCCGCGCCCTCACACGTACGCTCCCCCTAATGCGTTGTCGTACCCTCCCCTGGACCCTAAACCGTCCCCGTCCCCTAACCATAACCCTAGCCCGAACCTTAACCCTAACACTTCCCCGAAGGCTGACCCTCACCCGTCCCCTAATCCTCACCCGTACGCTAACACTAACCCGCGCCCTCACACGTACGCTCCCCCTAAAGCGTTGTCGTACCCTCCCCTGGACCCTAAACCGTCCCCGTCCCCAACCCTAACCCTAGCCCGAACCCTAACCCTAACCTTTCCCCGAAGCCTGACACTCACCAATCCCCTAATCCTCACCCGTACGCTAACACTAACCCGCGCCCTCACACGTACGCTCCCCCTAAAGCGTTGTCGTACCCTCCCCTGGACCCTAAACCGTCCCGTCACCTAACCCTAACCCTTCCCCGAAGCCTGACCCTCACCCGTCCCCTAATCCTAACCCGTACGCTAACACTAACCCACGCCTTCACACGTACGCTCCCCCTAAAGCGTTGTCGTACCCTCCCCTGGACCCTAAACCGTCCCGTCACCTAACCCTAACCCTTCCCCGAAGCCTGACCCTCACCCGTCCCCTAATCCTAACACGTACGCTAACACTAACCTGCGCCCTCACACGTACGCTCCCCCTAAAGCGTTGTCGTACCCTCCCCTGGACCCTAAACCGTCCCCGTCCCCTAACCCTAACCCTAGCCCGAACCCTAACCCTAAACCTTCCCCGAAGCCTGACCCTCACCCGTCCCCTATTCCTAACCCGTACGCTAACACTAACCCGCGCCCTCACACGTACGCTCCCCCTAAAGCGTTGTCGTACCCTCCCCTGGACCCTAAACCGTCCCCGTCCCCTAACACTAACCCTAGCCCGAACCCTAACCCTAACGCTTCCCCGAAGCCTGACCCTCACCCGTCCCCTAATCCTAACCCGTACGCTAACACTAACCCACGCCCTCACACGTACGCTCCCCCTAAAGCGTTGTCGTACCCTCCCATGGACCCTAAACCGTCCCCGTCCCCTAACCCTAACCCTAGCCCGAACCCTAACCCTAACCCTTCCCCGAAGCCTGACACTCACCCGTCCCCTAATCCTAACCCGTACGCTAACACTAACCCGCGCCCTCACGCGTACACTCCCCCTAAAGCGTTGTCGTACCCTCCCCTGGACTCTAAACCGTCCCCGTCCCCTAACCCTAACCCTAACCCTAACCCGAACCCTAACCCTAACGCTTCCCCGAAACCTGACCCTCACCCGTCCCCTAATCCTAAACCGTTCGCTAACAGTAACCCGCGCCCTCACACGTACGCTCCCCCTAAAGCGTTGTCGTACCCTCCCCTGGACCCTAAACCGTCCCCGTCCCCTAACCCTAACCCTAGCCCGAACCCTAAACCTAAACCTTCCCCCAATCCTAACCCTCACCCGTCCCCTAATCCTAACCCGTACGCTAACACTAACCCGCGCCCTCACACGTACGCTCCCCCTAATGCGTTGTCGTACCCTCCCCTGGACCCTAAACCGTCCCCGTCCCCTAACCATAACCCTAGCCCGAACCTTAACCCTAACACTTCCCCGAAGGCTGACCCTCACCCGTCCCCTAATCCTCACCCGTACGCTAACACTAACCCGCGCCCTCACACGTACGCTCCCCCTAAAGCGTTGTCGTACCCTCCCCTGGACCCTAAACCGTCCCCGTCCCCAACCCTAACCCTAGCCCGAACCCTAACCCTAACCTTTCCCCGAAGCCTGACACTCACCAATCCCCTAATCCTCACCCGTACGCTAACACTAACCCGCGCCCTCACACGTACGCTCCCCCTAAAGCGTTGTCGTACCCTCCCCTGGACCCTAAACCGTCCCGTCACCTAACCCTAACCCTTCCCCGAAGCCTGACCCTCACCCGTCCCCTAATCCTAACCCGTACGCTAACACTAACCCACGCCTTCACACGTACGCTCCCCCTAAAGCGTTGTCGTACCCTCCCCTGGACCCTAAACCGTCCCGTCACCTAACCCTAACCCTTCCCCGAAGCCTGACCCTCACCCGTCCCCTAATCCTAACACGTACGCTAACACTAACCTGCGCCCTCACACGTACGCTCCCCCTAAAGCGTTGTCGTACCCTCCCCTGGACCCTAAACCGTCCCCGTCCCCTAACCCTAACCCTAGCCCGAACCCTAACCCTAAACCTTCCCCGAAGCCTGACCCTCACCCGTCCCCTATTCCTAACCCGTACGCTAACACTAACCCGCGCCCTCACACGTACGCTCCCCCTAAAGCGTTGTCGTACCCTCCCCTGGACCCTAAACCGTCCCCGTCCCCTAACACTAACCCTAGCCCGAACCCTAACCCTAACGCTTCCCCGAAGCCTGACCCTCACCCGTCCCCTAATCCTAACCCGTACGCTAACACTAACCCACGCCCTCACACGTACGCTCCCCCTAAAGCGTTGTCGTACCCTCCCATGGACCCTAAACCGTCCCCGTCCCCTAACCCTAACCCTAGCCCGAACCCTAACCCTAAACCTTCCCCGAAGCCTGACACTCACCCGTCCCCTAATCCTAACCCGTACGCTAACACTAACCCGCGCCCTCACGCGTACACTCCCCCTAAAGCGTTGTCGTACCCTCCCCTGGACTCTAAACCGTCCCCGTCCCCTAACCCTAACCCTAGCCCGAACCCTAACCCTAAACCTTCCCCGAAGCCTGACCCTCACCCGTCCCCTAATCCTAACCCGTACGCTAACACTAACCCGTGCCCTCACACGTACGCTCCCCCTAAAGCGTTGTCGTACCCTCCCCAGGACCCTAAACCGTCCCCGTTCCCTAACCCTAACCCTAGCCTGAACCCTAACCCTAACCCTTCCCCGAAGCCTGACCCTCACCCTTCCCCTAATCCTCACCCGTACGCTAACACTAACCCCCGCCCTCACACGTACGCTCCCCCTAAAGCGTTGTCGTACCCTCCCCTGGACCCTAAACCGTCCCCGTCCCCTAACCCTAACCCTAGCCCAAACCCTAACCCTAACCCTTCCCCGAAGCCTGACCGTCACCCGTCCCCTAATCCTAACCCGTACGCTAAAACTAACCCGCGCCCACACAAGTACGCTCCCCCTAAAGCGTTGTCGTACCCTCCCCTGGACCCCAAACCGTCCCCGTCCCCTAACCCTAACCCTAGCAAGAACCCTAAGCCTAACCGTTCCCCGAAGCCTGACCCTCACCCGTCCCATAATCCTCACCCGTACGCTAACACTAACCCGCGCCCTCACACGTACGCTCCCCCTAAAGCGTTGTCGTACCCTCCCCTGGACCCTAAACTGTCCCCGTCCCCTAACCCTAACCCTAGCCCGAACCCTAACCGTAACCCTTCCCCGAAGCCTGAACCTCACCCGTCCCCTAATCCTAACCCGTACGCTAACACTAACACGCGCCCTAACACGTACGCTCCCCCTAAAGCGTTGTCGTACCCTCCCCTGAACCCTAAACCGTCCCCGTCCCCTAACCCTAACCCTAGCCGGAACCCTAACCCTAACCCTTCCCCGAAGCCTGACCCTCACCCGTCCCCTAATCCTCACTCGTACGCTAACACTAACACACGCCCTAACAAGTACGCTCCCCCTAAAGCGTTATCGTACCCTCCCCTGGACCCTAAACCGTCCCCGTCCCCAACCCAAACCCTAGCCCCAACTCTAACCCTAACCCTTCCCCGAAGCCTGACCCTCACCCGTCCCCTAATCCTAACACGTACGCTAACACTAACCAGCGCCCTCACACGTACGCTCCCCCTAAAGCGTTGTCGTACCTCCCCTGGACCCTAAACCGTCCCCGTCCCCAACACTAACCCTAGCCCGAACCCTAACCCTAACCCTTCCCCGAAGCCTGACCCTCACCCGTCCCCTAATCCTAACCCGTACGCTAACACTAACCCACAACCTCACACGTACGCTCCCCCTAAAGCGTTGTCGTACCCTCCCCTGGACCCTAAACCGTCCCCGTCCCCTAACCCTAACCCTAGCCCGAACCCTAACCCTAACCCTTCCTCGAAGCCTGACCCTCACCCGACCCCTAATCCTAAACCGTACGCTAACACTAACCCGCACCCTCACACGTACGCTCCCCCTAAAGCGTTGTCGTACCCTCCCCTAGACCCAAAACCGTCCCCGTACCCTAACCCTAACCCTAGCATGAACCCTAACCCTAACAATTCCCTGAAGCCTGACCCTCACCTGTCCCCTAATCCTCACCCGTACGCTAACACTAACCCGCGCCCTCACACGTACGCTCCCCCTAAAGCGTTGTCGTACCCTCCCCTGGACCCTAAACTGTCCCCGTCCCCTAACCCTAACCCTAGCCCGAACCCTAACCCTAACCCTTCCCCGTAGCCTGACCCTCACCCGTCCCCTAATCCTAACCCGTACGCTAACACTAACTCGCGCCCTCACACGTACGCTCCCCCTAAAGCGTTGTCGTACCCTCCCCTGGACCCTAAACCGTCCCCGTCCCCTAACCCTAACCCTAGCCCGAACCCTAACCCTAACCCTTCCTCGAAGCCTGACCCGCACCCGTCCCCTAATCCTAAACCGTACGCTAACACTAACCCGCACCCTCACACGTACGCTCCCCCTAAAGCGTTGTCGTACCGTCCCCTAGACCCAAAACCGTCCCCGTACCCTAACCCTAACCCTAGCATGAACCCTAACCCTAACAATTCCCCGAAGCCTGACCCTCACCTGTCCCCTAATCCTCACCCGTACGCTAACACTAACCCGCGCCCTCACACGTACGCTCCCCCTAAAGCGTTGTCGTACCCTCCCCTGGACCCTAAACTGTCCCCGTCCCCTATCCCTAACCCTAGCCCGAACCCTAACCCTAACCCTTCCCCGTAGCCTGACCCTCACCCGTCCCCTAATCCTAACCCGTACGCTAACAATAACCCACGCCCTCACACGTACGCTCCCCCTACAGCGTTGTCGTACCCTCCCATGGACCCTAAACCGTCCCCGTCCCCTAACCCTAACCCTAGCCCGAACCCTAACCCTAACACTTCCCCGAAGCCTGACCCTCACCCGTCCCCTAATCCTAACCCGTACGCTAACACTAACCCGCGCCCTCACGCGTACGCTCCCCCTAAAGCGTTGTCGTAACCTCCCCTGGACCCTAAACCATCCCCGTCCCCTAACCCTAACCCTAGCCCGAACCCTAACCCTAAACCTTCCCCGAAGCCTGACCCTCACCCGTCCCCTAATCCTAACCCGTACGCTAACACTAACCCGCACCCTCACACGTACGCTCCCCCTAAAGCGTTGTCGTACCCTCCCCTGGACCCTAAACCGTCCCCGTTCCCTAACCCTAACCCTAGCCTGAACCCTAACCCTAACCCTTCCCCGAAGCCTGACCCTCACCCGTCCCCTAATCCTCACCCGTACGCTAACACTAAACCCCGCCCTCACACCTACGCTCCCCCTAAAGCGTTGTCGTACCCTCCCCTGGACCCTAAACCGTCCCCGTCCCCTAAAACTAACCCTAGCCCGAACCCTAACCCTAACCCTTCCCCGAAGCCTGACCCTCACCGGTCCCCTAATCCTAACCCGTACGCTAACACTAACCCGCGCCCTCACACGTACGCTCCCCCTAAAGCGTTGTCGTACCCTCCCCTGGACCCTAAACCGTCCCCGTCCCCTAACCCTAACCCTAGCCCGAACCCTAACCCTAACCCTTCCCCGAAGCCTGACCCTCACCCGTCCCCTAATCCTAACCCGTACGCTAACACTAACCCGCGCCCTCACAAGTACGCTCCCCCTAAAGCGCTGTCGTACCCTCCACTGGACCCCAAACCGTCCCCGTCCCCTAACCCTAACCCTAGCAAGAACCCTAAGCCTAACCATTCCCCGAAGCCTGACCCTCACCCGTCCCCTAATCCTCACCCGTACGCTAACACTAACCCGCGCCCTCACACGTACGCTCCCCCTAAAGCGTTGTCGTACCCTCCCCTTTACCCTAAACTGTCCCCGTCCCCTAACCCTAACCCTAACCCGAACCCTAACCCTAACGCTTCCCCGAAACCTGACCCTCACCAGTCCCCTAATCCTAAACCGTTCGCTAACAGTAACCCGCGCCCTCACACGTACGCTCCCCCTAAAGCGTTGTCGTACCCTCCCCTGGACCCTAAACCGTCCCCGTCCCCTAACCCTAACCCTAGCCCGAACCCTAAACCTAAACCTTCCCCCAAGCCTAACCCTCACCCGTCCCCTAATCCTAACACGTACGCTAACACTAACCCGCGCCCTCACACGTACGCTCCCCCTAATGCGTTGTCGTACCCTCCCCTGGACCCTAAACCGTCCCCGTCCCCTAACCATAACCCTAGCCCGAACCTTAACCCTAACACTTCCCCGAAGGCTGACCCTCACCCGTCCCCTAATCCTCACCCGTACGCTAACACTAACCCGCGCCCTCACACGTACGCTCCCCCTAAAGCGTTGTCGTACCCTCCCCTGGACCCTAAACCGTCCCCGTCCCCAACCCTAACCCTAGCCCGAACCCTAACACTAACCCTTCCCCGAAGCCTGACACTCACCAATCCCCTAATCCTCAACCGTACGCTAACACTAACCCGCGCCCTCACACGTATGCTCCCCCGAAAGCGTTGTCGTACCCTCCCCTGGACCCTAAACCGTCCCCGTCCCCTAACACTAACCGTAGCCCGAACCCTAACCCTAACCCTTCCCCGAAGCCTGACCCTCACCCGTCCCCTAATCCTAACCCGTACGCTAACACTAACCCACGCCCTCACACGTACGCTCCCCCTAAAGCGTTGTCGTACCCTCCCCTGGACCCTAAACCGTCCCGTCACCTAACCCTAACCCTTCCCCGAAGCCTGACCCTCACCCGTCCCCTAATCCTAACACGTACGCTAACACTAACCTGCGCCCTCACACGTACACTCCCCCTAAAGTGTTGTCGTACCCTCCCCTGGACCCTAAACCGTCCCCGTCCCCTAACCCTAACCCTAGCCCGAACCCTACCCCTAAACCTTCCCCGAAGCCTGACCCTCACCCGTCCCCTATTCCTAACCCGTACTCTAACACTAACCCGCGCCCTCACACGTACGCTCCCCCTAAAGCGTTGTCGTACCCTCCCCTGGACCCTAAACCGTCCCCGTCCCCTAACACTAACCCTAGCCCGAACCCTAACCCTAACGCTTCCCCGAAGCCTGACCCTCACCCGTCCCCTAATCCTAACCCGTACGCTAACACTAACCCACGCCCTCACACTTACGCTCCCCCTAAACCGTTGTCGTACCCTCCCATGGACCCTAAACCGTCCCCGTCCCCTAACCCTAACCCTAGCCCGAACCCTAACCCTAACCGTTCCCCGAAGCCTGACACTCACCCGTCCCCTAATCCTAACCCGTACGCTAACACTAACCCGCGCCCTCACGCGTACGCTCCCCCTAAAGCGTTGTCGTACCCTCCCCTGGACTCTAAACCGTCCCCGTCCCCTAACCCTAACCCTAGCCCGAACCCTAACCCTAAACCTTCCCCGAAGCCTGACCCTCACCCGTCCCCTAATCCTAACCCGTACGCTAACACTAACCCGTGCCCTCACACGTACGCTCCCCCTAAAGCGTTGTCGTACCCTCCCCAGGACCCTAAACCGTCCCCGTTCCCTAACCCTAACCCTAGCCTGAACCCTAACCCTAACCCTTCCCCGAAGCCTGACCCTCACCCTTCTCCTAATCCTCACCCGTACGCTAACACTAACCCCCGCCCTCACACGTACGCTCCCCCTAAAGCGTTGTCGTACCCTCCCCTGGACCCTAAACCGTCCCCGTCCCCTAACCCTAACCCTAGCCCGAACCCTAACCCTAACCCTTCCCCGTAGCCTGACCCTCACCCGGCCCCTAATCCTAACACGTACGCTAACACTAACCCGCGCCCTCACGCGTACGCTCCCCCTAAAGCGTTGTCGTACCCTCCCCTGGACCCTAAACCGTCCCCGTCCCCTAACCCTAACCCTAGCCCGAACCCTAACCCTAACCCTTCCGCGAAGCCTGACCCTCACCCGTCCCCTAATCCTAACCCGTACGCTAACACTAACATGCGCCCTAACACGTACGCTCCCCCTAAAGCGTTGTCGTACCCTCCCCTGAACCCGAAACCGTCCCCGTCCCCTAACCCTAACCCTAGCCCGAACCCTAACCCTAACTCTTCCCCGAAGCCTGACCCTCACCCGTCCCCTACTCCTAACCCGTATGATAAAACTAACCCGCGCCCTCACACGTACGCTCCCCCTAAAGCGTTGTGGTACCCTCCCCTGGACCCCAAACCGTCCCCATACCCGTCCCCTAACCGTAGCCCGAACCCTAACCCTAACCATTCCCCGAAGCCTGACCCTCACCCGTCCCCTAATCCTCACCCGTACGCTAACACTAACCCGCGCCCTCACACGTACGCTCCCCCTAAAGCGTTGTCGTACCCTCCCCTGGACCCTAAACTGTCCCCGGCCCCTAACACTAACCCTAGCCCGAACCCTAACCCTAACCCTTCCCCGAAGCCTGACCCTCACCCGTCACCTAATCCTAACCCGTACGCTAACACTAACCCGCGCCCTCACGCGTACGCTCCCCCTAAAGCGTTGTCGTACCCTCCCCTGGACCTTAAACCGTCCCCGTCCCCTAACCCTAACCCTAGCCCAAATCCTAACCCTAACCCTTCCCCGAAGCCTGACCCTCACCCGTCCCCTAATCCTAACACGTACGCTAACACTAACCCGCGCCCTCACACGTACGCTCCCCCTAAAGCGTTGTCGTACACTCCCCTGGACCCTAAACCGTCCCCGTCCCCTAACCCTAACCCTAGCCCGAAACCTAACCCTAACCCTTCCCCGAAGCCTGACCCTCACCCGTCCCCTATTCCTAAACCGTACGCTAACACTAACCCGCGCCCTCACTCGTACGCTCCCCCTAAAGCGTTGTCGTACCCTCCCCTGGACCCTAAACCGTCCCCGTACCCAACCGTAACCCTAGCCCGAACCCTAACCCTAACCCTTCCCCGAATCCTGAACCTCACCCGTCCCCTAATCCTCACCCGTACGCTAACACTAACCCGCGCCCTCACACGTACGCTCCCCATAAAGCGTTGTCGTACCCTCCCCTGGACCCTAAACCGTCCCCGTCCCCTATCCCTAACCCTAGCCCGAACTCTAACCCTAACCCTTCCCCGAAGCCTGACCCTCACCCGTCCACTAATCCTCACTCGTACACTAACACTAACCCGCGCCCTCACACGTACGCTCCCCCTAAAGCGTTGTCGTACCCTCCCCTGGACCCCAAACCGTCCCTGTCCCCTAACACTAACCCTAGCCCGAACCCTAACCCTAACCATTCCCCGAAGCCTGACCCTCACCCGTCCCCTAATCCTAACCCGTACGCTAACACTAACCCGCGCCCTCACACGTACACTCCCCCTAAAGCGTTGTCGTTCCCTCCCCTGAACCCTAAACCATCCCCCTCCCCTAATCCTAACCCTAGCCCGAACCCTAACCCTAACCCTGCCCCGAAGCCTGACCCTCACCCGTCCCCTAATCCTAACCCGTACGCTAACACTAACCCGCGCCCTCACACGTACGCTCCCCCTAAAGCGTTGTCGTACCCTCCCCTGGACCCTAAACCGTTCCCGTCCCCTAACCCTAACCCTAGTCCGAACCCTAACCCTAACCCTTCCCCGAAGCCTGACCCTCACCCATCCCCTAATCCTAACCCGTACGCTAACACTAACCCGCGCCCTCACACGTACGCTCCCCCTAAAGCATTGTCGTACCCTCCCCTGGACCCTAAACCTTCCCCGTCCCCAACCCTAACCCTAGTCCGAATCCTAACCTTAACCCTTCCCCGAAGCCTGACCCTCACCCGTCCCCTAATCCTAACCCGTACGCTAACACTAACCCGCGCCCTCACACGTACGCTCCCCCTAAAGCGTTGTCGTACCCTCCCCTGGACCCTAAACCGTCCCCGTCCCCAACCCTAACCCTACCCCGAACCCTAACCCTAACCCTTCCCCGAAGCCTGACCCTCACCCGTCCCCTAATCCTAAGCCGTACGCTAACACTAACCCGCGCACTCACACGTACGCTCCCCCTAAAGCGTTGTCCTACCCTCCCATGGACCCTAAACCGTCCCCATCCCCTAACCCTTACCCTAGCCCGAACCCTAACCCTAACCCTTCCCTGAAGCCTGACCCTCACCCGTCGCATAATCCTAACCCGTACGCTAACACCTACCCACGCCCTCACATGTACGCTGCCCCTAAAGCGTTGTCGTACCCTCCCCTGGACCACAAATCGTCCCCGTCCCCTAACCCTACCCCTAGCCCGAACCCTAACCCTAACCATTCCCCGAAACCTGACCCTCACCCGTCCCCTAATCCTAACCCGTACGCTAACACTAACCCGCGCCCTCACACGTACGCTACCCCTAAAGCGTTGTCGTACCCTCCCCTGGACCCTAAACCGTCCCCGTCCCCTAACACTAACCCTAGCCCGAACCCTAACCCTAACCCTTCCCCGAAGCCTGACCCTCACTCGTCCCCTAATCCTAACCCGTACGCTAACACTAACCCGCGCCCTCACACGTACACTCCCCCTAAAGCGTTGTCGTACCCTCCCCTGGACCCTAAACCGTCCCCGTCCCCTAACACTAACCCTAGCCCGAACCCTAACCCTAACCCTTCCCCGAAGCCTGACCCTCACCCGTCCCCTAGTCCTAACCCGTACGCTAACACTAACCCGCGCCCTGAAACGTACGCTCCCCCTAAAGCGTTGTCGTACCCTCCCCTGGACCCTAAACCGTCCCCGTCCCCTAACCCTAACCCTAGCCCCAACCCTAACCCTAACCCTTCCCCGAAGCCTGACCCTCACCCGTCCCCTAATCCTAACACGTACGCTAACACTAACCCGCGCCCTCACGCGTACGCTCCCCCTAAAGCGTTGTCGTACCCTCCCCTGGACCCTAAACCGTCCCCGTCCCCTAACCCTAACCCTAGCCCGAACCCTAACCCTAACCCTTCCGCGAAGCCTGACCCTCACCCGTCCCCTAATCCTAACCCGTACGCTAACACTAACATGCGCCCTAACACGTACGCTCCCCCTAAAGCGTTGTCGTACCCTCCCCTGAACCCTAAACCGTCCCCGTCCCCTAACCCTAACCCTAGCCCGAACCCTAACCCTAACTCTTCCCCGAAGCCTGACCCTCACCCGTCCCCTACTCCTAACCCGTATGATAAAACTAACCCGCGCCCTCACACGTACGCTCCCCCTAAAGCGTTGTGGTACCCTCCCCTGGACCCCAAACCGTCCCCGTACCCGTCCCCTAACCGTAGCCCGAACCCTAACCCTAACCATTCCCCGAAGCCTGACCCTCACCCGTCCCCTAATCCTCACCCGTACGCTAACACTAACCCGCGCCCTCACACGTACGCTCCCCCTAAAGCGTTGTCGTACCCTCCCCTGGACCCTAAACTGTCCCCGGCCCCTAACACTAACCCTAGCCCGAACCCTAACCCTAACCCTTCCCCGAAGCCTGACCCTCACCCGTCACCTAATCCTAACCCGTACGCTAACACTAACCCGCGCCCTCACGCGTACGCTCCCCCTAAAGCGTTGTCGTACCCTCCCCTGGACCTTAAACCGTCCCCGTCCCCTAACCCTAACCCTAGCCCAAATCCTAACCCTAACCCTTCCCCGAAGCCTGACCCTCACCCGTCCCCTAATCCTAACACGTACGCTAACACTAACCCGCGCCCTCACACGTACGCTCCCCCTAAAGCGTTGTCGTACACTCCCCTGGACCCTAAACCGTCCCCGTCCCCTAACCCTAACCCTAGCCCGAAACCTAACCCTAACCCTTCCCCGAAGCCTGACCCTCACCCGTCCCCTATTCCTAAACCGTACGCTAACACTAACCCGCGCCCTCACTCGTACGCTCCCCCTAAAGCGTTGTCGTACCCTCCCCTGGACCCTAAACCGTCCCCGTACCCAACCGTAACCCTAGCCCGAACCCTAACCCTAACCCTTCCCCGAATCCTGAACCTCACCCGTCCCCTAATCCTCACCCGTACGCAAACAGTAACCCGCGCCCTCACACGTACGCTCCCCCTAAAGCGTTGTCGTACCCTCCCCTGGACCCTAAACCGTCCCCGTTCCCTAACCCTAACCCTAGCCCGAACCCTAACCCTAACCCTTCCCCGAAGCCTGACCCTCACCCGTCCCCTAATCCTCACCCGTACGCTAACACTAACCCGCGCCCTCACACGTACGCTCCCCCTAAAGCGTTGTCGTACCCTCCCCTGAACCCTAAACCGTCCCCGTCCCCTAACCCTAACCCTAGCCCGAACCCTAACCCTAACCCTTCCCCGAAGCCTGACCCTCACCCGTCCCCTAATCCTAACCCGTACGCTAACACTAACCCGCGCCCTCACACGTACGCTCCCCATAAAGCGTTGTCGTACCCTCCCCTGGATCCTAAACCGTCCCCGTCCCCTATCCCTAACCCTAGCCCGAACCCTAACCCTAACCCTTCCCCGAAGCCTGACCCTCACCCGTCCACTAATCCTCACTCGTACACTAACACTAACCCGCGCCCTCACACGTACGCTCCCCCTAAAGCGTTGTCGTACCCTCCCCTGGACCCCAAACCGTCCCTGTCCCCTAACACTAACCCTAGCCCGAACCCTAACCCTAACCATTCCCCGAAGCCTGACCCTCACCCGTCCCCTAATCCTAACCCGTACGCTAACACTAACCCGCGCCCTCACACGTACACTCCCCCTAAAGCGTTGTCGTTCCCTCCCCTGAACCCTAAACCATCCCCCTCCCCTAATCCTAACCCTAGCCCGAACCCTAACCCTAACCCTGCCCCGAAGCCTGACCCTCACCCGTCCCCTAATCCTAACCCGTACGCTAACACTAACCCGCGCCCTCACACGTACGCTCCCCCTAAAGCGTTGTCGTACCCTCCCCTGGACCCTAAACCGTTCCCGTCCCCTAACCCTAACCCTAGTCCGAACCCTAACCCTAACCCTTCCCCGAAGCCTGACCCTCACCCATCCCCTAATCCTAACCCGTACGCTAACACTAACCCGCGCCCTCACACGTACGCTCCCCCTAAAGCATTGTCGTACCCTCCCCTGGACCCTAAACCGTCCCCGTCCCCAACCCTAACCCTAGTCCGAATCCTAACCTTAACCCTTCCCCGAAGCCTGACCCTCACCCGTCCCCTAATCCTAACCCGTACGCTAACACTAACCCGCGCCCTCACACGTACGCTCCCCCTAAAGCGTTGTCGTACCCTCCCCTGGACCCTAAACCGTCCCCGTCCCCAACCCTAACCCTACCCCGAACCCTAACCCTAACCCTTCCCCGAAGCCTGACCCTCACCCGTCCCCTAATCCTAACCCGTACGCTAACACTAACCCGCGCACTCACACGTACGCTCCCCCTAAAGCGTTGTCCTACCCTCCCATGGACCCTAAACCGTCCCCATCCCCTAACCCTTACCCTAGCCCGAACCCTAACCCTAACCCTTCCCTGAAGCCTGACCCTCACCCGTCGCATAATCCTAACCCGTACGCTAACACCTACCCACGCCCTCACATGTACGCTGCCCCTAAAGCGTTGTCGTACCCTCCCCTGGACCACAAATCGTCCCCGTCCCCTAACCCTACCCCTAGCCCGAACCCTAACCCTAACCATTCCCCGAAACCTGACCCTCACCCGTCCCCTAATCCTAACCCGTACGCTAACACTAACCCGCGCCCTCACACGTACGCTACCCCTAAAGCGTTGTCGTACCCTCCCCTGGACCCTAAACCGTCCCCGTCCCCTAACACTAACCCTAGCCCGAACCCTAACCCTAACCCTTCCCCGAAGCCTGACCCTCACTCGTCCCCTAATCCTAACCCGTACGCTAACACTAACCCGCGCCCTCACACGTACACTCCCCCTAAAGCGTTGTCGTACCCTCCCCTGGACCCTAAACCGTCCCCGTCCCCTAACACTAACCCTAGCCCGAACCCTAACCCTAACCCTTCCCCGAAGCCTGACCCTCACCCGTCCCCTAATCCTAACCCGTACGCTAACACTAACCCGCGCCCTGAAACGTACGCTCCCCCTAAAGCGTTGTCGTACCCTCCCCTGGACCCTAAACCGTCCCCGTCCCCTAACCCTAACCCTAGCCCCAACCCTAACCCTAACCCTTCCCCGAAGCCTGACCCTCACCCGTCCCCTAATCCTAACACGTACGCTAACACTAACCCGCGCCCTCACGCGTACGCTCCCCCTAAAGCGTTGTCGTACCCACCCCTGGACCCTAAACCGTCCCCATCCCCTAACCCTAACCCTAGCCCGAACCCTAACCCTAACCCTTCCGCGAAGCCTGACCCTCACCCGTCCCCTAATCCTAACCCGTACGCTAACACTAACATGCGCCCTAACACGTACGCTCCCCCTAAAGCGTTGTCGTACCCTCCCCTGAACCCTAAACCGTCCCCGTCCCCTAACCCTAACCCTAGCCCGAACCCTAACCCTAACTCTTCCCCGAAGCCTGACCCTCACCCGTCCCCTACTCCTAACCCGTATGATAAAACTAACCCGCGCCCTCACACGTACGCTCCCCCTAAAGCGTTGTGGTACCCTCCCCTGGACCCCAAACCGTCCCCGTACCCGTCCCCTAACCGTAGCCCGAACCCTAACCCTAACCATTCCCCGAAGCCTGACCCTCACCCGTCCCCTAATCCTCACCCGTACGCTAACACTAACCCGCGCCCTCACACGTACGCTCCCCCTAAAGCGTTGTCGTACCCTCCCCTGGACCCTAAACTGTCCCCGGCCCCTAACACTAACCCTAGCCCGAACCCTAACCCTAACACTTCCCCGAAGCCTGACCCTCACCCGTCACCTAATCCTAACCCGTACGCTAACACTAACCCGCGCCCTCACGCGTACGCTCCCCCTAAAGCGTTGTCGTACCCTCCCCTGGACCTTAAACCGTCCCCGTCCCCTAACCCTAACCCTAGCCCAAATCCTAACCCTAACCCTTCCCCGAAGCCTGACCCTCACCCGTCCCCTAATCCTAACACGTACGCTAACACTAACCCGCGCCCTCACACGTACGCTCCCCCTAAAGCGTTGTCGTACACTCCCCTGGACCCTAAACCGTCCCCGTCCCCTAACCCTAACCCTAGCCCGAAACCTAACCCTAACCCTTCCCCGAAGCCTGACCCTCACCCGTCCCCTATTCCTAAACCGTACGCTAACACTAACCCGCGCCCTCACTCGTACGCTCCCCCTAAAGCGTTGTCGTACCCTCCCCTGGACCCTAAACCGTCCCCGTACCCAACCGTAACCCTAGCCCGAACCCTAACCCTAACCCTTCCCCGAATCCTGAACCTCACCCGTCCCCTAATCCTCACCCGTACGCAAACAGTAACCCGCGCCCTCACACGTACGCTCCCCCTAAAGCGTTGTCGTACCCTCCCTGGACCCTAAACCGTCCCCGTTCCCTAACCCTAACCCTAGCCCGAACCCTAACCCTAACCCTTCCCCGAAGCCTGACCCTCACCCGTCCCCTAATCCTCACCCGTACGCTAACACTAACCCGCGCCCTCACACGTACGCTCCCCCTAAAGCGTTGTCGTACCCTCCCCTGGACCCTAAACCGTCCCCGTCCCCAACCCTAACCCTACCCCGAACCCTAACCCTAACCCTTCCCCGAAGCCTGACCCTCACCCGTCCCCTAATCCTAACCCGTACGCTAACACTAACCCGCGCACTCACACGTACGCTCCCCCTAAAGCGTTGTCCTACCCTCCCATGGACCCTAAACCGTCCCCATCCCCTAACCCTTACCCTAGCCCGAACCCTAACCCTAACGCTTCCCTGAAGCCTGACCCTCACCCGTCGCATAATCCTAACCCGTACGCTAACACCTACCCACGCCCTCACATGTACGCTGCCCCTAAAGCGTTGTCGTACCCTCCCCTGGACCACAAATCGTCCCCGTCCCCTAACCCTACCCCTAGCCCGAACCCTAACCCTAACCATTCCCCGAAACCTGACCCTCACCCGTCCCCTAATCCTAACCCGTACGCTAACACTAACCCGCGCCCTCACACGTACGCTACCCCTAAAGCGTTGTCGTACCCTCCCCTGGACCCTAAACCGTCCCCGTCCCCTAACACTAACCCTAGCCCGAACCCTAACCCTAACCCTTCCCCGAAGCCTGACCCTCACTCGTCCCCTAATCCTAACCCGTACGCTAACACTAACCTGCGCCCTCACACGTACACTCCCCCTAAAGCGTTGTCGTACCCTCCCCTGGACCCTAAACCGTCCCCGTCCCCTAACACTAACCCTAGCCCGAACCCTAACCCTAACCCTTCCCCGAAGCCTGACCCTCACCCGTCCCCTAATCCTAACCCGTACGCTAACACTAACCCGCGCCCTGAAACGTACGCTCCCCCTAAAGCGTTGTCGTACCCTCCCCTGGACCCTAAACCGTCCCCGTCCCCTAACCCTAACCCTAGCCCCAACCCTAACCCTAACCCTTCCCCGAAGCCTGACCCTCACCCGTCCCCTAATCCTAACACGTACGCTAACACTAACCCGCGCCCTCACGCGTACGCTCCCCCTAAAGCGTTGTCGTACCCTCCCCTGGACCCTAAACCGTCCCCGTCCCCTAACCCTAACCCTAGCCCGAACCCTAACCCTAACCCTTCCGCGAAGCCTGACCCTCACCCGTCCCCTAATCCTAACCCGTACGCTAACACTAACATGCGCCCTAACACGTACGCTCCCCCTAAAGCGTTGTCGTACCCTCCCCTGAACCCTAAACCGTCCCCGTCCCCTAACCCTAACCCTAGCCCGAACCCTAACCCTAACTCTTCCCCGAAGCCTGACCCTCACCCGTCCCCTACTCCTAACCCGTATGATAAAACTAACCCGCGCCCTCACACGTACGCTCCCCCTAAAGCGTTGTGGTACCCTCCCCTGGACCCCAAACCGTCCCCGTACCCGTCCCCTAACCGTAGCCCGAACCCTAACCCTAACCATTCCCCGAAGCCTGACCCTCACCCGTCCCCTAATCCTCACCCGTACGCTAACACTAACCCGCGCCCTCACACGTACGCTCCCCCTAAAGCGTTGTCGTACCCTCCCCTGGACCCTAAACTGTCCCCGGCCCCTAACACTAACCCTAGCCCGAACCCTAACCCTAACCCTTCCCCGAAGCCTGACCCTCACCCGTCACCTAATCCTAACCCGTACGCTAACACTAACCCGCGCCCTCACGCGTACGCTCCCCCTAAAGCGTTGTCGTACCCTCCCCTGGACCTTAAACCGTCCCCGTCCCCTAACCCTAACCCTAGCCCAAATCCTAACCCTAACCCTTCCCCGAAGCCTGACCCTCACCCGTCCCCTAATCCTAACACGTACGCTAACACTAACCCGCGCCCTCACACGTACGCTCCCCCTAAAGCGTTGTCGTACACTCCCCTGGACCCTAAACCGTCCCCGTCCCCTAACCCTAACCCTAGCCCGAAACCTAACCCTAACCCTTCCCCGAAGCCTGACCCTCACCCGTCCACTAATCCTCACTCGTACACTAACACTAACCCGCGCCCTCACACGTACACTCCCCCTAAAGCGTTGTCGTTCCCTCCCCTGAACCCTAAACCATCCCCCTCCCCTAATCCTAACCCTAGCCCGAACCCTAACCCTAACCCTGCCCCGAAGCCTGACCCTCACCCGTCCCCTAATCCTAACCCGTACGCTAACACTAACCCGCGCCCTCACACGTACGCTCCCCCTAAAGCGTTGTCGTACCCTCCCCTGGACCCTAAACCGTTCCCGTCCCCTAACCCTAACCCTAGTCCGAACCCTAACCCTAACCCTTCCCCGAAGCCTGACCCTCACCCATCCCCTAATCCTAACCCGTACGCTAACACTAACCCGCGCCCTCACACGTACGCTCCCCCTAAAGCATTGTCGTACCCTCCCCTGGACCCTAAACCGTCCCCGTCCCCAACCCTAACCCTAGTCCGAATCCTAACCCTAACCCTTCCCCGAAGCCTGACCCTCACCCGTCCCCTAATCCTAACCCGTACGCTAACACTAACCCGCGCCCTCACACGTACGCTCCCCCTAAAGCGTTGTCGTACCCTCCCCTGGACCCTAAACCGTCCCCGTCCCCAACCCTAACCCTACCCCGAACCCTAACCCTAACCCTTCCCCGAAGCCTGACCCTCACCCGTCCCCTAATCCTAACCCGTACGCTAACACTAACCCGCGCACTCACACGTACGCTCCCCCTAAAGCGTTGTCCTACCCTCCCATGGACCCTAAACCGTCCCCATCCCCTAACCCTTACCCTAGCCCGAACCCTAACCCTAACCCTTCCCTGAAGCCTGACCCTCACCCGTCGCATAATCCTAACCCGTACGCTAACACCTACCCACGCCCTCACATGTACGCTGCCCCTAAAGCGTTGTCGTACCCTCCCCTGGACCACAAATCGTCCCCGTCCCCTAACCCTACCCCTAGCCCGAACCCTAACCCTAACCATTCCCCGAAACCTGACCCTCACCCGTCCCCTAATCCTAACCCGTACGCTAACACTAACCCGCGCCCTCACACGTACGCTACCCCTAAAGCGTTGTCGTACCCTCCCCTGGACCCTAAACCGTCCCCGTCCCCTAACACTAACCCTAGCCCGAACCCTAACCCTAACCCTTCCCCGAAGCCTGACCCTCACTCGTCCCCTAATCCTAACCCGTACGCTAACACTAACCCGCGCCCTCACACGTACACTCCCCCTAAAGCGTTGTCGTACACTCCCCTGGACCCTAAACCGTCCCCGTCCCCTAACACTAACCCTAGCCCGAACCCTAACCCTAACCCTTCCCCGAAGCCTGACCCTCACCCGTCCCCTAATCCTAACCCGTACGCTAACACTAACCCGCGCCCTGAAACGTACGCTCCCCCTAAAGCGTTGTCGTACCCTCCCCTGGACCCTAAACCGTCCCCGTCCCCTAACCCTAACCCTAGCCCCAACCCTAACCCTAACCCTTCCCCGAAGCCTGACCCTCACCCGTCCCCTAATCCTAACCCGTACGCTAACACTAACCCGTGCCCTCACTCGTACGCTCCCCCTAAAGCGTTGTCGTACCCTCCCCTGGACCCTAAACCGTCCCCGTACCCAACCGTAACCCTAGCCCGAACCCTAACCCTAACCCTTCCCCGAAGCCTGAACCTCACCCGTCCCCTAATCCTCACCCGTATGCTAACAGTAACCCGCGCCCTCACACGTACGCTCCCCCTAAAGCATTGTCGTACCCTCCCCTGGACCCTAAACCGTCCCCGTTCCCTAACCCTAACCCTAGCCCGAACCCTAACCCTAACCCTTCCCCGAAGCCTGACACTCACCCGTCCCCTAATCCTCACCCGTACGCTAACACTAACCCGCGCCCTCACACGTACGCTCCCCCTAAAGCGTTGTCGTACCCTCCCCTGGACCCTAAACCGTCCCCGTCCCCTAACCCTAACCCTAGCCCGAACCCTAACCCTAACCCTTCCCCGAAGCCTGACCCTCACCCGTCCCCTAATCCTAAGCCGTACGCTAACACTAACCCGCGCCCTCACGCGTACGCTCCCCCTAAAGCGTTGTCGTACCCTCCCATGGACCCTAAACCGTCCCCGTCCCATAACCCTAATCCTAGCCCGAATCCTAACCCTAACACTTCCCCGAAGCCTGACCCTCACCCGTCCCCTAATCCTAATCCGTACGCTAACACTAACCCGCGCCCTCACACGTACGCTCCCCATAAAGCGTTGTCGTACCCTCCCCTGGACCCTAAACCGTCCCCGTCCCCTAACCCTAACCCTAGCCCGAACCCTAACCCTAACCCTTCCCCGAAGCCTGACCCTCACCCGTCCCCTAATCCTCACTCGTACACTAACACTAACCCGCGCCCTCACACGTACGCTCCCCCTAAAGCGTTGTCGTACCCTCCCCTGGACCCCAAACCGTCCCTGTCCCCTAACACTAACCCTAGCCCGAACCCTAACCCTAACCATTCCCCGAAGCCTGACCCTCACCCGTCCCCTAATCCTAACCCGTACGCTAACACTAACCCGCGCCCTCACACGTACACTCCCCCTAAAGCGTTGTCGTTCCCTCCCCTGAACCCTAAACCATCCCCCTCCCCTAATCCTAACCCTAGCCCGAACCCTAACCCTAACCCTGCCCCGAAGCCTGACCCTCACCCGTCCCCTAATCCTAACCCGTACGCTAACACTAACCCGCGCCCTCACACGTACGCTCCCCCTAAAGCGTTGTCGTACCCTCCCCTGGACCCTAAACCGTTCCCGTCCCCTAACCCTAACCCTAGTCCGAACCCTAACCCTAACCCTTCCCCGAAGCCTGACCCTCACCCGTCCACTAATCCTAACCCGTACGCTAACACTAACCCGCGCCCTCTCACGTACGCTCCCACTAAAGCGTTGTCGTACCCTCCCCTGGACCCTAAACCGTCCCCGTCCCCAACCCTAACCCTACCCCGAACCCTAACCCTAACCCTTCCCCGAAGCCTGACCCTCACCCGTCCCCTAATCCTAACCCGTACGCTAACACTAACCCGCGCACTCACACGTACGCTCCCCCTAAAGCGTTGTCGTACCCTCCCCTGGACCCTAAACCGTCCCCGTCCCCTAACCCTAACCCTAGCCCGAACCCTAACCCTAACCCTTCCCTGAAGCCTGACCCTCACCCGTTGCCTAATCCTAACCCGTACGCTAACACCTACCCACGCCCTCACATGTACGCTGCCCCTAAAGCGTTGTCGTACCCTCCCCTGGACCCCAAATCGTCCCCGTCCCCTAACCCTACCCCTAGCCCGAACCCTAACCCTAACCCTTCCCCGAAACCTGACCCTCACCCGTCCCCTAATCCTAACCCGTACGCTAACACTAACCCACGCCCTCACACGTACGCTACCCCTAAAGCGTTGTCGTACCTTCCCCTGGACCCTAAACCGTCCCCGTCCCCTAACCCTAACCCTAGCCCAAATCCTAACCCTAACCCTTCCCCGAAGCCTGACCCTCACCCGTCCCCTAATCCTAACACGTACGCTAACACTAAACCGCGCCCTCACACGTACGATCCCACTAAAGCGTTGTCGTACCCTCTCCTGGACCCTAAACCGTTCCCGTCCCCTAACCCTAACCCTAGCTCGAACCCTAACCCTAACCCTTCCCCGAAGCCTGACCCTCACCCGTCCCCTAATCCTAACCCGTACGCTAACACTAACCTGCGCCCTCACACGTACGCTCCCCCTAAAGCGTTGTCGTACCCTCCCCTGGACCCTAAACCGTCCCCGTCCCCTAACACTAACCCTAGCCCGAACCCTAACCCTAACCCTTCCCCGAAGCCTGACCCTCACCCGTCCCCTAATCCTAACCCGTACGCTAACACTAACCCGCGCCCTCAAACGTACGCTCCCCCTAAAGCGTTGTCGTACCCTCCCCTGGACCCTAAACCGTCCCCGTCCCCTAACCCTAACCCTAGACCGAACCCTAAACCTAACCCTTCCCCGAAGCCTGACCCTCACCCGTCCCCTAATCCTAACCCGTACGCTAACACTAACCCGTGCCCTCACACGTACGCTCCCCCGAAAGCGTTGTCGTACCCTCCCCTGGACACTAAACCGTCCCCGTCCCCTAACCCTAACCCTAGCCCGAACCCTAACCCTAAGCCTTCCCCGAATCCTAACCCTAACGTGTCCCCTAATCCTCACCCGTACGCTAACAGTAACCCGCGCTCTCTCACGTACGCTCCCCCTAAAGCGTTGTCGTACCCTCCCCTGGACCCTAAACCGTCCCCGTCCCCTAACCCTAAACCTAGCCCGAACCCTAACCCTAAACCTTCCCCGAAGCCTGACCCTCACCCGTCCCCTAATCCTAACCCGTACGCTAACACTAACCCACGCCCTCACACGTACGCTCCCCCTAAAGCGTTGTCGTACCCTCCCCTGAACCCTAAACCGTCCCCGTCCCCTAACCCTAACCCTAGCCCGAACCCTAACCCTAACCCATCCCCGAAGAATGACCCTCACCCATTCACTAATCCTCACCCGTACGCTAACACTAACCCCTGCCCTCACACGTACGCTCCCCCTAAAGCGTTGTCGTACCCTCCCCTGGACCCTAAACCGTCCCCGTCCCCAACCCTAACCCTAGCCCGAACCCTAACCCTAACCCTTCCCCGAAGACTGACCCTCACCGGTCCCCTAAGCCTAACACGTACGCTAACACTAACCCGCGCCCTCACACGTACGCTGCCCCTAAAGCGTTGTCGTACACTCCCCTGGACCCTAAACCGTCCCCGTCCCCTAACCCTAACCCTAGCCCGAACCCTAAACCTAACCCTTCCCCGAAGTCTGACCCTCACCCGTCCCCTAATCCTAACCCGTACGCTAACACTAACCTGCGCCCTCACACGTACGCTCCCCCTAAAGCGTTGTCGTACCCTCCCCTGGACCCTAAACCGTTCCCGTCCCCTAACCCTAACCCTAGTCCGAACCCTAACCCTAACCCTTCCCCGAAGCCTGACCCTCACCCGTCCACTAATCCTAACCCGTACGCTAACACTAACCCGCGCCCTCTCACGTACGCTCCCACTAAAGCGTTGTCGTACCCTCCCCTGGACCCTAAACCGTCCCCGTCCCCAACCCTAACCCTACCCCGAACCCTAACCCTAACCCTTCCCCGAAGCCTGACCCTCACCCGTCCCCTAATCCTAACCCGTACGCTAACACTAACCCGCGCACTCACACGTACGCTCCCCCTAAAGCGTTGTCGTACCCTCCCCTGGACCCTAAACCGTCCCCGTCCCCTAACCCTAACCCTAGCCCGAACCCTAACCCTAACCCTTCCCTGAAGCCTGACCCTCACCCGTTGCCTAATCCTAACCCGTACGCTAACACCTACCCACGCCCTCACATGTACGCTGCCCCTAAAGCGTTGTCGTACCCTCCCCTGGACCCCAAATCGTCCCCGTCCCCTAACCCTACCCCTAGCCCGAACCCTAACCCTAACCCTTCCCCGAAACCTGACCCTCACCCGTCCCCTAATCCTAACCCGTACGCTAACACTAACCCGCGCCCTCACACGTACGCTACCCCTAAAGCGTTGTCGTACCCTCCCCTGGACCCTAAACCGTCCCCGTCCCCTAACCCTAACCCTAGCCCAAATCCTAACCCTAACCCTTCCCCGAAGCCTGACCCTCACCCGTCCCCTAATCCTAACACGTACGCTAACACTAAACCGCGCCCTCACACGTACGATCCCACTAAAGCGTTGTCGTACCCTCTCCTGGACCCTAAACCGTTCCCGTCCCCTAACCCTAACCCTAGCCCGAACCCTAACCCTAACCCTTCCCCGAAGCCTGACCCTCACCCGTCCCCTAATCCTAACCCGTACGCTAACACTAACCTGCGCCCTCACACGTACGCTCCCCCTAAAGCGTTGTCGTACCCTCCCCTGGACCCTAAACCGTCCCCGTCCCCTAACACTAACCCTAGCCCGAACCCTAACCCTAACCCTTCCCCGAAGCCTGACCCTCACCCGTCCCCTAATCCTAACCCGTACGCTAACACTAACCCGCGCCCTCAAACGTACGCTCCCCCTAAAGCGTTGTCGTACCCTCCCCTGGACCCTAAACCGTCCCCGTCCCCTAACCCTAACCCTAGCCCGAACCCTAAACCTAACCCTTCCCCGAAGCCTGACCCTCACCCGTCCCCTAATCCTAACCCGTACGCTAACACTAACCCGTGCCCTCACACGTACGCTCCCCCGAAAGCGTTGTCGTACCCTCCCCTGGACACTAAACCGTCCCCGTCCCCTAACCCTAACCCTAGCCCGAACCCTAACCCTAAGCCTTCCCCGAATCCTAACCCTAACGTGTCCCCTAATCCTCACCCGTACGCTAACAGTAACCCGCGCTCTCTCACGTACGCTCCCCCTAAAGCGTTGTCGTACCCTCCCCTGGACCCTAAACCGTCCCCGTCCCCTAACCCTAAACCTAGCCCGAACCCTAACCCTAAACCTTCCCCGAAGCCTGACCCTCACCCGTCCCCTAATCCTAACCCGTACGCTAACACTAACCCACGCCCTCACACGTACGCTCCCCCTAAAGCGTTGTCGTACCCTCCCCTGAACCCTAAACCGTCCCCGTCCCCTAACCCTAACCCTAGCCCGAACCCTAACCCTAACCCATCCCCGAAGAATGACCCTCACCCATTCACTAATCCTCACCCGTACGCTAACACTAACCCCTGCCCTCACACGTACGCTCCCCCTAAAGCGTTGTCGTACCCTCCCCTGGACCCTAAACCGTCCCCGTCCCCAACCCTAACCCTAGCCCGAACCCTAACCCTAACCCTTCCCCGAAGACTGACCCTCACCGGTCCCCTAAGCCTAACACGTACGCTAACACTAACCCGCGCCCTCACACGTACGCTGCCCTTAAAGCGTTGTCGTACACTCCCCTGGACCCTAAACCGTCCCCGTCCCCTAACCCTAACCCTAGCCCGAACCCTAAACCTAACCCTTCCCCGAAGTCTGACCCTCACCCGTCCCCTAATCCTAACCCGTACGCTAACACTAACCCACGCCCTCACGCGTACGCTCCCCCTAAAGCGTTGTCGTACCGTCCCCTGGACCCTAAACCGTCCCCGTCCCCTAACCCTAACCCTAGCCCGAACCCTAACCCTAAACCTTCCCCGAAGCCTGACCCTCACCCGTCCCCTAATCCTAACCCGTACGCTAACACTAACCCGCGCCCTCATACGTACGCTCCCCCTAAAGCGTTGTCGTACCCTCCCCTGGACCCTAAACCGTCCCCGTTCCCTAACCCTAACCCTAGCCTGAACCCTAACCCTAACCCTTCCCCGAAGCCTGACCCTCACCCGTCCCCTAATCCTCACCCGTACGCTAACACTAACCCCCGCCCTCACACGTACGCTCCCCCTAAAGCGTTGTCGTACCCTCCCCTGGACCCTAAACCGTCCCCGTCCCCTAACACTAACCCTAGCCCGAACCCTAACCCTAACCCTTCCCCGAAGCCTGACCCTCACCGGTCCCCTAATCCTAACCCGTACGCTAACACTAACCCGCGCCCTCACACTTACGCTCCCCCTAAAGCGTTGTCGTACCCTCCCCTGGACCCTAAACCGTCCCCGTCCCCTAACCCTAACCCTAGCCCGAACCCTAACCCTAAACCTTCCCTGAAGCCTGACCCTCACCCGTCCCCTAATCCTAACCCGTACGCTAACACTAACCCGCGCCCTCACAAGTACGCTCCCCCTAAAGCGTTGTCGTACCCTCCCCTGGACCCCAAAGCGTCCCCGTCCCCTAACCCTAACCCTAGCAAGAACCCTAAGCCTAACCATTCCCCGAAGCCTGACCCTCACCCGTCCCCTAATCCTCACCCGTACGCTAACACTAACCCGCGCCCTGACACGTACGCTCCCCCTAAAGCGTTGTCGTACCCTCCCCTGGACCCTAAACTGTCCCCGTCCCCTAACCCTAACCCTAGCCCGAACCCTAACCCTAACCCTTCTCCGAAGCCTGACCCTCACCCAACCCCTAATCCTAACACGTACGCTAACACTATCCCGCGCCCTCACGCGTACGCTCCCCCTAAAGAGTTGTCGTACCCTCCCCTGGACCCTAAACCGTCCCCATCCCCTAACTCTAACCCTAGCCCGAACCCTAACCCTAACCCTTCCCCGAAGCCTGACCCTCACACGTCCCCTAATCCTCACTCGTACGCTAACACTAACACACGCCCTAACAAGTACGCTCCCCCTAAAGCGTTGTCGTACCCTCCCCTGGACCCTAAACCATCCCCGTCCCCTAACCCTAACCCTAGCCCGAACCCTAACCCTAACTCTTCCCCGCAGGCTGACCCTCACCCGTCCCCTAATCCTAACCCGTACGCTAACACTAACCCGCGCCCTCACACGTACGCTCCCCCTAAAGAGTTGTCGTACCCTCCCCTGGACCCTAAACCGTCCCTGTACCCTAACCCTAACCCTAGCCCGAACCCTAACCCTAACACATCCCCGAAGCCTGACCCTCACCCGTCCCCTAATCCTAACCCATACGCTAACACTAACCAGCGCCCTCACACGTACGCTCCCCCTAAAGCGTTGTCGTACCCTCCCCTGGACCCTAAACTGTACCCGTCACCTAACCCTAACCCTTCCCCGAAGCCTGACCCTCACCCGTCCCCTAATCCTAACACGTACGCTAACACTTACCCGCGCCCTCACACGTACGCTCCCCCTAAAGCGTTGTCGTACCCTCCCCTGGACCCTAAACCGTCCCCGTCCCCTAACACTAACCCTAGCCCGAACCCTAACCCTAACGCTTCCCCGAAGCCTGACCCTCACCCGTCCCCTAATCCTAACCCGTACGCTAACACTAACCCACGCCCTCACACGTACGCTCCCCCTAAAGCGTTGTCGTACCCTCCCCTGGACCCTAAACCGTCCCCGTCCCCTAACCCTAACCCTAGCCCGAACCCTAACCCTAACCCTTCCCCGAAGCCTGACCCTCACCGGTCCCCTAATCCTAACCCGTACGCTAACACTAACCCACGCCCTCACACGTACGCTCCCCCTAAAGCGTTGTCGTACCCTCCCCTGGACCCTAAACCGTCCCCATCCCCTAACCCTAACCCTAGCCCGAACCCTAACCCTAACCCTTCCCCGAAGCCTGACCCTCACCCGTCCCCTAATCCTAACCCGTACGCTAACACTAACCCGCGCCCTCACAAGTACGCTCCCCCTAAAGCGTTGTCGTACCCTCCCCTGGACCCCAAACCGTCCCCGTCCCCTAACCCTAACCCTAGCAAGAACCCTAAGCCTAACCATTCCCCGAAGACTGACCCTCACCCGTCCCCTAATCCTCACCCGTACGCTAACACTAACCCGCGCCCTCACACGTACGCTCCCCCTAAAGCGTTGTCGTACCCTCCCCTGGACCCTAAACTGTCCCCGTCCCCTAACCCTAACCCTAGCCCGAACCCTAACCCTAACCCTTCCCCGAAGCCTGACCCCCACCCGTCCCCTAATCCTAACCCGTACGCTAACACTAACCCGCGCCCTCACACGTACGCTCCCACTAAAGCGTTGTCGTACCCTCCCCTGGACCCTAAACCGTCCCTGTACCCTAACCCTAACCCTAGCCCGAACCCTAACCCTAACACTTCCCCGAAGCCTGACCCTCACCTGTCCCCTAATCCTAACCCATACGCTAACACTAACCCGCGCCCTCACACGTACGCTCCCCCTAAAGCGTTGTCGTACCCTCCCCGGGACCCAAAACCGTCCCCGTACCCTAACCCTAACCCTAGTAAGAACCCTAACCCTAACCCTTCCCCGAAGCCTGACCCTCACCTGTCCCCTAATCCTAACCCGTACGCTAACACTAACACGCGCCCTAACACGTACGCTCCCCCTAAAGCGTTGTCGTACCCTCCCCGGAACCCTAAACCGTCCCCGTCCCCTAACCCTAACCCTAGCCGGAACCCTAAACCTAAACCTTCCCCGAAGCCTGACCCTCACCCGTCCCCTAATCCTCACCCGTACACTAACACTAACCCACGCCCTCACACGTACGCTCCCCCTAAAGCGTTGTCGTACCCTCCCCTGGACCCTAAACCGTCCCCGTCCCCTAACCCTAACCATAGCCCGAAACCTAACCCTAACCCTTCCCCGAAGCCTGACCCTCACCCGTCCCCTAATCCTCACTCGTACGCTAACACTAACACACGCCCTAACAAGTACGCTCGCCGTAAAGCATTGTCGTACCCTCCCCTGAACCCTAAACCGTCCCCGTCCCCTAACCCTAACCCTAGCACGAATCCTAACCCTAACCCTTCCCCGAAGCCTGGCCCTCACCCATCACCTAATCCTCACTCGTACGCTAACACTAACACGCGCCCTAACACGTACGCTCCCCCTAAAGCTTTGTCGTACCCTCCCCTGGACCCTAAACCGTCCCTGTCCCCTAACCCTAACCCTAGCCGGAATCCTAACCCTAGACCTTCCCCGAAGCCTGACCCTCACCCGTCCCCTAATCCTAAGCCGTACGCTAACACTAACCCGTGCCCTCACACTTACGCTCCCCCTAAAGCGTTGTCGTACCCTCCCCTGGACCCTAAACCATCCCCGTTCCCTAACCCTAACCCTAGCCCGAACCCTAACCCTAACCCTTCCCCGAAGCCTGACCCTCACGTGTCCCGTAATCCTAACCCGTACGCTAACACTAACCCGCGCCCTCACACGTACGCTCCCCCTAAAGCGTTGTCGTACCCTCCCCTGGACCCCAAACCGTCCCCGTCCCCTAACCCTAACCCTAGCAAGAACCCTAAGCCTAACCATTCCCCGAAGCCTGACCCTCACCCGTCCCATAATCCTCACCCGTACGCTAACACTAACCCGCGCCCTCACACGTACGCTCCCCCTAAAGCGTTGTCGTACCCTCCCCTGGACCCTAAACTGTCCCCGTCCCCTAACCCTAACCCTAGCCCGAACCCTAACCCTAACCCTTCCCCGAAGCCTGACCCTCACCCGTCCCCTAATCCTCACTCGTACGCTAACACTAACACACGCCCTAACAAGTACGCTCCACCTAAAGCGTTATCGTACCCTCCCCTGGACCCTAAACCGTCCCCGTCCCCAACCCAAACCCTAGCCCGAACTCTAACCCTAACCCTTCCCCGAAGCCTGACACTCACCCGTCCCCTAATCCTAACACGTACGCTAACACTAACCCACAACCTCACACGTACGCTCCCCCTAAAGCGTTGTCGTACCCTCCCCTGGACCCTAAACCGTCCCCGTCCCCTAACCCTAACCCTAGCCCGAACCCTAACCCTAACCCTTCCTCGAAGCCTGACCCTCACCCGTCCCCTAATCCTAAACCGTACGCTAACACTAACCCGCACCCTCACACGTACGCTCCCCCTAAAGCGTTGTCGTACCCTCACCTAGACCCAAAACCGTCCCCGTACCCTAACCCTAACCCTAGCATGAACCCTAACCCTAACAATTCCCCGAAGCCTGACCCTCACCTGTCCCCTAATCCTCACCCGTACGCTAACACTAACCCGCGCCCTCACACGTACGCTCCCCCTAAAGCGTTGTCGTACCCTCCCCTGGACCCTAAACTGTCCCCGTCCCCTAACCCTAACCCTAGCCCGAACCCTAACCCTAACCCTTCCCCGTAGCCTGACCCTCACCCGTCCCCTAATCCTAACCCGTACGCTAACACTAACCCGCGCCCTCACACGTACGCTCCCCCTAAAGCGTTGTCGTACCCTCCCCTGGACCCTAAACCGTCCCCGTCCCCAACCCTAACCCTAGTCCGAATCCTAACCCTAACACTTCCCCGAAGCCTGACCCTCACCCGTCCCCTAATCCTAACCCGTACGCTAACACTAACCCGCGCCCTCACACGTACGCTCCCCCTAAAGCGTTGTCGTACCCTCCCCTGGACCCTAAACCGTCCCCGTCCCCAACCCTAACCCTACCCCGAACCCTAACCCTAACCCTTCCCCGAAGCCTGACCCTCACCCGTCCCCTAATCCTAACCCGTACGCTAACACTAACCCGCGCACTCACACGTACGCTCCCCCTAAAGCGTTGTCCTACCCTCCCATGGACCCTAAACCGTCCCCATCCCCTAACCCTTACCCTAGCCCGAACCCTAACCCTAACCCTTCCCTGAAGCCTGACCCTCACCCGTCGCATAATCCTAACCCGTACGCTAACACCTACCCACGCCCTCACATGTACGCTGCCCCTAAAGCGTTGTCGTACCCTCCCCTGGACCACAAATCGTCCCCGTCCCCTAACCCTACCCCTAGCCCGAACCCTAACCCTAACCATTCCCCGAAACCTGACCCTCACCCGTCCCCTAATCCTAACCCGTACGCTAACACTAACCCGCGCCCTCACACGTACGCTACCCCTAAAGCGTTGTCGTACCCTCCCCTGGACCCTAAACCGTCCCCGTCCCCTAACACTAACCCTAGCCCGAACCCTAACCCTAACCCTTCCCCGAAGCCTGACCCTCACTCGTCCCCTAATCCTAACCCGTACGCTAACACTAACCCGCGCCCTCACACGTACACTCCCCCTAAAGCGTTGTCGTACCCTCCCCTGGACCCTAAACCGTCCCCGTCCCCTAACACTAACCCTAGCCCGAACCCTAACCCTAACCCTTCCCCGAAGCCTGACCCTCACCCGTCCCCTAATCCTAACCCGTACGCTAACACTAACCCGCGCCCTGAAACGTACGCTCCCCCTAAAGCGTTGTCGTACCCTCCCCTGGACCCTAAACCGTCCCCGTCCCCTAACCCTAACCCTAGCCCCAACCCTAACCCTAACCCTTCCCCGAAGCCTGACCCTCACCCGTCCCCTAATCCTAACCCGTACGCTAACACTAACCCGTGCCCTCACTCGTACGCTCCCCCTAAAGCGTTGTCGTACCCTCCCCTGGACCCTAAACCGTCCCCGTACCCAACCGTAACCCTAGCCCGAACCCTAACCCTAACCCTTCCCCGAAGGCTGAACCTCACCCGTCCCCTAATCCTCACCCGTATGCTAACAGTAACCCGCGCCCTCACACGTACGCTCCCCCTAAAGCATTGTCGTACCCTCCCCTGGACCCTAAACCGTCCCCGTTCCCTAACCCTAACCCTAGCCCGAACCCTAACCCTAACCCTTCCCCGAAGCCTGACCCTCACCCGTCCCCTAATCCTCACCCGTACGCTAACACTAACCCGCGCCCTCACACGTACGCTCCCCCTAAAGCGTTGTCGTACCCTCCCCTGGACCCTAAACCGTCCCCGTCCCCTAACCCTAACCCTAGCCCGAACCCTAACCCTAACCCTTCCCCGAAGCCTGACCCTCACCCGTCCCCTAATCCTAAGCCGTACGCTAACACTAACCCGCGCCCTCACGCGTACGCTCCCCCTAAAGCGTTGTCGTACCCTCCCATGGACCCTAAACCGTCCCCGTCCCATAACCCTAATCCTAGCCCGAATCCTAACCCTAACACTTCCCCGAAGCCTGACCCTCACCCGTCCCCTAATCCTAATCCGTACGCTAACACTAACCCGCGCCCTCACACGTACGCTCCCCATAAAGCGTTGTCGTACCCTCCCCTGGACCCTAAACCGTCCCCGTCCCCTAACCCTAACCCTAGCCCGAACCCTAACCCTAACACTTCCCCGAAGCCTGACCCTCACCCGTCCCCTAATCCTCACTCGTACACTAACACTAACCCGCGCCCTCACACGTACGCTCCCCCTAAAGCGTTGTCGTACCCTCCCCTGGACCCCAAACCGTCCCTGTCCCCTAACACTAACCCTAGCCCGAACCCTAACCCTAACCATTCCCCGAAGCCTGACCCTCACCCGTCCCCTAATCCTAACCCGTACGCTAACACTAACCCGCGCCCTCACACGTACACTCCCCCTAAAGCGTTGTCGTTCCCTCCCCTGAACCCTAAACCATCCCCCTCCCCTAATCCTAACCCTAGCCCGAACCCTAACCCTAACCCTGCCCCGAAGCCTGACCCTCACCCGTCCCCTAATCCTAACCCGTACGCTAACACTAACCCGCGCCCTCACACGTACGCTCCCCCTAAAGCGTTGTCGTACCCTCCCCTGGACCCTAAACCGTTCCCGTCCCCTAACCCTAACCCTAGTCCGAACCCTAACCCTAACCCTTCCCCGAAGCCTGACCCTCACCCGTCCACTAATCCTAACCCGTACGCTAACACTAACCCGCGCCCTCTCACGTACGCTCCCACTAAAGCGTTGTCGTACCCTCCCCTGGACCCTAAACCGTCCCCGTCCCCAACCCTAACCCTACCCCGAACCCTAACCCTAACCCTTCCCCGAAGCCTGACCCTCACCCGTCCCCTAATCCTAACCCGTACGCTAACACTAACCCGCGCACTCACACGTACGCTCCCCCTAAAGCGTTGTCGTACCCTCCCCTGGACCCTAAACCGTCCCCGTCCCCTAACCCTAACCCTAGCCCGAACCCTAACCCTAACCCTTCCCTGAAGCCTGACCCTCACCCGTCCCCTAATCCTAACACGTACGCTAACACTAAACCGCGCCCTCACACGTACGATCCCACTAAAGCGTTGTCGTACCCTCTCCTGGACCCTAAACCGTTCCCGTCCCCTAACCCTAACCCTAGCCCGAACCCTAACCCTAACCCTTCCCCGAAGCCTGACCCTCACCCGTCCCCTAATCCTAACCCGTACGCTAACACTAACCTGCGCCCTCACACGTACGCTCACCCTAAAGCGTTGTCGTACCCTCCCCTGGACCCTAAACCGTCCCCGTCCCCTAACACTAACCCTAGCCCGAACCCTAACCCTAACCCTTCCCCGAAGCCTGACCCTCACCCGTCCCCTAAACCTAACCCGTACGCTAACACTAACCCGCGCCCTCAAACGTACGCTCCCCCTAAAGCGTTGTCGTACCCTCCCCTGGACCCTAAACCGTCCCCGTCCCCTAACCCTAACCCTAGCCCGAACCCTAAACCTAACCCTTCCCCGAAGCCTGACCCTCACCCGTCCCCTAATCCTAACCCGTACGCTAACACTAACCCGTGCCCTCACACGTACGCTCCCCCGAAAGCGTTGTCGTACCCTCCCCTGGACACTAAACCGTCCCCGTCCCCTAACCCTAACCCTAGCCCGAACCCTAACCCTAAGCCTTCCCCGAATCCTAACCCTAACGTGTCCCCTAATCCTCACCCGTACGCTAACAGTAACCCGCGCTCTCTCACGTACGCTCCCCCTAAAGCGTTGTCGTACCCTCCCCTGGACCCTAAACCGTCCCCGTCCCCTAACCCTAAACCTAGCCCGAACCCTAACCCTAAACCTTCCCCGAAGCCTGACCCTCACCCGTCCCCTAATCCTAACCCGTACGCTAACACTAACCCACGCCCTCACACGTACGCTCCCCCTAAAGCGTTGTCGTACCCTCCCCTGAACCCTAAACCGTCCCCGTCCCCTAACCCTAACCCTAGCCCGAACCCTAACCCTAACCCATCCCCGAAGAATGACCCTCACCCATTCACTGATCCTCACCCGTACGCTAACACTAACCCCTGCCCTCACACGTACGCTCCCCCTAAAGCGTTGTCGTACCCTCCCCTGGACCCTAAACCGTCCCCGTCCCCAACCCTAACCCTAGCCCGAACCCTAACCCTAACCCTTCCCCGAAGACTGACCCTCACCGGTCCCCTGAGCCTAACACGTACGCTAACACTAACCCGCGCCCTCACACGTACGCTGCCCCTAAAGCGTTGTCGTACACTCCCCTGGACCCTAAACCGTCCCCGTCCCCTAACCCTAACCCTAGCCCGAACCCTAAACCTAACCCTTCCCCGAAGTCTGACCCTCACCCGTCCCCTAATCCTAACCCGTACGCTAACACTAACCCACGCCCTCACGCGTACGCTCCCCCTAAAGCGTTGTCGTACCGTCCCCTGGACCCTAAACCGTCCCCGTCCCCTAACCCTAACCCTAGCCCGAACCCTAACCCTAAACCTTCCCCGAAGCCTGACCCTCACCCGTCCCCTAATCCTAACCCGTACGCTAACACTAACCCGCGCCCTCATACGTACGCTCCCCCTAAAGCGTTGTCGTACCCTCCCCTGGACCCTAAACCGTCCCCGTTCCCTAACCCTAACCCTAGCCTGATCCCTAACCCTAACCCTTCCCCGAAGCCTGACCCTCACCCGTCCCCTAATCCTCACCCGTACGCTAACACTAACCCCCGCCCTCACACGTACGCTCCCCCTAAAGCGTTGTCGTACCCTCCCCTGGACCCTAAACCGTCCCCGTCCCCTAACACTAACCCTAGCCCGAACCCTAACCCTAACCCTTCCCCGAAGCCTGACCCTCACCGGTCCCCTAATCCTAACCCGTACGCTAACACTAACCCGCGCCCTCACACTTACGCTCCCCCTAAAGCGTTGTCGTACCCTCCCCTGGACCCTAAACCGTCCCCGTCCCCTAACCCTAACCCTAGCCCGAACCCTAACCCTAAACCTTCCCTGAAGCCTGACCCTCACCCGTCCCCTAATCCTAACCCGTACGCTAACACTAACCCGCGCCCTCACAAGTACGCTCCCCCTAAAGCGTTGTCGTACCCTCCCCTGGACCCCAAAGCGTCCCCGTCCCCTAACCCTAACCCTAGCAAGAACCCTAAGCCTAACCATTCCCCGAAGCCTGACCCTCACCCGTCCCCTAATCCTCACCCGTACGCTAACACTAACCCGCGCCCTGACACGTACGCTCCCCCTAAAGCGTTGTCGTACCCTCCCCTGGACCCTAAACTGTCCCCGTCCCCTAACCCTAACCCTAGCCCGAACCCTAACCCTAACCCTTCTCCGAAGCCTGACCCTCACCCAACCCCTAATCCTAACACGTACGCTAACACTATCCCGCGCCCTCACGCGTACGCTCCCCCTAAAGAGTTGTCGTACCCTCCCCTGGACCCTAAACCGTCCCCATCCCCTAACTCTAACCCTAGCCCGAACCCTAACCCTAACCCTTCCCCGAAGCCTGACCCTCACACGTCCCCTAATCCTCACTCGTACGCTAACACTAACACACGCCCTAACAAGTACGCTCCCCCTAAAGCGTTGTCGTACCCTCCCCTGGACCCTAAACCATCCCCGTCCCCTAACCCTAACCCTAGCCCGAACCCTAACCCTAACTCTTCCCCGCAGGCTGACCCTCACCCGTCCCCTAATCCTAACCCGTACGCTAACACTAACCCGCGCCCTCACACGTACGCTCCCCCTAAAGAGTTGTCGTACCCTCACCTGGACCCTAAACCGTCCCTGTACCCTAACCCTAACCCTAGCCCGAACCCTAACCCTAACACATCCCCGAAGCCTGACCCTCACCCGTCCCCTAATCCTAACCCATACGCTAACACTAACCCGCGCCCTCACACGTACGCTCCCCCTAAAGCGTTGTCGTACCCTCCCCTGGACCCTAAACCGTACCCGTCACCTAACCCTAACCCTTCCCCGAAGCCTGACCCTCACCCGTCCCCTAATCCTAACACGTACGCTAACACTTACCCGCGCCCTCACACGTACGCTCCCCCTAAAGCGTTGTCGTACCCTCCCCTGGACCCTAAACCGTCCCCGTCCCCTAACACTAACCCTAGCCCGAACCCTAACCCTAACGCTTCCCCGAAGCCTGACCCTCACCCGTCCCCTAATCCTAACCCGTACGCTAACACTAACCCACGCCCTCACACGTACGCTCCCCCTAAAGCGTTGTCGTACCCTCCCCTGGACCCTAAACCGTCCCCGTCCCCTAACCCTAACCCTAGCCCGAACCCTAACCCTAACCCTTCCCCGAAGCCTGACCCTCACCGGTCCCCTAATCCTAACCCGTACGCTAACACTAACCCACGCCCTCACACGTACGCTCCCCCTAAAGCGTTGTCGTACCCTCCCCTGGACCCTAAACCGTCCCCATCCCCTAACCCTAACCCTAGCCCGAACCCTAACCCTAACCCTTCCCCGAAGCCTGACCCTCACCCGTCCCCTAATCCTAACCCGTACGCTAACACTAACCCGCGCCCTCACAAGTACGCTCCCCCTAAAGCGTTGTCGTACCCTCCCCTGGACCCCAAACCGTCCCCGTCCCCTAACCCTAACCCTAGCAAGAACCCTAAGCCTAACCATTCCCCGAAGCCTGACCCTCACCCGTCCCCTAATCCTCACCCGTACGCTAACACTAACCCGCGCCCTCACACGTACGCTCCCCCTAAAGCGTTGTCGTACCCTCCCCTGGACCCTAAACTGTCCCCGTCCCCTAACCCTAACCCTAGCCCGAACCCTAACCCTAACCCTTCCCCGAAGCCTGACCCCCACCCGTCCCCTAATCCTAACCCGTACGCTAACACTAACCCGCGCCCTCACACGTACGCTCCCACTAAAGCGTTGTCGTACCCTCCCCTGGACCCTAAACCGTCCCTGTACCCTAACCCTAACCCTAGCCCGAACCCTAACCCTAACACTTCCCCGAAGCCTGACCCTCACCTGTCCCCTAATCCTAACCCATACGCTAACACTAACCCGCGCCCTCACACGTACGCTCCCCCTAAAGCGTTGTCGTACCCTCCCCTGGACCCAAAACCGTCCCCGTACCCTAACCCTAACCCTAGTAAGAACCCTAACCCTAACCCTTCCCCGAAGCCTGACCCTCACCTGTCCCCTAATCCTAACCCGTACGCTAACACTAACACGCGCCCTAACACGTACGCTCCCCCTAAAGCGTTGTCGTACCCTCCCCGGAACCCTAAACCGTCCCCGTCCCCTAACCCTAACCCTAGCCGGAACCCTAAACCTAAACCTTCCCCGAAGCCTGACCCTCACCCGTCCCCTAATCCTCAACCGTACAATAACACTAACCCACGCCCTCACACGTACGCTCCCCCTAAAGCGTTGTCGTACCCTCCCCTGGACCCTAAACCGTCCCCGTCCCCTAACCCTAACCATAGCCCGAAACCTAACCCTAACCCTTCCCCGAAGCCTGACCCTCACCCGTCCCCTAATCCTCACTCGTACGCTAACACTAACACACGCCCTAACAAGTACGCTCGCCGTAAAGCATTGTCGTACCCTCCCCTGAACCCTAAACCGTCCCCGTCCCCTAACCCTAACCCTAGCACGAATCCTAACCCTAACCCTTCCCCGAAGCCTGACCCTCACCCATCACCTAATCCTCACTCGTACGCTAACACTAACACGCGCCCTAACACGTACGCTCCCCCTAAAGCTTTGTCGTACCCTCCCCTGGACCCTAAACCGTCCCTGTCCCCTAACCCTAACCCTAGCCGGAATCCTAACCCTAGACCTTCCCCGAAGCCTGACCCTCACCCGTCCCCTAATCCTAAGCCGTACGCTAACACTAACCCGTGCCCTCACACTTACGCTCCCCCTAAAGCGTTGTCGTACCCTCCCCTGGACCCTAAACCATCCCCGTTCCCTAACCCTAACCCTAGCCCGAACCCTAACCCTAACCCTTCCCCGAAGCCTGACCCTCACGTGTCCCGTAATCCTAACCCGTACGCTAACACTAACCCGCGCCCTCACAAGTACGCTCCCCCTAAAGCGTTGTCGTACCCTCCCCTGGACCCCAAATCGTCCCCGTCCCCTAACCCTGACCCTAGCAAGAACCCTAAGCCTAACCATTCCCCGAAGCCTGACCCTCACCCGTCCCATAATCCTCACCCGTACGCTAACACTAACCCGCGCCCTCACACGTACGCTCCCCCTAAAGCGTTGTCGTACCCTCCCCTGGACCCTAAACTGTCCCCGTCCCCTAACCCTAACCCTAGCCCGAACCCTAACCCTAACCCTTCCCCGAAGCCTGACCCTCACCCGTCCCCTAATCCTCACTCGTACGCTAACACTAACACACGCCCTAACAAGTACGCTCCACCTAAAGCGTTATCGTACCCTCCCCTGGACCCTAAACCGTCCCCGTCCCCAACCCAAACCCTAGCCCGAACTCTAACCCTAACCCTTCCCCGAAGCCTGACCCTCACCGGTCCCCTAATCCTAACACGTACGCTAACACTAACCCGTGCCCTCACACGTACGCTCCCCCTAAAGCGTTGTCGTACCCTCCCCTGGACCCTAAACCGTCCCCGTCCCCTAACCCTAACCCTAGCCCGAACCCTAACCCTAACCCTTCCCCGAAGCCTGACCCTCACCCGTCCCCTAATCCTAACCCGTACGCTAACACTAACCCGCGCCCTCACAAGTACGCTCCCCCTAAAGCGTTGTCGTACCCTCCCCTGGACCCCAAACCGTCCCCGTCCCCTAACCCTGACCCTAGCAAGAACCCTAAGCCTAACCATTCCCCGAAGCCTGACCCTCACCCGTCCCCTAATCCTCACCCGTACGCTAACACTAACCCGCGCCCTCACACGTACGCTCCCCCTAAAGCGTTGTCGTACCCTCCCCTGGACCCTAAACTGTCCCCGTCCCCTAACCCTAACCCTAGCCCGAACCCTAACCCTAACCCTTCTCCGAAGCCTGACCCTCACCCGACCCCTAATCCTAACACGTACGCTAACACTATCCCGCGCCCTCACGCGTACGCTCCCCCTAAAGAGTTGTCGTACCCTCCCCTGGACCCTAAACCGTCCCCGTCCCCGAAGCCTGACCCTCACCCGTCCCCTAATCCTCACTCGTACGCTAACACTAACACACGCCCTAACAAGTACGCTCCCCCTAAAGCGTTGTCGTACCCTCCCCTGGAGCCTAAACCGTCCCCGTCCCCAACCCAAACCCTAGCCCGAACTCTAACCCTAACCCTTCCCCGAAGCCTGACCCTCACCCGTCCCCTAATCCTAACACGTACGCTAACACTAACCCGCGCCCTCACACGTACGCTCCCCCTAAAGCGTTGTCGTACCTCCCCTGGACCCTAAACCGTCCCCGTCCCCAACACTAACCCTAGCCCGAACCCTAACCCTAACCCTTCCCCGAAGCCTGACCCTCACCCGTCCCCTAATCCTAACCCGTACGCTAACACTAACCCACAACCTCACACGTACGCTCCCCCTAAAGCGTTGTCGTACCCTCCCCTGGACCCTAAACCATCCCCGTCCCCTAACCCTAACCCTAGCCCGAACCCTAACCCTAACCCTTCCCCGAAGCCTGACCCCCACCCGTCCCCTAATCCTAACCCGTACGCTAACACTAACCCGCGCCCTCACACGTACGCTCCCCCTAAAGCGTTGTCGTACCCTCCCCTGGACCCTAATCCGTCCCCGTCCCCTAACCCTAACCATAGCCCGAAACCTAACCCTAACCCTTCCCCGAAGCCTGACCCTCACCCGTCCACTAATCCTCACTCGTACGCTAACACTAACACACGCCCTAACAAGTACGCTCCCCGTAAAGCATTGTCGTACCCTCCCCTGAACCCTAAACCGTCCCCGTCCCCTAACCCTAACCCTAGCCCGAACCCTAACCCTAACCCTTCCCCGAAGCCTGACCCTCACCCATCACCTAATCCTCACTCGTACGCTAACACTAACACGCGCCCTAACACGTACGTTCCCCCTAAAGCTTTGTCGTACCCTCCCCTGGACCCTAAACCGTCCCTGTCCCCTAACCCTAACCCTAGCCGGAACCCTAACCCTAGACCTTCCCCGAAGCCTGACCCTCACCCGTCCCCTAATCCTAAGCCGTACGCTAACACTAACCCGTGCCCTCACACTTACGCTCCCCCTAAAGCGTTGTCGTACCCTCCCCTGGACCCTAAACCATCCCCGTTCCCTAACCCTAACCCTAGCCCGAACCCTAACCCTAACCCTTCCCCGAAGCCTGACCCTCACCCGTCCCCTAATCCTAACCCGTACGCTAACACTAACCAGCGCCCTCATGCGTACGCTCCCCCTAAAGCGTTGTCGTACCCTACCCTGGACCCTAAACCGTCCCCGTCCCCTAAACCTAACCCTAGCCCGAACCCTAACCCTAACCCTTCCCCAAAGCCTGACCCTCACCCGTCCCCTAATCCTAACCCGTACGCTAACAATAAACCGCGCCCTCACACGTACGCTCCCCCTAAAGCGTTGTCGTACCCTCCCCTGGACCCTAAACCGTCCCCGTCCCCTAACCCTAACCCTAGCCCGAACCCTAACCCTAAACCTTCCCTGAAGCCTGACCCTCACCCGTCCCCTAATCCTAACCCGTACGCTAACACTAACCCGCGCCCTCACAAGTACGCTCCCCCTAAAGCGTTGTCGTACCCTCCCCTGGACCCCAAAGCGTCCCCGTCCCCTAACCCTAACCCTAGCAAGAACCCTAAGCCTAACCATTCCCCGAAGCCTGACCCTCACCCGTCCCCTAATCCTCACCCGTACGCTAACACTAACCCGCGCCCTGACACGTACGCTCCCCCTAAAGCGTTGTCGTACCCTCCCCTGGACCCTAAACTGTCCCCGTCCCCTAACCCTAACCCTAGCCCGAACCCTAACCCTAACCCTTCTCCGAAGCCTGACCCTCACCCAACCCCTAATCCTAACACGTACGCTAACACTATCCCGCGCCCTCACGCGTACGCTCCCCCTAAAGAGTTGTCGTACCCTCCCCTGGACCCTAAACCGTCCCCATCCCCTAACTCTAACCCTAGCCCGAACCCTAACCCTAACCCTTCCCCGAAGCCTGACCCTCACACGTCCCCTAATCCTCACTCGTACGCTAACACTAACACACGCCCTAACAAGTACGCTCCCCCTAAAGCGTTGTCGTACCCTCCCCTGGACCCTAAACCATCCCCGTCCCCTAACCCTAACCCTAGCCCGAACCCTAACCCTAACTCTTCCCCGCAGGCTGACCCTCACCCGTCCCCTAATCCTAACCCGTACGCTAACACTAACCCGCGCCCTCACACGTACGCTCCCCCTAAAGAGTTGTCGTACCCTCCCCTGGACCCTAAACCGTCCCTGTACCCTAACCCTAACCCTAGCCCGAACCCTAACCCTAACACATCCCCGAAGCCTGACCCTCACCCGTCCCCTAATCCTAACCCATACGCTAACACTAACCCGCGCCCTCACACGTACGCTCCCCCTAAAGCGTTGTCGTACCCTCCCCTGGACCCTAAACCGTACCCGTCACCTAACCCTAACCCTTCCCCGAAGCCTGACCCTCACCCGTCCCCTAATCCTAACACGTACGCTAACACTTACCCGCGCCATCACACGTACGCTCCCCCTAAAGCGTTGTCGTACCCTCCCCTGGACCCTAAACCGTCCCCGTCCCCTAACACTAACCCTAGCCCGAACCCTAACCCTAACGCTTCCCCGAAGCCTGACCCTCACCCGTCCCCTAATCCTAACCCGTACGCTAACACTAACCCACGCCCTCACACGTACGCTCCCCCTAAAGCGTTGTCGTACCCTCCCCTGGACCCTAAACCGTCCCCGTCCCCTAACCCTAACCCTAGCCCGAACCCTAACCCTAACCCTTCCCCGAAGCCTGACCCTCACCGGTCCCCTAATCCTAACCCGTACGCTAACACTAACCCACGCCCTCACACGTACGCTCCCCCTAAAGCGTTGTCGTACCCTCCCCTGGACCCTAAACCGTCCCCATCCCCTAACCCTAACCCTAGCCCGAACCCTAACCCTAACCCTTCCCCGAAGCCTGACCCTCACCCGTCCCCTAATCCTAACCCGTACGCTAACACTAACCCGCGCCCTCACAAGTACGCTCCCCCTAAAGCGTTGTCGTACCCTCCCCTGGACCCCAAACCGTCCCCGTCCCCTAACCCTAACCCTAGCAAGAACCCTAAGCCTAACCATTCCCCGAAGCCTGACCCTCACCCGTCCCCTAATCCTCACCCGTACGCTAACACTAACCCGCGCCCTCACACGTACGCTCCCCCTAAAGCGTTGTCGTACCCTCCCCTGGACCCTAAACTGTCCCCGTCCCCTAACCCTAACCCTAGCCCGAACCCTAACCCTAACCCTTCCCCGAAGCCTGACCCCCACCCGTCCCCTAATCCTAACCCGTACGCTAACACTAACCCGCGCCCTCACACGTACGCTCCCACTAAAGCGTTGTCGTACCCTCCCCTGGACCCTAAACCGTCCCTGTACCCTAACCCTAACCCTAGCCCGAACCCTAACCCTAACACTTCCCCGAAGCCTGACCCTCACCTGTCCCCTAATCCTAACCCATACGCTAACACTAACCCGCGCCCTCACACGTACGCTCCCCCTAAAGCGTTGTCGTACCCTCCCCTGGACCCAAAACCGTCCCCGTACCCTAACCCTAACCCTAGTAAGAACCCTAACCCTAACCCTTCCCCGAAGCCTGACCCTCACCTGTCCCCTAATCCTAACCCGTACGCTAACACTAACACGCGCCCTAACACGTACGCTCCCCCTAAAGCGTTGTCGTACCCTCCCCGGAACCCTAAACCGTCCCCGTCCCCTAACCCTAACCCTAGCCGGAACCCTAAACCTAAACCTTCCCCGAAGCCTGACCCTCACCCGTCCCCTAATCCTCACCCGTACACTAACACTAACCCACGCCCTCACACGTACGCTCCCCCTAAAGCGTTGTCGTACCCTCCCCTGGACCCTAAACCGTCCCCGTCCCCTAACCCTAACCATAGCCCGAAACCTAACCCTAACCCTTCCCCGAAGCCTGACCCTCACCCGTCCCCTAATCCTCACTCGTACGCTAACACTAACACACGCCCTAACAAGTACGCTCGCCGTAAAGCATTGTCGTACCCTCCCCTGAACCCTAAACCGTCCCCGTCCCCTAACCCTAACCCTAGCACGAATCCTAACCCTAACCCTTCCCCGAAGCCTGACCCTCACCCATCACCTAATCCTCACTCGTACGCTAACACTAACACGCGCCCTAACACGTACGCTCCCCCTAAAGCTTTGTCGTACCCTCCCCTGGACCCTAAACCGTCCCTGTCCCCTAACCCTAACCCTAGCCGGAATCCTAACCCTAGACCTTCCCCGAAGCCTGACCCTCACCCGTCCCCTAATCCTAAGCCGTACGCTAACACTAACCCGTGCCCTCACACTTACGCTCCCCCTAAAGCGTTGTCGTACCCTCCCCTGGACCCTAAACCATCCCCGTTCCCTAACCCTAACCCTAGCCCGAACCCTAACCCTAACCCTTCCCCGAAGCCTGACCCTCACGTGTCCCGTAATCCTAACCCGTACGCTAACACTAACCCGCGCCCTCACAAGTACGCTCCCCCTAAAGCGTTGTCGTACCCTCCCCTGGACCCCAAACCGTCCCCGTCCCCTAACCCTGACCCTAGCAAGAACCCTAAGCCTAACCATTCCCCGAAGCCTGACCCTCACCCGTCCCATAATCCTCACCCGTACGCTAACACTAACCCGCGCCCTCACACGTACGCTCCCCCTAAAGCGTTGTCGTACCCTCCCCTGGACCCTAAACTGTCCCCGTCCCCTAACCCTAACCCTAGCCCGAACCCTAACCCTAACCCTTCCCCGAAGCCTGACCCTCACCCGTCCCTTAATCCTCACTCGTACGCTAACACTAACACACGCCCTAACAAGTACGCTCCACCTAAAGCGTTATCGTACCCTCCCCTGGACCCTAAACCGTCCCCGTCCCCAACCCAAACCCTAGCCCGAACTCTAACCCTAACCCTTCCCCGAAGCCTGACACTCACCCGTCCCCTAATCCTAACACGTACGCTAACACTAACCCACAACCTCACACGTACGCTCCCCCTAAAGCGTTGTCGTACCCTCCCCTGGACCCTAAACCGTCCCCGTCCCCTAACCCTAACCCTAGCCCGAACCCTAACCCTAACCCTTCCTCGAAGCCTGACCCTCACCCGTCCCCTAATCCTAAACCGTACGCTAACACTAACCCGAACCCTCACACGTACGCTCCCCCTAAAGCGTTGTCGTACCCTCACCTAGACCCAAAACCGTCCCCGTACCCTAACCCTAACCCTAGCATGAACCCTAAACCTAACAATTCCCCGAAGCCTGACCCTCACCTGTCCCCTAATCCTCACCCGTACGCTAACACTAACCCGCGCCCTCACACGTACGCTCCCCCTAAAGCGTTGTCGTACCCTCCCCTGGACCCTAAACTGTCCCCGTCCCCTAACCCTAACCCTAGCCCGAACCCTAACCCTAACCCTTCCCCGTAGCCTGACCCTCACCCGTCCCCTAATCCTAACCCGTACGCTAACACTAACCCGCGCCCTCACACGTACGCTCCCCCTAAAGCGTTGTCGTACCCTCCCCTGGACCCTAAACCGTCCCCGTTCCCTAACCCTAACCCTAGCCTGAACCCTAACCCTAACCCTTCCCCGAAGCCTGACCCTCACCCGTCCCCTAATCCTCACCCGTACGCTAACACTAACCCCCGCCCTCACACGTACGCTCCCCCTAAAGCGTTGTCGTACCCTCCCCTGGACCCTAAACCGTCCCCGTCCCCTAACACTAACCCTAGCCCGAACCCTAACCCTAACCCTTCCCCGAAGCCTGACCCTCACCGGTCCCCTAATCCTAACACGTACGCTAACACTAACCCGCGCCCTCACACGTACGCTCCCCCTAAAGCGTTGTCGTACCCTCCCCTGGACCCTAAACCGTCCCCGTCCCCTAACCCTAACCCTAGCCCGAACCCTAACCCTAACCCTTCCCCGAAGCCTGACCCTCACCCGTCCCCTAATCCTAACCCGTACGCTAACACTAACCCGCGCCCTCACAAGTACGCTCCCCCTAAAGCGTTGTCGTACCCTCCCCTGGACCCCAAACCGTCCCCGTCCCCTAACCCTAACCCTAGCAAGAACCCTAAGCCTAACCATTCCCCGAAGCCTGACCCTCACCCGTCCCCTAATCCTCACCCGTACGCTAACACTAACCCGCGCCCTCACACGTACGCTCCCCCTAAAGCGTTGTCGTACCCTCCCCTGGACCCTAAACTGTCCCCGTCCCCTAACCCTAACCCTAGCCCGAACCCTAACCCTAACCCTTCTCCGAAGCCTGACCCTCACCCGACCCCTAATCCTAACACGTACGCTAACACTATCCCGCGCCCTCACGCGTACGCTCCCCCTAAAGAGTTGTCGTACCCTCCCCTGGACCCTAAACCGTCCCCGTCCCCTAACTCTAACCCTAGCCCGAACCCTAACCCTAACCCTTCCCCGAAGCCTGACCCTCACCCGTCCCCTAATCCTCACTCGTACGCTAACACTAACACACGCCCTAACAAGTACGCTCCCCCTAAAGCGTTGTCGTACCCTCCCCTGGAGCCTAAACCGTCCCCGTCCCCAACCCAAACCCTAGCCCGAACTCTAACCCTAACCCTTCCCCGAAGCCTGACCCTCACCCGTCCCCTAATCCTAACACGTACGCTAACACTAACCCGCGCCCTCACACGTACGCTCCCCCTAAAGCGTTGTCGTACCTCCCCTGGACCCTAAACCGTCCCCGTCCCCAACACTAACCCTAGCCCGAACCCTAACCCTAACCCTTCCCCGAAGCCTGACCCTCACCCGTCCCCTAATCCTAACCCGTACGCTAACACTAACCCACAACCTCACACGTACGCTCCCCCTAAAGCGTTGTCGTACCCTCCCCTGGACCCTAAACCATCCCCGTCCCCTAACCCTAACCCTAGCCCGAACCCTAACCCTAACCCTTCCCCGAAGCCTGACCCCCACCCGTCCCCTAATCCTAACCCGTACGCTAACACTAACCCGCGCCCTCACACGTACGCTCCCCCTAAAGCGTTGTCGTACCCTCCCCTGGACCCTAAACCGTCCCTGTACCCTAACCCTAACCCTAGCCCGAACCCTAACCCTAACACTTCCCCGAAGCCTGACCCTCACCCGTCCCCTAATCGTAACCCATACGCTAACACTAACCCGCGCCCTCACACGTACGCTCCCCCTAAAGCGTTGTCGTACCCTCCCCTGGACCCTAAACCGTCCCCGTCCCCTAAACATAACCATAGCCCGAAACCTAACCCTAACCCTTCCCCGAAGCCTGACCCTCACCCGTCCACTAATCCTCACTCGTACGCTAACACTAACACACGCCCTAACAAGTACGCTCCCCGTAAAGCATTGTCGTACCCTCCCCTGAACCCTAAACCGTCCCCGTCCCCTAACCCTAACCCTAGCCCGAACCCTAACCCTAACCCTTCCCCGAAGCCTGACCCTCACCCATCACCTAATCCTCACTCGTACGCTAACACTAACACGCGCCCTAACACGTACGCTCCCCCTAAAGCTTTGTCGTACCCTCCCCTGGACCCTAAACCGTCCCTGTCCCCTAACCCTAACCCTAGCCGGAACCCTAACCCTAGACCTTCCCCGAAGCCTGACCCTCACCCGTCCCCTAATCCTAAGCCGTACGCTAACACTAACCCGTGCCCTCACACTTACGCTCCCCCTAAAGCGTTGTCGTACCCTCCCCTGGACCCTAAACCATCCCCGTTCCCTAACCCTAACCCTAGCCCGAACCCTAACCCTAACCCTTCCCCGAAGCCTGACCCTCACCCGTCCCCTAATCCTAACCCGTACGCTAACACTAACCAGCGCCCTCATGCGTACGCTCCCCCTAAAGCGTTGTCGTACCCTACCCTGGACCCTAAACCGTCCCCGTCCCCTAAACCTAACCCTAGCCCGAACCCTAACCCTAACCCTTCCCCGAAGCCTGACCCTCACCCGTCCCCTAATCCTAACCCGTACGCTAACAATAACCCGCGCCCTCACACGTACGCTCCCCCTAAAGCGTTGTCGTACCCTCCCCTGGACCCTAAACTGTCCCCGTCCCCTAAACCTAACCCTAGCCCGAACCCTAACCCTAACCCTTCCCTGAAGCCTGACCCTCTCCCGTCCCCTAATCCTAACCCGTACGCTAACACTAACCCGCGCCCTCACGCGTACGCTCCCCCTAAAGCGTTGTCGTACCCTCCCCTGGACCCTAAACCGTCCCCGTCCCCTAACCCTAACCCTAACCCTAACCCGAACCCTAACCCTAACGCTTCCCCAAAACCTGACCCTCACCCGTCCCCTAATCCTAAACCGTTCGCTAACAGTAACCCGCGCCCTCACACGTACGCTCCCCCTAAAGCGTTGTCGTACCCTACCCTGGACCCTAAACCGTCCCCGTCCCCTAACCCTAACCCTAGCCCGAACCCTAAACCTAAACCTTCCCCCAAGCCTAACCCTCACCCGTCCCCTAATCCTAACCCGTACGCTAACACTAACCCGCGCCCTCACACGTACGCTCCCCCTAATGCGCTGTCGTACCCTCCCCTGGACCCTAAACCATCCCCGTCCCCTAACCATAACCCTAGCCCGAACCTTAACCCTAACACTTCCCCGAAGGCTGACCCTCACCCGTCCCCTAATCCTCACCCGTACGCTAACACTAACCCACGCCCTCACACGTACGCTCCCCCTAAAGCGTTGTCGTACCCTCCCCTGGACCCTAAACCGTCCCCGTCCCCAACCCTAACCCTAGCCCGAACCCTAACCCTAACCCTTCCCCGAAGCCTGACACTCACCAATCCCCTAATCCTCACCCGTACGCTAACACTAACCCGCGCCCTCACACGTACGCTCCCCCTAAAGCGTTGTCGTACCCTCCCCTGGACCCTAAACCGTCCCCGTCCCCTAACACTAACCGTAGCCCGAACCCTAACCCTAACCCTTCCCCGAAGCCTGACCCTCACCCGTCCCCTAATCCTAACCCGTACGCTAACACTAACCCACGCCCTCACACGTACGCTCCCCCTAAAGCGTTGTCGTACCCTCCCCTGGACCCTAAACCGTCCCCGTCCCCTAACCCTAACCCTAGCCCGAACCCTAACCCTATCCCTTCCCCGAAGCCTGACCCTCACCCGTCCCCTAATCCTAACCCGTACGCTAACACTAACCCGCGCCCTCACGCGTACGCTCCCCCTAAAGCGTTGTCGTACCCTCCCATGGACCCTAAACCGTCCCCGTCCCCTAACCCTAACCCTAGCCCGAATCCTAACCCTAACACTTCCCCGAAGCCTGACCCTCACCCGTCCCCTAATCCTAACCCGTACGCTAACACTAACCCGCGCCCTCACACGTACGATCCCCATAAAGCGTTGTCATACCCTCCCCTGGACCCTAAACCGTCCCCGTCCCCTAACCCTAACCCTAGCCCTAACCCTAACCCTAACCCTACCCCGAAGCCAGACCCTCACCCGTCCCCTAATCCTCACCCGTACACTAACACTAACGCGCGCCCTCACACGTACGCTCCCCCTAAAGCGTTGTCGTACCCTCCCCTGGACCCTAAACCGTCCCCGTCCCCTAACCCTAACCCTAGCCCGAACCCTAACCTAACCCTTCCCCGAAGCCTGATCCTCACCGGTCCTCTAATCCTAACCCGTACGGTAACACTAACTCGCGCCCTCACACGTACGCTCCCCCTAAAGCATTGTCGTACCCTCCCCTGGACCCTAAACCGTCCCCGTCCCCTAACCCTAACCCTAGCCCGAACCCTAACCCTTACCCTTCCCCGAAGCCTGACCCTCACCCGTCCCATAATCCTAACCCGTACGCTAACACTAACCCGCGCCCTCACGCGTACGCTCCCCCTAAAGCGTTGTCGTACCCTCCCCTGGACCCTAAACCGTCCCCGTCCCCTAACCCTAACCCTAGCCCAAATCCTAACCCTAACCCTTCCCCGAAGCCTGACCCTCACCCGTCCCCTAATCCTAACACGTACGCTAACACTAACCCGCGCCCTCACGCGTACGCTCCCCCTAAAGCGTTGTCGTACCCTCCCCTGGACCCTAAACCGTCCCCGTCCCCTAACCCTAACCCTAGCCCGAACCCTAACCCTAACCCTTCCCCGAAGCCTGACCCTCACCGGTCCCCTAATCCTAACCCGTACGCTAACACTAACCCGCGCCCTCACACGTACGCTCCCCCTAAAGCGTTGTCGTACCCTCCCCTGGACCCTAAACTGTCCCCGTACCCAACCGTAACCCTAGCCCGAACCCTAACCCTAACACTTCGCCGAAGCCTGACCCTCACCCGTCTCTTAATCCTAATCCGTACGCTAACACTAACCCGCGACCTCACACGTACGCTCCCCCTAAAGCGTTGTCGTACCCTCCCCTGTACCCTAAACTGTCCCCGTTCCCTAACCCTAACCCTAACCCGAACCCTAACCCTAACCCTTCCCCGAAGCCTGACCCTCACCCGTCCCCTAATCCTCACCCGTACGCTAACACTAACCCGCACCCTCACACGTACGCTCCCCCTAAAGCGTTGTCGTACCCTCCCCTGGTCCCTAAACCGTCCCCGTCCCCTAACCCTAACCCTAGCCCGAACCCTAACCCTAACCCTTCCCCGAAGCCTGACCCTCACCCGTCCCCTAATCCTAAACCGTACGCTAACAGTAACCCGCGCCCTCACACGTACGCTTCCCCTAAAGCGTTGTCGTACCCTCCCCTGGACCCTAAACCGTCCCCGTCCCCTAACCCTAACCCTAGCCCGAACCCTAATCCTAAACCATCCCCGAAGCCTGACCCTCACCCGTCCCCTAATCCTCACTCGTACGCTAACACTAACCCGCGCCCTCACACGTACGCTCCCCCTAAAGCGTTGTCGTACCCTCCACTGGATCCCAAACCGTCCCCGTCCCCTAACCCTAACCCTAACCCTAGCCCGAACCCTAACGCTAACGCTTCCCTGAAGCCTGACCCTCACACGTCCCCTAATCCTAAACCGTAAGCTAACACTAACCCGCGCCCTCACACGTACGCTTCCCCTAAAGCGTTGTCGTACCCTCCCCTGGACCCTAAACCGTCCCCGTCCCCTAACCCTAACCCTAACCCTAGCCCGAACCCTAACCCTAACGCTTCCCCGAAGCCTGACCCTCACCCGTCCCCTAATCCTAAACCGTACGCTAACAGTAACCCGCGCCCTCACACGTACGCTTCCCCTAAAGCGTTGTCGTACCCTCCCCTGGACCCTAAACCGTCCCCGTCCCCTAACCCTAACCCTAGCCCGAACCCTAATCCTAAACCATCCCCGAAGCCTGACCCTCTCCCGTCCCCTAATCCTCACTCGTACGCTAACACTAACCCGTGCCCTCACACGTACGCTCCCCCTAAAGCGTTGTCGTACCCTCCCCTGGACCCTAAACCGTCCCCGTCCCCTAACCCTAACCCAGGCCCGAACCCTAAACCTAAACATTCCCCGAAGCCTAACCCTCACCCGTCCCCTAATCCTAACCCGTACGCTAACACTAACCCGCGCCCTCACACGTACGCTCCCCCTAAAGCGTTGTCATACCCTCCCCTGCACCCTAAACCGTCCCCGTCCCCTAACCCTAACCCTAGCCCGAAACTTAACCCTAACACTTCCCCGAAGGCTGACCCTCACCCGTCCCCTAATCCTCACCCGTACGCTAACACTAACCCGCGCCCTCACACGTACACTCCCCCTAAAGCGTTGTCGTACCCTCCCCTGGACCCTAAACCGTCCCCGTCCCCAACCCTAACCCTAGCCCGAACCCTAACCCTAACCCTTCCCCGAAGCCTGACACTCACCAATCCCCTAATCCTCACCCGTACGCTAACACTAACACGCGCCCTCACACGTACGCTCCCCCTAAAGCGTTGTCGTACCCTCCCCTGGACCCTAAACCGTACCCGTCACCTAACCCTAACCCTTCCCCGAAGCCTGACCCTCACCCGTCCCCTAATCCTAACACGTACGCTAACACTAACCCACGCCCTCACACGTACGCTCCCCCTAAAGCGTTGTCGTACACTCCCATGGACCCTAAACCGTCCCCGTCCCCTAACCCTAACCCTAGCCCGAACCCTAACCCTAACCCTTCCCCGAAGCCTGACCCTCACCCGTCCCCTAATCCTAACCCGTACGCTAACACTAACCCACGCCCTCACGCGTACGCTCCCCCTAAAGCGTTGTCGTACCCTCCCCTGGACCCTAAACCGTCCCCGTCCCCTAACCCTAACCCTAGCCCGAACCCTAACCCTAAACCTTCCCCGAAGCCTGACCCTCACCCGTCCCCTAATCCTAACCCGTACGCTAACACTAACCCGCGCCCTCACACGTACGCTCCCCCTAAAGCGTTGTCGTACCCTCCCCTGGACCCTAAACCGTCCCCGTTCCCTAACCCTAACCCTAGCCTGAACCCTAACCCTAACCCTTCCCCGAAGCCTGACCCTCACCCGTCCCCTAATCCTCACCCGTACGCTAACACTAACCCCCGCCCTCACACGTACGCTCCCCCTAAAGCGTTAACGTACCCTCCCCTGGACCCTAAACCGTCCCCGTCCCCTAACACTAACCCTAGCCCGAACCCTAACCCTAACCCTTCCCCGAAGCCTGACCCTCAGCGGTCCCCTAATCCTAACCCGTACGCTAACACTAACCCGCGCCCTCACACGTACGCTCCCCCTAAAGCGTTGTCGTACCCTCCCCTGGACCCTAAACCGTCCCCGTCCCCTAACCGTAACCCTAGCCCGAACCCTAACCCTAACCCTTCCCCGAAGCCTGACCCTCACCCGTCCCCTAATCCTCACTCGTACGCTAACACTAACACACGCCCTAACAAGTACGCTCCCCCTAAAGCGTTGTCGTACCCTCCCCTGGAGCCTAAACCGTCCCCGTCCCCAACCCAAACCCTAGCCCGAACTCTAACCCTAACCCTTCCCCGAAGCCTGACCCTCACCCGTCCCCTAATCCTAACACGTACGCTAACACTAACCCGCGCCCTCACACGTACGCTCCCCCTAAAGCGTTGTCGTACCTCCCCTGGACCCTAAACCGTCCCCGTCCCCAACACTAACCCTAGCCCGAACCCTAACCCTAACCCTTCCTCGAAGCCTGAACCTCACCCGTCCCCTAATCCTAACCCGTACGCTAACACTAACCCACAACCTCACACGTACGCTCCCCCTAAAGCGTTGTCGTACCCTCCCCTGGACCCTAAACCATCCCCGTCCCCTAACCCTAACCCTAGCCCGAACCCTAACCCTAACCCTTCCCCGAAGCCTGACCCCCACCCGTCCCCTAATCCTAACCCGTACGCTAACACTAACCCGCGCCCTCACACGTACGCTCCCCCTAAAGCGTTGTCGTACCCTCCCCTGGACCCTAAACCGTCCCTGTACCCTAACCCTAACCCTAGCCCGAACCCTAACCCTAACACTTCCCCGAAGCCTGACCCTCACCCGTCCCCTAATCCTAACCCATACGCTAACACTAACCCGCGCCCTCACACGTACGCTCCCCCTAAAGCGTTGTCGTACCCTCCCCTGGACCCAAAACCGTCCCCGTACCCTAACCCTAACCCTAGCAAGAACCCTAACCCTAACCCTTCCCCGAAGCCTGACCCTCACCTGTCCCCTAATCCTAACCCGTACGCTAACACGAACACGCGCCCTAACACGTACGCTCCCCCTAATGCGTTGTCGTACCCTCCCCGGAACCCTAAACCGTCCCCGTCCCCTAACCCTAACCCTAGCCGGAACCCTAAACCTAAACCTTCCCCGAAGCCTGACCCTCACCCGTCCCCTAATCCTCACCCGTACGCTAACACTAACCCGCGCCCTCACACGTACGCTCCCCCTAAAGCGTTGTCGTACCCTCCCCTGGACCCTAAACCGTCCCCGTCCCCTAACCCTAACCATAGCCCGAACCCTAACCTAACACTTCCCCGAAGCCTGACCCTCACCCGTCCCCTAATCCTCACTCGTACGCTAACACTAACACACGCCCTAACAAGTACGCTCCCCGTAAAGCATTGTCGTACCCTCCCCTGAACCCTAAACCGTCCCCGTCCCCTAACCCTAACCCTAGCCCGAACCCTAACCCTAACCCTTCCCCGAAGCCTGACCCTCACCCGTCCCCTAATCCTAACCCGTACGCTAACACTAACCAGCGCCCTCATGCGTACGCTCCCCCTAAAGCGTTGTCGTACCCTCCCCTGGACCCTAAACCGTCCCCGTCCCCTAAACCTAACCCTAGCCCGAACCCTAACCCTAACCCTTCCCCGAAGCCTGACCCTCACCCGTCCCCTAATCCTAACCCGTACGCTAACACTAACCCGCGCCCTCACACGTACGCTCCCCCTAAAGCGTTGTCGTACCCTCCCCTGGACCCTAAACTGTCCCCGTCCCCTAAACCTAACCCTAGCCCGAACCCTAACCCTAACCCTTCCCCGAAGCCTGACCCTCTCCCGTCCCCTAATCCTAACCCGTAAGCTAACACTAACCCGCGCCCTCACGCGTACGCTCCCCTTAAAGCGTTGTCGTACCCTCCCCTGGACCCTAAACCGTCCCCGTCCCCTAACCCTAACCCTAACCCTAACCCGAACCCTAACCCTAACGCTTCCCCGAAACCTGACCCTCACCCGTCCCCTAATCCTAAACCGTTCGCTAACAGTAACCCGCGCCCTCACACGTACGCTCCCCCTAAAGCGTTGTCGTACCCTACCCTGGACCCTAAACCGTCCCCGTCCCCTAACCCTAACCCTAGCCCGAACCCTAAACCTAAACCTTCCCCCAAGCCTAACCCTCACCCGTCCCCTAATCCTAACCCGTACGCTAACACTAACCCGCGCCCTCACACGTACGCTCCCCCTAATGCGTTGTCGTACACTCCCCTGGACCCTAAACCATCCCCGTCCCCTAACCATAACCCTAGCCCGAACCTTAACCCTAACACTTCCCCGAAGGCTGACCCTCACCCGTCCCCTAATCCTCACCCGTACGCTAACACTAACACACGCCCTCACACGTACGCTCCCCCTAAAGCGTTGTCGTACCCTCCCCTGGACCCTAAACCGTCCCCGTCCCCAACCCTAACCCTAGCCCGAACCCTAACCCTAACCCTTCCCCGAAGCCTGACACTCACCAATCCCCTAATCCTCACCCGTACGCTAACACTAACCCGCGCCCTCACACGTACGCTCCCCCTAAAGCGTTGTCGTACCCTCCCCTGGACCCTAAACCGTCCCCGTCCCCTAACACTAACCGTAGCCCGAACCCTAACCCTAACCCTTCCCCGAAGCCTGACCCTCACCCGTCCCCTAATCCTAACCCGTACGCTAACACTAACCCACGCCCTCACACGTACGCTCCCCCTAAAGCGTTGTCGTACCCTCCCCTGGACCCTAAACCGTCCCCGTCCCCTAACCCTAACCCTAGCCCGAACCCTAACCCTATCCCTTCCCCGAAGCCTGACCCTCACCCGTCCCCTAATCCTAACCTGTACGCTAACACTAACCCGCGCCCTCACGCGTACGCTCCCCCTAAAGCGTTGTCGTACCCTCCCATGGACCCTAAACCGTCCCCGTCCCCTAACCCTAACCCTAGCCCGAATCCTAACCCTAACACTTCCCCGAAGCCTGACCCTCACCCGTCCCCTAATCCTAACCCGTACGCTAACACTAACCCGCGCCCTCACACGTACGATCCCCATAAAGCGTTGTCATACCCTCCCCTGGACCCTAAACCGTCCCCGTCCCCTAACCCTAACCCTAGCCCGAACCCTAACCCTAACCCTACCCCGAAGCCTGACCCTCACCCGTCCCCTAATCCTCACCCGTACGCTAACACTAACGCGCGCCCTCACACGTACGCTCCCCCTAAAGCGTTGTCGTACCCTCCCCTGGACCCTAAACTGTTCCCGTCCCCTAAACCTAACCCTAGTCCGAACCCTAACCCTAACCCTTCCCCGAAGCCTGACCCTCACCCGTCCCCTAATCCTAACCCGTACGCTAACACTAACCCGCGTCCTCACATGTACGCTCCCCCTAATGCATTATCGTACCCTCCCCTGGACCCTAAACCGTCCCCGTACCCAACCGTAACCCTAGCCCGAACCCTAACCCTAACTCTTCCCCGAAGCCTGATCCTCACCCGTCTCCTAATCCTAACCCGTACGCTAACACTAACCCGCGCCCTCACACGTACGCTCCCCCTAAAGCGTTGTCGTACCCTCCCCTGGACCCTAAACCATCCCCGTCCCCTAACCATAACCCTAGCCCGAACCTTAACCCTAACACTTCCCCGAAGGCTGACCCTCACCCGTCCCCTAATCCTCACCCGTACGCTAACACTAACCCGCGCCCTCACACGTACGCTCCCCCTAAAGCGTTGTCGTACCCTCCCCTGGACCCTAAACCGTCCCCGTCCCCAACCCTAACCCTAGCCCGAACCCTAACCCTAACCCTTCCCCGAAGCCTGACACTCACCAATCCCCTAATCCTCACCCGTACGCTAACACTAACCCGTGCCCTCACACGTACGCTCCCCCTAAAGCGTTGTCGTACCCTCCCCTGGACCCTAAACTGTCCCCGTACCCAAACGTAACCCTAGCCCGAACCCTAACCCTAACACTTCGCCGAAGCCTGACCCTCACCCGTCTCTTAATCCTAATCCGTACGCTAACACTAACCCGCGACCTCACACGTACGCTCCCCCTAAAGCGTTGTCGTACCCTCCCCTGTACCCTAAACTGTCCCCGTTCCCTAACCCTAACCCTAACCCGAACCCTAACCATAACCCTTCCCCGAAGCCTGACCCTCACCCGTCCCCTAATCCTCACCCGTACGCTAACACTAACCCGCACCCTCACACGTACGCTCCCCCTAAAGCGTTGTCGTACCCTCCCCTGGTCCCTAAACCGTCCCCGTCCCCTAACCCTAACCCTAGCCCGAACCCTAACCCTAACCCTTCCCCAAAGCCTGACCCTCACCCGTCCCCTAATCCTAAACCGTACGCTAACAGTAACCCGCGCCCTCACACGTACGCTTCCCCTAAAGCGTTGTCGTACCCTCCCCTGGACCCTAAACCGTCCCCGTCCCCTAACCCTAACCCTAGCCCGAACCCTAATCCTAAACCATCCCCGAAGCCTGACCCTCACCCGTCCCCTAATCCTCACTCGTACGCTAACACTAACCCGCGCCCTCACACGTACGCTCCCCCTAAAGCGTTGTCGTACCCTCCCCTGGATCCCAAACCGTCCCCGTCCCCTAACCCTAACCCTAACCCTAGCCCGAACCCTAACGCTAACGCTTCCCTGAAGCCTGACCCTCACACGTCCCCTAATCCTAAACCGTACGCTAACACTAACCCGCGCCCTCACACGTACGCTTCCCCTAAAGCGTTGTCGTACCCTCCCCTGGACCCTAAACCGTCCCCGTCCCCTAACCCTAACCCTAACCCTAGCCCGAACCCTAACCCTAACGCTTCCCCGAAGCCTGACCCTCACCCGTCCCCTAATCCTAAACCGTACGCTAACAGTAACCCGCGCCCTCACACGTACGCTTCCCCTAAAGCGTTGTCGTACCCTCCCCTGGACCCTAAACCGTCCCCGTCCCCTAACCCTAACCCTAGCCCGAACCCTAATCCTAAACCATCCCCGAAGCCTGACCCTCTCCCATCCCCTAATCCTCACTCGTACGCTAACACTAACCCGTGCCCTCACACGTACGCTCCCCCTAAAGCGTTGTCGTACCCTCCCCTGGACCCTAAACCGTCCCCGTCCCCTAACCCTAACCCAGGCCCGAACCCTAAACCTAAACCTTCCCCGAAGCCTAACCCTCACCCGTCCCCTAATCCTAACCCGTACACTAACACTAACCCGCGCCCTCACACGTACGCTCCCCCTAAAGCGTTGTCGTACCCTCCCCTGCACCCTAAACCGTCCCCGTCCCCTAACCCTAACCCTAGCCCGAAACTTAACCCTAACACTTCCCCGAAGGCTGACCCTCACCCGTCCCCTAATCCTCACCCGTACGCTAACACTAACCCGCGCCCTCACACGTACACTCCCCCTAAAGCGTTGTCATACCCTCCCCTGGACCCTAAACCGTCCCCGTCCCCAACCCTAACCCTAGCCCGAACCCTAACCCTAACCCTTCCCCGAAGCCTGACACTCACCAATCCCCTAATCCTCACCCGTACGCTAACACTAACACGCGCCCTCACACGTACGCTCCCCCTAAAGCGTTGTCGTACCCTCCCCTGGACCCTAAACCGTCTCCATCCCCTAAAACTAACCGTAGCCCGAACCCTAACCCTAACCCTTCCCCGAAGCCTGACCCTCACCCGTCCCCTAATCCTAACCCGTACGCTAACACTAACCCAAGCCCTCACACGTACGCTCCCCCTAAAGCGTTGTCGTACCCTCCCCTGGACCCTAAACCGTACCCGTCACCTAACCCTAACCCTTCCCCGAAGCCTGACCCTCACCCGTCCCCTAATCCTAACACGTACGCTAACACTAACCCACGCCCTCACACGTACGCTCCCCCTAAAGCGTTGTCGTACCCTCCCATGGACCCTAAACCGTCCCCGTCCCCTAACCCTAACCCTAGCCCGAACCCTAACCCTAACCCTTCCCCGAAGCCTGACCCTCACCCGTCCCCTAATCCTAACCCGTACGCTAACACTAACCCACGCCCTCACGCGTACGCTCCCCCTAAAGCGTTGTCGTACCCTCCCCTGGACCCTAAACCGTCCCCGTCCCCTAACCCTAACCCTAGCCCGAACCCTAACCCTAAACCTTCCCCGAAGCCTGACCCTCACCCGTCCCCTAATCCTAACCCGTACGCTAACACTAACCCGCGCCCTCACACCTACGCTCCCCCTAAAGCGTTGTCGTACCCTCCCCTGGACCCTAAACCGTCCCCGTTCCCTAACCCTAACCCTAGCCTGAACCCTAACCCTAACCCTTCCCCGAAGCCTGACCCTCACCCGTCCCCTAATCCTCACCCGTACGCTAACACTAACCCCCGCCCTCACACGTACGCTCCCCCTAAAGCGTTGTCGTACCCTCCCCTGGACCCTAAACCGTCCCCGTCCCCTAACACTAACCCTAGCCCGAACCCTAACCCTAACCCTTCCCCGAAGCCTGACCCTCAGCGGTCCCCTAATTCTAACCCGTACGCTAACACTAACCCGCGCCCTCACACGTACGCTCCCCCTAAAGCGTTGTCGTACCCTCCCCTGGACCCTAAACCGTCCCCGTCCCCTAACCCTAACCCTAGCCCGAACCCTAACCCTAACACTTCCCCGAAGCCTGACCCTCACCCGTCCCCTAATCCTCACTCGTACGCTAACACTAACACACGCCCTAACAAGTACGCTCCCCCTAAAGCGTTGTCGTACCCTCCCCTGGAGCCTAAACCGTCCCCGTCCCCAACCCAAACCCTAGCCCGAACTCTAACCCTAACCCTTCCCCGAAGCCTGACCCTCACCCGTCCCCTAATCCTAACACGTACGCTAACACTAACCCGCGCCCTCACACGTACGCTCCCCCTAAAGCGTTGTCGTACCTCCCCTGGACCCTAAACCGTCCCCGTCCCCAACACTAACCCTAGCCCGAACCCTAACCCTAACCCTTCCTCGAAGCCTGAACCTCACCCGTCCCCTAATCCTAACCCGTACGCTAACACTAACCCACAACCTCACACGTACGCTCCCCCTAAAGCGTTGTCGTACCCTCCCCTGGACCCTAAACCATCCCCGTCCCCTAACCCTAACCCTAGCCCGAACCCTAACCCTAACCCTTCCCCGAAGCCTGACCCCCACCCGTCCCCTAATCCTAACACGTACGCTAACACTAACCCGCGCCCTCACACGTACGCTCCCCCTAAAGCGTTGTCGTACCCTCCCCTGGACCCTAAACCGTCCCTGTACCCTAACCCTAACCCTAGCCCGAACCCTAACCCTAACACTTCCCCGAAGCCTGACCCTCACCCGTCCCCTAATCCTAACCCATACGCTAACACTAACCCGCGCACTCACACGTACGCTCCCCCTAAAGCGTTGTCGTACCCTCCCCTGGACCCAAAACCGTCCCCGTACCCTAACCCTAACCCTAGCAAGAACCCTAACCCTAAACCTTCCCCGAAGCCTGACCCTCACCTGTCCCCTAATCCTAACCCGTACGCTAACACTAACACGCGCCCTAACACGTACGCTCCCCCTAAAGCGTTGTCGTACCCTCCCCGGAACCCTAAACCGTCCCCGTCCCCTAACCCTAACCCTAGCCGGAACCCTAAACCTAAACCTTCCCCGAAGCCTGACCCTCACCCGTCCCCTAATCCTCACCCGTACGCTAACACTAACCCGCGCCCTCACACGTACGCTCCCCCTAAAGCGTTGTCGTACCCTCCCCTGGACCCTAAACCGTCCTCGTCCCCTAACCCTAACCATAGCCCGAACCCTAACCCTAACACTTCCCCGAAGCCTGACCCTCACCCGTCCCCTAATCCTCACTCGTACGCTAACACTAACACACGCCCTAACAAGTACGCTCCCCGTAAAGCATTGTCGTACCCTACCCTGAACCCTAAACCGTCCCCGTCCCCTAACCCTAACCCTAGCCCGAACCCTAACCCTAACCCTTCCCCGAAGCCTGACCCTCACCCATCACCTAATCCTCACTCGTACGCTAACACTAACACGTGCCCTAACACGTACGCTCCCCCTAAAGCTTTGTCGTACCCTCCCCTGGACCCTAAACCGTCCCTGTCCCCTAACCCTAACCCTAGCCGGAACCCTAACCCTAGACCTTCCCCGAAGCCTGACCCTCACCCGTCCCCTAATCCTAAGCCGTACGCTAACACTAACCCGTGCCCTCACACTTACGCTCCCCCTAAAGCGTTGTCGTACCCTCCCCTGGACCCTAAACCATCCCCGTTCCCTAACCCTAACCCTAGCCCGAACCCTAACCCTAACCCTTCCCCGAAGCCTGACCCTCACCCGTCCCCTAATCCTCACCCGTACGCTAACACTAACCCGCGCCCTCACACGTACGCTCCCCCTAAAGCGTTGTCGTACCCTCCCCTGGACCCTAAACTGTCCCCGTCCCCTAACCCTAACCCTAGCCCGAACCCTAACCCTAACCCTTCCCCGAAGCCTGACCCTCACCCGTCCCCTAATCCTAACCCGTACGCTAACACTAACCAGCGCCCTCATGCGTACGCTCCCCCTAAAGCGTTGTCGTACCCTCCCCTGGACCCTAAACCGTCCCCGTCCCCTAAACCTAACCCTAGCCCGAACCCTAACCCTAACCCTTCCCCGAAGCCTGACCCTCACCCGTCCCCTAATCCTAACCCGTACGCTAACACTAACCCGCGCCCTCACACGTACGCTCCCCCTAAAGCGTTGTCGTACCCTCCCCTGGACCCTAAACTGTCCCCGTCCCCTAACCCTAACCCTAGCCCGAACCCTAACCCTAACCCTTCCCCGAAGCCTGACCCTCTCCCGTCCCCTAATCCTAACCCGTACGCTAACACTAACCCGTGCCCTCACGCGTACGCTCCCCCTAAAGCGTTGTCGTACCCTCCCCTGGACCCTAAACCGTCCCCGTCCCCTAACCCTAACCCTAACCCTAACCCGAACCCTAACCCTAACGCTTCCCTGAAACCTGACCCTCACCCGTCCCCTAATCCTAAACCGTTCGCTAACAGTAACCCGCGCCCTCACACGTACGCTCCCCCTAAAGCGTTGTCGTACCCTCCCCTGGACCCTAAACCGTCCCCGTCCCCTAACCCTAACCCTAGCCCGAACCCTAAACTTAAACCTTCCCCCAAGCCTAACCCTCACCCGTCCCCTAATCCTAACCCGTACGCTAACACTAACCCGCGCCCTCACACGTACGCTCCCCCTAATGCGTTGTCGTACCCTCCCCTGGACCCTAAACCGTCCCCGTCCCCTAACCATAACCCTAGCCGGAACCTTAACCCTAACACTTCCCCGAAGGCTGACCCTCACCCGTCCCCTAATCCTCACCCGTACGCTAACACTAACCCGCGCCCTCACACGTACGCTCCCCCTAAAGCGTTGTCGTACCCTCCCCTGGACCCTAAACCGTCCCCGTCCCCTAACCATAACCCTAGCCCGAACCTTAACCCTAACACTTCCCCGAAGGCTGACCCTCACCCGTCCCCTAATCCTCACCCGTACGCTAACAGTAACCCGCGCCCTCACACGTACGCTCCCCCTAAAGCGTTGTCGTACCCTCCCCTGGACCCTAAACCGTCCCCGTCCCCTAACCATAACCCTAGCCCGAACCTTAACCCTAACACTTCCCCGAAGGCTGACCCTCACCCGTCCCCTAATCCTCACCCGTACGCTAACACTAACCCGCGCCCTCACACGTACGCTCCCCCTAAAGCGTTGTCGTACCCTCCCCTGGACCCTAAACTGTCCCCGTCCCCTAAACCTAACCCTAGCCCGAACCCTAACCCTAACCCTTCCCCGAAGCCTGACCCTCACCCGTCCCCTAATCCTAACCCGTACGCTAACACTAACCAGCGCCCTCATGCGTACGCTCCCCCTAAAGCGTTGTCGTACCCTCCCCTGGACCCTAAACCGTCCCCGTCCCCTAAACCTAACCCTAGCCCGAACCCTAACCCTAACCCTTCCCCGAAGCCTGACCCTCACCCGTCCCCTAATCCTAACCCGTACGCTAACACTAACCCGCGCCCTCACACGTACGCTCCCCCTAAAGCGTTGTCGTACCCTCCCCTGGACCCTAAACTGTCCCCGTCCCCTAACCCTAACCCTAGCCCGAACCCTAACCCTAACCCTTCCCCGAAGCCTGACCCTCTCCCGTCCCCTAATCCTAACCCGTACGCTAACACTAACCCGCGCCCTCACGCGTACGCTCCCCCTAAAGCGTTGTCGTACCCTCCCCTGGACCCTAAACTGTCCCCGTCCCCTAACCCTAACCCTAGCCCGAACCCTAACCCTAACCCTTCCCCGAAGCCTGACCCTCTCCCGTCCCCTAATCCTAACCCGTACGCTAACACTAACCCGTGCCCTCACGCGTACGCTCCCCCTAAAGCGTTGTCGTACCCTCCCCTGGACCCTAAACCGTCCCCGTCCCCTAACCCTAACCCTAACCCTAACCCGAACCCTAACCCTAACGCTTCCCTGAAACCTGACCCTCACCCGTCCCCTAATCCTAAACCGTTCGCTAACAGTAACCCGCGCCCTCACACGTACGCTCCCCCTAAAGCGTTGTCGTACCCTCCCCTGGACCCTAAACCGTCCCCGTCCCCTAACCCTAACCCTAGCCCGAACCCTAAACTTAAACCTTCCCCCAAGCCTAACCCTCACCCGTCCCCTAATCCTAACCCGTACGCTAACACTAACCCGCGCCCTCACACGTACGCTCCCCCTAATGCGTTGTCGTACCCTCCCCTGGACCCTAAACCGTCCCCGTCCCCTAACCATAACCCTAGCCGGAACCTTAACCCTAACACTTCCCCGAAGGCTGACCCTCACCCGTCCCCTAATCCTCACCCGTACGCTAACACTAACCCGCGCCCTCACACGTACGCTCCCCCTAAAGCGTTGTCGTACCCTCCCCTGGACCCTAAACCGTCCCCGTCCCCTAACCATAACCCTAGCCCGAACCTTAACCCTAACACTTCCCCGAAGGCTGACCCTCACCCGTCCCCTAATCCTCACCCGTACGCTAACAGTAACCCGCGCCCTCACACGTACGCTCCCCCTAAAGCGTTGTCGTACCCTCCCCTGGACCCTAAACCGTCCCCGTCCCCTAACCATAACCCTAGCCCGAACCTTAACCCTAACACTTCCCCGAAGGCTGACCCTCACCCGTCCCCTAATCCTCACCCGTACGCTAACACTAACCCGCGCCCTCACACGTACGCTCCCCCTAAAGCGTTGTCGTACCGTCCCCTAGACCCTAAACTGTCCCCGTCCCCTAAACCTAACCCTAGCCCGAACCCTAACCCTAACCCTTCCCCGAAGCCTGACCCTCACCCGTCCCCTAATCCTAACCCGTACGCTAACACTAACCAGCGCCCTCATGCGTACGCTCCCCCTAAAGCGTTGTCGTACCCTCCCCTGGACCCTAAACCGTCCCCGTCCCCTAAACCTAACCCTAGCCCGAACCCTAACCCTAACCCTTCCCCGAAGCCTGACCCTCACCCGTCCCCTAATCCTAACCCGTACGCTAACACTAACCCGCGCCCTCACACGTACGCTCCCCCTAAAGCGTTGTCGTACCCTCCCCTGGACCCTAAACTGTCCCCGTCCCCTAACCCTAACCCTAGCCCGAACCCTAACCCTAACCCTTCCCCGAAGCCTGACCCTCTCCCGTCCCCTAATCCTAACCCGTACGCTAACACTAACCCGCGCCCTCACGCGTACGCTCCCCCTAAAGCGTTGTCGTACCCTCCCCTGGACCCTAAACCGTCCCCGTCCCCTAACCCTAACCCTAACCCTAACCCGAACCCTAACCCTAACGCTTCCCCGAAACCTGACCCTCACCCGTCCCCTAATCCTAAACCGTTCGCTAACAGTAACCCGCGCCCTCACACGTACGCTCCCCCTAAAGCGTTGTCGTACCCTCCCCTGGACCCTAAACCGTCCCCGTCCCCTAACCCTAACCCTAGCCCGAACCCTAAACCTAAACCTTCCCCCAATCCTAACCCTCACCCGTCCCCTAATCCTAACCCGTACGCTAACACTAACCCGCGCCCTCACACGTACGCTCCCCCTAATGCGTTGTCGTACCCTCCCCTGGACCCTAAACCGTCCCCGTCCCCTAAGCATAACCCTAGCCCGAACCTTAACCCTAACACTTCCCCGAAGGCTGACCCTCACCCGTCCCCTAATCCTCACCCGTACGCTAACACTAACCCGCGCCCTCACACGTACGCTCCCCCTAAAGCGTTGTCGTACCCTCCCCTGGACCCTAAACCGTCCCCGTCCCCAACCCTAACCCTAGCCCGAACCCTAACCCTAACCTTTCCCCGAAGCCTGACACTCACCAATCCCCTAATCCTCACCCGTACGCTAACACTAACCCGCGCCCTCACACGTACGCTCCCCCTAAAGCGTTGTCGTACCCTCCCCTGGACCCTAAACCGTCCCGTCACCTAACCCTAACCCTTCCCCGAAGCCTGACCCTCACCCGTCCCCAATCCTAACCCGTACGCTAACACTAACCCACGCCCTCACACGTACGCTCCCCCTAAAGCGTTGTCGTACCCTCCCCTGGACCCTAAACCGTCCCGTCACCTAACCCTAACCCTTCCCCGAAGCCTGACCCTCACCCGTCCCCTAATCCTAACACGTACGCTAACACTAACCTGCGCCCTCACACGTACGCTCCCCCTAAAGCGTTGTCGTACCCTCCCCTGGACCCTAAACCGTCCCCGTCCCCTAACCCTAACCCTAGCCCGAACCCTAACCCTAAACCTTCCCCGAAGCCTGACCCTCACCCGTCCCCTATTCCTAACCCGTACGCTAACACTAACCCGCGCCCTCACACGTACGCTCCCCCTAAAGCGTTGTCGTACCCTCCCCTGGACCCTAAACCGTCCCCGTCCCCTAACACTAACCCTAGCCCGAACCCTAACCCTAACGCTTCCCCGAAGCCTGACCCTCACCCGTCCCCTAATCCTAACCCGTACGCTAACACTAACCCACGCCCTCACACGTACGCTCCCCCTAAAGCGTTGTCGTACCCTCCCATGGACCCTAAACCGTCCCCGTCCCCTAACCCTAACCCTAGCCCGAACCCTAACCCTAACCCTTCCCCGAAGCCTGACACTCACCCGTCCCCTAATCCTAACCCGTACGCTAACACTAACCCGCGCCCTCACGCGTACACTCCCCCTAAAGCGTTGTCGTACCCTCCCCTGGACTCTAAACCGTCCCCGTCCCCTAACCCTAACCCTAACCCTAACCCGAACCCTAACCCTAACGCTTCCCCGAAACCTGACCCTCACCCGTCCCCTAATCCTAAACCGTTCGCTAACAGTAACCCGCGCCCTCACACGTACGCTCCCCCTAAAGCGTTGTCGTACCCTCCCCTGGACCCTAAACCGTCCCCGTCCCCTAACCCTAACCCTAGCCCGAACCCTAAACCTAAACCTTCCCCCAATCCTAACCCTCACCCGTCCCCTAATCCTAACCCGTACGCTAACACTAACCCGCGCCCTCACACGTACGCTCCCCCTAATGCGTTGTCGTACCCTCCCCTGGACCCTAAACCGTCCCCGTCCCCTAACCATAACCCTAGCCCGAACCTTAACCCTAACACTTCCCCGAAGGCTGACCCTCACCCGTCCCCTAATCCTCACCCGTACGCTAACACTAACCCGCGCCCTCACACGTACGCTCCCCCTAAAGCGTTGTCGTACCCTCCCCTGGACCCTAAACCGTCCCCGTCCCCAACCCTAACCCTAGCCCGAACCCTAACCCTAACCTTTCCCCGAAGCCTGACACTCACCAATCCCCTAATCCTCACCCGTACGCTAACACTAACCCGCGCCCTCACACGTACGCTCCCCCTAAAGCGTTGTCGTACCCTCCCCTGGACCCTAAACCGTCCCGTCACCTAACCCTAACCCTTCCCCGAAGCCTGACCCTCACCCGTCCCCTAATCCTAACCCGTACGCTAACACTAACCCACGCCCTCACACGTACGCTCCCCCTAAAGCGTTGTCGTACCCTCCCCTGGACCCTAAACCGTCCCGTCACCTAACCCTAACCCTTCCCCGAAGCCTGACCCTCACCCGTCCCCTAATCCTAACACGTACGCTAACACTAACCTGCGCCCTCACACGTACGCTCCCCCTAAAGCATTGTCGTACCCTCCCCTGGACCCTAAACCGTCCCCGTCCCCTAACCCTAACCCTAGCCCGAACCCTAACCCTAAACCTTCCCCGAAGCCTGACCCTCACCCGTCCCCTATTCCTAACCCGTACGCTAACACTAACCCGCGCCCTCACACGTACGCTCCCCCTAAAGCGTTGTCGTACCCTCCCCTGGACCCTAAACCGTCCCCGTCCCCTAACACTAACCCTAGCCCGAACCCTAACCCTAACGCTTCCCCGAAGCCTGACCCTCACCCGTCCCCTAATCCTAACCCGTACGCTAACACTAACCCACGCCCTCACACGTACGCTCCCCCTAAAGCGTTGTCGTACCCTCCCATGGACCCTAAACCGTCCCCGTCCCCTAACCCTAACCCTAGCCCGAACCCTAACCCTAACCCTTCCCCGTAGCCTGACACTCACCCGTCCCCTAATCCTAACCCGTACGCTAACACTAACCCGCGCCCTCACGCGTACACTCCCCCTAAAGCGTTGTCGTACCCTCCCCTGGACTCTAAACCGTCCCCGTCCCCTAACCCTAACCCTAGCCCGAACCCTAACCCTAAACCTTCCCCGAAGCCTGACCCTCACCCGTCCCCTAATCCTCACCCGTACGCTAACACTAACCCGTGCCCTCACACGTACGCTCCCCCTAAAGCGTTGTCGTACCCTCCCCAGGACCCTAGCCGTCCCCGTTCCCTAACCCTAACCCTAGCCTGAACCCTAACCCTAACCCTTCCCCGAAGCCTGACCCTCACCCTTCCCCTAATCCTCACCCGTACGCTAACACTAACCCCCGCCCTCACACGTACGCTCCCCCTAAAGCGTTGTCGTACCCTCCCCTGGACCCTAAACCGTCCCCGTCCCCTAACCCTAACCCTAGCCCAAACCCTAACCCTAACCCTTCCCCGAAGCCTGACCGTCACCTGTCCCCTAATCCTAACCCGTACGCTAAAACTAACCCGCGCCCACACAAGTACGCTCCCCCTAAAGCGTTGTCGTACCCTCCCCTGGACCCCAAACCGTCCCCGTCCCCTAACCCTAACCCTAGCAAGAACCCTAAGCCTAACCGTTCCCCGAAGCCTGACCCTCACCCGTCCCATAATCCTCACCCGTACGCTAACACTAACCCGCGCCCTCACACGTACGCTCCCCCTAATGCGTTGTCGTACCCTCCCCTGGACCCTAAACCGTCCCCGTCCCCTAACCATAACCCTAGCCGGAACCTTAACCCTAACACTTCCCCGAAGGCTGACACTCACCCGTCCCCTAATCCTCACCCGTACGCTAACACTAACCCGCGCCCTCACACGTACGCTCCCCCTAAAGCGTTGTCGTACCCTCCCCTGGACCCTAAACCGTCCCCGTCCCCTAACCATAACCCTAGCTCGAACCTTAACCCTAACACTTCCCCGAAGGCTGACCCTCACCCGTCCCCTAATCCTCACCCGTACGCTAACAGTAACCCGCGCCCTCACACGTACGCTCCCCCTAAAGCGTTGTCGTACCCTCCCCTGGACCCTAAACCGTCCCCGTCCCCTAACCATAACCCTAGCCCGAACCTTAACCCTAACACTTCCCCGAAGGCTGACCCTCACCCGTCCCCTAATCCTCACCCGTACGCTAACACTAACCCGCGCCCTCACACGTACGCTCCCCCTAAAGCGTTGTCGTACCCTCCCCTGGACCCTAAACCGTCCCCGTCCCCTAACCATAACCCTAGCCCGAACCTTAACCCTAACACTTCCCCGAAGGCTGACCCTCACCCGTCCCCTAATCCTCACCCGTACGCTAACACTAACCCGCGCCCTCACACGTACGCTCCCCCTAAAGCGTTGTCGTACCCTCCCCTGGACCCTAAACTGTCCCCGTCCCCTAAACCTAACCCTAGCCCGAACCCTAACCCTAACCCTTCCCCGAAGCCTGACCCTCACCCGTCCCCTAATCCTAACCCGTACGCTAACACTAACCAGCGCCCTCATGCGTACGCTCCCCCTAAAGCGTTGTCGTACCCTCCCCTGGACCCTAAACCGTCCCCGTCCCCTAAACCTAACCCTAGCCCGAACCCTAACCCTAACCCTTCCCCGAAGCCTGACCCTCACCCGTCCCCTAATCCTAACCCGTACGCTAACACTAACCCGCGCCCTCACACGTACGCTCCCCCTAAAGCGTTGTCGTACCCTCCCCTGGACCCTAAACTGTCCCCGTCCCCTAACCCTAACCCTAGCCCGAACCCTAACCCTAACCCTTCCCCGAAGCCTGACCCTCTCCCGTCCCCTAATCCTAACCCGTACGCTAACACTAACCCGCGCCCTCACGCGTACGCTCCCCCTAAAGCGTTGTCGTACCCTCCCCTGGACCCTAAACCGTCCCCGTCCCCTAACCCTAACCCTAACCCTAACCCGAACCCTAACCCTAACGCTTCCCCGAAACCTGACCCTCACCCGTCCCCTAATCCTAAACCGTTCGCTAACAGTAACCCGCGCCCTCACACGTACGCTCCCCCTAAAGCGTTGTCGTACCCTCCCCTGGACCCTAAACCGTCCCCGTCCCCTAACCCTAACCCTAGCCCGAACCCTAAACCTAAACCTTCCCCCAATCCTAACCCTCACCCGTCCCCTAATCCTAACCCGTACGCTAACACTAACCCGCGCCCTCACACGTACGCTCCCCCTAATGCGTTGTCGTACCCTCCCCTGGACCCTAAACCGTCCCCGTCCCCTAACCATAACCCTAGCCCGAACCTTAACCCTAAAACTTCCCCGAAGGCTGACCCTCACCCGTCCCCTAATCCTCACCCGTACGCTAACACTAACCCGCGCCCTCACACGTACGCTCCCCCTAAAGCGTTGTCGTACCCTCCCCTGGACCCTAAACCGTCCCCGTCCCCAACCCTAACCCTAGCCCGAACCCTAACCCTAACCTTTCCCCGAAGCCTGACACTCACCAATCCCCTAATCCTCACCCGTACGCTAACACTAACCCGCGCCCTCACACGTACGCTCCCCCTAAAGCGTTGTCGTACCCTCCCCTGGACCCTAAACCGTCCCGTCACCTAACCCTAACCCTTCCCCGAAGCCTGACCCTCACCCGTCCCCTAATCCTAACCCGTACGCTAACACTAACCCACGCCCTCACACGTACGCTCCCCCTAAAGCGTTGTCGTACCCTCCCCTGGACCCTAAACCGTCCCGTCACCTAACCCTAACCCTTCCCCGAAGCCTGACCCTCACCCGTCCCCTAATCCTAACACGTACGCTAACACTAACCTGCGCCCTCACACGTACGCTCCCCCTAAAGCGTTGTCGTACCCTCCCCTGGACCCTAAACCGTCCCCGTCCCCTAACCCTAACCCTAGCCCGAACCCTAACCCTAAACCTTCCCCGAAGCCTGACCCTCACCCGTCCCCTATTCCTAACCCGTACGCTAACACTAACCCGCGCCCTCACACGTACGCTCCCCCTAAAGCGTTGTCGTACCCTCCCCTGGACCCTAAACCGTCCCCGTCCCCTAACACTAACCCTAGCCCGAACCCTAACCCTAACGCTTCCCCGAAGCCTGACCCTCACCCGTCCCCTAATCCTAACCCGTACGCTAACACTAACCCACGCCCTCACACGTACGCTCCCCCTAAAGCGTTGTCGTACCCTCCCATGGACCCTAAACCGTCCCCGTCCCCTAACCCTAACCCTAGCCCGAACCCTAACCCTAACCCTTCCCCGAAGCCTGACACTCACCCGTCCCCTAATCCTAACCCGTACGCTAACACTAACCCGCGCCCTCACGCGTACACTCCCCCTAAAGCGTTGTCGTACCCTCCCCTGGACTCTAAACCGTCCCCGTCCCCTAACCCTAACCCTAACCCTAACCCGAACCCTAACCCTAACGCTTCCCCGAAACCTGACCCTCACCCGTCCCCTAATCCTAAACCGTTCGCTAACAGTAACCCGCGCCCTCACACGTACGCTCCCCCTAAAGCGTTGTCGTACCCTCCCCTGGACCCTAAACCGTCCCCGTCCCCTAACCCTAACCCTAGCCCGAACCCTAAACCTAAACCTTCCCCCAATCCTAACCCTCACCCGTCCCCTAATCCTAACCCGTACGCTAACACTAACCCGCGCCCTCACACGTACGCTCCCCCTAATGCGTTGTCGTACCCTCCCCTGGACCCTAAACCGTCCCCGTCCCCTAACCATAACCCTAGCCCGAACCTTAACCCTAACACTTCCCCGAAGGCTGACCCTCACCCGTCCCCTAATCCTCACCCGTACGCTAACACTAACCCGCGCCCTCACACGTACGCTCCCCCTAAAGCGTTGTCGTACCCTCCCCTGGACCCTAAACCGTCCCCGTCCCCAACCCTAACCCTAGCCCGAACCCTAACCCTAACCTTTCCCCGAAGCCTGACACTCACCAATCCCCTAATCCTCACCCGTACGCTAACACTAACCCGCGCCCTCACACGTACGCTCCCCCTAAAGCGTTGTCGTACCCTCCCCTGGACCCTAAACCGTCCCGTCACCTAACCCTAACCCTTCCCCGAAGCCTGACCCTCACCCGTCCCCTAATCCTAACCCGTACGCTAACACTAACCCACGCCCTCACACGTACGCTCCCCCTAAAGCGTTGTCGTACCCTCCCCTGGACCCTAAACCGTCCCCGTCCCCTAACCCTAACCCTAGCCCGAACCCTAACCCTAAACCTTCCCCGAAGCCTGACCCTCACCCGTCCCCTATTCCTAACCCGTACGCTAACACTAACCCGCGCCCTCACACGTACGCTCCCCCTAAAGCGTTGTCGTACCCTCCCCTGGACCCTAAACCGTCCCCGTCCCCTAACCCTAACCCTAGCCCGAACCCTAACCCTAACCCTTCCCCGAAGCCTGACACTCACCCGTCCCCTAATCCTAACCCGTACGCTAACACTAACCCGCGCCCTCACGCGTACACTCCCCCTAAAGCGTTGTCGTACCCTCCCCTGGACTCTAAACCGTCCCCGTCCCCTAACCCTAACCCTAGCCCGAACCCTAACCCTAAACCTTCCCCGAAGCCTGACCCTCACCCGTCCCCTAATCCTAACCCGTACGCTAACACTAACCCGTGCCCTCACACGTACGCTCCCCCTAAAGCGTTGTCGTACCCTCCCCAGGACCCTAAACCGTCCCCGTTCCCTAACCCTAACCCTAGCCTGAACCCTAACCCTAACCCTTCCCCGAAGCCTGACCCTCACCCTTCCCCTAATCCTCACCCGTACGCTAACACTAACCCCCGCCCTCACACGTACGCTCCCCCTAAAGCGTTGTCGTACCCTCCCCTGGACCCTAAACCGTCCCCGTCCCCTAACCCTAACCCTAGCCCAAACCCTAACCCTAACCCTTCCCCGAAGCCTGACCGTCACCCGTCCCCTAATCCTAACCCGTACGCTAAAACTAACCCGCGCCCACACAAGTACGCTCCCCCTAAAGCGTTGTCGTACCCTCCCCTGGACCCCAAACCGTCCCCGTCCCCTAACCCTAACCCTAGCAAGAACCCTAAGCCTAACCGTTCCCCGAAGCCTGACCCTCACCCGTCCCATAATCCTCACCCGTACGCTAACACTAACCCGCGCCCTCACACGTACGCTCCCCCTAAAGCGTTGTCGTACCCTCCCCTGGACCCTAAACTGTCCCCGTCCCCTAACCCTAACCCTAGCCCGAACCCTAACCGTAACCCTTCCCCGAAGCCTGACCCTCACCCGTCCCCTAATCCTAACCCGTACGCTAACACTAACACGCGCCCTAACACGTACGCTCCCCCTAAAGCGTTGTCGTACCCTCCCCTGAACCCTAAACCGTCCCCGTCCCCTAACCCTAACCCTAGCCGGAACCCTAACCCTAACCCTTCCCCGAAGCCTGACCCTCACCCGTCCCCTAATCCTCACTCGTACGCTAACACTAACACACGCCCTAACAAGTACGCTCCCCCTAAAGCGTTATCGTACCCTCCCCTGGACCCTAAACCGTCCCCGTCCCCAACCAAAACCCTAGCCCCAACTCTAACCCTAACCCTTCCCCGAAGCCTGACCCTCACCCGTCCCCTAATCCTAACACGTACGCTAACACTAACCAGCGCCCTCACACGTACGCTCCCCCTAAAGCGTTGTCGTACCTCCCCTGGACCCTAAACCGTCCCCGTCGCCAACACTAACCCTAGCCCGAACCCTAACCCTAACCCTTCCCCGAAGCCTGACCCTCACCCGTCCCCTAATCCTAACCCGTACGCTAACACTAACCCACAACCTCACACGTACGCTCCCCCTAAAGCGTTGTCGTACCCTCCCCTGGACCCTAAACCGTCTCCGTCCCCTAACCCTAACCCTAGCCCGAACCCTAACCCTAACCCTTCCTCGAAGCCTGACCCTCACCCGTCCCCTAATCCTAAACCGTACGCTAACACTAACCCGCACCCTCACACGTACGCTCCCCCTAAAGCGTTGTCGTACCCTCCCCTAGACCCAAAACCGTCCCCGTACCCTAACTCTAACCCTAGCATGAACCCTAACCCTAACAATTCCCCGAAGCCTGACCCTCACCTGTCCCCTAATCCTCACCCGTACGCTAACACTAACCCGCGCCCTCACACGTACGCTCCCCCTAAAGCGTTGTCGTACCCTCCCCTGGACCCTAAACTGTCCCCGTCCCCTAACCCTAACCCTAGCCCGAACCCTAACCCTAACCCTTCCCCGTAGCCTGACCCTCACCCGTCCCCTAATCCTAACCCGTACGCTAACACTAACTCGCGCCCTCACACGTACGCTCCCCCTAAAGCGTTGTCGTACCCTCCCCTGGACCCTAAACCGTCCCCGTCCCCTAACCCTAACCCTAGCCCGAACCCTAACCCTAACCCTTCCTCGAAGCCTGACCCGCACCCGTCCCCTAATCCTAAACCGTACGCTAACACTATCCCGCACCCTCACACGTACGCTCCCCCTAAAGCGTTGTCGTACCGTCCCCTAGACCCAAAACCGTCCCCGTACCCTAACCCTAACCCTAGCATGAACCCTAACCCTAACAATTGCCCGAAGCCTGACCCTCACCTGTCCCCTAATCCTCACCCGTACGCTAACACTAACCCGCGCCCTCACACGTACGCTCCCCCTAAAGCGTTGTCGTACCCTCCCCTGGACCCTAAACTGTCCCCGTCCCCTATCCCTAACCCTAGCCCGAACCCTAACCCTAACCCTTCCCCGTAGCCTGACCCTCACCCGTCCCCTAATCCTAACCCGTACGCTAACAATAACCCACGCCCTCACACGTACGCTCCCCCTACAGCGTTGTCGTACCCTCCCATGGACCCTAAACCGTCCCCGTCCCCTAACCCTAACCCTAGCCCGAACCCTAACCCTAACACTTCCCCGAAGCCTGACACTCACCCGTCCCCTAATCCTAACCCGTACGCTAACACTAACCCGCGCCCTCACGCGTACGCTCCCCCTAAAGCGTTGTCGTACCCTCCCCTGGACCCTAAACCATCCCCGTCCCCTAACCCTAACCCTAGCCTGAACCCTAACCCTAACCCTTCCCCGAAGCCTGACCCTCACCCGTCCCCTAATCCTCACCCGTACGCTAACACTAAACCCCGCCCTCACACCTACGCTCCCCCTAAAGCGTTGTCGTACCCTCCCCTGGACCCTAAACCGTCCCCGTCCCCTAAAACTAACCCTAGCCCGAACCCTAACCCTAACCCTTCCCCGAAGCCTGACCCTCACCGGTCCCCTAATCCTAACCCGTACGCTAACACTAACCCGCGCCCTCACACGTACGCTCCCCCTAAAGCGTTGTCGTACCCTCCCCTGGACCCTAAACCGTCCCCGTCCCCTAACCCTAACCCTAGCCCGAACCCTAACCCTAACCCTTCCCCGAAGCCTGACCCTCACCCGTCCCCTAATCCTAACCCGTACGCTAACACTAACCCGCGCCCTCACAAGTACGCTCCCCCTAAAGCGCTGTCGTACCCTCCACTGGACCCCAAACCGTCCCCGTCCCCTAACCCTAACCCTAGCAAGAACCCTAAGCCTAACCATTCCCCGAAGCCTGACCCTCACCCGTCCCCTAATCCTCACCCGTACGCTAACACTAACCCGCGCCCTCACACGTACGCTCCCCCTAAAGCGTTGTCGTACCCTCCCCTTTACCCTAAACTGTCCCCGTCCCCTAACCCTAACCCTAGCCCGAACCCTAACCCTAACCCTTCTCCGAAGCCTGACCCTCACCCGACCCCTAATCCTAACACGTACGCTAACACTATCCCGCGCCCTCACGCGTACGCTCCCCCTAAAGCGTTGTCGTACCCTCCCCTGGACCCTAAACCGTCCCCGTCCCCTAACTCTAACCCTAGCCCGAACCCTAACCCTAACCCTTCCCCGAAGCCTGACCCTCACCCGTCCCCTAATCCTCACTCGTACGCTAACACTAACACACGCCCTAACAAGTACGCTCCCCCTAAAGCGTTGTCGTACCCTCCCTTGGAGCCTAAACCGTCCCCGTCCCCAACCCAAACCCTAGCCCGAACTCTAACCCTAACCCTTCCCCGAAGCCTGACCCTCACCCGTCCCCTAATCCTAACACGTACGCTAACACTAACCCGCGCCCTCACACGTACGCTCCCCCTTAAGCGTTGTCGTACCTCCCCTGGACCCTAAACCGTCCCCGTCCCCAACACTAACCCTAGCCCGAACCCTAACCCTAACCCTTCCCCGAAGCCTGACCCTCACCCGTCCCCTAATCCTAACCCGTACGCTAACACTAACCCACAACCTCACACGTACGCTCCCCCTAAAGCGTTGTCGTACCCTCCCCTCGACCCTAAACCATCCCCGTCCCCTAACCCTAACCCTAGCCCGAACCCTAACCCTAACCCTTCCCCGAAGCCTGACCCCCACCCGTCCCCTAATCCTAACCCGTACGCTAACACTAACCCGCGCCCTCACACGTACGCTCCCCCTAAAGCGTTGTCGTACCCTCCCCTGGACCCTAAACCGTCCCTGTACCCTAACCCTAACCCTAGCCCGAACCCTAACCCTAACACTTCCCCGAAGCCTGACCCTCACCCGTTCCCTAATCGTAACCCATACGCTAACACTAACCCGCGCCCTCACACGTACGCTCCCCCTAAAGCGTTGTCGTACCCTCCCCTGGACCCTAAACCATCCCCGTTCCCTAACCCTAACCCTAGCCCGAACCCTAACCCTAACCCTTCCCCGAAGCCTGACCCTCACCCGTCCCCTAATCCTCACCCGTACGCTAACACTAACCCGCGCCCTCACACGTACGCTCCCCCTAAAGCGTTGTCTTACCCTCCCCTGGACCCTAAACTGTCCCCGTCCCCTAACCCTAACCGTAGCCCGAACCCTAACCCTAACCCTTCCCCGAAGCCTGACCCTCACCCGTCCCCTAATCCTAACCCGTACGCTAACACTAACCAGCGCCCTCATGCGTACGCTCCCCCTAAAGCGTTGTCGTACCCTCCCCTGGACCCTAAACCGTCCCCGTCCCCTAAACCTAACCCTAGCCCGAACCCTAACCCTAACCCTTCCCCGAAGCCTGACCCTCACCCGTCCCCTAATCCTAACCCGTACGCTAACACTAACCCGCACCCTCACACGTACGCTCCCCCTAAAGCGTTGTCGTACCCTCCCCTGGACCCTAAACTGTCCCCGTCCCCTAACCCTAACCCTAGCCCGAACCCTAACCCTAACCCTTCCCCGAACCCTGACCCTCTCCCGTCCCCTAATCCTAACCCGTACGCTAACACTAACCCGCGCCCTCACGCGTACGCTCCCCCTAAAGCGTTGTCGTACCCTCCCCTGGACCCTAAACCGTCCCCGTCCCCTAACCCTAACCCTAACCCTAACCCGAACCCTAACCCTAACGCTTCCCCGAAACCTGACCCTCACCCGTCCCCTAATCCTAAACCGTTCGCTAACAGTAACCCGCGCCCTCACACGTACGCTCCCCCTAAAGCGTTCTCGTACCCTCCCCTGGACCCTAAACCGTCCCCGTCCCCTAACCCTAACCCTAGCCCGAACCCTAAACCTAAACCTTCCCCCAAGCCTAACCCTCACCCGTCCCCTAATCCTAACCCGTACGCTAACACTAACCCGCGCCCTCACACGTACGCTCCCCCTAATGCGTTGTCGTACCCTCCCCTGGACCCTAAACCGTCCCCGTCCCCTAACCATAACCCTAGCCCGAACCTTAACCCTAACACTTCCCCGAAGGCTGACCCTCACCCGTCCCCTAATCCTCACCCGTACGCTAACACTAACCCGCGCCCTCACACGTACGCTCCCCCTAAAGCGTTGTCGTACCCTCCCCTGGACCCTAAACCGTCCCCGTCCCCAACCCTAACCCTAGCCCGAACCCTAACCCTAACCCTTCCCCGAAGCCTGACACTCACCAATCCCCTAATCCTCAACCGTACGCTAACACTAACCCGCGCCCTCACACGTATGCTCCCCCGAAAGCGTTGTCGTACCCTCCCCTGGACCCTAAACCGTCCCCGTCCCCTAACACTAACCGTAGCCCGAACCCTAACCCTAACCCTTCCCCGAAGCCTGACCCTCACCCGTCCCCTAATCCTAACCCGTACGCTAACACTAACCCACGCCCTCACACGTACGCTCCCCCTAAAGCGTTGTCGTACCCTCCCCTGGACCCTAAACCGTCCCGTCACCTAACCCTAACCCTTCCCCGAAGCCTGACCCTCACCCGTCCCCTAATCCTAACACGTACGCTAACACTAACCTGCGCCCTCACACGTACACTCCCCCTAAAGCGTTGTCGTACCCTCCCCTGGACCCTAAACCGTCCCCGTCCCCTAACCCTAACCCTAGCCCGAACCCTACCCCTAAACCTTCCCCGAAGCCTGACCCTCACCCGTCCCCTATTCCTAACCCGTACTCTAACACTAACCCGCGCCCTCACACGTACGCTCCCCCTAAAGCGTTGTCGTACCCTCCCCTGGACCCTAAACCGTCCCCGTCCCCTAACACTAACCCTAGCCCGAACCCTAACCCTAACGCTTCCCCGAAGCCTGACCCTCACCCGTCCCCTAATCCTAACCCGTACGCTAACACTAACCCACGCCCTCACACGTACGCTCCCCCTAAAGCGTTGTCGTACCCTCCCATGGACCCTAAACCGTCCCCGTCCCCTAACACTAACACTAGCCCGAACCCTAACCCTAACCGTTCCCCGAAGCCTGACACTCACCCGTCCCCTAATCCTAACCCGTACGCTAACACTAACCCGCGCCCTCACGCGTACGCTCCCCCTAAAGCGTTGTCGTACCCTCCCCTGGACTCTAAACCGTCCCCGTCCCCTAACCCTAACCCTAGCCCGAACCCTAACCCTAAACCTTCCCCGAAGCCTGACCCTCACCCGTCCCCTAATCCTAACCCGTACGCTAACACTAACCCGTGCCCTCACACGTACGCTCCCCCTAAAGCGTTGTCGTACCCTCCCCAGGACCCTAAACCGTCCCCGTCCCCTAACCCTAACCCTAGCCCGAACCCTAACCCTAACCCTTCCCCGTAGCCTGACCCTCACCCGGCCCCTAATCCTAACACGTACGCTAACACTAACCCGCGCCCTCACGCGTACGCTCCCCCTAAAGCGTTGTCGTACCCTCCCCTGGACCCTAAACCGTCCCCGTCCCCTAACCCTAACCCTAGCCCGTACCCTAACCCTAACCCTTCCGCGAAGCCTGACCCTCACCCGTCCCCTAATCCTAACCCGTACGCTAACACTAACATGCGCCCTAACACGTACGCTCCCCCTAAAGCGTTGTCGTACCCTCCCCTGAACCCTAAACCGTCCCCGTCCCCTAACCCTAACCCTAGCCCGAACCCTAACCCTAACTCTTCCCCGAAGCCTGACCCTCACCCGTCCCCTACTCCTAACCCGTATGATAAAACTAACCCGCGCCCTCACACGTACGCTCCCCCTAAAGCGTTGTGGTACACTCCCCTGGACCCCAAACCGTCCCCGTACCCGTCCCCTAACCGTAGCCCGAACCCTAACCCTAACCATTCCCCGAAGCCTGACCCTCACCCGTCCCCTAATCCTCACCCGTACGCTAACACTAACCCGCGCCCTCACACGTACGCTCCCCCTAAAGCGTTGTCGTACCCTCCCCTGGACCCTAAACTGTCCCCGGCCCCTAACACTAACCCTAGCCCGAACCCTAACCCTAACCCTTCCCCGAAGCCTGACCCTCACCCGTCACCTAATCCTAACCCGTACGCTAACACTAACCCGCGCCCTCACGCGTACGCTCCCCCTAAAGCGTTGTCGTACCCTCCCCTGGACCTTAAACCGTCCCCGTCCCCTAACCCTAACCCTAGCCCAAATCCTAACCCTAACCCTTCCCCGAAGCCTGACCCTCACCCGTCCCCTAATCCTAACACGTACGCTAACACTAACCCGCGCCCTCACACGTACGCTCCCCCTAAAGCGTTGTCGTACACTCCCCTGGACCCTAAACCGTCCCCGTCCCCTAACCCTAACCCTAGCCCGAAACCTAACCCTAACCCTTCCCCGAAGCCTGACCCTCACCCGTCCCCTATTCCTAAACCGTACGCTAACACTAACCCGCGCCCTCACTCGTACGCTCCCCCTAAAGCGTTGTCGTACCCTCCCCTGGACCCTAAACCGTCCCAGTACCCAACCGTAACCCTAGCCCGAACCCTAACCCTAACCCTTCCCCGAATCCTGAACCTCACCCGTCCCCTAATCCTCACCCGTACGCAAACAGTAACCCGCGCCCTCACACGTACGCTCCCCCTAAAGCGTTGTCGTACCCTCCCCTGGACCCTAAACCGTCCCCGTTCCCTAACCCTAACCCTAGCCCGAACCCTAACCCTAACCCTTCCCCGAAGCCTGACCCTCACCCGTCCCCTAATCCTCACCCGTACGCTAACACTAACCCGCGCCCTCACACGTACGCTCCCCCTAAAGCGTTGTCGTACCCTCCCCTGGACCCTAAACCGTCCCCGTCCCCTAACCCTAACCCTAGCCCGAACCCTAACCCTAACCCTTCCCCGAAGCCTGACCCTCACCCGTCCCCTAATCCTAACCCGTACGCTAACACTAACCCGCGCCCTCACACGTACGCTCCCCATAAAGCGTTGTCGTACCCTCCCCTGGACCCTAAACCGTCCCCGTCCCCAACCAAAACCCTAGCCCCAACTCTAACCCTAACCCTTCCCCGAAGCCTGACCCTCACCCGTCCCCTAATCCTAACACGTACGCTAACACTAACCCGCGCCCTCACACGTACGCTCCCCATAAAGCGTTGTCGTACCCTCCCCTGGACCCTAAACCGTCCCCGTCCCCTAACCCTAACCCTAGCCCGAACCCTAACCCTAACCCTTCCCCGAAGCCTGACCCTCACCCGTCCACTAATCCTCACTCGTACACTAACACTAACCCGCGCCCTCACACGTACGCTCCCCCTAAAGCGTTGTCGTACCCTCCCCTGGACCCCAAACCGTCCCTGTCCCCTAACACTAACCCTAGCCCGAACCCTAACCCTAACCATTCCCCGAAGCCTGACCCTCACCCGTCCCCTAATCCTAACCCGTACGCTAACACTAACCCGCGCCCTCACACGTACACTCCCCCTAAAGCGTTGTCGTTCCCTCCCCTGAACCCTAAACCATCCCCCTCCCCTAATCCTAACCCTAGCCCGAACCCTAACCCTAACCCTGCCCCAAAGCCTGACCCTCACCCGTCCCCTAATCCTAACCCGTACGCTAACACTAACCCGCGCCCTCACACGTACGCTCCCCCTAAAGCGTTGTCGTACCCTCCCCTGGACCCTAAACCGTTCCCGTCCCCTAACCCTAACCCTAGTCCGAACCCTAACCCTAACCCTTCCCCGAAGCCTGACCCTCACCCATCCCCTAATCCTAACCCGTACGCTAACACTAACCCGCGCCCTCACACGTACGCTCCCCCTAAAGCATTGTCGTACCCTCCCCTGGACCCTAAACCGTCCCCGTCCCCAACCCTAACCCTACCCCGAACCCTAACCCTAACCCTTCCCCGAAGCCTGACGCTCACCCGTCCCCTAATCCTAACCCGTACGCTAACACTAACCCGCGCCCTCACACGTACGCTCCCCATAAAGCGTTGTCGTACCCTCCCCTGGACCCTAAACCGTCCCCGTCCCCAACCAAAACCCTAGCCCCAACTCTAACCCTAACCCTTCCCCGAAGCCTGACCCTCACCCGTCCCCTAATCCTAACACGTACGCTAACACTAACCCGCGCCCTCACACGTACGCTCCCCATAAAGCGTTGTCGTACCCTCCCCTGGACCCTAAACCGTCCCCGTCCCCTAACCCTAACCCTAGCCCGAACCCTAACCCTAACCCTTCCCCGAAGCCTGACCCTCACCCGTCCACTAATCCTCACTCGTACACTAACACTAACCCGCGCCCTCACACGTACGCTCCCCCTAAAGCGTTGTCGTACCCTCCCCTGGACCCCAAACCGTCCCTGTCCCCTAACACTAACCCTAGCCCGAACCCTAACCCTAACCATTCCCCGAAGCCTGACCCTCACCCGTCCCCTAATCCTAACCCGTACGCTAACACTAACCCGCGCCCTCACACGTACACTCCCCCTAAAGCGTTGTCGTTCCCTCCCCTGAACCCTAAACCATCCCCCTCCCCTAATCCTAACCCTAGCCCGAACCCTAACCCTAACCCTGCCCCAAAGCCTGACCCTCACCCGTCCCCTAATCCTAACCCGTACGCTAACACTAACCCGCGCCCTCACACGTACGCTCCCCCTAAAGCGTTGTCGTACCCTCCCCTGGACCCTAAACCGTTCCCGTCCCCTAACCCTAACCCTAGTCCGAACCCTAACCCTAACCCTTCCCCGAAGCCTGACCCTCACCCATCCCCTAATCCTAACCCGTACGCTAACACTAACCCGCGCCCTCACACGTACGCTCCCCCTAAAGCATTGTCGTACCCTCCCCTGGACCCTAAACCGTCCCCGTCCCCAACCCTAACCCTAGTCCGAACCCTAACCCTAACCCTTCCCCGAAGCCTGACGCTCACCCGTCCCCTAATCCTAACCCGTACGCTAACACTAACCCGCGCCCTCACACGTACGCTCCCCCTAAAGCGTTGTCGTACCCTCCCCTGGACCCTAAACCGTTCCCGTCCCCTAACCCTAACCCTAGTCCGAACCCTAACCCTAACCCTTCCCCGAAGCCTGACCCTCACCCGTCCCCTAATCCTAACCCGTACGCTAACACTAACCCGCGCCCTCACACGTACGCTCCCCCTAAAGCGTTGTCGTACCCTCCCCTGGACCCTAAACCGTCCCCGTCCCCAACCCTAACCCTACCCCGAACCCTAACCCTAACCCTTCCCCGAAGCCTGACCCTCACCCGTCCCCTAATCCTAACCCGTACGCTAACACTAACCCGCGCACTCACACGTACGCTCCCCCTAAAGCGTTGTCCTACCCTCCCATGGACCCTAAACCGTCCCCATCCCCTAACCCTTACCCTAGCCCGAACCCTAACCCTAACCCTTCCCTGAAGCCTGACCCTCACCCGTCGCATAATCCTAACCCGTACGCTAACACCTACCCACGCCCTCACATGTACGCTGCCCCTAAAGCGTTGTCGTACCCTCCCCTGGACCACAAATCGTCCCCGTCCCCTAACCCTACCCCTAGCCCGAACCCTAACCCTAACCATTCCCCGAAACCTGACCCTCACCCGTCCCCTAATCCTAACCCGTACGCTAACACTATCCCGCGCCCTCACACGTACGCTACCCCTAAAGCGTTGTCGTACCCTCCCCTGGACCCTAAACCGTCCCCGTCCCCTAACACTAACCCTAGCCCGAACCCTAACCCTAACCCTTCCCCGAAGCCTGACCCTCACTCGTCCCCTAATCCTAACCCGTACGCTAACACTAACCCACGCCCTCACACGTACACTCCCCCTAAAGCGTTGTCGTACCCTCCCCTGGACCCTAAACCGTCCCCGTCCCCTAACACTAACCCTAGCCCGAACCCTAACCCTAACCCTTCCCCGAAGCCTGAACCTCACACGTCCCCTAATCCTCACCCGTATGCTAACAGTAACCCGCGCCCTCACACGTACGCTCCCCCTAAAGCATTGTCGTACCCTCCCCTGGACCCTAAACCGTCCCCGTTCCCTAACCCTAACCCTAGCCCGAACCCTAACCCTAACCCTTCCCCGAAGCCTGACCCTCACCCGTCCCCTAATCCTCACCCGTACGCTAACACTAACCCGCGCCCTCACACGTACGCTCCCCCTAAAGCGTTGTCGTACCCTCCCCTGGACCCCAAACCGTCCCTGTCCCCTAACACTAACCCTAGCCCGAACCCTAACCCTAACCATTCCCCGAAGCCTGACCCTCACCCGTCCCCTAATCCTAACCCGTACGCTAACACTAACCCGCGCCCTCACACGTACGCTCCCCCTAAAGCGTTGTCGTTCCCTCCCCTGAACCCTAAACCATCCCCCTCCCCTAATCCTAACCCTAGCCCGAACCCTAACCCTAACCCTGCCCCGAAGCCTGACCCTCACCCGTCCCCTAATCCTAACCCGTACGCTAACACTAACCCGCGCCCTCACACGTACGCTCCCCCTAAAGCGTTGTCGTACCCTCCCCTGGACCCTAAACCGTTCCCGTCCCCTAACCCTAACCCTAGTCCGAACCCTAACCCTAACCCTTCCCCGAAGCCTGACCCTCACCCGTCCACTAATCCTAACCCGTACGCTAAAACTAACCCGCGCCCTCTCACGTACGCTCCCACTAAAGCGTTGTCGTACCCTCCCCTGGACCCTAAACCGTCCCCGTCCCCAACCCTAACCCTACCCCGAACCCTAACCCTAACCCTTCCCCGAAGCCTGACCCTCACCCGTCCCCTAATCCTAACCCGTACGCTAACACTAACCCGCGCACTCACACGTACGCTCCCCCTAAAGCGTTGTCGTACCCTCCCCTGGACCCTAAACCGTCCCCGTCCCCTAACCCTAACCCTAGCCCGAACCCTAACCCTAACCCTTCCCTGAAGCCTGACCCTCACCCGTTGCCTAATCCTAACCCGTACGCTAACACCTACCCACGCCCTCACATGTACGCTGACCCTAAAGCGTTGTCGTACCCTCCCCTGGACCCCAAATCGTCCCCGTCCCCTAACCCTACCCCTAGCCCGAACCCTAACCCTAACCCTTCCCCGAAACCTGACCCTCACCCGTCCCCTAATCCTAACCCGTACGCTAACACTAACCCGCGCCCTCACACGTACGCTACCCCTAAAGCGTTGTCGTACCCTCCCCTGGACCCTAAACCGTCCCCGTCCCCTAACCCTAACCCTAGCCCAAATCCTAACCCTAACCCTTCCCCGAAGCCTGACCCTCACCCGTCCCCTAATCCTAACACGTACGCTAACACTAAACCGCGCCCTCACACGTACGCTCCCCCTAAAGCGTTGTCGTACCCTCCCCTGGACCCTAAACCGTCCCTGTACCCTAACCCTAACCCTAGCCCGAACCCTAACCCTAACCCTTCCCCGAAGCCTGACCCTCACCCGTCCCCTAATCCTAACCCGTACGCTAACACTAACCTGCGCCCTCACACGTACGCTCCCCCTAAAGCGTTGTCGTACCCTCCCCTGGACCCTAAACCGTCCCCGTCCCCTAACACTAACCCTAGCCCGAACCCTAACCCTAACCCTTCCCCGAAGCCTGACCCTCACCCGTCCCCTAATCCTAACCCGTACGCTAACACTAACCCGCGCCCTCAAACGTACGCTCCCCCTAAAGCGTTGTCGTACCCTCCCCTGGACCCTAAACCGTCCCCGTCCCCTAACCCTAACCCTAGCCCGAACCCTAAACCTAACCCTTCCCCGAAGCCTGACCCTCACCCGTCCCCTAATCCTAACCCGTACGCTAACACTAACCCGTGCCCTCACACGTACGCTCCCCCGAAAGCGTTGTCGTACCCTCCCCTGGACACTAAACCGTCCCCGTCCCCTAACCCTAACCCTAGCCCGAACCCTAACCCTAAGCCTTCCCCGAATCCTAACCCTAACGTGTCCCCTAATCCTCACCCGTACGCTAACAGTAACCCGCGCTCTCTCACGTACGCTCCCCCTAAAGCGTTGTCGTACCCTCCCCTGGACCCTAAACCGTCCCCGTCCCCTAACCCTAAACCTAGCCCGAACCCTAACCCTAAACCTTCCCCGAAGCCTGACCCTCACCCGTCCCCTAATCCTAACCCGTACGCTAACACTAACCCACGCCCTCACACGTACGCTCCCCCTAAAGCGTTGTCGTACCCTCCCCTGAACCCTAAACCGTCCCCGTCCCCTAACCCTAACCCTAGCCCGAACCCTAACCCTAACCCATCCCCGAAGAATGACCCTCACCCATTCACTAATCCTCACCCGTACGCTAACACTAACCCCTGCCCTCACACGTACGCTCCCCCTAAAGCGTTGTCGTACCCTCCCCTGGACCCTAAACCGTCCCCGTCCCCAACCCTAACCCTAGCCCGAACCCTAACCCTAACCCTTCCCCGAAGACTGACCCTCACCGGTCCCCTAAGCCTAACACGTACGCTAACACTAACCCGCGCCCTCACACGTACGCTGCCCCTAAAGCGTTGTCGTACACTCCCCTGGACCCTAAACCGTCCCCGTCCCCTAACCCTAACCCTAGCCCGAACCCTAAACCTAACCCTTCCCCGAAGCCTGACCCTCACCCGTCCCCTAATCCTAACCCGTACGCTAACACTAACCCACGCCCTCACGCGTACGCTCCCCCTAAAGCGTTGTCGTACCGTCCCCTGGACCCTAAACCGTCCCCGTCCCCTAACCCTAACCCTAGCCCGAACCCTAACCCTAAACATTCCCCGAAGCCTGACCCTCACCCGTCCCCTAATCCTAACCCGTACGCTAACACTAACCCGCGCCCTCATACGTACGCTCCCCCTAAAGCGTTGTCGTACCCTCCCCTGGACCCTAAACCGTCCCCGTTCCCTAACCCTAACCCTAGCCTGAACCCTAACCCTAACCCTTCCCCGAAGCCTGACCCTCACCCGTCACCTAATCCTCACCCGTACGCTAACACTAACCCCCGCCCTCACACGTACGCTCCCCCTAAAGCGTTGTCGTACCCTCCCCTGGACCCTAAACCGTCCCCGTCCCCTAACACTAACCCTAGCCCGAACCCTAACCCTAACCCTTCCCCGAAGCCTGACCCTCACCGGTCCCCTAATCCTAACCCGTACGCTAACACTAACCCGCGCCCTCACACTTACGCTCCCCCTAAAGCGTTGTCGTACCCTCCCCTGGACCCTAAACCGTCCCCGTCCCCTAACCCTAACCCTAGCCCGAACCCTAACCCTAAACCTTCCCTGAAGCCTGACCCTCACCCGTCCCCTAATCCTAACCCGTACGCTAACACTAACCCGCGCCCTCACAAGTACGCTCCCCCTAAAGCGTTGTCGTACCCTCCCCTGGACCCCAAAGCGTCCCCGTCCCCTAACCCTAACCCTAGCAAGAACCCTAAGCCTAACCATTCCCCGAAGCCTGACCCTCACCCGTCCCCTAATCCTCACCCGTACGCTAACACTAACCCGCGCCCTGACACGTACGCTCCCCCTAAAGCGTTGTCGTACCCTCCCCTGGACCCTAAACTGTCCCCGTCCCCTAACCCTAACCCTAGCCCGAACCCTAAACCTAACCCTTCTCCGAAGCCTGACCCTCACCCAACCCCTAATCCTAACACGTACGCTAACACTATCCCGCGCCCTCATGCGTACGCTCCCCCTAAAGAGTTGTCGTACCCTCCCCTGGACCCTAAACCGTCCCCATCCCCTAACTCTAACCCTAGCCCGAACCCTAACCCTAACCCTTCCCCGAAGCCTGACCCTCACACGTCCCCTAATCCTCACTCGTACGCTAACACTAACACACGCCCTAACAAGTACGCTCCCCCTAAAGCGTTGTCGTACCCTCCCCTGGACCCTAAACCATCCCCGTCCCCTAACCCTAACCCTAGCCCGAACCCTAACCCTAACCCTTCCCCGCAGGCTGACCCTCACCCGTCCCCTAATCCTAACCCGTACGCTAACACTAACCCGCGCCCTCACACGTACGCTCCCCCTAAAGAGTTGTCGTACCCTCCCCTGGACCCTAAACCGTCCCTGTACCCTAACCCTAACCCTAGCCCGAACCCTAACCCTAACACTTCCCCGAAGCCTGACCCTCACCAGTCCCCTAATCCTAACCCATACGCTAACACTAACCCGCGCCCTCACACGTACGCTCCCCCTAAAGCGTTGTCGTACCCTCCCCTGGACCCTAAACCGTACCCGTCACCTAACCCTAACCCTTCCCCGAAGCCTGACCCTCACCCGTCCCCTAATCCTAACACGTACGCTAACACTTACCCACGCCCTCACACGTACGCTCCCCCTAAAGCGTTGTCGTACCCTCCCCTGGACCCTAAACCGTCCCCGTCCCCTAACACTAACCCTAGCCCGAACCCTAACCCTAACGCTTCCCCGAAGCCTGACCCTCACCCGTCCCCTAATCCTAACCCGTACGCTAACACTAACCCACGCCCTCACACGTACGCTCCCCCTAAAGCGTTGTCGTACCCTCCCCTGGACCCTAAACCGTCCCCGTCCCCTAACCCTAACCCTAGCCCGAACCCTAACCCTAACCCTTCCCCGAAGCCTGACCCTCACCGGTCCCCTAATCCTAACCCGTACGCTAACACTAACCCACGCTCTCACACGTACGCTCCCCCTAAAGCGTTGTCGTACCCTCCCCTGGACCCTAAACCGTCCCCATCCCCTAACCCTAACCCTAGCCCGAACCCTAACCCTAACCCTTCCCCGAAGCCTGACCCTCACCCGTCCCCTAATCCTAACCCGTACGCTAACACTAACCCGCGCCCTCACAAGTACGCTCCCCCTAAAGCGTTGTCGTACCCTCCCCTGGACCCCAAACCGTCCCCGTCCCCTAACCCTAACCCTAGCAAGAACCCTAAGCCTAACCATTCCCCGAAGCCTGACCCTCACCCGTCCCCTAATCCTCACCCGTACGCTAACACTAACCCGCGCCCTCACACGTACGCTCCCCCTAAAGCGTTGTCGTACCCTCCCCTGGACCCTAAACTGTCCCCGTCCCCTAACCCTAACCCTAGCCCGAACCCTAACCCTAACCCTTCCCCGAAGCCTGACCCCCACCCGTCCCCTAATCCTAACCCGTACGCTAACACTAACCCGCGCCCTCACACGTACGCTCCCCCTAAAACGTTGTCGTACCCTCCCCTGGACCCTAAACCGTCCCTGTACCCTAACCCTAACCCTAGCCCGAACCCTAACCCTAACACTTCCCCGAAGCCTGACCCTCACCCGTCCCCTAATCCTAACCCATACGCTAACACTAACCCGCGCCCTCACACGTACGCTCCCCCTAAAGCGTTGTCGTACCCTCCCCTGGACCCAAAACCGTCCCCGTACCCTAACCCTAACCCTAGTAAGAACCCTAACCCTAACCCTTCCCCGAAGCCTGACCCTCACCTGTCCCCTAATCCTAACCCGTACGCTAACACTAACACGCGCCCTAACACGTACGCTCCCCCTAAAGCGTTGTCGTACCCTCCCCGGAACCCTAAACCGTCCCCGTCCCCTAACCCTAACCCTAGCCGGAACTCTAAACCTAAACCTTCCCCGAAGCCTGACCCTCACCCGTCCCCTAATCCTCACCCGTACACTAACACTAACCCACGCCCTCACACGTACGCTCCCCCTAAAGCGTTGTCGTACCCTCCCCTGGACCCTAAACCGTCCCCGTCCCCTCACCCTAACCATAGCCCGAAACCTAACCCTAACCCTTCCCCGAAGCCTGACCCTCACCCGTCCCCTAATCCTCACTCGTACGCTAACACTAACACACGCCCTAACAAGTACGCTCGCCGTAAAGCATTGTCGTACCCTCCCCTGAACCCTAAACCGTCCCCGTCCCCTAACCCTAACCCTAGCCCGAATCCTAACCCTAACACTTCCCCGAAGCCTGACCCTCACCCATCACCTAATCCTCACTCGTACGCTAACACTAACACGCGCCCTAACACGTACGCTCCCCCTAAAGCTTTGTCGTACCCTCCCCTGGACCCTAAACCGTCCCTGTCCCCTAACCCTAACCCTAGCCGGAACCCTAACCCTAGAACTTCCCCGAAGCCTGACCCTCACCCGTCCCCTAATCCTAAGCCGTACGCTAACACTAACCCGTGCCCTCACACTTACGCTCCCCCTAAAGCGTTGTCGTACCCTCCCCTGGACCCTAAACCATCCCCGTTCCCTAACCCTAACCCTAGCCCGAACCCTAACCCTAACCCTTCCCCGAAGCCTGACCCTCACGTGTCCCCTAATCCTAACCCGTACGCTAACACTAACCCGCGCCCTCACAAGTACGCTCCCCCTAAAGCGTTGTCGTACCCTCCCCTGGACCCCAAACCGTCCCCGTCCCCTAACCCTAACCCTAGCAAGAACCCTAAGCCTAACCATTCCCCGAAGCCTGACCCTCACCCGTCCCATAATCCTCACCCGTACGCTAACACTAACCCGCGCCCTCACACGTACGCTCCCCCTAAAGCGTTGTCGTACCCTCCCCTGGACCCTAAACTGTCCCCGTCCCCTAACCCTAACCCTAGCCCGAACCCTAACCCTAACCCTTCCCCGAAGCCTGACCCTCACCCGTCCCCTAATCCTCACTCGTACGCTAACACTAACACACGCCCTAACAAGTACGCTCCACCTAAAGCGTTATCGTACCCTCCCCTGGACCCTAAACCGTCCCCGTCCCCAACCCAAACCCTAGCCCGAACTCTAACCCTAACCCTTCCCCGAAGCCTGACACTCACCCGTCCCCTAATCCTAACACGTACGCTAACACTAACCAGCGCCCTCACACGTACGCTCACCCTAAAGCGTTGTCGTACCTCCCCTGGACCCTAAACCGTCCCCGTCCCCAACACTAACCCTAGCCCGAACCCTAACCCTAACCCTTCCCCGAAGCCTGACCCTCACCCGTCCCCTAATCCTAACCCGTACGCTAACACTAACCCACAACCTCACACGTACGCTCCCCCTAAAGCGTTGTCGTACCCTCCCCTGGACCCTAAACCGTCCCCGTCCCCTAACCCTAACCCTAGCCCGAACCCTAAACCTAAACCTTCCCCCAATCCTAACCCTCACCCGTCCCCTAATCCTAAACCGTACGCTAACACTAACCCGCGCCCTCACACGTACGCTCCCCCTAATGCGTTGTCGTACCCTCCCCTGGACCCTAAACCGTCCCCGTCCCCTAACCATAACCCTAGCCCGAACCTTAACCCTAACACTTCCCCGAAGGCTGACCCTCACCCGTCCCCTAATCCTCACCCGTACGCTAACACTAACCCGCGCCCTCACACGTACGCTCCCCCTAAAGCGTTGTCGTACCCTCCCCTGGACCCTAAACCGTCCCCGTCCCCAACCCTAACCCTAGCCCGAACCCTAACCCTAACCTTTCCCCGAAGCCTGACACTCACCAATCCCCTAATCCTCACCCGTACGCTAACACTAACCCGCGCCCTCACACGTACGCTCCCCCTAAAGCGTTGTCGTACCCTCCCCTGGACCCTAAACCGTCCCGTCACCTAACCCTAACCCTTCCCCGAAGCCTGACCCTCACCCGTCCCCTAATCCTAACCCGTACGCTAACACTAACCCACGCCCTCACACGTACGCTCCCCCTAAAGCGTTGTCGTACCCTCCCCTGGACCCTAAACCGTCCCCGTCCCCTAACCCTAACCCTAGCCCGAACCCTAACCCTAAACCTTCCCCGAAGCCTGACCCTCACCCGTCCCCTATTCCTAACCCGTACGCTAACACTAACCCGCGCCCTCACACGTACGCTCCCCCTAAAGCGTTGTCGTACCCTCCCCTGGACCCTAAACCGTCCCCGTCCCCTAACCCTAACCCTAGCCCGAACCCTAACCCTAACCCTTCCCCGAAGCCTGACACTCACCCGTCCCCTAATCCTAACCCGTACGCTAACACTAACCCGCGCCCTCACGCGTACACTCCCCCTAAAGCGTTGTCGTACCCTCCCCTGGACTCTAAACCGTCCCCGTCCCCTAACCCTAACCCTAGCCCGAACCCTAACCCTAAACCTTCCCCGAAGCCTGACCCTCACCCGTCCCCTAATCCTAACCCGTACGCTAACACTAACCCGTGCCCTCACACGTACGCTCCCCCTAAAGCGTTGTCGTACCCTCCCCAGGACCCTAAACCGTCCCCGTTCCCTAACCCTAACCCTAGCCTGAACCCTAACCCTAACCCTTCCCCGAAGCCTGACCCTCACCCTTCCCCTAATCCTCACCCGTACGCTAACACTAACCCCCGCCCTCACACGTACGCTCCCCCTAAAGCGTTGTCGTACCCTCCCCTGGACCCTAAACCGTCCCCGTCGCCTAACCCTAACCCTAGCCCAAACCCTAACCCTAACCCTTCCCCGAAGCCTGACCGTCACCCGTCCCCTAATCCTAACCCGTACGCTAAAACTAACCCGCGCCCACACAAGTACGCTCCCCCTAAAGCGTTGTCGTACCCTCCCCTGGACCCCAAACCGTCCCCGTCCCCTAACCCTAACCCTAGCAAGAACCCTAAGCCTAACCGTTCCCCGAAGCCTGACCCTCACCCGTCCCATAATCCTCACCCGTACGCTAACACTAACCCGCGCCCTCACACGTACGCTCCCCCTAAAGCGTTGTCGTACCCTCCCCTGGACCCTAAACTGTCCCCGTCCCCTAACCCTAACCCTAGCCCGAACCCTAACCGTAACCCTTCCCCGAAGCCTGACCCTCACCCGTCCCCTAATCCTAACCCGTACGCTAACACTAACACGCGCCCTAACACGTACGCTCCCCCTAAAGCGTTGTCGTACCCTCCCCTGAACCCTAAACCGTCCCCGTCCCCTAACCCTAACCCTAGCCGGAACCCTAACCCTAACCCTTCCCCGAAGCCTGACCCTCACCCGTCCCCTAATCCTCACTCGTACGCTAACACTAACACACGCCCTAACAAGTACGCTCCCCCTAAAGCGTTATCGTACCCTCCCCTGGACCCTAAACCGTCCCCGTCCCCAACCAAAACCCTAGCCCCAACTCTAACCCTAACCCTTCCCCGAAGCCTGACCCTCACCCGTCCCCTAATCCTAACACGTACGCTAACACTAACCAGCGCCCTCACACGTACGCTCCCCCTAAAGCGTTGTCGTACCTCCCCTGGACCCTAAACCGTCCCCGTCGCCAACACTAACCCTAGCCCGAACCCTAACCCTAACCCTTCCCCGAAGCCTGACCCTCACCCGTCCCCTAATCCTAACCCGTACGCTAACACTAACCCACAACCTCACACGTACGCTCCCCCTAAAGCGTTGTCGTACCCTCCCCTGGACCCTAAACCGTCTCCGTCCCCTAACCCTAACCCTAGCCCGAACCCTAACCCTAACCCTTCCTCGAAGCCTGACCCTCACCCGTCCCCTAATCCTAAACCGTACGCTAACACTAACCCGCACCCTCACACGTACGCTCCCCCTAAAGCGTTGTCGTACCCTCCCCTAGACCCAAAACCGTCCCCGTACCCTAACTCTAACCCTAGCATGAACCCTAACCCTAACAATTCCCCGAAGCCTGACCCTCACCTGTCCCCTAATCCTCACCCGTACGCTAACACTAACCCGCGCCCTCACACGTACGCTCCCCCTAAAGCGTTGTCGTACCCTCCCCTGGACCCTAAACTGTCCCCGTCCCCTAACCCTAACCCTAGCCCGAACCCTAACCCTAACCCTTCCCCGTAGCCTGACCCTCACCCGTCCCCTAATCCTAACCCGTACGCTAACACTAACTCGCGCCCTCACACGTACGCTCCCCCTAAAGCGTTGTCGTACCCTCCCCTGGACCCTAAACCGTCCCCGTCCCCTAACCCTAACCCTAGCCCGAACCCTAACCCTAACCCTTCCTCGAAGCCTGACCCGCACCCGTCCCCTAATCCTAAACCGTACGCTAACACTATCCCGCACCCTCACACGTACGCTCCCCCTAAAGCGTTGTCGTACCGTCCCCTAGACCCAAAACCGTCCCCGTACCCTAACCCTAACCCTAGCATGAACCCTAACCCTAACAATTGCCCGAAGCCTGACCCTCACCTGTCCCCTAATCCTCACCCGTACGCTAACACTAACCCGCGCCCTCACACGTACGCTCCCCCTAAAGCGTTGTCGTACCCTCCCCTGGACCCTAAACTGTCCCCGTCCCCTATCCCTAACCCTAGCCCGAACCCTAACCCTAACCCTTCCCCGTAGCCTGACCCTCACCCGTCCCCTAATCCTAACCCGTACGCTAACAATAACCCACGCCCTCACACGTACGCTCCCCCTACAGCGTTGTCGTACCCTCCCATGGACCCTAAACCGTCCCCGTCCCCTAACCCTAACCCTAGCCCGAACCCTAACCCTAACACTTCCCCGAAGCCTGACACTCACCCGTCCCCTAATCCTAACCCGTACGCTAACACTAACCCGCGCCCTCACGCGTACGCTCCCCCTAAAGCGTTGTCGTACCCTCCCCTGGACCCTAAACCATCCCCGTCCCCTAACCCTAACCCTAGCCCGAACCCTAACCCTAAACCTTCCCCGAAGCCTGACCCTCACCCGTCCCCTAATCCTAACCCGTACGCTAACACTAACCCGCACCCTCACACGTACGCTCCCCCTAAAGCGTTGTCGTACCCTCCCCTGGACCCTAAACCGTCCCCGTCCCCTAAAACTAACCCTAGCCCGAACCCTAACCCTAACCCTTCCCCGAAGCCTGACCCTCACCGGTCCCCTAATCCTAACCCGTACGCTAACACTAACCCGCGCCCTCACACGTACGCTCCCCCTAAAGCGTTGTCGTACCCTCCCCTGGACCCTAAACCGTCCCCGTCCCCTAACCCTAACCCTAGCCCGAACCCTAACCCTAACCCTTCCCCGAAGCCTGACCTTCACCCGTCCCCTAATCCTAACCCGTACGCTAACACTAACCCGCGCCCTCACAAGTACGCTCCCCCTAAAGCGCTGTCGTACCCTCCACTGGACCCCAAACCGTCCCCGTCCCCTAACCCTAACCCTAGCAAGAACCCTAAGCCTAACCATTCCCCGAAGCCTGACCCTCACCCGTCCCCTAATCCTCACCCGTACGCTAACACTAACCCGCGCCCTCACACGTACGCTCCCCCTAAAGCGTTGTCGTACCCTCCCCTTTACCCTAAACTGTCCCCGTCCCCTAACCCTAACCCTAGCCCGAACCCTAACCCTAACCCTTCTCCGAAGCCTGACCCTCACCCGACCCCTAATCCTAACACGTACGCTAACACTATCCCGCGCCCTCACGCGTACGCTCCCCCTAAAGCGTTGTCGTACCCTCCCCTGGACCCTAAACCGTCCCCGTCCCCTAACTCTAACCCTAGCCCGAACCCTAACCCTAACCCTTCCCCGAAGCCTGACCCTCACCCGTCCCCTAATCCTCACTCGTACGCTAACACTAACACACGCCCTAACAAGTACGCTCCCCCTAAAGCGTTGTCGTACCCTCCCTTGGAGCCTAAACCGTCCCCGTCCCCAACCCAAACCCTAGCCCGAACTCTAACCCTAACCCTTCCCCGAAGCCTGACCCTCACCCGTCCCCTAATCCTAACACGTACGCTAACACTAACCCGCGCCCTCACACGTACGCTCCCCCTTAAGCGTTGTCTTACCCTCCCCTGGACCCTAAACTGTCCCCGTCCCCTAACCCTAACCGTAGCCCGAACCCTAACCCTAACCCTTCCCCGAAGCCTGACCCTCACCCGTCCCCTAATCCTAACCCGTACGCTAACACTAACCAGCGCCCTCATGCGTACGCTCCCCCTAAAGCGTTGTCGTACCCTCCCCTGGACCCTAAACCGTCCCCGTCCCCTAAACCTAACCCTAGCCCGAACCCTAACCCTAACCCTTCCCCGAAGCCTGACCCTCACCCGTCCCCTAATCCTAACCCGTACGCTAACACTAACCCGCACCCTCACACGTACGCTCCCCCTAAAGCGTTGTCGTACCCTCCCCTGGACCCTAAACTGTCCCCGTCCCCTAACCCTAACCCTAGCCCGAACCCTAACCCTAACCCTTCCCCGAACCCTGACCCTCTCCCGTCCCCTAATCCTAACCCGTACGCTAACACTAACCCGCGCCCTCACGCGTACGCTCCCCCTAAAGCGTTGTCGTACCCTCCCCTGGACCCTAAACCGTCCCCGTCCCCTAACCCTAACCCTAACCCTAACCCGAACCCTAACCCTAACGCTTCCCCGAAACCTGACCCTCACCCGTCCCCTAATCCTAAACCGTTCGCTAACAGTAACCCGCGCCCTCACACGTACGCTCCCCCTAAAGCGTTCTCGTACCCTCCCCTGGACCCTAAACCGTCCCCGTCCCCTAACCCTAACCCTAGCCCGAACCCTAAACCTAAACCTTCCCCCAAGCCTAACCCTCACCCGTCCCCTAATCCTAACCCGTACGCTAACACTAACCCGCGCCCTCACACGTACGCTCCCCCTAATGCGTTGTCATACCCTCCCCTGGACCCTAAACCGTCCCCGTCCCCTAACCATAACCCTAGCCCGAACCTTAACCCTAACACTTCCCCGAAGGCTGACCCTCACCCGTCCCCTAATCCTCACCCGTACGCTAACACTAACCCGCGCCCTCACACGTACGCTCCCCCTAAAGCGTTGTCGTACCCTCCCCTGGACCCTAAACCGTCCCCGTCCCCAACCCTAACCCTAGCCCGAACCCTAACCCTAACCCTTCCCCGAAGCCTGACACTCACCAATCCCCTAATCCTCAACCGTACGCTAACACTAACCCGCGCCCTCACACGTATGCTCCCCCGAAAGCGTTGTCGTACCCTCCCCTGGACCCTAAACCGTCCCCGTCCCCTAACACTAACCGTAGCCCGAACCCTAACCCTAACCCTTCCCCGAAGCCTGACCCTCACCCGTCCCCTAATCCTAACCCGTACGCTAACACTAACCCACGCCCTCACACGTACGCTCCCCCTAAAGCGTTGTCGTACCCTCCCCTGGACCCTAAACCGTCCCGTCACCTAACCCTAACCCTTCCCCGAAGCCTGACCCTCACCCGTCCCCTAATCCTAACACGTACGCTAACACTAACCTGCGCCCTCACACGTACACTCCCCCTAAAGCGTTGTCGTACCCTCCCCTGGACCCTAAACCGTCCCCGTCCCCTAACCCTAACCCTAGCCCGAACCCTACCCCTAAACCTTCCCCGAAGCCTGACCCTCACCCGTCCCCTATTCCTAACCCGTACTCTAACACTAACCCGCGCCCTCACACGTACGCTCCCCCTAAAGCGTTGTCGTACCCTCCCCTGGACCCTAAACCGTCCCCGTCCCCTAACACTAACCCTAGCCCGAACCCTAACCCTAACGCTTCCCCGAAGCCTGACCCTCACCCGTCCCCTAATCCTAACCCGTACGCTAACACTAACCCACGCCCTCACACGTACGCTCCCCCTAAAGCGTTGTCGTACCCTCCCATGGACCCTAAACCGTCCCCGTCCCCTAACACTAACACTAGCCCGAACCCTAACCCTAACCGTTCCCCGAAGCCTGACACTCACCCGTCCCCTAATCCTAACCCGTACGCTAACACTAACCCGCGCCCTCACGCGTACGCTCCCCCTAAAGCGTTGTCGTACCATCCCCTGGACTCTAAACCGTCCCCGTCCCCTAACCCTAACCCTAGCCCGAACCCTAACCCTAAACCTTCCCCGAAGCCTGACCCTCACCCGTCCCCTAATCCTAACCCGTACGCTAACACTAACCCGTGCCCTCACACGTACGCTCCCCCTAAAGCGTTGTCGTACCCTCCCCAGGACCCTAAACCGTCCCCGTCCCCTAACCCTAACCCTAGCCCGAACCCTAACCCTAACCCTTCCCCGTAGCCTGACCCTCACCCGGCCCCTAATCCTAACACGTACGCTAACACTAACCCGCGCCCTCACGCGTACGCTCCCCCTAAAGCGTTGTCGTACCCTCCCCTGGACCCTAAACCGTCCCCGTCCCCTAACCCTAACCCTAGCCCGTACCCTAACCCTAACCCTTCCGCGAAGCCTGACCCTCACCCGTCCCCTAATCCTAACCCGTACGCTAACACTAACATGCGCCCTAACACGTACGCTCCCCCTAAAGCGTTGTCGTACCCTCCCCTGAACCCTAAACCGTCCCCGTCCCCTAACCCTAACCCTAGCCCGAACCCTAACCCTAACTCTTCCCCGAAGCCTGACCCTCACCCGTCCCCTACTCCTAACCCGTATGATAAAACTAACCCGCGCCCTCACACGTACGCTCCCCCTAAAGCGTTGTGGTACACTCCCCTGGACCCCAAACCGTCCCCGTACCCGTCCCCTAACCGTAGCCCGAACCCTAACCCTAACCATTCCCCGAAGCCTGACCCTCACCCGTCCCCTAATCCTCACCCGTACGCTAACACTAACCCGCGCCCTCACACGTACGCTCCCCCTAAAGCGTTGTCGTACCCTCCCCTGGACCCTAAACTGTCCCCGGCCCCTAACACTAACCCTAGCCCGAACCCTAACCCTAACACTTCCCCGAAGCCTGACCCTCACCCGTCACCTAATCCTAACCCGTACGCTAACACTAACCCGCGCCCTCACGCGTACGCTCCCCCTAAAGCGTTGTCGTACCCTCCCCTGGACCTTAAACCGTCCCCGTCCCCTAACCCTAACCCTAGCCCAAATCCTAACCCTAACCCTTCCCCGAAGCCTGACCCTCACCCGTACCCTAATCCTAACACGTACGCTAACACTAACCCGCGCCCTCACACGTACGCTCCCCCTAAAGCGTTGTCGTACACTCCCCTGGACCCTAAACCGTCCCCGTCCCCTAACCCTAACCCTAGCCCGAAACCTAACCCTAACCCTTCCCCGAAGCCTGACCCTCACCCGTCCCCTATTCCTAAACCGTACGCTAACACTAACCCGCGCCCTCACTCGTACGCTCCCCCTAAAGCGTTGTCGTACCCTCCCCTGGACCCTAAACCGTCCCAGTACCCAACCGTAACCCTAGCCCGAACCCTAACCCTAACCCTTCCCCGAATCCTGAACCTCAACCGTCCCCTAATCCTCACCCGTACGCAAACAGTAACCCGCGCCCTCACACGTACGCTCCCCCTAAAGCGTTGTCGTACCCTCCCCTGGACCCTAAACCGTCCCCGTTCCCTAACCCTAACCCTAGCCCGAACCCTAACCCTAACCCTTCCCCGAAGCCTGACCCTCACCCGTCCCCTAATCCTCACCCGTACGCTAACACTAACCCGCGCCCTCACACGTACGCTCCCCCTAAAGCGTTGTCGTACCCTCCCCTGGACCCTAAACCGTCCCCGTCCCCTAACCCTAACCCTAGCCCGAACCCTAACCCTAACCCTTCCCCGAAGCCTGACCCTCACCCGTCCCCTAATCCTAACCCGTACGCTAACACTAACCCGCGCCCTCACACGTACGCTCCCCATAAAGCGTTGTCGTACCCTCCCCTGGACCCTAAACCGTCCCCGTCCCCAACCAAAACCCTAGCCCCAACTCTAACCCTAACCCTTCCCCGAAGCCTGACCCTCACCCGTCCCCTAATCCTAACACGTACGCTAACACTAACCCGCGCCCTCACACGTACGCTCCCCATAAAGCGTTGTCGTACCCTCCCCTGGACCCTAAACCGTCCCCGTCCCCTAACCCTAACCCTAGCCCGAACCCTAACCCTAACCCTTCCCCGAAGCCTGACCCTCACCCGTCCACTAATCCTCACTCGTACACTAACACTAACCCGCGCCCTCACACGTACGCTCCCCCTAAAGCGTTGTCGTACCCTCCCCTGGACCCCAAACCGTCCCTGTCCCCTAACACTAACCCTAGCCCGAACCCTAACCCTAACCATTCCCCGAAGCCTGACCCTCACCCGTCCCCTAATCCTAACCCGTACGCTAACACTAACCCGCGCCCTCACACGTACACTCCCCCTAAAGCGTTGTCGTTCCCTCCCCTGAACCCTAAACCATCCCCCTCCCCTAATCCTAACCCTAGCCCGAACCCTAACCCTAACCCTGCCCCAAAGCCTGACCCTCACCCGTCCCCTAATCCTAACCCGTACGCTAACACTAACCCGCGCCCTCACACGTACGCTCCCCCTAAAGCGTTGTCGTACCCTCCCCTGGACCCTAAACCGTTCCCGTCCCCTAACCCTAACCCTAGTCCGAACCCTAACCCTAACCCTTCCCCGAAGCCTGACCCTCACCCATCCCCTAATCCTAACCCGTACGCTAACACTAACCCGCGCCCTCACACGTACGCTCCCCCTAAAGCATTGTCGTACCCTCCCCTGGACCCTAAACCGTCCCCGTCCCCAACCCTAACCCTACCCCGAACCCTAACCCTAACCCTTCCCCGAAGCCTGACCTTCACCCGTCCCCTAATCCTAACCCGTACGCTAACACTAACCCGCGCACTCACACGTACGCTCCCCCTAAAGCGTTGTCGTACCCTCCCCTGGACCCTAAACCGTTCCCGTCCCCTAACCCTAACCCTAGTACGAACCCTAACCCTAACCCTTCCCCGAAGCCTGACCCTCAGCCGTCCCCTAATCCTAACCCGTACGCTAACACTAACCCACGCCCTCACACGTACGCTCCCCCTAAAGCGTTGTCGTACCCTCCCCTGGACCCTAAACCGTCCCCGTCCCCAACCCTAACCCTACCCCGAACCCTAACCCTAACCCTTCCCCGAAGCCTGATCCTCACCCGTCCCCTAATCCTAACCCGTACGCTAACACTAACCCGCGCACTCACACGTACGCTCCCCCTAAAGCGTTGTCGTACCCTCCCATGGACCCTAAACCGTCCCCGTTCCCTAACCCTTACCCTAGCCCGAACCCTAACCCTAACCCTTCCCTGAAGCCTGACCCTCACCCGTCGCCTAATCCTAACCCTTACGCTAACACCTACCCACGCCCTCACATGTACGCTGCCCCTAAAGCGTGGTCGTACCCTCCCCTGGACCCCAAATCGTCCCCGTCCCCTAACCCTACCCCTAGCCCGAACCCTAACCCTAACCATTCCCCGAAGCCTGACCCCCACCCGTCCCCTAATCCTAACCCGTACGCTAACACTAACCCGCGCCCTCACACGTACACTCCCCCTAAAGCGTTGTCGTTCCCTCCCCTGAACCCTAAACCATCCCCCTCCCCTAATCCCAACCCTAGCCCGAACCCTAACCCTAACCCTGCCCCGAAGCCTGACCCTCACCCGTCCCCTAATCCTAACCCGTACGCTAACACTAACCCGCGCCCTCACACGTACGCTCCCCCTAAATCGTTGTCGTACCCTCCCCTGGACCCTAAACCGTTCCCGTCCCCTAACCCTAACCCTAGTCCGAACCCTAACCCTAACCCTTCCCCGAAGCCTGACCCTCACCCGTCCCCTAATCCTAACCCGTACGCTAACACTAACCCGCGCCCTCACACGTACGCTCCCCCTAAAGCGTTGTCGTACCCTCCACTGGACCCTAAACCGTCCCCGTCCCCAACCCTAACCCTACCCCGAACCCTAACCCTAACCCTTCCCCGAAGCCTGACCCTCACCCGTCCCCTAATCCTAACCCGTACGCTAACACTAACCCGCGCACTCACACGTACGCTCCCCCTAAAGCGTTGTCCTACCCTCCCATGGACCCTAAACCGTCCCCATCCCCTAACCCTTACCCTAGCCCGAACCCTAACCCTAACCCTTCCCTGAAGCCTGACCCTCACCCGTCGCATAATCCTAACCCGTACGCTAACACCTACCCACGCCCTCACATGTACGCTGCCCCTAAAGCGTTGTCGTACCCTCCCCTGGACCACAAATCGTCCCCGTCCCCTAACCCTACCCCTAGCCCGAACCCTAACCCTAACCATTCCCCGAAACCTGACCCTCACCCGTCCCCTAATCCTAACCCGTACGCTAACACTATCCCGCGCCCTCACACGTACGCTACCCCTAAAGCGTTGTCGTACCCTCCCCTGGACCCTAAACCGTCCCCGTCCCCTAACACTAACCCTAGCCCGAACCCTAACCCTAACCCTTCCCCGAAGCCTGACCCTCACTCGTCCCCTAATCCTAACCCGTACGCTAACACTAACCCGCGCCCTCACACGTACACTCCCCCTAAAGCGTTGTCGTACCCTCCCCTGGACCCTAAACCGTCCCCGTCCCCTAACACTAACCCTAGCCCGAACCCTAACCCTAACCCTTCCCCGAAGCCTGACCCTCACCCGTCCCCTAATCCTAACCCGTACGCTAACACTAACCCGCGCCCTGAAACGTACGCTCCCCCTAAAGCGTTGTCGTACCCTCCCCTGGACCCTAAACCGTCCCCGTCCCCTAACCCTAACCCTAGCCCCAACCCTAACCCTAACCCTTCCCCGAAGCCTGACCCTCACCCGTCCCCTAATCCTAACCCGTACGCTAACACTAACCCGTGCCCTCACTCGTACGCTCCCCCTAAAGCGTTGTCGTACCCTCCCCTGGACCCTAAACCGTCCCCGTACCCAACCGTAACCCTAGCCCGAACCCTAACCCTAACCCTTCCCCGAAGCCTGAACCTCACACGTCCCCTAATCCTCACCCGTATGCTAACAGTAACCCGCGCCCTCACACGTACGCTCCCCCTAAAGCATTGTCGTACCCTCCCCTGGACCCTAAACCGTCCCCGTTCCCTAACCCTAACCCTAGCCCGAACCCTAACCCTAACCCTTCCCCGAAGCCTGACCCTCACCCGTCCCCTAATCCTCACCCGTACGCTAACACTAACCCGCGCCCTCACACGTACGCTCCCCCTAAAGCGTTGTCGTACCCTCCCCTGGACCCCAAACCGTCCCTGTCCCCTAACACTAACCCTAGCCCGAACCCTAACCCTAACCATTCCCCGAAGCCTGACCCTCACCCGTCCCCTAATCCTAACCCGTACGCTAACACTAACCCGCGCCCTCACACGTACGCTCCCCCTAAAGCGTTGTCGTTCCCTCCCCTGAACCCTAAACCATCCCCCTCCCCTAATCCTAACCCTAGCCCGAACCCTAACCCTAACCCTGCCCCGAAGCCTGACCCTCACCCGTCCCCTAATCCTAACCCGTACGCTAACACTAACCCGCGCCCTCACACGTACGCTCCCCCTAAAGCGTTGTCGTACCCTCCCCTGGACCCTAAACCGTTCCCGTCCCCTAACCCTAACCCTAGTCCGAACCCTAACCCTAACCCTTCCCCGAAGCCTGACCCTCACCCGTCCACTAATCCTAACCCGTACGCTAAAACTAACCCGCGCCCTCTCACGTACGCTCCCACTAAAGCATTGTCGTACCCTCCCCTGGACCCTAAACCGTCCCCGTCCCCAACCCTAACCCTACCCCGAACCCTAACCCTAACCCTTCCCCGAAGCCTGACCCTCACCCGTCCCCTAATCCTAACCCGTACGCTAACACTAACCCGCGCACTCACACGTACGCTCCCCCTAAAGCGTTGTCGTACCCTCCCCTGGACCCTAAACCGTCCCCGTCCCCTAACCCTAACCCTAGCCCGAACCCTAACCCTAACCCTTCCCTGAAGCCTGACCCTCACCCGTTGCCTAATCCTAACCCGTACGCTAACACCTACCCACGCCCTCACATGTACGCTGACCCTAAAGCGTTGTCGTACCCTCCCCTGGACCCCAAATCGTCCCCGTCCCCTAACCCTACCCCTAGCCCGAACCCTAACCCTAACCCTTCCCCGAAACCTGACCCTCACCCGTCCCCTAATCCTAACCCGTACGCTAACACTAACCCGCGCCCTCACACGTACGCTACCCCTAAAGCGTTGTCGTACCCTCCCCTGGACCCTAAACCGTCCCCGTCCCCTAACCCTAACCCTAGCCCAAATCCTAACCCTAACCCTTCCCCGAAGCCTGACCCTCACCCGTCCCCTAATCCTAACACGTACGCTAACACTAAACCGCGCCCTCACACGTACGCTCCCCCTAAAGCGTTGTCGTACCCTCCCCTGGACCCTAAACCGTCCCTGTACCCTAACCCTAACCCTAGCCCGAACCCTAACCCTAACCCTTCCCCGAAGCCTGACCCTCACCCGTCCCCTAATCCTAACCCGTACGCTAACACTAACCTGCGCCCTCACACGTACGCTCCCCCTAAAGCGTTGTCGTACCCTCCCCTGGACCCTAAACCGTCCCCGTCCCCTAACACTAACCCTAGCCCGAACCCTAACCCTAACCCTTCCCCGAAGCCTGACCCTCACCCGTCCCCTAATCCTAACCCGTACGCTAACACTAACCCGCGCCCTCAAACGTACGCTCCCCCTAAAGCGTTGTCGTAACCTCCCCTGGACCCTAAACCGTCCCCGTCCCCTAACCCTAACCCTAGCCCGAACCCTAAACCTAACCCTTCCCCGAAGCCTGACCCTCACCCGTCCCCTAATCCTAACCCGTACGCTAACACTAACCCGTGCCCTCACACGTACGCTCCCCCGAAAGCGTTGTCGTACCCTCCCCTGGACACTAAACCGTCCCCGTCCCCTAACCCTAACCCTAGCCCGAACCCTAACCCTAAGCCTTCCCCGAATCCTAACCCTAACGTGTCCCCTAATCCTCACCCGTACGCTAACAGTAACCCGCGCTCTCTCACGTACGCTCCCCCTAAAGCGTTGTCGTACCCTCCCCTGGACCCTAAACCGTCCCCGTCCCCTAACCCTAAACCTAGCCCGAACCCTAACCCTAAACCTTCCCCGAAGCCTGACCCTCACCCGTCCCCTAATCCTAACCCGTACGCTAACACTAACCCACGCCCTCACACGTACGCTCCCCCTAAAGCGTTGTCGTACCCTCCCCTGAACCCTAAACCGTCCCCGTCCCCTAACCCTAACCCTAGCCCGAACCCTAACCCTAACCCATCCCCGAAGAATGACCCTCACCCATTCACTAATCCTCACCCGTACGCTAACACTAACCCCTGCCCTCACACGTACGCTCCCCCTAAAGCGTTGTCGTACCCTCCCCTGGACCCTAAACCGTCCCCGTCCCCAACCCTAACCCTAGCCCGAACCCTAACCCTAACCCTTCCCCGAAGACTGACCCTCACCGGTCCCCTAAGCCTAACACGTACGCTAACACTAACCCGCGCCCTCACACGTACGCTGCCCCTAAAGCGTTGTCGTACACTCCCCTGGACCCTAAACCGTCCCCGTCCCCTAACCCTAACCCTAGCCCGAACCCTAAACCTAACCCTTCCCCGAAGCCTGACCCTCACCCGTCCCCTAATCCTAACCCGTACGCTAACACTAACCCACGCCCTCACGCGTACGCTCCCCCTAAAGCGTTGTCGTACCGTCCCCTGGACCCTAAACCGTCCCCGTCCCCTAACCCTAACCCTAGCCCGAACCCTAACCCTAAACCTTCCCCGAAGCCTGACCCTCACCCGTCCCCTAATCCTAACCCGTACGCTAACACTAACCCGCGCCCTCATACGTACGCTCCCCCTAAAGCGTTGTCGTACCCTCCCCTCGACCCTAAACCGTCCCCGTTCCCTAACCCTAACCCTAGCCTGAACCCTAACCCTAACCCTTCCCCGAAGCCTGACCCTCACCCGTCACCTAATCCTCACCCGTACGCTAACACTAACCCCCGCCCTCACACGTACGCTCCCCCTAAAGCGTTGTCGTACCCTCCCCTGGACCCTAAACCGTCCCCGTCCCCTAACACTAACCCTAGCCCGAACCCTAACCCTAACCCTTCCCCGAAGCCTGACCCTCACCGGTCCCCTAATCCTAACCCGTACGCTAACACTAACCCGCGCCCTCACACTTACGCTCCCCCTAAAGCGTTGTCGTACCCTCCCCTGGACCCTAAACCGTCCCCGTCCCCTAACCCTAACCCTAGCCCGAACCCTAACCCTAAACCTTCCCTGAAGCCTGACCCTCACCCGTCCCCTAATCCTAACCCGTACGCTAACACTAACCCGCGCCCTCACAAGTACGCTCCCCCTAAAGCGTTGTCGTACCCTCCCCTGGACCCCAAAGCGTCCCCGTCCCCTAACCCTAACCCTAGCAAGAACCCTAAGCCTAACCATTCCCCGAAGCCTGACCCTCACCCGTCCCCTAATCCTCACCCGTACGCTAACACTAACCCGCGCCCTGACACGTACGCTCCCCCTAAAGCGTTGTCGTACCCTCCCCTGGACCCTAAACTGTCCCCGTCCCCTAACCCTAACCCTAGCCCGAACCCTAACCCTAACCCTTCTCCGAAGCCTGACCCTCACCCAACCCCTAATCCTAACACGTACGCTAACACTATCCCGCGCCCTCACGCGTACGCTCCCCCTAAAGAGTTGTCGTACCCTCCCCTGGACCCTAAACCGTCCCCATCCCCTAACTCTAACCCTAGCCCGAACCCTAACCCTAACCCTTCCCCGAAGCCTGACCCTCACACGTCCCCTAATCCTCACTCGTACGCTAACACTAACACACGCCCTAACAAGTACGCTCCCCCTAAAGCGTTGTCGTACCCTCCCCTGGACCCTAAACCATCCCCGTCCCCTAACCCTAACCCTAGCCCGAACCCTAACCCTAACCCTTCCCCGCAGGCTGACCCTCACCCGTCCCCTAATCCTAACCCGTACGCTAACACTAACCCGCGCCCTCACACGTACGCTCCCCCTAAAGAGTTGTCGTACCCTCCCCTGGACCCTAAACCGTCCCTGTACCCTAACCCTAACCCTAGCCCGAACCCTAACCCTAACACTTCCCCGAAGCCTGACCCTCACCCGTCCCCTAATCCTAACCCATACGCTAACACTAACCCGCGCCCTCACACGTACGCTCCCCCTAAAGCGTTGTCGTACCCTCCCCTGGACCCTAAACCGTCCCCGTCCCCTAACCCTAACCCTAGCCGGAACTCTAAACCTAAACCTTCCCCGAAGCCTGACCCTCACCCGTCCCCTAATCCTCACCCGTACACTAACACTAACCCACGCCCTCACACGTACGCTCCCCCTAAAGCGTTGTCGTACCCTCCCCTGGACCCTAAACCGTCCCCGTCCCCTCACCCTAACCATAGCCCGAAACCTAACCCTAACCCTTCCCCGAAGCCTGACCCTCACCCGTCCCCTAATCCTCACTCGTACGCTAACACTAACACACGCCCTAACAAGTACGCTCGCCGTAAAGCATTGTCGTACCCTCCCCTGAACCCTAAACCGTCCCCGTCCCCTAACCCTAACCCTAGCCCGAATCCTAACCCTAACACTTCCCCGAAGCCTGACCCTCACCCATCACCTAATCCTCACTCGTACGCTAACACTAACACGCGCCCTAACACGTACGCTCCCCCTAAAGCTTTGTCGTACCCTCCCCTGGACCCTAAACCGTCCCTGTCCCCTAACCCTAACCCTAGCCGGAACCCTAACCCTAGAACTTCCCCGAAGCCTGACCCTCACCCGTCCCCTAATCCTAAGCCGTACGCTAACACTAACCCGTGCCCTCACACTTACGCTCCCCCTAAAGCGTTGTCGTACCCTCCCCTGGACCCTAAACCATCCCCGTTCCCTAACCCTAACCCTAGCCCGAACCCTAACCCTAACCCTTCCCCGAAGCCTGACCCTCACGTGTCCCCTAATCCTAACCCGTACGCTAACACTAACCCGCGCCCTCACAAGTACGCTCCCCCTAAAGCGTTGTCGTACCCTCCCCTGGACCCCAAACCGTCCCCGTCCCCTAACCCTAACCCTAGCAAGAACCCTAAGCCTAACCATTCCCCGAAGCCTGACCCTCACCCGTCCCATAATCCTCACCCGTACGCTAACACTAACCCGCGCCCTCACACGTACGCTCCCCCTAAAGCGTTGTCGTACCCTCCCCTGGACCCTAAACTGTCCCCGTCCCCTAACCCTAACCCTAGCCCGAACCCTAACCCTAACCCTTCCCCGAAGCCTGACCCTCACCCGTCCCCTAATCCTCACTCGTACGCTAACACTAACACACGCCCTAACAAGTACGCTCCACCTAAAGCGTTATCGTACCCTCCCCTGGACCCTAAACCGTCCCCGTCCCCAACCCAAACCCTAGCCCGAACTCTAACCCTAACCCTTCCCCGAAGCCTGACACTCACCCGTCCCCTAATCCTAACACGTACGCTAACACTAACCAGCGCCCTCACACGTACGCTCACCCTAAAGCGTTGTCGTACCTCCCCTGGACCCTAAACCGTCCCCGTCCCCAACACTAACCCTAGCCCGAACCCTAACCCTAACCCTTCCCCGAAGCCTGACCCTCACCCGTCCCCTAATCCTAACCCGTACGCTAACACTAACCCACAACCTCACACGTACGCTCCCCCTAAAGCGTTGTCGTACCCTCCCCTGGACCCTAAACCGTCCCCGTCCCCTAACCCTAACCCTAGCCCGAACCCTAACCCTAACCCTTCCTCGAAGCCTGACCCTCACCCGTCCCCTAATCCTAAACCGTACGCTAACACTAACCCGCACCCTCACACGTACGCTCCCCCTAAAGCGTTGTCGTACCCTCACCTAGACCCAAAACCGTCCCCGTACCCTAACCCTAACCCTAGCATGAACCCTAACCCTAACAATTCCCCGAAGCCTGACCCTCACCTGTCCCCTAATCCTCACCCGTACGCTAACACTAACACGCGCCCTCACACGTACGCTCCCCCTAAAGCGTTGTCGTACCCTCCCCTGGACCCTAAACTGTCCCCGTCCCCTAACCCTAACCCTAGCCCGAACCCTAACCCTAACCCTTCCCCGTAGCCTGACCCTCACCCGTCCCCTAATCCTAACACGTACGCTAACACTAACCCGCGCCCTCACACGTACGCTCCCCCTAAAGCGTTGTCGTACCCTCCCCTGGACCCTAAACCGTCCCCGTTCCCTAACCCTAACCCTAGCCTGAACCCTAACCCTAACCCTTCCCCGAAGCCTGACCCTCACCCGTCCCCTAATCCTCACCCGTACGCTAACACTAACCCCCGCCCTCACACGTACGCTCCCCCTAAAGCGTTGTCGTACCCTCCCCTGGACCCTAAACCGTCCCCGTCCCCTAACACTAACCCTAGCCCGAACCCTAACCCTAACCCTTCCCCGAAGCCTGACCCTCACCGGTCCCCTAATCCTAACACGTACGCTAACACTAACCCGCGCCCTCACACGTATGCTCCCCCTAAAGCGTTGTCGTACTCTCCCCTGGACCCTAAACCGTCCCCGTCCCCTAACCCTAACCCTAGCCCGAACCCTAACCCTAACCCTTCCCCGAAGCCTGACCCTCACCCGTCCCCTAATCCTAACCCGTACGCTAACACTAACCCGCGCCCTCACAAGTACACTCCCCCTAAAGCGTTGTCGTACCCTCCCCTGGACCCCAAACCGTCCCCGTCCCCTAACCCTAACCCTAGCAAGAACCCTAAGCCTAACCATTCCCCGAAGCCTGACCCTCACCCGTCCCCTAATCCTCACCCGTACGCTAACACTAACCCGCGCCCTCACACGTACGCTCCCCCTAAAGCGTTGTCGTACCCTCCCCTGGACCCTAAACTGTCCCCGTCCCCTAACCCTAACCCTAGCCCGAACCCTAACCCTAACCCTTCTCCGAAGCCTGACCCTCACCCGACCCCTAATCCTAACACGTACGCTAACACTATCCCGCGCCCTCACGCGTACGCTCCCCCTAAAGAGTTGTCGTACCCTCCCCTGGACCCTAAACCGTCCCCGTCCCCTAACTCTAACCCTAGCCCGAACCCTAACCCTAACCCTTCCCCGAAGCCTGACCCTCACCCGTCCCCTAATCCTCACTCGTACGCTAACACTAACACACGCCCTAACAAGTACGCTCCCCCTAAAGCGTTGTCGTACCCTCCCCTGGAGCCTAAACCGTCCCTGTCCCCAACCCAAACCCTAGCCCGAACTCTAACCCTAACCCTTCCCCGAAGCCTGAACCTCACCCGTCCCCTAATCCTCACCCGTATGCTAACAGTAACCCGCGCCCTCACACGTACGCTCCCCCTAAAGCATTGTCGTACCCTCCCCTGGACCCTAAACCGTCCCCGTTCCCTAACCCTAACCCTAGCCCGAACCCTAACCCTAACCCTTCCCCGAAGCCTGACCCTCACCCGTCCCCTAATCCTCACCCGTACGCTAACACTAACCCACGCCCTCACACGTACGCTCCCCCTAAAGCGTTGTCGTACCCTCCCCTGGACCCTAAACCGTCCCCGTCCCCTAACCCTAACCCTAGCCCGAACCCTAACCCTAACCCTTCCCCGAAGCCTGACCCTCACCCGTCCCCTAATCCTAAGCCGTACGCTAACACTAACCCGCGCCCTCACGCGTACGCTCCCCCTAAAGCGTTGTCGTACCCTCCCATGGACCCTAAACCGTCCCCGTCCCATAACCCTAATCCTAGCCCGAATCCTAACCCTAACACTTCCCCGAAGCCTGACCCTCACCCGTCCCCTAATCCTAACCCGTACGCTAACACTAACCCGCGCCCTCACACGTACGCTCCCCCTAAAGCGTTGTCGTACCCTCCCCTGGACCCTAAACCGTTCCCGTCCCCTAACCCTAACCCTAGTCCGAACCCTAACCCTAACCCTTCCCCGAAGCCTGACCCTCACCCGTCCACTAATCCTAACCCGTACGCTAACACTAACCCGCGCCCTCTCACGTACGCTCCCACTAAAGCGTTGTCGTACCCTCCCCTGGACCCTAAACCGTCCCCGTCCCCAACCCTAACCCTACCCCGAACCCTAACCCTAACCCTTCCCCGAAGCCTGACCCTCACCCGTCCCCTAATCCTAACCCGTACGCTAACACTAACCCGCGCACTCACACGTACGCTCCCCCTAAAGCGTTGTCGTACCCTCCCCTGGACCCTAAACCGTCCCCGTCCCCTAACCCTAACCCTAGCCCGAACCCTAACCCTAACCCTTCCCTGAAGCCTGACCCTCACCCGTTGCCTAATCCTAACCCGTACGCTAACACCTACCCACGCCCTCACATGTACGCTGCCCCTAAAGCGTTGTCGTACCCTCCCCTGGACCCCAAATCGTCCCCGTCCCCTAACCCTACCCCTAGCCCGAACCCTAACCCTAACCCTTCCCCGAAACCTGACCCTCACCTGTCCCCTAATCCTAACCCGTACGCTAACACTAACCCGCGCCCTCACACGTACGCTACCCCTAAAGCGTTGTCGTACCCTCCCCTGGACCCTAAACCGTCCCCGTCCCCTAACCCTAACCCTAGCCCAAATCCTAACCCTAACCCTTCCCCGAAGCCTGACCCTCACCCGTACCCTAATCCTAACACGTACGCTAACACTAAACCGCGCCCTCACACGTACGATCCCACTAAAGCGTTGTCGTACCCTCTCCTGGACCCTAAACCGTTCCCGTCCCCTAACCCTAACCCTAGCCCGAACCCTAACCCTAACCCTTCCCCGAAGCCTGACCCTCACCCGTCCCCTAATCCTAACCCGTACGCTAACACTAACCTGCGCCCTCACACGTACGCTCCCCCTAAAGCGTTGTCGTACCCTCCCCTGGACCCTAAACCGTCCCCGTCCCCTAACACTAACCCTAGCCCGAACCCTAACCCTAACCCTTCCCCGAAGCCTGACCCTCACCCGTCCCCTAATCCTAACCCGTACGCTAACACTAACCCGCGCCCTCAAACGTACGCTCCCCCTAAAGCGTTGTCGTACACTCCCCTGGACCCTAAACCGTCCCCGTCCCCTAACCCTAACCCTAGCCCGAACCCTAAACCTAACCCTTCCCCGAAGCCTGACCCTCACCCGTCCCCTAATCCTAACCCGTACGCTAACACTAACCCGTGCCCTCACACGTACGCTCCCCCGAAAGCGTTGTCGTACCCTCCCCTGGACACTAAACCGTCCCCGTCCCCTAACCCTAACCCTAGCCCGAACCCTAACCCTAAGCCTTCCCCGAATCCTAACCCTAACGTGTCCCCTAATCCTCACCCGTACGCTAACAGTAACCCGCGCTCTCTCACGTACGCTCCCCCTAAAGCGTTGTCGTACCCTCCCCTGGACCCTAAACCGTCCCCGTCCCCTAACCCTAAACCTAGCCCGAACCCTAACCCTAAACCTTCCCCGAAGCCTGACCCTCACCCGTCCCCTAATCCTAACCCGTACGCTAACACTAACCCACGCCCTCACACGTACGCTCCCCCTAAAGCGTTGTCGTACCCTCCCCTGAACCCTAAACCGTCCCCGTCCCCTAACCCTAACCCTAGCCCGAACCCTAACCCTAACCCATCCCCGAAGAATGACCCTCACCCATTCACTAATCCTCACCCGTACGCTAACACTAACCCCTGCCCTCACACGTACGCTCCCCCTAAAGCGTTGTCGTACCCTCCCCTGGACCCTAAACCGTCCCCGTCCCCAACCCTAACCCTAGCCCGAACCCTAACCCTAACCCTTCCCCGAAGACTGACCCTCACCGGTCCCCTAAGCCTAACACGTACGCTAACACTAACCCGCGCCCTCACACGTACGCTGCCCCTAAAGCGTTGTCGTACACTCCCCTGGACCCTAAACCGTCCCCGTCCCCTAACCCTAACCCTAGCCCGAACCCTAAACCTAACCCTTCCCCGAAGCCTGACCCTCACCCGTCCCCTAATCCTAACCCGTACGCTAACACTAACCCACGCCCTCACGCGTACGCTCCCCCTAAAGCGTTGTCGTACCGTCCCCTGGACCCTAAACCGTCCCCGTCCCCTAACCCTAACCCTAGCCCGAACCCTAACCCTAAACCTTCCCCGAAGCCTGACCCTCACCCGTCCCCTAATCCTAACCCGTACGCTAACACTAACCCGCGCCCTCATACGTACGCTCCCCCTAAAGCGTTGTCGTACCCTCCCCTGGACCCTAAACCGTCCCCGTTCCCTAACCCTAACCCTAGCCTGAACCCTAACACTAACCCTTCCCCGAAGCCTGACCCTCACCCGTCCCCTAATCCTCACCCGTACGCTAACACTAACCCCCGCCCTCACACGTACGCTCCCCCTAAAGCGTTGTCGTACCCTCCCCTGGACCCTAAACCGTCCCCGTCCCCTAACACTAACCCTAGCCCGAACCCTAACCCTAACCCTTCCCCGAAGCCTGACCCTCACCGGTCCCCTAATCCTAACCCGTACGCTAACACTAACCCGCGCCCTCACACTTACGCTCCCCCTAAAGCGTTGTCGTACCCTCCCCTGGACCCTAAACCGTCCCCGTCCCCTAACCCTAACCCTAGCCCGAACCCTAACCCTAAACCTTCCCTGAAGCCTGACCCTCACCCGTCCCCTAATCCTAACCCGTACGCTAACACTAACCCGCGCCCTCACAAGTACGCTCCCCCTAAAGCGTTGTCGTACCCTCCCCTGGACCCCAAAGCGTCCCCGTCCCCTAACCCTAACCCTAGCAAGAACCCTAAGCCTAACCATTCCCCGAAGCCTGACCCTCACCCGTCCCCTAATCCTCACCCGTACGCTAACACTAACCCGCGCCCTGACACGTACGCTCCCCCTAAAGCGTTGTCGTACCCTCCCCTGGACCCTAAACTGTCCCCGTCCCCTAACCCTAACCCTAGCCCGAACCCTAACCCTAACCCTTCTCCGAAGCCTGACCCTCACCCAACCCCTAATCCTAACACGTACGCTAACACTATCCCGCGCCCTCACGCGTACGCTCCCCCTAAAGAGTTGTCGTACCCTCCCCTGGACCCTAAACAGTCCCCATCCCCTAACTCTAACCCTAGCCCGAACCCTAACACTTCCCCGAAGCCTGACCCTCACCCGTCCCCTAATCCTCACTCGTACGCTAACACTAACACACGCCCTAACAAGTACGCTCCCCCTAAAGCGTTGTCGTACCCTCCCCTGGACCCTAAACCATCCCCGTCCCCTAACCCTAACCCTAGCCCGAACCCTAACCCTAACCCTTCCCCGCAGGCTGACCCTCACCCGTCCCCTAATCCTAACCCGTACGCTAACACTAACCCGCGCCCTCACACGTACGCTCCCCCTAAAGAGTTGTCGTACCCTCCCCTGGACCCTAAACCGTCCCTGTACCCTAACCCTAACCCTAGCCCGAACCCTAACCCTAACACTTCCCCGAAGCCTGACCCTCACCCGTCCCCTAATCCTAACCCATACGCTAACACTAACCCGCGCCCTCACACGTACGCTCCCCCTAAAGCGTTGTCGTACCCTCCCCTGGACCCTAAACCGTACCCGTCACCTAACCCTAACCCTTCCCCGAAGCCTGACCCTCACCCGTCCCCTAATCCTAACACGTACGCTAACACTTACCCGCGCCCTCACACGTACGCTCCCCCTAAAGCGTTGTCGTACCCTCCCCTGGACCCTAAACCGTCCCCGTCCCCTAACACTAACCCTAGCCCGAACCCTAACCCTAACGCTTCCCCGAAGCCTGACCCTCACCCGTCCCCTAATCCTAACCCGTACGCTAACACTAACCCACGCCCTCACACGTACGCTCCCCCTAAAGCGTTGTCGTTCCCTCCCCTGGACCCTAAACCGTCCCCGTCCCCTAACCCTAACCCTAGCCCGAACCCTAACCCTAACCCTTCCCCGAAGCCTGACCCTCACCGGTCCCCTAATCCTAACCCGTACGCTAACACTAACCCACGCCCTCACACGTACGCTCCCCCTAAAGCGTTGTCGTACCCTCCCCTGGACCCTAAACCGTCCCCATCCCCTAACCCTAACCCTAGCCCGAACCCTAACCCTAACCCTTCCCCGAAGCCTGACCCTCACCCGTCCCCTAATCCTAACCCGTACGCTAACACTAACCCGCGCCCTCACAAGTACGCTCCCCCTAAAGCGTTGTCGTACCCTCCCCTGGACCCCAAACCGTCCCCGTCCCCTAACCCTAACCCTAGCAAGAACCCTAAGCCTAACCATTCCCCGAAGCCTGACCCTCACCCGTCCCCTAATCCTCACCCGTACGCTAACACTAACCCGCGCCCTCACACGTACGCTCCCCCTAAAGCGTTGTCGTACCCTCCCCTGGACCCTAAACTGTCCCCGTCCCCTAACCCTAACCCTAGCCCGAACCCTAACCCTAACCCTTCCCCGAAGCCTGACCCCCACCCGTCCCCTAATCCTAACCCGTACGCTAACACTAACCCGCGCCCTCACACGTACGCTCCCCCTAAAGCGTTGTCGTACCCTCCCCTGGACCCTAAACCGTCCCTGTACCCTAACCCTAACCCTAGCCCGAACCCTAACCCTAACACTTCCCCGAAGCCTGACCCTCACCCGTCCCCTAATCCTAACCCATACGCTAACACTAACCCGCGCCCTCACACGTACGCTCCCCCTAAAGCGTTGTCGTACCCTCCCCTGGACCCAAAACCGTCCCCGTACCCTAACCCTAAACCTAGTAAGAACCCTAACCCTAACCCTTCCCCGAAGCCTGACCCTCACCTGTCCCCTAATCCTAACCCGTACGCTAACACTAACACGCGCCCTAACACGTACGCTCCCCCTAAAGCGTTGTCGTACCCTCCCCGGAACCCTAAACCGTCCCCGTCCCCTAACCCTAACCCTAGCCGGAACCCTAAAACTAAACCTTCCCCGAAGCCTGACCCTCACCCGTCCCCTAATCCTCACCCGTACACTAACACTAACCCACGCCCTCACACGTACGCTCCCCCTAAATCGTTGTCGTACCCTCCCCTGGACACTAAACCGTCCCCGTCCCCTAACCCTAACCATAGCCCGAAACCTAACCCTAACCCTTCCCCGAAGCCTGACCCTCACCCGTCCCCTAATCCTCACTCGTACGCTAACACTAACACACGCCCTAACAAGTACGCTCGCCGTAAAGCATTGTCGTACCCTCCCCTGAACCCTAAACCGTCCCCGTCCCCTAACCCTAACCCTAGCCCGAACCCTAACCCTAACCCTTCCCCGAAGCCTGACCCTCACCCATCACCTAATCCTCACTCGTACGCTAACACTAACACGCGCCCTAACACGTACGCTCCCCCTAAAGCTTTGTCGTACCCTCCCCTGGACCCTAAACCGTCCCTGTCCCCTAACCCTAACCCTAGCCGGAACCCTAACCCTAGACCTTCCCCGAAGCCTGACCCTCACCCGTCCCCTAATCCTAAGCCGTACGCTAACACTAACCCGTGCCCTCACACTTACGCACCCCCTAAAGCGTTGTCGTACCCTCCCCTGGACCCTAAACCATCCCCGTTCCCTAACCCTAACCCTAGCCCGAACCCTAACCCTAACCCTTCCCCGAAGCCTGACCCTCACGTGTCCCCTAATCCTAACCCGTACGCTAACACTAACCCGCGCCCTCACAAGTACGCTCCCCCTAAAGCGTTGTCGTACCCTCCCCTGGACCCCAAACCGTCCCCGTCCCCTAACCCTAACCCTAGCAAGAACCCTAAGCCTAACCATTCCCCGAAGCCTGACCCTCACCCGTCCCATAATCCTCACCCGTACGCTAACACTAACCCGCGCCCTCACACGTACGCTCCCCCTAAAGCGTTGTCGTACCCTCCCCTGGACCCTAAACTGTCCCCGTCCCCTAACCCTAACCCTAGCCCGAACCCTAACCCTAACCCTTCCCCGAAGCCTGACCCTCACCCGTCCCCTAATCCTCACTCGTACGCTAACACTAACACACGCCCTAACAAGTACGCTCCACCTAAAGCGTTATCGTACCCTCCCCTGGACCCTAAACCGTCCCCGTCCCCAACCCAAACCCTAGCCCGAACTCTAACCCTAACCCTTCCCCGAAGCCTGACACTCACCCGTCCCCTAATCCTAACACGTACGCTAACACTAACCAGCGCCCTCACACGTACGCTCACCCTAAAGCGTTGTCGTACCTCCCCTGGACCCTAAACCGTCCCCGTCCCCAACACTAACCCTAGCCCGAACCCTAACCCTAACCCTTCCCCGAAGCCTGACCCTCACCCGTCCCCTAATCCTAACCCGTACGCTAACACTAACCCACAACCTCACACGTACGCTCCCCCTAAAGCGTTGTCGTACCGTCCCCTGGACCCTAAACCGTCCCCGTCCCCTAACCCTAACCCTAGCCCGAACCCTAACCCTAACCCTTCCTCGAAGCCTGACCCTCACCCGTCCCCTAATCCTAAACCGTACGCTAACACTAACCCGCACCCTCACACGTACGCTCCCCCTAAAGCGTTGTCGTACCCTCACCTAGACCCAAAACCGTCCCCGTACCCTAACCCTAACCCTAGCATGAACCCTAACCCTAACAATTCCCCGAAGCCTGACCGTCACCTGTCCCCTAATCCTCACCCGTACGCTAACACTAACCCGCGCCCTCACACGTACGCTCCCCCTAAAGCGTTGTCGTACCCTCCCCTGGACCCTAAACTGTCCCCGTCCCCTAACCCTAACCCTAGCCCGAACCCTAACCCTAACCCTTCCCCGTAGCCTGACCCTCACCCGTCCCCTAATCCTAACCCGTACGCTAACACTAACCCGCGCCCTCACACGTACGCTCCCCCTAAAGCGTTGTCGTACCCTCCCCTGGACCCTAAACCGTCCCCGTCCCCTAACACTAACCCTAGCCCGAACCCTAACCCTAACCCTTCCCCGAAGCCTGACCCTCACCGGTCCCCTAATCCTAACACATACGCTAACACTAACCCGCGCCCTCACACGTACGCTCCCCCTAAAGCGTTGTCGTACCCTCCCCTGGACCCTAAACCGTCCCCGTCCCCTAACCCTAACCCTAGCCCGAACCCTAACCCTAACCCTTCCCCGAAGCCTGACCCTCACCCGTCCCCTAATCCTAACCCGTACGCTAACACTAACCCGCGCCCTCACAAGTACGCTCCCCCTAAAGCGTTTTCGTACCCTCCCCTGGACCCCAAACCGTCCCCGTCCCCTAACCCTAAACCTAGCAAGAACCCTAAGCCTAACCATTCCCCGAAGCCTGACCCTCACCCGTCCCCTAATCCTCATCCGTACGCTAACACTAACCCGCGCCCTCACACGTACGCTCCCCCTAAAGCGTTGTCGTACCCTCCCCTGGACCCTAAACTGTCCCCGTCCCCTAACCCTAACCCTAGCCCGAACCCTAACCCTAACCCTTCTCCGAAGCCTGACCCTCACCCGACCCCTAATCCTAACACGTACGCTAACACTATCCCGCGCCCTCACGCGTACGCTCCCCCTAAAGAGTTGTCGTACCCTCCCCTGGACCCTAAACCGTCCCCGTCCCCTAACTCTAACCTTAGCCCGAACCCTAACCCTAACCCTTCCCCGAAGCCTGACCCTCACCCGTCCCCTAATCCTCACTCGTACGCTAACACTATCCCGCGCCCTCACGCGTACGCTCCCCCTAAAGCGTTGTCGTACCCTCCCCTGGAGCCTAAACCGTCCCCGTCCCCAACCCAAACCCTAGCCCGAACTCTAACCCTAACCCTTCCCCGAAGCCTGACCCTCACCCGTCCCCTAATCCTAACACGTACGCTAACACTAACCCGCGCCCTCACACGTACGCTCCCCCTAAAGCGTTGTCGTACCTCCCCTGGACCCTAAACCGTCCCCGTCCCCAACACTAACCCTAGCCCGAACCCTAACCCTAACCCTTCCCCGAAGCCTGACCCTCACCCGTCCCCTAATCCTAAGCCGTACGCTAACACTAACCCACAACCTCACACGTACGCTCCCCCTAAAGCGTTGTCGTACCCTCCCCTGGACCCTAAACCTTCCCCGTCCCCTAACCCTAACCCTAGCCCGAACCCTAACCCTAACCCTTCCCCGAAGCCTGACCCCCACCCGTCCCCTAATCCTAACCCGTACGCTAACACTAACCCGCGCCCTCACACGTACGCTCCCCCTAAAGCGTTGTCGTACCCTCCCCTGGACCCTAAACCGTCCCTGTACCCTAACCCTAACCCTAGCCCGAACCCTAACCCTATCACTTCCCCGAAGCCTGACCCTCACCCGTCCCCTAATCGTAACCCATACGCTAACACTAACCCGCGCCCTCACACGTACGCTCCCCCTAAAGCGTTGTCGTACCCTCCCCTGGACCCTAAACCATCCCCGTTCCCTAACCCTAACCCTAGCCCGAACCCTAACCCTAACCCTTCCCCGAAGCCTGACCCTCACCCGTCACCTAATCCTCACCCGTACGCTAACACTAACCCGCGCCCTCACACGTACGCTCCCCCTAAAGCGTTGTCGTACCCTCCCCTGGACCCTAAACTGTCCCCGTCCCCTAACCCTAACCCTAGCCCGAACCCTAACCCTAACCCTTCCCCGAAGCCTGACACTCACCAATCCCCTAATCCTCAACCGTACGCTAACACTAACCCGCGCCCTCACACGTACGCTCCCCCTAAAGCGTTGTCGTACCCTCCCCTGGACCCTAAACCGTCCCCGTCCCCTAACACTAACCGTAGCCCGAACCCTAACCCTAACCCTTCCCCGAAGCCTGACCCTCACCCGTCCCCTAATCCTAACCCGTACGCTAACACTAACCCGCGCCCTCACACGTACGCTCCCCCTAAAGCGTTGTCGTACCCTCCCCTGGACCCTAAACCGTCCCTGTACCCTAACCCTAACACTAGCCCGAACCCTAACCCTAACACTTCCCCGAAGCCTGACCCTCACCCGTCCCCTAATCGTAACCCATACGCTAACACTAACCCGCGCCCTCACACGTACGCTCCCCCTAAAGCGTTGTCGTACCCTCCCCTGGACCCTAAACCGTCCCCGTCCCCTAAACCTAACCCTAGCCCGAACCCTAACCCTAACACTTCCCCGAAGGCTGACCCTCACCCGTCCCCTAATCCTCACCCGTACGCTAACACTAACCCGCGCCCTCACACGTACGCTCCCCCTAAAGCGTTGTCGTACCCTCCCCTGGACCCTAACCCGTCCCCGTCCCCAACCCTAACCCTAGCCCGAACCCTAACCCTAACCCTTCCCCGAAGCCTGACACTCACCAATCCCCTAATCCTCAACCGTACGCTAACACTAACCCGCGCCCTCACACGTACGCTCCCCCTAAAGCGTTGTCGTACCCTCCCCTGGACCCTAAACCGTCCCCGTCCCCTAACACTAACCGTAGCCCGAACCCTAACCCTAACCCTTCCCCGAAGCCTGACCCTCACCCGTCCCCTAATCCTAACCCGTACGCTAACACTAACCCACGCCCTCACACGTACGCTCCCCCTAAAGCGTTGTCGTACCCTCCCCTGGACCCTAAACCGTCCCGTCACCTAACCCTAACCCTTCCCCGAAGCCTGACCCTCACCCGTCCCCTAATCCTAACACGTACGCTAACACTAACCTGCGCCCTCACACGTACGCTCCCCCTAAAGCGTTGTCGTACCCTCCCCTGGACCCTAAACCGTCCCCGTCCCCTAACCCTAACCCTAGCCCGAACCCTAACCCTAAACCTTCCCCGAAGCCTGACCCTCACCCGTCCCCTATTCCTAACCCGTACGCTAACACTAACCCGCGCCCTCACACGTACGCTCCCCCTAAAGCGTTGTCGTACCCTCCCCTGGACCCTAAACCGTCCCCGTCCCCTAACACTAACCCTAGCCCGAACCCTAACCCTAACGCTTCCCCGAAGCCTGACCCTCACCCGTCCCCTAATCCTAACCCGTACGCTAACACTAACCCACGCCCTCACACGTACGCTCCCCCTAAAGCGTTGTCGTACCCTCCCATGGACCCTAAACCGTCCCCGTCCCCTAACCCTAACCCTAGCCCGAACCCTAACCCTAACCGTTCCCCGAAGCCTGACACTCACCCGTCCCCTAATCCTAACCCGTACGCTAACACTAAACCGCGCCCTCACGCGTACGCTCCCCCTAAAGCGTTGTCGTACCCTCCCCTGGACTCTAAACCGTCCCCGTCCCCTAACCCTAACCCTAGCCCGAACCCTAACCCTAAACCTTCCCCGAAGCCTGACCCTCACCCGTCCCCTAATCCTAACCCGTACGCTAACACTAACCCGTGCCCTCACACGTACGCTCCCCCTAAAGCGTTGTCGTACCCTCCCCAGGACCCTAAACCGTCCCCGTTCCCTAACCCTAACCCTAGCCTGAACCCTAACCCTAACCCTTCCCCGAAGCCTGACCCTCACCCTTCCCCTAATCCTCACCCGTACGCTAACACTAACCCCCGCCCTCACACGTACGCTCCCCCTAAAGCGTTGTCGTACCCTCCCCTGGACCCTAAACCGTCCCCGTCCCCTAACCCTAACCCTAGCCCGAACCCTAACCCTAACCCATCCCCGAAGCCTGACCCTCACCGGTCCCCTAATCCTAACCCGTACGCTAACACTAACCGGCGCCCTCACACGTACGCTCCCCCTAAAGCGTTGTCATACCCTCCCCTGGACCCTAAACCGTCCCCATCCCCTAACCCTAACCCTAGCCCAAACCCTAACCCTAACCCTTCCCCGAAGCCTGACCGTCACCCGTCCCCTAATCCTAACCCGTACGCTAACACTAACCCGCGCCCTCACAAGTACGCTCCCCCTAAAGCGTTGTCGTACCCTCCCCTGGACCCCAAACCGTCCCCGTCCCCTAACCCTAACCCTAGCAAGAACCCTAAGCCTAACCATTCCCCGAAGCCTGACCCTCACCCGTCCCATAATCCTCACCCGTTCGCTAACACTAACCCGCGCCCTCACACGTACGCTCCCCCTAAAGCGTTGTCGTACCCTCCCCTGGACCCTAAACTGTCCCCGTCCCCTAACCCTAACCGTAGCCCGAACCCTAACCCTAACCCTTCCCCGAAGCCTGATCCTCACCCGTCCCCTAATCCTAACCCGTACGCTAACACTAACACGCGCCCTAACACGTACTCTCCCCCTAAAGCGTTGTCGTACCCTCCCCTGAACCCTAAACCGTCCCCGTCCCCTAACCCTAACCCTAGCCGGAACCCTAACCCTAACACTTCCCCGAAGCCTGACCCTCACCCGTCCCCTAATCCTCACTCGTACGCTAACACTAACACACGCCCTAACAAGTACGCTCCCCCTAAAGCGTTATCGTACCCTCCCCTGGACCCTAAACCGTCCCCATCCCCAACCCAAACCCTAGCCCGAACTCTAACCCTAACCCTTCCCCGAAGCCTGACCCTCACCCGTCCCCTAATCCTAACACGTACGCTAACACTAACCAGCGCCCTCACACGTACGCTCCCCCTAAAGCGTTGTCGTACCTCCCCTGGACCCTAAACCGTCCCCGTCCCCAACACTAACCCTAGCCCGAACCCTAACCCTAACACTTCCCCGAAGCCTGACCCTCACCCGTCCCCTAATCCTAACCCGTACGCTAACACTAACCCACAACCTCACACGTACGCTCCCCCTAAAGCGTTGTCGTACCCTCCCCTGGACCCTAAACCGTCCCCGTCCCCTAACCCTAACCCTAGCCCGAACCCTAACCCTAACCCTTCCCCGAAGCCTGACCCTCACCCGTCCCCTAATCCTAACCCGTACGCTAACACTAACCCGCGCCCTAACACGTACGCTCCCCCTAAAGCGTTGTCGTACCCTCCCCTAGACCCAAAACCGTCCCCGTACCCTAACCCTAACCCTAGCATGAACCCTAACCCTAACAATTCCCCGAAGCCTGAACCTCACCTGTCCCCTAATCCTCACACGTACGCTAACACTAACCCGCGCCCTCACGCGTACGCTCCCCCTAAAGCGTTGCCGTACCCTCCCCTGGACCCTAAACCGTCCCCGTCCCCTAACCCTAACCCTAGCCCGAACCCTAACCCTAACCCTTCCCCGAAGCCTGACCCTCACCCGTCCCCTAATCCTAACCCGTACGCTAACACTAACATGCGCCCTAACACGTACGCTCCCCCTAAAGCGTTGTCGTACCCTCCCCTGAACCCTAAACCGTCCCCGTCCCCTAACCCTAACCCTAGCCCGAACCCTAACCCTAACTCTTCCCCGAAGCCTGACCCTCACCCGTCCCCTACTCCTAACCCGTATGATAAAACTAACCCGCGCCCTCACACGTACGCTCCCCCTAAAGCGTTGTCGTACCCTCCCCTGGACCCCAAACCGTCCCCGTACCCGTCCCCTAACCGTAGCCCGAACCCTAACCCTAACCATTCCCCGAAGCCTGACCCTCACCCGTCCCCTAATCCTCACCCGTACGCTAACACTAACCCACGCCCTCACACGTACGCTCCCCCTAAAGCGTTGTCGTACCCTCCCCTGGACCCTAAACCGTCCCCGTCCCCAACCCTAACCCTACCCCGAACACTAACCCTAACCCTTCCCCGAAGCCTGACCCTCACCCGTCCCCTAATCCTAACCCGTACGCTAACACTAACCCGCGCACTCACACGTACGCTCCCCCTAAAGCGTTGTCGTACCCTCCCATGGACCCTAAACCGTCCCCGTCCCCTAACCCTTACCCTAGCCCGAACCCTAACCCTAACCCTTCCCTGAAGCCTGACCCTCACCCGTCGCCTAATCCTAACCCGTACGCTAACACCTACCCACGCCCTCACATGTACGCTGTCCCTAAAGCGTTGTCGTACCCTCCCCTGGACCCCAAATCGTCCCCGTCCCCTAACCCTAACCCTAGCCCAAATCCTAACCCTAACCCTTCCCCGAAGCCTGACCCTCACCCGTCCCCTAATCCTAACACGTACACTAACACTAACCCGCGCCCTCACACGTACGCTCCCCCTAAAGCGTTGTCGTACCCTCTCCTGGACCCTAAACCGTTCCCGTCCCCTAACCCTAACCCTAGCCCGAACCCTAACCCTAACCCTTCCCCGAAGCCTGACCCTCACCCGTCCCCTAATCCTAACCCGTACGCTAACACTAACCCGCGCCCTCACACGTACGCTCCCCCTAAAGCGTTGTCGTACCCTCCCCTGGACCCTAAACCGTCCCCGTCCCCTAACACTAACCCTAGCCCGAACCCTAACCCTAACCCTTCCCCGAAGCCTGACCCTCACCCGTCCCCTAATCCTAACCCGTACGCTAACACTAACCCGCGCCCTCAAACGTACGCTCCCCCTAAAGCGTTGTCGTACCCTCCCCTGGACCTTAAACCGTCCCCGTCCCCTAACCCTAACCCTAGCCCGAACCCTAAACCTAACCCTTCCCCGAAGCCTGACCCTCACACGTCCCCTAATCCTAACCCTTACGCTAACACTAACCCGTGCCCTCACTCGTACCCTCCCCCTAAAGCGTTGTCGTACCCTCCCCTGGACCCTAAACCGTCCCCGTACCCAACCGTAACCCTAGCCCGAACCCTAACCCTAACCCTTCCCCGAAGCCTGAACCTCACCCGTCACCTAATCCTCACCCGTACGCTAACAGTAACCCGCGCCCTCACACGTACGCTCCCCCTAAAGCGTTGTCGTACCCTCCCCTGGACCCTAAACCGTCCCCGTTCCCTAACCCTAACCCTAGCCCGAACCCTAACCCTAACCCTTCCCCGAAGCCTGACCCTCACCCGTCCCCTAATCCTCACCCGTACGCTAACACTAACCCGCGCCCTCACACGTACGCTCCCCCTAAAGCGTTGTCGTACCCTCCCCTGGACCCTAAACCGTCCCCGTCCCCTAACCCTAACCCTAGCCCGAACCCTAACCCTAACCCTTCCCCGAAGCCTGACCCTCACCCGTCCCCTAATCCTAAGCCGTACGCTAACACTAACCCGCGCCCTCACGCGTACGCTCCCCCTAAAGCGTTGTCGTACCCTCCCATGTACCCTAAACCGTCCCCGTCCCATAACCCTAATCCTAGCCCGAATCCTAACCCTAACACTTCCCCGAAGCCTGACCCTCACCCGTCCCCTAATCCTAACCCGTACGCTAACACTAACCCGCGCCCTCACACGTACGCTCCCCATAAAGCGTTGTCGTACCCTCCCCTGGACCCTAAACCGTCCCCGTCCCCTAACCCTAACCCTAGCCCGAACCCTAACCCTAACCCTTCCCCGAAGCCTGACCCTCACCCGTCCCCTAATCCTCACTATACACTAACACTAACCCGCGCCCTCACACGTACGCTCCCCCTAAAGCGTTGTCGTACCCTCCCCTGGACCCCAAACCGTCCCTGTCCCCTAAAACTAACCCTAGCCCGAACCCTAACCCTAACCATTCCCCGAAGCCTGACCCTCACCCGTCCCCTAATCCTAACCCGTACGCTAACACTAACCCGCGCCGTCACACGTACACTCCCCCTAAAGCGTTGTCGTTCCCTCCCCGGAACCCTAAACCATCCCCCTCCCCTAATCCTAACCCTAGCCCGAACCCTAACCCTAACACTGCCCCGAAGCCTGACCCTCACCCGTCCCCTAATCCTAACCCGTACGCTAACACTAACCTGCGCCCTCACACGTACGCTCCCCCTAAAGCGTTGTCGTACCCTCCCCTGGACCCTAAACCGTTCCCGTCCCCTAACCCTAACCCTAGTCCGAACCCTAACCCTAACCCTTCCCCGAAGCCTGACCCTCACCCGTCCCCTAATCCTAACCCGTACGCTAACACTAACCCGCGCCCTCACACGTAAGCTCCCCCTAAAGCGTTGTCGTACCCTCCCCTGGACCCTAAACCGTCCCCGTCCCCAACCCTAACCCTACCCCGAACCCTAACCCTAACCCTTCCCCGAAGCCTGACCCTCACCCGTCCCCTAATCCTAACCCGTACGCTAACACTAACCCGCGCACTCACACGTACGCTCCCCCTAAAGCGTTGTCGTACCCTCCCATGGACCCTAAGCCGTCCCCGTCCCCTAACCCTTACCCTAGCCCGAACCCTAACCCTAACCCTTCCCTGAAGCCTGACCCTCACCCGTCGCCTAATACTAACCCGTACGCTAACACCTACCCACGCCCTCACATGTACGCTGCCCCTAAAGCGTTGTCGTACCCTCCCCTGGACCACAAATCGTCCCCGTCCCCTAACCCTACCCCTAGCCCGAACCCTAACCCTAACCATTCCCCAAAACCTGACCCTCACCCGTCCCCTAATCCTAACCCGTACGCTAACACTAACCCGCGCCCTCACACGTACGCTACCCCTAAAGCGTTGTCGTACCCTCCCCTGGACCCTAAACCGTCCCCGTCCCCTAACACTAACCCTAGCCCGAACCCTAACCCTAACCCTTCCCCGAAGCCTGACCCTCACTCGTCCCCTAATCCTAACCCGTACGCTAACACTAACCCGCGCCCTCACACGTACGCTCCCCCTAAAGCGTTGTCGTACCCTCCCCTGGACCCTAAACTGTCCCCGTCCCCTAACACTAACCCTAGCCCGAACCCTAACCCTAACCCTTCCCCGAAGCCTGACCCTCACCTGTCCCCTAATCCTAACCCGTACGCTAACACTAACCCGCGCCCTGAAACGTACGCTCCCCCTAAAGCGTTGTCGTACCCTCCCCTGGACCCTAAACCGTCCCCGTCCCCTAACCCTAACCCTAGCCCGAACCCTAAACCTAACCCTTCCCCGAAGCCTGACCCTCACCCGTCCCCTAATCCTAACCCGTACGCTAACACTAACCCGTGCCCTCACTCGTACGCTCCCCCTAAAGCGTTGTCGTACCCTCCCCTGGACCCTAAACCGTCCCCGTACCCAACCGTAACCCTAGCCCGAACCCTAACCCTAACCCTTCCCCGAAGCCTGAACCTCACCCGTCCCCTAATCCTCACCCGTATGCTAACAGTAACCCGCGCCCTCACACGTACGCTCCCCCTAAAGCATTGTCGTACCCTCCCCTGGACCCTAAACCGTCCCCGTTCCCTAACCCTAACCCTAGCCCGAACCCTAACCCTAACCCTTCCCCGAAGCCTGACCCTCACCCGTCCCCTAATCCTAAGCCGTACGCTAACACTAACCCGCGCCCTCACGCGTACGCTCCCCCTAAAGCGTTCTCGTACCCTCCCAAGGACCCTAAACCGTCCCCGTCCCATAACCCTAATCCTAGCCCGAATCCTAACCCTAACACTTCCCCGAAGCCTGACCCTCACCCGTCCCCTAATCCTAACCCGTACGCTAACACTAACCCGCGCCCTCACACGTACGCTCCCCATAAAGCGTTGTCGTACGCTCCCCTGGACCCTAAACCGTCCCCGTCCCCTAACCCTAACCCTAGCCCGAACCCTAACCCTAACCCTTCCCCGAAGCCTGACCCTCACCCGTCCCCTAATCCTCACTCGTACACTAACACTAACCCGCGCCCTCACACGTACGCTCCCCCTAAAGCGTTGTCGTACCCTCCCCTGGACCCCAAACCGTCCCTGTCCCCTAACACTAACCCTAGCCCGAACCCTAACCCTAACCATTCCCCGAAGCCTGACCCTCACCCGTCCCCTAATCCTAACCCGTACGCTAACACTAACCCGCGCCCTCACACGTACACTCCCCCTAAAGCGTTGTCGTTCCCTCCCCTGAACCCTAAACCATCCCCCTCCCCTAATCCTAACCCTAGCCCGAACCCTAACCCTAACCCTGCCCCGAAGCCTGACCCTCACCCGTCCCCTAATCCTAACCCGTACGCTAACACTAACCCGCGCCCTCACACGTACGCTCCCCCTAAAGCGTTGTCGTACCCTCCCCTGGACCCTAAACCGTTCCCGTCCCCTAACCCTAACCCTAGTCCGAACCCTAACCCTAACCCTTCCCCGAAGCCTGACCTTCACCCGTCCCCTAATCCTAACCCGTACGCTAACACTAACCCACGCCCTCTCACGTACGCTCCCACTAAAGCGTTGTCGTACCCTCCCCTGGACCCTAAACCGTCCCCGTCCCCAACCCTAACCCTACCCCGAACCCTAACCCTAACCCTTCCCCGAAGCCTGACCCTCACCCGTCCCCTAATCCTAACCCGTACGCTAACACTAACCCGCGCACTCACACGTACGCTCCCCCTAAAGCGTTGTCGTACCCTCCCCTGGACCCTAAACCGTCCCCGTCCCCTAACCCTAACCCTAGCCCGAACCCTAACCCTAACCCTTCCCTGAAGCCTGACCCTCACCCGTCGCCTAATCCTAACCCGTACGCTAACACCTACCCACGCCCTCACATGTATGCTGCCCTTAAAGCGTTGTCGTACCCTCCCCTGGACCCCAAATCGTCCCCGTCCCCTAACCCTACCCCTAGCCCGAACCCTAACCCTAACCCTTCCCCGAAACCTGACCCTCACCCGTCCCCTAATCCTAACCCGTACGCTAACACTAACCCGCGCCCTCACACGTACGCTACCCCTAAAGCGTTGTCGTACCCTCCCCTGGACCCTAAACCGTCCCCGTCCCCTAACCCTAACCCTAGCCCAAATCCTAACCCTAACCCTTCCCCGAAGCCTGACCCTCACCCGTCCCCTAATCCTAACACGTACGCTAACACTAAACCACGCCCTCACACGTACGATCCCACTAAAGCGTTGTCGTACCCTCTCCTGGACCCTAAACCGTTCCCGTCCCCTAACCCTAACCCTAACCCGAACCCTAACCCTAACCCTTCCCCGAAGCCTGACCCTCACCCGTCCCCTAATCCTAACCCGTACGCTAACACTAACCCGTGCCCTCACTCGTACGCTCCCCCTAAAGCGTTGTCGTACCCTCCCCTGGACCCTAAACCGTCCCCGTACCCAACCGTAACCCTAGCCCGAACCCTAACCCTAACCCTTCCCCGAAGCCTGAACCTCACCCGTCCCCTAATCCTCACCCGTATGCTAACAGTAACCCGCGCCCTCACACGTACGCTCCCCCTAAAGCATTGTCGTACCCTCCCCAGGACCCTAAACCGTCCCCGTTCCCTAACCCTAACCCTAGCCCGAACCCTAACCCTAACCCTTCCCCGAAGCCTGACCCTCACCCGTCCCCTAATCCTCACCCGTACGCTAACACTAACCCGCGCCCTCACACGTACGCTCCCCCTAAAGCGTTGTCGTACCCTCCCCTGGACCCTAAACCGTCCCCGTCCCCTAACCCTAACCCTAGCCCGAACCCTAACCCTAACCCTTCCCCGAAGCCTGACCCTCACCCGTCCCCTAATCCTAAGCCGTACGCTAACACTAACCCGCGCCCTCACGCGTACGCTCCCCCTAAAGCGTTGTCGTACCCTCCCAAGGACCCTAAACCGTCCCCGTCCCATAACCCTAATCCTAGCCCGAATCCTAACCCTAACACTTCCCCGAAGCCTGACCCTCACCCGTCCCCTAATCCTAACCCGTACGCTAACACTAACCCGCGCCCTCACACGTACGCTCCCCATAAAGCGTTGTCGTACGCTCCCCTGGACCCTAAACCGTCCCCGTCCCCTAACCCTAACCCTAGCCCGAACCCTAACCCTAACCCTTCCCCGAAGCCTGACCCTCACCCGTCCCCTAATCCTCACTCGTACACTAACACTAACCCGCGCCCTCACACGTACGCTCCCCCTAAAGCGTTGTCGTACCCTCCCCTGGACCCCAAACCGTCCCTGTCCCCTAACACTAACCCTAGCCCGAACCCTAACCCTAACCATTCCCCGAAGCCTGACCCTCACCCGTCCCCTAATCCTAACCCGTACGCTAACACTAACCCGCGCCCTCACACGTACACTCCCCCTAAAGCGTTGTCGTTCCCTCCCCTGAACCCTAAACCATCCCCCTCCCCTAATCCTAACCCTAGCCCGAACCCTAACCCTAACCCTGCCCCGAAGCCTGACCCTCACCCGTCCCCTAATCCTAACCCGTACGCTAACACTAACCCGCGCCCTCACACGTACGCTCCCCCTAAAGCGTTGTCGTACCCTCCCCTGGACCCTAAACCGTTCCCGTCCCCTAACCCTAACCCTAGTCCGAACCCTAACCCTAACCCTTCCCCGAAGCCTGACCTCACCCGTCCCCTAATCCTAACCCGTACGCTAACACTAACCCGCGCCCTCTCACGTATGCTCCCCCTAAAGCGTTGTCGTACCCTCCCCTGGACCCTAAACCGTCCCCGTCCCCAACCCTAACCCTACCCCGAACCCTAACCCTAACCCTTCCCCGAAGCCTGACCCTCACCCGTCCCCTAATCCTAACCCGTACGCTAACACTAACCCGCGCACTCACACGTACGCTCCCCCTAAAGCGTTGTCGTACCCTCCCCTGGACCCTAAACCGTCCCCGTCCCCTAACCCTAACCCTAGCCCGAACCCTAACCCTAACCCTTCCCTGAAGCCTGACCCTCACCCGTCGCCTAATCCTAACCCGTACGCTAACACCTACCCACGCCCTCACATGTACGCTGCCCCTAAAGCGTTGTCGTACCCTCCCCTGGACCCCAAATCGTCCCCGTCCCCTAACCCTACCCGTAGCCCGAACCCTAACCCTAACCCTTCCCCGAAACCTGACCCTCACCCGTCCCCTAATCCTAACCCGTACGCTAACACTAACCCGCGCCCTCACACGTACGCTACCCCTAAAGCGTTGTCGTACCCTCCCCTGGACCCTAAACCGTCCCCGTCCCCTAACCCTAACCCTAGCCCAAATCCTAACCCTAACCCTTCCCCGAAGCCTGACCCTCACCCGTCCCCTAATCCTAACACGTACGCTAACACTAAACCACGCCCTCACACGTACGATCCCACTAAAGCGTTGTCGTACCCTCTCCTGGACCCTAAACCGTTCCCGTCCCCTAACCCTAACCCTAGCCCGAACCCTAACCCTAACCCTTCCCCGAAGCCTGACCCTCACCCGTCCCTTAATCCTAACCCGTACGCTAACACTAACCCGCGCCCTCACACGTACGCTCCCCCTAAAGCGTTGTCGTACCCTCCCCTGGACCCTAAACCGTCCCCGTCCCCTAACACTAACCCTAGCCCGAACCCTAACCCTAACCCTTCCCCGAAGCCTGACCCTCACCCGTCCCCTAATCCTAACCCGTACGCTAACACTAACCCGTGCCCTCACACGTACGCTCCCCCGAAAGCGTTGTCGTACCCTCCCCTGGACACTAAACCGTCCCCGTCCCCTAACCCTAACCCTAGCCCGAACCCTAACCCTAAGCCTTCCCCGAATCCTAACCCTAACGTGTCCCCTAATCCTCACCCGTACGCTAACAGTAACCCGCGCTCTCTCACGTACGCTCCCCCTAAAGCGTTGTCGTACCCTCCCCTGGATCCTAAACCGTCCCCGTCCCCTAACCCTAAACCTAGCCCGAACCCTAACCCTAAACCTTCCCCGAAGCCTGACCCTCACCCGTCCCCTAATCCTAACCCGTACGCTAACACTAACCCACGCCCTCACACGTACGCTCCCCCTAAAGCGTTGTCGTACCCTCCCCTGAACCCTAAACCGTCCCCGTCCCCTAACCCTAACCCTAGCCCGAACCCTAACCCTAACCCATCCCCGAAGAATGACCCTCACCCGTTCACTAATCCTCACCCGTACGCTAACACTAACCCGTGCCCTCACACGTACGCTCCCCCTAAAGCGTTGTCGTACCCTCCCCTGGACCCTAAACCGTCCCCGTCCCCAACCCTAACCCTAGCCCGAACCCTAACCCTAACCCTTCCCCGAAGCCTGACCCTCACCGGTCCCCTAAGCCTAACACGTACGCTAACACTAACCCGCGCCCTCACACGTACGCTGCCCCTAAAGCGTTGTCGTACACTCCCCTGGACCCCAAACCGTCCCCGTCCCTTAACCCTAACCCTAGCCCGAACCCTAACCCTAACCCTTCCCCGAAGCCTGAACCTCACCCGTCCCCTAATCCTAACCTGTACGCTAACACTAACCCGCGCCCTCACACGTTCGCTCCCCCTTAAGTGTTGTCGTACCCTCCCCTGGACCCTAAACCGTCCCCGTCCCCTAACCCTAACCCTAGCCCGAACCCTAACCCTAATCCTTCCCCGAAGACTGACCCTCAACCGTCCCATAATTCTAACCCGTACGCTAACACTAACCCGCGCCCTCACACGTACGCTCCCCCTAAAGCGTTGTCGTACCCTCCCCTGGACCCTAAACCATCCCCGTCCCCTAACCCTATCCCTAGCCCGAACCCTAACCCTAACCCTTCTCCGAAGCCTGACACTCAACCGTCCCCTAAACCTAACACGTACGCTGACACTAACCCGCGCCCTCACACGTATGCTCCCCCTAAAGCGTTGTCGTAACCTCCCCTGGAACCTAAACCGTCCCCGTCCCTTAACCCTAACGCTAGCCCGAACCCTAACCCTAACCCTTCCCCGAAGCCTGACCCTCACCCGTCCCCTAATCCTAACCCGTACGCTAACACTAACCCGTGCTCTCACATGTACGCTCCCCCTAAAGCGTTGTCGTACCCTCCCCTGGACCCTAAACCGTCCCCGTCCCCTAACCCTAACCCTAGCCCGAACCCTAACCCTAACACTTCCCCGAAGCCTGACCATCACCCGTCCCCTAATTCTAACCCGTACGCTAACACTAACCCGCGTCCTCACACGTAAGCTCCCCCTAAAGCGTTGTCGTACCCTCAACTGGACCCTAAACCATCCCCGTCCCCTAACCCTAACCCTAGCCCGAACCCTAACCCTAACCCTTCTCCGAAGCCTGACCCTCACCCGTCCCGTAAACCTAACCCGTACGCTAACACTAACCCACGCCCTCACACGTACGCTCCCCCTAAAGCGTTGTCGTACCCTCCCCTGAACCCTAAACCGTCCCCGTCCCCTAACCCTAACCCTAGCCCGAACCCTAACCCTAACCCTTCCCCGAAGCCTGACCTTCACCGGTCCCCTAATCCTAACCCGTACGCTAACACTAACCCGCGCCCTCACACGTACGCTCCCCCTAAAGCGTTGTCGTACCCTCCGCTGGACCCCAAACCTTTCCCGTCCCCTAACCCTAACCCTTGCTCGAACCCTAACCGTAACCATTCCCCGAAGCCTGACCCTCACCCGTCCCCTAATCCTAACCCGTACGCTAACACTAACCCGCGCCCTCACACGAACGCTCCCCCTAAAGCGTTTTCGTACCCTCCCCTGAAACCTAAACCGTCCCCGTCCCCTAACACTAACCCTAGCCCGAACCCTAACCCTAACACTTCCCCGAAGCCTGACCCTCACCCGTCCCCTAATTCTAACCCGTACGCTAACACTAACCCGCGCCCTCACACGTACGCTCCCCCTAAAGCGTTGTCGTACCCTCAACTGGACCCTAAACCATCCCCGTCCTCTAACCCTAACCCTAGCCCGAACCCTAACCCTAACCCTTCTCCGAAGCCTGACCCTCACCCGTCCCCTAAACCTAACCCGTACGCTAACACTAACCCGCGCCCTCACACGTACGCTCCCCCTAAAGCGTTGTCGTACCCTCCCCTGAACCCTAAACCGTCCCCGTCCCCTAACCCTAACCCTAGCCCGAACCCTAACCCTAACCCTTCCCCGAAGCCTGACCCTCACCCGTCCCCTAATCCTAACCCGTACGCTAACACTAACCCGTGCCCTCACTCGTACGCTCCCCCTAAAGCGTTGTCGTACCCTCCCCTGGACCCTAAACCGTCCCCGTACCCAACCGTAACCCTAGCCCGAACCCTAACCCTAACCCTTCCCCGAAGCCTGAACCTCACCCGTCCCCTAATCCTCACCCGTATGCTAACAGTAACCCGCGCCCTCACACGTACGCTCCCCCTAAAGCATTGTCGTACCCTCCCCTGGACCCTAAACCGTCCCCGTTCCCTAACCCTAACCCTAGCCCGAACCCTAACCCTAACCCTTCCCCGAAGCCTGACCCTCACCCGTACCCTAATCCTCACCCGTACGAAAACACTAACCCGCGCCCTCACACGTACGCTCCCCCTAAAGCGTTGTCGTACCCTCCCCTGGACCCTAAACCGTCCCCGTCCCCTAACCCTAACCCTAGCCCGAACCCTAACCCTAACCCTTCCCCGAAGCCTGACCCTCACCCGTCCCCTAATCCTAAGCAGTACGCTAACACTAACCCGCGCCCTCACGCGTACGATCCCCCTAAAGCGTTGTCGTACCCTCCCAAGGACCCTAAACCGTCCCCGTCCCATAACCCTAATCCTAGCCCGAATCCTAACCCTAACACTTCCCCGAAGCCTGACCCTCACCCGTCCCCTAATCCTAACCCGTACGCTAACACTAACCCGCGCCCTCACACGTACGCTCCCCATAAAGCGTTGTCGTACGCTCCCCTGGACCCTAAACCGTCCCCGTCCCCTAACCCTAACCCTAGCCCGAACCCTAACCCTAACCCTTCCCCGAAGCCTGACCCTCACCCGTCCCCTAATCCTCACTCGTACACTAACACTAACCCGCGCCCTCACACGTACGCTCCCCCTAAAGCGTTGTCGTACCCTCCCCTGGACCCCAAACCGTCCCTGTCCCCTAACACTAACCCTAGCCCGAACCCTAACCCTAACCATTCCCCGAAGCCTGACCCTCACCCGTCCCCTAATCCTAACCCGTACGCTAACACTAACCCGCGCCCTCACACGTACACTCCCCCTAAAGCGTTGTCGTTCCCTCCCCTGAACCCTAAACCATCCCCCTCCCCTAATCCTAAACCTAGCCCGAACCCTAACCCTAACCCTGCCCCGAAGCCTGACCCTCACCCGTCCCCTAATCCTAACCCGTATGCTAACACTAACCCGCGCCCTCACACGTACGCTCCCCCTAAAGCGTTGTCGTACCCTCCCCTGGACCCTAAACCGTTCCCGTCCCCTAACCCTAACCCTAGTCCGAACCCTAACCCTAACCCTTCCCCGAAGCCTGACCCTCACCCGTCCCCTAATCCTAACCCGTACGCTAACACTAACCCGCGCCCTCTCACGTACGCTCCCACTAAAGCGTTGTCGTACCCTCCCCTGGACCCTAAACCGTACCCGTCACCTAACCCTAACCCTTCCCCGAAGCCTGACCCTCACCCGTCCCCTAATCCTCACCCGTATGCTAACAGTAACCCGCGCCCTCACACGTACGCTCCCCCTAAAGCATTGTCGTACCCTCCCCTGGACCCTAAACCGTCCCCGTTCCCTAACCCTAACCCTAGCCCGAACCCTAACCCTAACCCTTCCCCGAAGCCTGACCCTCACCCGTACCCTAATCCTCACCCGTACGAAAACACTAACCCGCGCCCTCACACGTACGCTCCCCCTAAAGCGTTGTCGTACCCTCCCCTGGACCCTAAACCGTCCCCGTCCCCTAACCCTAACCCTAGCCCGAACCCTAACCCTAACCCTTCCCCGAAGCCTGACCCTCACCCGTCCCCTAATCCTAAGCAGTACGCTAACACTAACCCGCGCCCTCACGCGTACGATCCCCCTAAAGCGTTGTCGTACCCTCCCAAGGACCCTAAACCGTCCCCGTCCCATAACCCTAATCCTAGCCCGAATCCTAACCCTAACACTTCCCCGAAGCCTGACCCTCACCCGTCCCCTAATCCTAACCCGTACGCTAACACTAACCCGCGCCCTCACACGTACGCTCCCCATAAAGCGTTGTCGTACGCTCCCCTGGACCCTAAACCGTCCCCGTCCCCTAACCCTAACCCTAGCCCGAACCCTAACCCTAACCCTTCCCCGAAGCCTGACCCTCACCCGTCCCCTAATCCTCACTCGTACACTAACACTAACCCGCGCCCTCACACGTACGCTCCCCCTAAAGCGTTGTCGTACCCTCCCCTGGACCCCAAACCGTCCCTGTCCCCTAACACTAACCCTAGCCCGAACCCTAACCCTAACCATTCCCCGAAGCCTGACCCTCACCCGTCCCCTAATCCTAACCCGTACGCTAACACTAACCCGCGCCCTCACACGTACACTCCCCCTAAAGCGTTGTCGTTCCCTCCCCTGAACCCTAAACCATCCCCCTCCCCTAATCCTAAACCTAGCCCGAACCCTAACCCTAACCCTGCCCCGAAGCCTGACCCTCACCCGTCCCCTAATCCTAACCCGTACGCTAACACTAACCCGCGCCCTCACACGTACGCTCCCCCTAAAGCGTTGTCGTACCCTCCCCTGGACCCTAAACCGTTCCCGTCCCCTAACCCTAACCCTAGTCCGAACCCTAACCCTAACCCTTCCCCGAAGCCTGACCCTCACCCGTCCCCTAATCCTAACCCGTACGCTAACACTAACCCGCGCCCTCTCACGTACGCTCCCACTAAAGCGTTGTCGTACCCTCCCCTGGACCCTAAACCGTCCCCGTCCCCAACCCTAACCCTACCCCGAACCCTAACCCTAACCCTTCCCCGAAGCCTGACCCTCAGCCGTCCCCTAATCCTAACCCGTACGCTAACACTAACCCGCGCACTCACACGTACGCTCCCCCTAAAGCGTTGTCGTACCCTCCCCTGGACCCTAAACCGTCCCCGTCCCCTAACCCTAACCCTAGCCCGAACCCTAACCCTAACCCTTCCCTGAAGCCTGACCCTCACCCGTCGCCTAATCCTAACCCGTACGCTAACACCTACCCACGCCCTCACATGTACGCTGCCCCTAAAGCGTTGTCGTACCCTCCCCTGGACCCCAAATCGTCCCCGTCCCCTAACCCTACCCCTAGCCCGAACCCTAACCCTAACCCTTCCCCGAAACCTGACCCTCACCCGTCCCCTAAACCTAACCCGTACGCTAACACTAACCCGCGCCCTCACACGTACGCTACCCCTAAAGCGTTGTCGTACCCTCCCCTGGACCCTAAACCGTCCCCGTCCCCTAACCCTAACCCTAGCCCAAATCCTAACCCTAACCCTTCCCCGAAGACTGACCCTCACCCGTCCCCTAATCCTAACACGTACGCTAACACTAAACCACGCCCTCACACGTACGATCCCACTAAAGCGTTGTCGTACCCTCTCCTGGACCCTAAACCGTTCCCGTCCCCTAACCCTAACCCTAGCCCGAACCCTAACCCTAACCCTTCCCCGAAGCCTGACCCTCACCCGTCCCCTAATCCTAACCCGTACGCTAACACTAACCCGCGCCCTCATACCTACGCTCCCCCTAAAGCATTGTCATACCCTCCCCTGCACCCTAAACCGTCCCCGTCCCCTAACACTAACCCTAGCCCGAACCCTAACCCTAAGCCTTCCCCGAATCCTAACCCTAACGTGTCCCCTAATCCTCACCCGTACGCTAACAGTAACCCGCGCTCTCTCACGTACGCTCCCCCTAAAGCGTTGTCGTACCCTCCCCTGGACCCTAAACCGTCCCCGTCCCCTAACCCTAAACCTAGCCCGAACCCTAACCCTAAACCTTCCCCGAAGCCTGACCCTCACCCGTCCCCTAATCCTAACCCGTACGCTAACACTAACCCACGCCCTCACACGTACGCTCCCCCTAAAGCATTGTCGTACCCTCCCCTGAACCCTAAACCGTCCCCGTCCCCTAACCCTAACCCTAGCCCGAACCCTAACCCTAACCCATCCCCGAAGAATGACCCTCACCCGTTCACTAATCCTCACCCGTACGCTAACACTAACCCGTGCCCTCACACGTACGCTCCCCCTAAAGCGTTGTCGTACCCTCCCCTGGACCCTAAACCGTCCCCGTCCCCAACCCTAACCCTAGCCCGAACCCTAACCCTAACCCTTCCCCGAAGCCTGACCCTCACCGGTCCCCTAAGCCTAACACGTACGCTAACACTAACCCGCGCCCTCACACGTACGCTGCCCCTAAAGCGTTGTCGTACACTCCCCTGGACCCCAAACCGTCCCCGTCCCCTAACCCTAACCCTTGCTCAAACCCTAACCCTAACCATTCCCCGAAGCCTGACCCTCACCCGTCCCCTAATCCTAACCCGTACGCTAACACTAACCCGCGCCCTCACACGAACGCTCCCCCTAAAGCGTTGTCGTACCCTCCCCTGAAACCTAAACCGTCCCCGTCCCCTAACACTAACCCTAGCCCAAACCCTAACCCTAATACTTCCCCGAAGCCTGACCCTCACCCGTCCCCTAATCCTAACCCGTACGCTAACACTAACCCGCGCCCTCAAACGTACGCTCCCCCTAAAGCGTTGTCGTACCCTCCCCTGGACCCTAAACCGTCCCCGTCCCCTAACCCTAACCCTAGCCCGAACCCTAACCCTAAACCTTCCCCGAAGCCTGACCTTCACCGGTCCCCTAATCCTAACCCGTACGCTAACACTAACCCGCGCCCTCACACCTACGCTCCCCCTAAAGTGTTGTACCCTCCCCTGGACCCTAAACCGTCCCCGTCCCCTAACCTTAACGCTAGCCCGAACCCTAACCCTAACCCTTCCTCGAAGCCTGACCCTCACCCGTCCCCTAATCCTAACCTGTACGCTAACACTAACCCGCGCCCTCACACGTACACTCCCCCTAAAGCGTTGTAGTACCCTCCCCTGGACCCTAAACCGTCCCCGTCTCCTAACCTTAACCCTAGACCGAACCCTAACCCTAAAACTTCCCCGAAGCTTGACCCTCACGCGTCCCATAATCCTAACCCGTACGGTAACACTAACCCGCGCCCTCACACGTACGCTCCCCCTAAAGCGTTGTCATACCCTCCCCTGGACCCTAAACCGTCCCCGTCCCCTAACCCTAACCCTAGCCCGAACACTAACCCTAACACTTCCCCGAAGCCTGACCCTCACCCGTCCCCTAATCCTAAGCCGTACGCTAACACTAACCCGTGCCCTCACTCGTACGCTCCCCCTAAAGCGTTGTCGTACCCTCCCCTGGACCCTAAACCATCCCCGTCCCCTAACCCTAACCCTAGCCCGAACCCTAACCCTAACCCTTCCCCGAAGCCTGACCCTCACCCGTCCCCTAATCCTAACCCGTACGCTAACACTAACCCGCGCCCTCACACGTACGCTCCCCCTAAAGCGTTGTCGTACCCTCCCCTGGACCCTAAACCGTCCCCATTCCCTAACACTAACCCTAGCCCGAACCCTAACCCTAACACTTCCCCGAAGCCTGACCCTCACCCGTCCCCTAATCCTAACCCGTACGCTAACACTAACCCGCGCCCTCACACGTACGCTCCCCCTAAAGCGTTGTCGTACCCTCCCCAGGACCCTAAACTGTCCCCGTCCCCTAACCCTAACCCTAGCCCGAACCCTAACCCTAACCCTTCCCCGAAGCCTGACCCTCACCCGTCCCCTAATCCTAACCCGTACGCTAACACTAACCCACGCCCTCACACGTACGCTCCCCCTAAAGCGTTGTCGTACCCTCCCCTGGACCCTAAACCGTCCCCGTCCCCTAACCCTAAACCTAGCCCGAACCCTAACCCTAACCCTTCCCCGAAGCCTGACCCTCACGCGTCCCCTAAACCTAACCCGTACGCTAAGACTAATCGGCGCCCTCACACGTACGCTCCCCCTAAAGCGTTGTCGTACCCTCCCCTGGACCCTAAAGCGTCCCCGTTCCCTAACCCTAACCCTAGCCCGAACCCTAACCCTAACCCTTCCCCGAAGCCTGACCCTCACCCGTCCCCTAATCCTCACCCGTACGCTAACACTAACCCGCGCTCTCACACGTACGCTCCCCCTAAAGCGTTGTCGTACCCTCCCCTGGACCCTAAACTGTCCCCGTCCCCTAACCCTAACCCTAGCCCGAACCCTAACCCTAACACTTCCCCGAAGCCTGAACCTCACCCGTCCCCTAATCCTAACCTGTACGCTAACACTAACCCGCGCCCTCACACGTTCGCTCCCCCTTAAGCGTTGTCGTACCCTCCCCTGGACCCTAAACCGTCCCCGTCCCCTAACCCTAACCCTAGCCCGAACCCTAACCCTAATCCTTCCCCGAAGCCTGACACTCAACCGTCCCCTAAACCTAACCCGTACGCTGACACTAACCCGCGCCCTCACACGTACGCTCCCCCTAAAGCGTTGTCGTAACCTCCCCTGGACCCTAAACCGTCCCCGTCCCCTAAGCCTAACCCTAGCCCGAACCCTAACCCTAACCGTTCCCCGAAGCCTGACCCTCACCCGTCCCATAATACTAACCCGTACGCTAACACTAACCCGCGCCCTCACATGTACGCTCCCCCTAAAGCGTTGTCGTACCCTCCCCTGGACCCTAAACCGTCCCCGTCCCCTAACCCTAGCCCGAACCCTAACCCTAACACTTCCCCGAAGCCTGACCCTCACCCGTCCCCTAATTCTAACCCGTACGCTAACACTAACCCGCGCCCTCACACGTACGCTCCCCCTAAAGCGTTGTCGTACCCTCAACTGGACCCTAAACCATCCCCGTCCCCTAACCCTAACCCTAGCCCGAACCCTAACCCTAACCCTTCCTCGAAGCCTGACCCTCACCCGTCCCCTAATCCTAACCTGTACGCTAACACTAACCCGCGCCCTCACACGTACACTCCCCCTAAAGCATTGTAGTACCCTCCCCTGGACCCTAAACCGTCCCCGTCTCCTAACCTTAACCCTAGACCGAACCCTAACCCTAACACTTCCCCGAAGCCTGACCCTCACGCGTCCCCTAATCCTAACCCGGACGCTAACACTAACCCGCGCCCTCACACGTACGCTCCCCCTAAAGCGTTGTCGTACCCTCCCCTGGACCCTAAACTGTCCCCGTCCCCTAACCCTAACCCTAGCCCGAACCCTAACCCTAACCCTTCCCCGAAGCCTGACCCTCACCCGTCCCCTAATCCTAACCCGTACGCTAACACTAACCCACGCCCTCACACGTACGCTCCCCCTAAAGCGTTGTCGTACCCTCCTCTGGACCCTAAACCGTCCCCGTCCCCTAACCCTAACCTTAGCCCGAACCCTAACCCTAAACCTTCCCCGAAGCCTGACCCTCACCCGTCCCCTAAACCTAACCCGTACGCTAAGACTAATCCGCGCCCTCACACGTACGCTCCCCCTAAAGCGTTGTCGTACCCTCCCCTGGACCCTAAACCGTCCCCGTTCCCTAACCCTAAGCCTAGCCCGAACCCTAACCCTAACCCTTCCCCGAAGCCTGACCCTCACCCGTCCCCTAATCCTCACGCGTACGCTAACACTAACCCTCGCTCTCACACGTACGCTCCCCCTAAAGCGTTGTCATACCCTCCCCTGGACCCTAAACTGTCCCCGTCCCCTAACCCTAACCCTAGCCCGAACCCTAACCCTAACCCTTCCCCGAAGACTGACCCTCACCCGTCCCCTAATCCTAACCCGTACGCTAACACTAACCCGCGCCCTCACGCGTACGCTCCCCGTAAAGCGTTGTCGTACCCTCCCCTGGACCCTAAACCGTCCCCGTCCCCTAACCCTAACCCTAGCCCGAACCCTAACCCTAACCCTGCCCCGAAGCCTGACCCTCACCCGTCCCCTAATCCTAAACCGTACGCTAACACTAACCCGCGCCCTCACATGTACGCTCCCCCTAAAGCGTTGTCGTACCCTCTCCTGGACCCTAAACCGTTCCCGTCCCCTAACCCTAACCCTAGCCCGAACCCTAACCCTAACCCTTCCCCGAAGCCTGACCCTCACCCGTCCCCTAATCCTAACCCGTACGCTAACACTAACCCACGCCCTCACACGTACGCTCCCCCTAAAGCGTTGTCGTACCCTCCCCTGGACCCTAAACCGTCCCCGTCCCCTAACCCTAACCCTAGCCCGAACCCTAACCCTAACCCTTCCTCGAAGCCTGACCCTCACCCGTCCCATAATCCTAACCCGTACGCTAACACAAACCCGTGCCATCACACGTACGCTCCCCCTAAAGCGGTGTCGTACCCTCCCCTGGACCCTAAACCGTCCCCGTCCCCTAACCCTAACTCTAGCCCGAACCCTAACCCTAACCCTTCCCCGAAGCCTGACCCTCACCCGTCCCCTAATCCTAACCCGTACGTTAACACTAACCCGCGCCCTCACACGTACGCTCCCCCTAAAGCGTTGTCGTACCCTCCCCTGGACCCTAAACCGTCCCCGTCCCCTAACCCTAACCCTAGCCCGAACCCTAACCCTAACCCTTCCCCGAAGCCTGACTCTCACACGTCCCCTAATCCTAAGCCGTACGCAAACACTAACCCGCGCCCTCACACGTACGCTCCCCCTAAAGCGTTGTCGTACCCTCCCCTGGACCCTAAACCGTCCCCGTCCCCTAACGCTAACCCTAGCCCGAACCCTAACCCTAAAACTTCCCCGAAGCCTGACCCTCACCTGTCCCCTAATCCTAAGCCGTACGCTAACACTAACCCGCGCCCTCACTCGTACGCTCCCCCTAAAGCGTTGTCGTACCCTCACCTGGACCCTAAACCGTCCCCGTCCCCTAACCCTAACCCTAGCCCGAACCCTAACCCTAACCCTTCCCCGAAGCCTGACCCTCACCCGTCCCCTAATCCTAAGCCGTACACTAACACTAACCCGCGCCCTCACATGTACGCTCCCCCTAAAGCGTTGTCGTACCCTCCCCTGGACCCTAAACCGTCCCCGTCCCCTAACCCTAACCCTAGCCCGAACCCTAACCCTAACCCTTCCCCGAAGCCTGACCCTCACCCGTCCCCTAATCCTAACCCGTACGCTAACACTGACCCGCGCCCTCACACGTACGCTCCCCCTAAAGCGTTGTCGTACCCTCCCCTGGACCCTAAACGTTCCCCGTCCCCTAACCCTAACCCTAGCCCGAACCCTAACCCTAACCCTTCCCCGAAGCCTGACCCTCACCCGTCCCCTAATCCTAAGCCGTACGCTAACACTAACCCGCGCCCTCACACGTACGCTCCCCCTAAAGCGTTGTCGTACCCTCCCCTGGACCCTAAACCGTCCCCGTCCCCTAACCCTAACCCTAGCCCGAACCCTAACCCTAACCCTTCCCCGAAGCCTGACCCTCACCCGTTCCCTAATACTAACCCGTACGCTAACACTAACCCGCGCCCTCACACGTACGCTCCCCCTAAAGCGTTGTCGTACCCTCCCCTGGACCCTAAACCGTTCTCGTCCCCTAACCCTAGCCCGAACCCTAACCCTAAACCTTCCCCGAAGCCAGACCCTCACCCGTCCCATAATCCTAACCTGTACGCTAACACTAACCCGTGCCCTCACGCGTTCGCTCCCCCTAAAGCGTTGTCGTACCCTCCCCTGGACCCTTAACAGTCCCCGTCCCCTAACCCGAACCCTAGCCCGAACCCTAACCCTAACGCTTCCCCGAAGCCTGACCCTCACCCGTCCCCTAATCCTAACCCGTACGCTAACACTAAACCGCGCCCTCACACGTATGCTCCCCCTAAAGCGTTGTCGTACCCTCCCCTGGACCCTAAACTGTCCCCGTCCCCTAACGCTAACCCTAGCCCGAACCCTAACCCTAACCCTTCCCCGAAGCCTGACCCTCACCCGTCCCCTAATCCTAAGCCGTACGCTAACACTAACCCGCGCCCTCACACGTACGCTCCCCCTAAAGCGTTGTCGTACCCTCCCCTGGACCCTAAACCGTCCCCGTCCCCTAACCCTAACCCTAGCCCGAACCCTAACCCTAACCCTTCCCCGAAGCCTGACCCTCACCCGTCCCCTAATCCTAACCCGTACGCTAACACTAACCCGTGCCCTCACACGTCCGCTCCCCCTAAAGCGTTGTCGTACCCTCCTCTGGACCCTAAACCGTCCCCGTCCCCTAAACCTTACCCTAGCCCGAACCCTAACCCTAACCCTTCCCCGAAGCCTGACCCTCACCCGTCCCCTAATCCTCACCCGTACGCTAACACTAACCCGCACCCTGACACATACGCTCCCCCTAAAGCGTTGTCGTACTCTCCCTTGGACCCTAAACCGTCCCCGTCCCCTAACCCTAACCCTAGCCCGAACCCTAACCCTAACCCTTCCCCGAAGCCTGACTCTCACACGTCCCCTAATCCTAAGCCGTACGCTAACACTAACCCGCGCCCTCACACGTACGCTCCCACTAAAGCATTGTCGTACCCTCTCCTGGACCCTAAACCGTCCCCGTCCCCTAACGCTAACCCTAGCCCGAACCCTAACCCTAATACTTCCCCGAAGCCTGACCCTCACCTGTCCCCTAATCCTAAGCCGTACGCTAACACTAACCCGCGCCCTCACTCGTACGCTCCCCCTAAAGCGTTGTCGTACCCTCACCTGGACCCTAAACCGTCCCCGTCCCCTAACTCTAACCCTAGCCCGAACCCTAACCCTAACCCTTCCCCGAAGCCTGACCCTCACCCGTCCCCTAATCCTCACGCGTACGCTAACACTAACCCGCGACCTCACACGTACGCTCCCCCTAAAGCGTTGTCGTACCCTCCCCTGGACCCTAAACCGTCCCCGTCCCCTAACCCTAACCCTAGCCCGAACCCTAACCCTAACCCTTCCCCGAAGCCTGACCCTCACCCGTCCCCTAATCCTCACCCGTACGCTAACACTAACCCGCGCCCTCATGCGTACGCTCCCCCTAAAGCATTGTCGTACCCTCCCCTGAACCCTAAACATTCCCCGTCCCCTAACCCTAACCCTAGACCGAACCCTAACCCTAACCCTTCCCCGAAGCCTGACCCTCACCCGTCCCCTAATCCTAAGCCGTACGCTAACACTAACCCACGCCCTCACACGTACGCTCCCCCTAAAGCGTTTTCGTACCCTCCCCTGGACCCTAAACCGTCCCCGTCCCCTAACCCTAACCCTAGCCCGAACCCTAACCCTAAACTTTCCCTGAAGCCTGACCCTCACCCGTCCCCAAATCCTCAACCGTACGCTAACACTAAACCGCGCCCTCACGTGTACGCTCCCCCTAAAGCGTTGTCGTACCCTCCCCTGGACCCTAAACCGTCCCCGTCCCCTAACCCTAACCCTAGCCCGAGCCCTAACCCTAAACCTTCCCTGAAACCTGACCCTCACCCGTCCCCAAATCCTCAACCGTACGCTAACACTAAACCGCGCCCTCACGTGTACGCTCCCCCTAAAGCGTTGTCGTACCCTCCCCTGGACCCTAAACCGTCCCCGTCCCCTAACCCTAACCCTAGCCCGAGCCCTAACCCTAAACCTTCCCTGAAACCTGACCCTCACCCGTCCCCTAATCCTAACCCGTACGCTAACACTAATCCGCGCCTTCACACGTACGCTCCCCCTAAAGCGTTGTCGTACCCTCCCCTGGACCCTAAACCGTCCCCGTCCCCTAAACCTAACCCTAGCCCGAAACCTAACCCTAAGCCTTCCCCGAAGCCTGACACTCACCCGTCCCCTAATCCTAAGCCGTTCGCTAACACTGACCCACGCCCTCACACGTACGCTCCCCCTAAAGCGTTGTCGTACCCTCCCCTGGACCCTAAACCGTCCCCGTTCCCTAACCCTAACCCTAGACCGAACCCTAACCCTAAACCTTCCCCGAAGCCTGACCCTCACCCGTCCCCTAATCCTAAGCCGTACGCTAACACTAACCCGCGCCCTCATGCGTACGCTCCCCCTAAAGCGTTGTCGTACCGTCCCCTGGACCCTAAACCGTCCCCGTCCCATATCCCTAACCCTAGCCTGAACCCTAACCCTAACCCTTCCTCGAAGCCTGACCCTCACCCGTCCCATAATCCTAACCCGTACGCTAACACTAACCCGTGCCATCACACGTACGCTCCCCCTAAAGCTGTGTCGTACCCTAGCCTGGACCCTAAACCGTCCCCGTCCCCTAACCCTAACTCTAGCCCGAACCCTAACCCTAACCCTTCCCCGAAGCCTGACCCTCACCCGTCCCCTAATCCTAACCCGTACGCTAATACTAACCCGCGCCCTCACACGTACGCTCCCCCTAAAGCGTTGTCGTACCCTCCCCTGGACCCTAAACCGTCCCCATCCCCTAACCCTAACCCTAGCCCGAACCCTAACCCTAACCCTTCCCCGAAGCCTGACCCTCACCCGTCCCCTAATCCTAACCCGTACGCTAACACTAACCCGCGCCCTCACACCTACGCTCCCCCTAAAGCGTTGTCGTACCCTCCCCTGGACCCTAAACCGTCCCCGTCCCCTAACCCTAACCCTGGCCCGAACCCTAACCCTAACCCTTCCCTGAAGCCTGACCCTCACCCGTCCCCTAATCCTAAGCCGTACGCTAACACTAACCCGCGCCCTCACACGTACGCTCCCCCTAAAGCGTTGTCGTACCCTCCCCTGGACCCTAAACCGTCCCCGTCCCATAACCGTAACCCTAGCCCGAACCCTAACCCTAACCCTTCCCCGAAGCCTGACCCTCACCCGTCCCCTAATCCTAAGCCGTACGCTAACACTAACCCGCGCCCTCACACGTACGCTCCCCCTAAAGCGTTGTCGTACCCTCCCCTGGACCCTAAACCGTCCCCGTCCCCTAACCCTAACCCTAGCCCGAACCCTAACCCTAACCCTTCCCCGAAGCCTGACCCTCACCCGTCCCCTAATCCTAACCCGTACGCTAACACTAACCCGCGCCCTCACACGTACGCTCCCCCTAAAGCGTTGTCGTACCCTCCACTGGACCCTAAACCGTTCCCGTCCCCTAACCCTAGACCGAACCGTAACCCTAACCCTTCCCCGAAGCCTGACCCTCACCCGTCCCCTAATCCTAAGCCGTACGCTAACACTAACCCGCGCCCTCACACGTACGCTCCCCCTAAAGCGTTGTCATACCCTCCCCTGGACCCTAAACCGTCCCCGTATCCTAACCCTAACCCTAGCCCGAACCCTAACCCTAACCCTTCCCCGAAGCCTGACCCTCAGCCGTCACCTAATCCTAAGCCGTACGCTAACACTAACCCGCGCCCTCACACGTACGCTCCCCCTAAAGCGTTGTCGTACCCTCCCCTGGACCCTAAACCGTCCCCGTTCCCTAACCCTAACCCTAGCCAGATCCCTAACCCTAACCCTTCCCCGAAGCCTGACCCTCACCCGTCCCCTAATCCTAACACGTACGCTAACACTAACACGCGCCCTCGCACGTACGCTCCCCCTAAAGCGTTGTCGTACCCTCCCCTGGACCCTAAACCGTCCCCGTCCCCTATCCCTAACCCTAGCCCGAACCCTAACCCTAACCCTTCCCCGAAGCCTGACCCTCACCCGTCCCCTAATCCTAACCCGTACGCTAACACTAACCTGTGCCCTCACACGTACGCTCCCCCTAAAGCGTTGTCGTACCCTCCCCTGGACCCTAAACTGTCCCCGTCCCCTAACCCTAACCCTAGCCCGAACCCTAAGCCTAAACCTTCCCCGAAGCCTGACCCTCACCCGTCCCATAATCCTAACCCATACGCTAACAATAACCCGTGCCCTCACACGTACGCTCCCCCTAAAGCGTTGTCATACCCTCCCCTGGACCCTAAACCGTCCCTGTCCCCTAACCCTAACCCTAGCCTGAACCCTAACCCTAACACTTCCCCGAAGCCTGACCCTCACCCGTCCCCTAATCCTAACCCGTACGCTAACACTAACCCGCGCCCTCACACGTACGCTCCCCCTAAAGCGTTGTCGTACCCTCCCCTGGACACTAAACCGTCCCCGTCCCCTAACCCTAACCCTAGCGCGAGCCCTAACCCTAACACTTCCATGAAGCCTGACCCTCACCCGTCCCCTAATCCTAACCCGTACGCTAACACTAACCCGCGCCCTCACACGTACGCTCCCCCTAAAGCATTGTCGTACACTCCCCTGGACCCTAAACTGTCCCCGTCCCCTAACCCTAACCCTAGCCCGAACCCTAACCCTAACACTACCCCGAAGCCTGACCCTCACCCGTCCCCTAACCCTAAGCCGTACGCTAACACTAACCCGCGCCCTCAAACGTACGTTCACCCTAAAGCGTTGTCGTACCCTCCCCTGGACCCTAAACCGTCCCCGTCCCCTAACCTTAACCCTAGCCCGAACCCTAACCCTAACCCTTCCCCGAAGCCTGACCCTCACCCGTCCCCTAATCCTAACCCGTACGCTAACACTAACCCGCACCCTCATGCATACGCTCCCCCTAAAGTGTTGTCGTACCCTCCCCTGGACCCTAAACATTCCCCGTCCCCTAACCCTAACTCTAGCCCGAACCCTAGCCCTAACACTTCCCCGAAGCCTGACCCTCACCCGTCCCCTAATCCTAAGCCGTACGCTAACACTAACCCACGCCCTCACACGTACGCTCCCCCTAAAGCGTTGTCGTACCCTACCCTGGACCCTAAACCATCCCCGTCCCCTAACCCTAACCCTAGACCGAACCCTAACCCTAACACTTCCGCGAAGCCTGACCCTCACGCGTCCCATAATCCTAACCCGTACGCTAACACTAACCCGCGCCCTCACACGTACCCTCCCCCTAAAGCGTTGTCGTACCCTCCCCTGGACCCTAAACCGTCCCCGTCCCCTAACCCTAACCCTAGCCAGAACCCTCACCCCAAGCCTTCCCCGAAGCCTGACCCTCACCCGTCCCCTAATCCTAAGCCGTTCGCTAACACTAACCCACGCCCTCACACGTACACTCCCCCTAAAGCGTTGTCGTACCCTCCCCTGGACCCTAAACCGTCCTCGTCCCCTAACCCTAACCCTAGACCGAACCCTAACCCTAAACCTTACCCGAAGCCTGACCCTCACCCGTCCCCTAATCCTAAGCCGTACGCTAACACTAACCCGCGCCCTCACACGTACGCTCCCCCTAAAGCATTGTCGTACCCTCCCCTGGACCCTAAACCATCCCCTAACCCTAACCCTAGCCCGAACCCTAACCCTAACCCTTCCCCGAAGCCTGACCCTCACCCGTCCCCTAATCCTAAGCCGTACGCTAACACTAACCCACGCCCTCACACGTACGCTCCCCCTAAAGCGTTGTCGTACCCTCCCCTGGACCCTAAACCGTCCCCGTCCCCTAACCCTAACCCTAGCCCAAACCCTAACCCTAACCCTTCCCCGAAGCCTGACCCTCACCCGTCCCCTAATCCTAACCCGTACGCTAACACTAACGCGCGCCCTCACACGTACGCTCCCCGTAAAGCGTTGTCGTACCCTCCCCTGGACCCTAAACCGTCCCCATCCCCTAACCCTAACCCTAGCCCGAACCCTAACCCTAACACTTCCCCGAAGCCTGACCCTCACCCGTCCCCTAATCCTAAGCCGTACGCTAACACTAAACCGCACCCTCACACGTACGCTCCCCCTAAAGCGTGGTCGTACCCTCCCCTGGACCCTAAACCGTCCCCGTCCCCTAACCCTAACCCTAGCCCGAACCCTAACCCTAAACCTTCCCCGAAGCCTGACCCTCACCCGTCCCCTAAACCTAAACCAAACGCTAACACTAACCCGGGCCCTCACACGTACGCTCCCCCTAAAGTGTTGTCGTACCCTCCCCTGGACCCTAAACCGTCCCCTTCCCCTAAACCTAACCCTAGCCCGAACCCTAACCCTAACCCTTCCCCGAAGCCTGACCCTCACCCGTCCCCTAATCCTCACCCGTACGCTAACACTAACCCGCGCCCTCACACGTACGCTCCCCCTAAAGCGTTGTCGTACCCTCCCCTGGACCCTAAACCGTCCCCGTCCCCTAACCCTAACCCTAGCCCGAACCCTAACCCTAACCCTTCCCCGAAGCCTGACCCTCACCCGTCCCCTAATCCTAAGCCGTACGCTAACACTAACCCGCGCCCTCACGCGTACGCTCCCCCTAAAGCGTTGTCGTACCCTCCCAAGGACCCTAAACCGTCCCCGTCCCATAACCCTAATCCTAGCCCGAATCCTAACCCTAACACTTCCCCGAAGCCTGACCCTCACCCGTCCCCTAATCCTAACCCGTACGCTAACACTAACCCGCGCCCTCACACGTACGCTCCCCATAAAGCGTTGTCGTACGCTCCCCTGGACCCTAAACCGTCCCCGTCCCCTAACCCTAACCCTAGCCCGAACCCTAACCCTAACCCTTCCCCGAAGCCTGACCCTCACCCGTCCCCTAATCCTCACTCGTACACTAACACTAACCCGCGCCCTCACACGTACGCTCCCCCTAAAGCGTTGTCGTACCCTCCCCTGGACCCCAAACCGTCCCTGTCCCCTAACACTAACCCTAGCCCGAACCCTAACCCTAACCATTCCCCGAAGCCTGACCCTCACCCGTCCCCTAATCCTAACCCGTACGCTAACACTAACCCGCGCCCTCACACGTACACTCCCCCTAAAGCGTTGTCGTTCCCTCCCCTGAACCCTAAACCATCCCCCTCCCCTAATCCTAACCCTAGCCCGAACCCTAACCCTAACCCTGCCCCGAAGCCTGACCCTCACCCGTCCCCTAATCCTAACCCGTACGCTAACACTAACCCGCGCCCTCACACGTACGCTCCCCCTAAAGCGTTGTCGTACCCTCCCCTGGACCCTAAACCGTTCCCGTCCCCTAACCCTAACCCTAGTCCGAACCCTAACCCTAACCCTTCCCCGAAGCCTGACCTCACCCGTCCCCTAATCCTAACCCGTACGCTAACACTAACCCGCGCCCTCTCACGTATGCTCCCCCTAAAGCATTGTCGTACCCTCCCCTGGACCCTAAACCGTCCCCGTCCCCAACCCTAACCCTACCCCGAACCCTAACCCTAACCCTTCCCCGAAGCCTGACCCTCACCCGTCCCCTAATCCTAACCCGTACGCTAACACTAACCCGCGCACTCACACGTACGCTCCCCCTAAAGCGTTGTCGTACCCTCCCCTGGACCCTAAACCGTCCCCGTCCCCTAACCCTAAACCTAGCCCGAACCCTAACCCTAACCCTTCCCTGAAGCCTGACCCTCACCCGTCGCCTAATCCTAACCCGTACGCTAACACCTACCCACGCCCTCACATGTACGCTGCCCCTAAAGCGTTGTCGTACCCTCCCCTGGACCCCAAATCGTCCCCGTCCCCTAACCCTACCCGTAGCCCGAACCCTAACCCTAACCCTTCCCCGAAACCTGACCCTCACCCGTCCCCTAATCCTAACCCGTACGCTAACACTAACCCGCGCCCTCACACGTACGCTACCCCTAAAGCGTTGTCGTACCCTCCCCTGGACCCTAAACCGTCCCCGTCCCCTAACCCTAACCCTAGCCCAAATCCTAACCCTAACCCTTCCCCGAAGCCTGACCCTCACCCGTCCCCTAATCCTAACACGTACGCTAACACTAAACCACGCCCTCACACGTACGATCCCACTAAAGCGTTGTCGTACCCTCTCCTGGACCCTAAACCGTTCCCGTCCCCTAACCCTAACCCTAGCCCGAACCCTAACCCTAACCCTTCCCCGAAGCCTGACCCTCACCCGTCCCTTAATCCTAACCCGTACGCTAACACTAACCCGCGCCCTCACACGTACGCTCCCCCTAAAGCGTTGTCGTACCCTCCCCTGGACCCTAAACCGTCCCCGTCCCCTAACACTAACCCTAGCCCGAACCCTAACCCTAACCCTTCCCCGAAGCCTGACCCTCACCCGTCCCCTAATCCTAACCCGTACGCTAACACTAACCCGTGCCCTCACACGTACGCTCCCCCGAAAGCGTTGTCGTACCCTCCCCTGGACACTAAACCGTCCCCGTCCCCTAACCCTAACCCTAGCCCGAACCCTAACCCTAAGCCTTCCCCGAATCCTAACCCTAACGTGTCCCCTAATCCTCACCTGTACGCTAACAGTAACCCGCGCTCTCTCACGTACGCTCCCCCTAAAGCGTTGTCGTACCCTCCCCTGGATCCTAAACCGTCCCCGTCCCCTAACCCTAAACCTAGCCCGAACCCTAACCCTAAACCTTCCCCGAAGCCTGACCCTCACCCGTCCCCTAATCCTAACCCGTACGCTAACACTAACCCACGCCCTCACACGTACGCTCCCCCTAAAGCGTTGTCGTACCCTCCCCTGAACCCTAAACCGTCCCCGTCCCCTAACCCTAACCCTAGCCCGAACCCTAACCCTAACCCATCCCCGAAGAATGACCCTCACCCGTTCACTAATCCTCACCCGTACGCTAACACTAACCCGTGCCCTCACACGTACGCTCCCCCTAAAGCGTTGTCGTACCCTCCCCTGGACCCTAAACCGTCCCCGTCCCCAACCCTAACCCTAGCCCGAACCCTAACCCTAACCCTTCCCCGAAGCCTGACCCTCACCGGTCCCCTAAGCCTAACACGTACGCTAACACTAACCCGCGCCCTCACACGTACGCTGCCCCTAAAGCGTTGTCGTACACTCCCCTGGACCCCAAACCGTCCCCGTCCCCTAATCCTAACCCTTGCTCAAACCCTAACCCTAACCATTCCCCGAAGCCTGACCCTCACCCGTCCCCTAATCCTAACCCGTACGCTAACACTAACCCGCGCCCTCACACGAACGCTCCCCCTAAAGCGTTGTCGTACCCTCCCCTGAAACCTAAACCGTCCCCGTCCCCTAACACTAACCCTAGCCCGAACCCTAACCCTAACACTTCCCCGAAGCCTGACCCTCACCCGTCCCCTAATCCTAACCCGTAAGCTAACACTAACCCGCGCCCTCAAACGTACGCTCCCCCTAAAGCGTTGTCGTACCCTCCTCTGGACCCTAAACCGTCCCCGTCCCCTAACCCTAACCCTAGCCCGAACCCTAACCCTAACCCTTCCCCGAAGCCTGAACCTCACCCGTCCCCTAATCCTAACCTGTACGCTAACACTAACCCGCGCCCTCACACGTTCGCTCCCCCTTAAGTGTTGTCGTACCCTCCCCTGGACCCTAAACCGTCCCCGTCCCCTAACCCTAACCCTAGCCCGAACCCTAACCCTAATCCTTCCCCGAAGACTGACCCTCAACCGTCCCATAATTCTAACCCGTACGCTAACACTAACCCGCGCCCTCACACGTACGCTCCCCCTAAAGCGTTGTCGTACCCTCCCCTGGACCCTAAACCATCCCCGTCCCCTAACCCTATCCCTAGCCCGAACCCTAACCCTAACCCTTCTCCGAAGCCTGACACTCAACCGTCCCCTAAACCTAACCCGTACGCTGACACTAACCCGCGCCCTCACACGTACGCTCCCCCTAAAGCGTTGTCGTAACCTCCCCTGGAACCTAAACCGTCCCCGTCCCTTAACCCTAACGCTAGCCCGAACCCTAACCCTAACCCTTCCCCGAAGCCTGACCCTCACCCGTCCCCTAATCCTAACCCGTACGCTAACACTAACCCGTGCTCTCACATGTACGCTCCACCTAAAGCGTTGTCGTACCCTCCCCTGGACCCTAAACCGTCCCCGTCCCCTAACCCTAACCCTAGCCCGAACCCTAACCCTAACACTTCCCCGAAGCCTGACCCTCACCCGTCCCCTAATTCTAACCCGTACGCTAACACTAACCCGCGTCCTCACACGTAAGCTCCCCCTAAAGCGTTGTCGTACCCTCAACTGGACCCTAAACCATCCCCGTCCCCTAACCCTAACCCTAGCCCGAACCCTAACCCTAACCCTTCTCCGAAGCCTGACCCTCACCCGTCCCGTAAACCTAACCCGTACGCTAACACTAACCCACGCCCTCACACGTACGCTCCCCCTAAAGCGTTGTCGTACCCTCCCCTGAACCCTAAACCGTCCCCGTCCCCTAACCCTAACCCTAGCCCGAACCCTAACCCTAACCCTTCCCCGAAGCCTGACCTTCACCGGTCCCCTAATCCTAACCCGTACGCTAACACTAACCCGCGCCCTCACACGTACGCTCCCCCTAAAGCGTTGTCGTACCCTCCGCTGGACCCCAAACCGTTCCCGTCCCCTAACCCTAACCCTTGCTCGAACCCTAACCGTAACCATTCCCCGAAGCCTGACCCTCACCCGTCCCCTAATCCTAACCCGTACGCTAACACTAACCCGCGCCCTCACACGAACGCTCCCCCTAAAGCGTTTTCGTACCCTCCCCTGAAACCTAAACCGTCCCCGTCCCCTAACACTAACCCTAGCCCGAACCCTAACCCTAACACTTCCCCGAAGCCTGACCCTCACCCGTCCCCTAATTCTAACCCGTACGCTAACACTAACCCGCGCCCTCACACGTACGCTCCCCCTAAAGCGTTGTCGTACCCTCAACTGGACCCTAAACCATCCCCGTCCTCTAACCCTAACCCTAGCCCGAACCCTAACCCTAACCCTTCTCCGAAGCCTGACCCTCACCCGTCCCCTAAACCTAACCCGTACGCTAACACTAACCCGCGCCCTCACACGTACGCTCCCCCTAAAGCGTTGTCGTACCCTCCCCTGAACCCTAAACCGTCCCCGTCCCCTAACCCTAACCCTAGCCCGAACCCTAACCCTAACCCTTCCCCGAAGCCTGACCCTCACCCGTCCCCTAATCCTAACCCGTACGCTAACACTAACCCGTGCCCTCACTCGTACGCTCCCCCTAAAGCGTTGTCGTACCCTCCCCTGGACCCTAAACCGTCCCCGTACCCAACCGTAACCCTAGCCCGAACCCTAACCCTAACCCTTCCCCGAAGCCTGAACCTCACCCGTCCCCTAATCCTCACCCGTATGCTAACAGTAACCCGCGCCCTCACACGTACGCTCCCCCTAAAGCATTGTCGTACCCTCCCCTGGACCCTAAACCGTCCCCGTTCCCTAACCCTAACCCTAGCCCGAACCCTAACCCTAACCCTTCCCCGAAGCCTGACCCTCACCCGTACCCTAATCCTCACCCGTACGAAAACACTAACCCGCGCCCTCACACGTACGCTCCCCCTAAAGCGTTGTCGTACCCTCCCCTGGACCCTAAACCGTCCCCGTCCCCTAACCCTAACCCTAGCCCGAACCCTAACCCTAACCCTTCCCCGAAGCCTGACCCTCACCCGTCCCCTAATCCTAAGCAGTACGCTAACACTAACCCGCGCCCTCACGCGTACGATCCCCCTAAAGCGTTGTCGTACCCTCCCAAGGACCCTAAACCGTCCCCGTCCCATAACCCTAATCCTAGCCCGAATCCTAACCCTAACACTTCCCCGAAGCCTGACCCTCACCCGTCCCCTAATCCTAACCCGTACGCTAACACTAACCCGCGCCCTCACACGTACGCTCCCCATAAAGCGTTGTCGTACGCTCCCCTGGACCCTAAACCATCCCCGTCCCCTAACCCTAACCCTAGCCCGAACCCTAACCCTAACCCTTCCCCGAAGCCTGACCCTCACCCGTCCCCTAATCCTCACTCGTACACTAACACTAACCCGCGCCCTCACACGTACGCTCCCCCTAAAGCGTTGTCGTACCCTCCCCTGGACCCCAAACCGTCCCTGTCCCCTAACACTAACCCTAGCCCGAACCCTAACCCTAACCATTCCCCGAAGCCTGACCCTCACCCGTCCCCTAATCCTAACCCGTACGCTAACACTAACCCGCGCCCTCACACGTACACTCCCCCTAAAGCGTTGTCGTTCCCTCCCCTGAACCCTAAACCATCCCCCTCCCCTAATCCTAAACCTAGCCCGAACCCTAACCCTAACCCTGCCCCGAAGCCTGACCCTCACCCGTCCCCTAATCCTAACCCGTACGCTAACACTAACCCGCGCCCTCACACGTACGCTCCCCCTAAAGCGTTGTCGTACCCTCCCCTGGACCCTAAACCGTTCCCGTCCCCTAACCCTAACCCTAGTCCGAACCCTAACCCTAACCCTTCCCCGAAGCCTGACCCTCACCCGTCCCCTAATCCTAACCCGTACGCTAACAGTAACCCGCGCCCTCTCACGTACGCTCCCACTAAAGCGTTGTCGTACCCTCCCCTGGACCCTAAACCGTCCCCGTCCCCAACCCTAACCCTACCCCGAACCCTAACCCTAACCCTTCCCCGAAGCCTGACCCTCAGCCGTCCCCTAATCCTAACCCGTACGCTAACACTAACCCGCGCACTCACACGTACGCTCCCCCTAAAGCGTTGTCGTACCCTCCCCTGGACCCTAAACCGTCCCCGTCCCCTAACCCTAACCCTAGCCCGAACCCTAACCCTAACCCTTCCCTGAAGCCTGACCCTCACCCGTCGCCTAATCCTAACCCGTACGCTAACACCTACCCACGCCCTCACATGTACGCTGCCCCTAAAGCGTTGTCGTACCCTCCCCTGGACCCCAAATCGTCCCCGTCCCCTAACCCTACCCCTAGCCCGAACCCTAACCCTAACCCTTCCCCGAAACCTGACCCTCACCCGTCCCATAAACCTAACCTGTACGCTAACACTAACCCGCGCCCTCACACGTACGCTACCCCTAAAGCGTTGTCGTACCCTCCCCTGGACCCTAAACCGTCCCCGTCCCCTAACCCTAACCCTAGCCCAAATCCTAACCCTAACCCTTCCCCGAAGACTGACCCTCACCCGTCCCCTAATCCTAACACGTACGCTAACACTAAACCACGCCCTCACACGTACGATCCCACTAAAGCGTTGTCGTACCCTCTCCTGGACCCTAAACCGTTCCCGTCCCCTAACCCTAACCCTAGCCCGAACCCTAACCCTAACCCTTCCCCGAAGCCTGACCCTCACCCGTCCCCTAATCCTAACCCGTACGCTAACACTAACCCGCGCCCTCATACCTACGCTCCCCCTAAAGCATTGTCGTACCCTCCCCTGGACCCTAAACCGTCCCCGTCCCCTAACACTAACCCTAGCCCGAACCCTAACCCTAAGCCTTCCCCGAATCCTAACCCTAACGTGTCCCCTAATCCTCACCCGTACGCTAACAGTAACCCGCGCTCTCTCACGTACGCTCCCCCTAAAGCGTTGTCGTACCCTCCCCTGGACCCTAAACCGTCCCCGTCCCCTAACCCTAAACCTAGCCCGAACCCTAACCCTAAACCTTCCCCGAAGCCTGACCCTCACCCGTCCCCTAATCCTAACCCGTACGCTAACACTAACCCACGCCCTCACACGTACGCTCCCCCTAAAGCATTGTCGTACCCTCCCCTGAACCCTAAACCGTCCCCGTCCCCTAACCCTAACCCTAGCCCGAACCCTAACCCTAACCCATCCCCGAAGAATGACCCTCACCCGTTCACTAATCCTCACCCGTACGCTAACACTAACCCGTGCCCTCACACGTACGCTCCCCCTAAAGCGTTGTCGTACCCTCCCCTGGACCCTAAACCGTCCCCGTCCCCAACCCTAACCCTAGCCCGAACCCTAACCCTAACCCTTCCCCGAAGCCTGACCCTCACCGGTCCCCTAAGCCTAACACGTACGCTAACACTAACCCGCGCCCTCACACGTACGCTGCCCCTAAAGCGTTGTCGTACACTCCCCTGGACCCCAAACCGTCCCCGTCCCCTAACCCTAACCCTTGCTCAAACCCTAACCCTAACCATTCCCCGAAGCCTGACCCTCACCCGTCCCCTAATCCTAACCCGTACGCTAACACTAACCCGCGCCCTCACACGAACGCTCCCCCTAAAGCGTTGTCGTACCCTCCCCTGAAACCTAAACCGTCCCCGTCCCCTAACACTAACCCTAGCCCGAACCCTAACCCTAATACTTCCCCGAAGCCTGACCCTCACCCGTCCCCTAATCCTAACCCGTACGCTAACACTAACCCGCGCCCTCAAACGTACGCTCCCCCTAAAGCGTTGTCGTACCCTCCCCTGGACCCTAAACCGTCCCCGTCCCCTAACCCTAACCCTAGCCCGAACCCTAACCCTAAACCTTCCCCGAAGCCTGACCTTCACCGGTCCCCTAATCCTAACCCGTACGGTAACACTAACCCGCGCCCTCACACCTACGCTCCCCCTAAAGTGTTGTCGTACCCTCCCCTGGACCCTAAACCGTCCCCGTCCCCTAACCTTAACGCTAGCCCGAACCCTAACCCTAACCCTTCCTCGAAGCCTGACCCTCACCCGTCCCCTAATCCTAACCTGTACGCTAACACTAACCCGCGCCCTCACACGTACACTCCCCCTAAAGCGTTGTAGTACCCTCCCCTGGACCCTAAACCGTCCCCGTCTCCTAACCTTAACCCTAGACCGAACCCTAACCCTAAAACTTCCCCGAAGCTTGACCCTCACGCGTCCCATAATCCTAACCCGTACGGTAACACTAACCCGCGCCCTCACACGTACGCTCCCCCTAAAGCGTTGTCATACCCTCCCCTGGACCCTAAACCGTCCCCGTCCCCTAACCCTAACCCTAGCCCGAACACTAACCCTAACACTTCCCCGAAGCCTGACCCTCACCCGTCCCCTAATCCTAAGCCGTACGCTAACACTAACCCGTGCCCTCACTCGTACGCTCCCCCTAAAGCGTTGTCGTACCCTCCCCTGGACCCTAAACCATCCCCGTCCCCTAACCCTAACCCTAGCCCGAACCCTAACCCTAACCCTTCCCCGAAGCCTGACCCTCACCCGTCCCCTAATCCTAACCCGTACGCTAACACTAACCCGCGCCCTCACACGTACGCTCCCCCTAAAGCGTTGTCGTACCCTCCCCTGGACCCTAAACCGTCCCCATTCCCTAACACTAACCCTAGCCCGAACCCTAACCCTAACACTTCCCCGAAGCCTGACCCTCACCCGTCCCCTAATCCTAACCCGTACGCTAACACTAACCCGCGCCCTCACACGTACGCTCCCCCTAAAGCGTTGTCGTACCCTCCCCAGGACCCTAAACTGTCCCCGTCCCCTAACCCTAACCCTAGCCCGAACCCTAACCCTAACCCTTCCCCGAAGCCTGACCCTCACCCGTCCCCTAATCCTAACCCGTACGCTAACACTAACCCACGCCCTCACACGTACGCTCCCCCTAAAGCGTTGTCGTACCCTCCCCTGGACCCTAAACCGTCCCCGTCCCCTAACCCTAACCCTAGCCCGAACCCTAACCCTAACCCTTCCTCGAAGCCTGACCCTCACCCGTCCCCTAATCCTAACCTGTACGCTAACACTAACCCGCGCCCTCACACGTACACTCCCCCTAAAGCATTGTAGTACCCTCCCCTGGACCCTAAACCGTCCCCGTCTCCTAACCTTAACCCTAGACCGAACCCTAACCCTAACACTTCCCCGAAGCCTGACCCTCACGCGTCCCCTAATCCTAACCCGGACGCTAACACTAACCCGCGCCCTCACACGTACGCTCCCCCTAAAGCGTTGTCGTACCCTCCCCTGGACCCTAAACTGTCCCCGTCCCCTAACCCTAACCCTAGCCCGAACCCTAACCCTAACCCTTCCCCGAAGCCTGACCCTCACCCGTCCCCTAATCCTAACCCGTACGCTAACACTAACCCACGCCCTCACACGTACGCTCCCCCTAAAGCGTTGTCGTACCCTCCTCTGGACCCTAAACCGTCCCCGTCCCCTAACCCTAACCTTAGCCCGAACCCTAACCCTAAACCTTCCCCGAAGCCTGACCCTCACCCGTCCCCTAAACCTAACCCGTACGCTAAGACTAATCCGCGCCCTCACACGTACGCTCCCCCTAAAGCGTTGTCGTACCCTCCCCTGGACCCTAAACCGTCCCCGTTCCCTAACCCTAAGCCTAGCCCGAACCCTAACCCTAACCCTTCCCCGAAGCCTGACCCTCACCCGTCCCCTAATCCTCACGCGTACGCTAACACTAACCCTCGCTCTCACACGTACGCTCCCCCTAAAGCGTTGTCATACCCTCCCCTGGACCCTAAACTGTCCCCGTCCCCTAACCCTAACCCTAGCCCGAACCCTAACCCTAACCCTTCCCCGAAGACTGACCCTCACCCGTCCCCTAATCCTAACCCGTACGCTAACACTAACCCGCGCCCTCACGCGTACGCTCCCCGTAAAGCGTTGTCGTACCCTCCCCTGGACCCTAAACCGTCCCCGTCCCCTAACCCTAACCCTAGCCCGAACCCTAACCCTAACCCTGCCCCGAAGCCTGACCCTCACCCGTCCCCTAATCCTAAACCGTACGCTAACACTAACCCGCGCCCTCACATGTACCCTCCCCCTAAAGCGTTGTCGTACCCTCTCCTGGACCCTAAACCGTTCCCGTCCCCTAACCCTAACCCTAGCCCGAACCCTAACCCTAACCCTTCCCCGAAGCCTGACCCTCACCCGTCCCCTAATCCTAACCCGTACGCTAACACTAACCCACGCCCTCACACGTACGCTCCCCCTAAAGCGTTGTCGTACCCTCCCCTGGACCCTAAACCGTCCCCGTCCCCTAACCCTAACCCTAGCCTGAACCCTAACCCTAACCCTTCCTCGAAGCCTGACCCTCACCCGTCCCATAATCCTAACCCGTACGCTAACACAAACCCGTGCCATCACACGTACGCTCCCCCTAAAGCGGTGTCGTACCCTCCCCTGGACCCTAAACCGTCCCCGTCCCCTAACCCTAACTCTAGCCCGAACCCTAACCCTAACCCTTCCCCGAAGCCTGACCCTCACCCGTCCCCTAATCCTAACCCGTACGTTAACACTAACCCGCGCCCTCACACGTACGCTCCCCCTTAAGCGTTGTCGTACCCTCCCCTGGACCCTAAACCGTCCCCGTCCCCTAACCCTAACCCTAGCCCGAACCCTAACCCTAACCCTTCCCCGAAGCCTGACTCTCACACGTCCCCTAATCCTAAGCCGTACGCAAACACTAACCCGCGCCCTCACACGTACGCTCCCCCTAAAGCGTTGTCGTACCCTCCCCTGGACCCTAAACCGTCCCCGTCCCCTAACGCTAACCCTAGCCCGAACCCTAACCCTAAAACTTCCCCGAAGCCTGACCCTCACCTGTCCCCTAATCCTAAGCCGTACGCTAACACTAACCCGCGCCCTCACTCGTACGCTCCCCCTAAAGCGTTGTCGTACCCTCACCTGGACCCTAAACCGTCCCCGTCCCCTAACCCTAACCCTAGCCCGAACCCTAACCCTAACCCTTCCCCGAAGCCTGACCCTCACCCGTCCCCTAATCCTAAGCCGTACACTAACACTAACCCGCGCCCTCACATGTACGCTCCCCCTAAAGCGTTGTCGTACCCTCCCCTGGACCCTAAACCGTCCCCGTCCCCTAACCCTAACCCTAGCCCGAACCCTAACCCTAACCCTTCCCCGAAGCCTGACCCTCACCCGTCCCCTAATCCTAACCCGTACGCTAACACTGACCCGCGCCCTCACACGTACGCTCCCCCTAAAGCGTTGTCGTACCCTCCCCTGGACCCTAAACGTTCCCCGTCCCCTAACCCTAACCCTAGCCCGAACCCTAACCCTAACCCTTCCCCGAAGCCTGACCCTCACCCGTCCCCTAATCCTAAGCCGTACGCTAACACTAACCCGCGCCCTCACACGTACGCTCCCCCTAAAGCGTTGTCGTACCCTCCCCTGGACCCTAAACCGTCCCCGTCCCCTAAGCCTAACCCTAGCCCGAACCCTAACCCTAACCCTTCCCCGAAGCCTGACCCTCACCCGTTCCCTAATACTAACCCGTACGCTAACACTAACCCGCGCCCTCACACGTACGCTCCCCCTAAAGCGTTGTCGTACCCTCCCCTGGACCCTAAACCGTTCCCGTCCCCTAACCCTAGCCCGAACCCTAACCCTAAACCTTCCCCGAAGCCAGACCCTCACCCGTCCCCTAATCCTAACCTGTACGCTAACACTAACCCGTGCCCTCACGCGTTCGCTCCCCCTAAAGCGTTGTCGTACCCTCCCCTGGACCCTTAACAGTCCCCGTCCCCTAACCCGAACCCTAGCCCGAACCCTAACCCTAACGCTTCCCCGAAGCCTGACCCTCACCCGTCCCCTAATCCTAACCCGTACGCTAACACTAAACCGCGCCCTCACACGTATGCTCCCCCTAAAGCGTTGTCGTACCCTCCCCTGGACCCTAAACTGTCCCCGTCCCCTAACGCTAACCCTAGCCCGAACCCTAACCCTAACCCTTCCCCGAAGCCTGACCCTCACCCGTCCCCTAATCCTAAGCCGTACGCTAACACTAACCCGCGCCCTCACACGTACGCTCCCCCTAAAGCGTTGTCGTACCCTCCCCTGGACCCTAAACCGTCCCCGTCCCCTAACCCTAACCCTAGCCCGAACCCTAACCCTAACCCTTCCCCGAAGCCTGACCCTCACCCGTCCCCTAATCCTAACCCGTACGCTAACACTAACCCGCGCCCTCACACGTCCGCTCCCCCTAAAGCGTTGTCGTACCCTCCTCTGGACCCTAAACCGTCCCCGTCCCCTAAACCTTACCCTAGCCCGAACCCTAACCCTAACCCTTCCCCGAAGCCTGACCCTCACCCGTCCCCTAATCCTCACCCGTACGCTAACACTAACCCGCACCCTGACACATACGCTCCCCCTAAAGCGTTGTCGTACTCTCCCTTGGACCCTAAACCGTCCCCGTCCCCTAACCCTAACCCTAGCCCGAACCCTAACCCTAACCCTTCCCCGAAGCCTGACTCTCACACGTCCCCTAATCCTAAGCCGTACGCTAACACTAACCCGCGCCCTCACACGTACGCTCCCACTAAAGCATTGTCGTACCCTCTCCTGGACCCTAAACCGTCCCCGTCCCCTAACGCTAACCCTAGCCCGAACCCTAACCCTAATACTTCCCCGAAGCCTGACCCTCACCTGTCCCCTAATCCTAAGCCGTACGCTAACACTAACCCGCGCCCTCACTCGTACGCTCCCCCTAAAGCGTTGTCGTACCCTCACCTGGACCCTAAACCGTCCCCGTCCCCTAACTCTAACCCTAGCCCGAACCCTAACCCTAACCCTTCCCCGAAGCCTGACCCTCACCCGTCCCCTAATCCTCACGCGTACGCTAACACTAACCCGCGACCTCACACGTACGCTCCCCCTAAAGCGTTGTCGTACCCTCCCCTGGACCCTAAACCGTCCCCGTCCCCTAACCCTAACCCTAGCCCGAACCCTAACCCTAACCCTTCCCCGAAGCCTGACCCTCACCCGTCCCCTAATCCTCACCCGTACGCTAACACTAACCCGCGCCCTCATGCGTACGCTCCCCCTAAAGCATTGTCGTACCCTCCCCTGAACCCTAAACATTCCCCGTCCCCTAACCCTAACCCTAGACCGAACCCTAACCCTAACCCTTCCCCGAAGCCTGACCCTCACCCGTCCCCTAATCCTAAGCCGTACGCTAACACTAACCCACGCCCTCACACGTACGCTCCCCCTAAAGCGTTTTCGTACCCTCCCCTGGACCCTAAACCGTCCCTGTCCCCTAACCCTAACCCTAGCCCGAACCCTAACCCTAACCTTTCCCCGAAGCCTGACCCTCACCCGTCCCCTAATCCTAAGCCGTACGCTAACACTAACCCGCGCCCTCACGCGTACGCTCCCCCTAAAGCGTTGTCGTACCCTTCCCTAGACCCTAAACCGTCCCCGTCCCCTAACCCTAACCCTAGTCCGAACCCTAACCCTAACCCTTCCCCGAAGCCTGACCCTCACACGTCCCCTAATCCTAACCCGTACGCTAACACTATCCCGCGCCCTCACACGTACGCTCTCCCTAAAGCGTTGGCGTACCCTCACCTGGACCCTAAACCGTCCCCGTCCCCTAACCCTAACCCTAGCCTGAACCCTAACCCTAACACTTCCCCGAAGTCTGACCCTCACCCGTCCCCTAATCCTACACCGTACGCTAACACTAACCCGCGCCCTCACACGTACGCTCCCCCTAAAGCGTTGTCGTACCCTCCCCTGGACCCTAAACCGTCCCCGTCCCCTAACCCTAACCCTAGCCCGAACCCTAACCCTAACCCTTCCCCGAAGCCTTACCCTCACCCGTCCCCTAATCCTAAGCCGTACGCTAACACTAACCCGCTCCCTCACACGTACGCTCCCCCTAAAGCGTTGTCGTACCCTACCCTGGACCCTAAACCGTCCCCTTCCCCTAACCCTAACCCTAGCCCGAACCCTAACCCTAACTCTTCCCCGAAGCCTGACCCTCACCCGTCCCCTTATCCTAACCCGTACGCTAACACAAACCCGCGCCCTCACACGTACGCTCCCCCTAAAGCGTTGTCGTACCCTCCCCTGGACCCTAAACCGTCCCCGTCCCCTAACCCTAACCCTAGCCCGAATCCTAACCCTAACCCTTCCCCGAAGCCTGACACTCATCCGTCCCCTAATGCTAAGCCGTACGCTAACACTAACCCATGCCCTCACACGTACGCTTCCCCTAAAGCGTTGTCGTACCCTCCCCTGGACCCTAAACCGTCCCCGTCCCCTAACCCTAACCCTAGCCCGAACCCTAACCCTAAACTTTCCCTGAAGCCTGACCCTCACCCGTCCCCAAATCCTCAACCGTACGCTAACACTAAACCGCGCCCTCACGTGTACGCTCCCCCTAAAGCGTTGTCGTACCCTCCCCTGGACCCTAAACCGTCCCCGTCCCCTAACCCTAACCCTAGCCCGAGCCCTAACCCTAAACCTTCCCTGAAACCTGACCCTCACCCGTCCCCAAATCCTCAACCGTACGCTAACACTAAACCGCGCCCTCACGTGTACGCTCCCCCTAAAGCGTTGTCGTACCCTCCCCTGGACCCTAAACCGTCCCCGTCCCCTAACCCTAACCCTAGCCCGAGCCCTAACCCTAAACCTTCCCTGAAACCTGACCCTCACCCGTCCCCTAATCCTAACCCGTACGCTAACACTAACCCGCGCCCTCACACGTACGCTCCCCCTAAAGCGTTGTCGTACCCTCCCCTGGACCCTAAACCGTCCCCGTCCCCTAAACCTAACCCTAGCCCGAAACCTAACCCTAAGCCTTCCCCGAAGCCTGACACTCACCCGTCCCCTAATCCTAAGCCGTTCGCTAACACTGACACACGCCCTCACACGTACGCTCCCCCTAAAGCGTTGTCGTACCCTCCCCTGGACCCTAAACCGTCCCCGTTCCCTAACCCTAACCCTAGACCGAACCCTAACCCTAAACCTTCCCCGAAGCCTGACCCTCACCCGTCCCCTAATCCTAAGCCGTACGCTAACACTAACCCGCGCCCTCATGCGTACGCTCCCCCTAAAGCGTTGTCGTACCGTCCCCTGGACCCTAAACCGTCCCCGTCCCATATCCCTAACCCTAGCCTGAACCCTAACCCTAACCCTTCCTCGAAGCCTGACCCTCACCCGTCCCATAATCCTAACCCGTACGCTAACACTAACCCGTGCCATCACACGTACGCTCCCCCTAAAGCTGTGTCGTACCCTAGCCTGGACCCTAAACCGTCCCCGTCCCCTAACCCTAACTCTAGCCCGAACCCTAACCCTAACCCTTCCCCGAAGCCTGACCCTCACCCGTCCCCTAATCCTAACCCGTACGCTAATACTAACCCGCGCCCTCACACGTACGCTCCCCCTAAAGCGTTGTCGTACCCTCCCCTGGACCCTAAACCGTCCCCATCCCCTAACCCTAACCCTAGCCCGAACCCTAACCCTAACCCTTCCCCGAAGCCTGACCCTCACCCGTCCCCTAATCCTAACCCGTACGCTAACACTAACCCGCGCCCTCACACCTACGCTCCCCCTAAAGCGTTGTCGTACCCTCCCCTGGACCCTAAACCGTCCCCGTCCCCTAACCCTAACCCTGGCCCGAACCCTAACCCTAACCCTTCCCTGAAGCCTGACCCTCACCCGTCCCCTAATCCTAAGCCGTACGCTAACACTAACCCGCGCCCTCACACGTACGCTCCCCCTAAAGCGTTGTCGTACCCTCCCCTGGACCCTAAACCGTCCCCGTCCCATAACCGTAACCCTAGCCCGAACCCTAACCCTAACCCTTCCCCGAAGCCTGACCCTCACCCGTCCCCTAATCCTAAGCCGTACGCTAACACTAACCCGCGCCCTCACACGTACGCTCCCCCTAAAGCGTTGTCGTACCCTCCCCTGGACCCTAAACCGTCCCCGTCCCCTAACCCTAACCCTAGCCCGAACCCTAACCCTAACCCTTCCCCGAAGCCTGACCCTCACCCGTCCCCTAATCCTAACCCGTACGCTAACACTAACCCGCGCCCTCACACGTACGCTCCCCCTAAAGCGTTGTCGTACCCTCCACTGGACCCTAAACCGTTCCCGTCCCCTAACCCTAGACCGAACCGAAACCCTAACCCTTCCCCGAAGCCTGACCCTCACCCGTCCCCTAATCCTAAGCCGTACGCTAACACTAACCCGCGCCCTCACACGTACGCTCCCCCTAAAGCGTTGTCATACCCTCCCCTGGACCCTAAACCGTCCCCGTATCCTAACCCTAACCCTAGCCCGAACCCTAACCCTAACCCTTCCCCGAAGCCTGACCCTCAGCCGTCACCTAATCCTAAGCCGTACGCTAACACTAACCCGCGCCCTCACACGTACGCTCCCCCTAAAGCGTTGTCGTACCCTCCCCTGGACCCTAAACCGTCCCCGTTCCCTAACCCTAACCCTAGCCAGATCCCTAACCCTAACCCTTCCCCGAAGCCTGACCCTCACCCGTCCCCTAATCCTAACACGTACGCTAACACTAACACGCGCCCTCGCACGTACGCTCCCCCTAAAGCGTTGTCGTACCCTCCCCTGGACCCTAAACCGTCCCCGTCCCCTATCCCTAACCCTAGCCCGAACCCTAACCCTAACCCTTCCCCGAAGCCTGACCCTCACCCGTCCCCTAATCCTAACCCGTACGCTAACACTAACCTGTGCCCTCACACGTACGCTCCCCCTAAAGCGTTGTCGTACCCTCCCCTGGACCCTAAACTGTCCCCGTCCCCTAACCCTAACCCTAGCCCGAACCCTAAGCCTAAACCTTCCCCGAAGCCTGACCCTCACCCGTCCCATAATCCTAACCCATACGCTAACAATAACCCGCGCCCTCACACGTACGCTCCCCCTAAAGCGTTGTCATACCCTCCCCTGGACCCTAAACCGTCCCTGTCCCCTAACCCTAACCCTAGCCTGAACCCTAACCCTAACACTTCCCCGAAGCCTGACCCTCACCCGTCCCCTAATCCTAACCCGTACGCTAACACTAACCCGCGCCCTCACACGTACGCTCCCCCTAAAGCATTGTCGTACACTCCCCTGGACCCTAAACTGTCCCCGTCCCCTAACCCTAACCCTAGCCCGAACCCTAACCCTAACACTACCCCGAAGCCTGACCCTCACCCGTCCCCTAACCCTAAGCCGTACGCTAACACTAACCCGCGCCCTCAAACGTACGTTCACCCTAAAGCGTTGTCGTACCCTCCCCTGGACCCTAAACCGTCCCCGTCCCCTAACCCTAACCCTAGCCCGAACCCTAACCCTAACCCTTCCCCGAAGCCTGACCCTCACCCGTCCCCTAATCCTAACCCGTACGCTAACACTAACCCGCACCCTCATGCATACGCTCCCCCTAAAGTGTTGTCGTACCCTCCCCTGGACCCTAAACATTCCCCGTCCCCTAACCCTAACTCTAGCCCGAACCCTAGCCCTAACACTTCCCCGAAGCCTGACCCTCACCCGTCCCCTAATCCTAAGCCGTACGCTAACACTAACCCACGCCCTCACACGTACGCTCCCCCTAAAGCGTTGTCGTACCCTACCCTGGACCCTAAACCATCCCCGTCCCCTAACCCTAACCCTAGCCCGAACCCTAACCCTAAAACTTCCGCGAAGCCTGACCCTCACGCGTCCCATAATCCTAACCCGTACGCTAACACTAACCCGCGCCCTCACACGTACCCTCCCCCTAAAGCGTTGTCGTACCCTCCCCTGGACCCTAAACCGTCCCCGTCCCCTAACCCTAACCCTAGCCAGAACCCTCACCCCAAGCCTTCCCCGAAGCCTGACCCTCACCCGTCCCCTAATCCTAAGCCGTTCGCTAACACTAACCCACGCCCTCACACGTACACTCCCCCTAAAGCGTTGTCGTACCCTCCCCTGGACCCTAAACCGTCCTCGTCCCCTAACCCTAACCCTAGACCGAACCCTAACCCTAAACCTTACCCGAAGCCTGACCCTCACCCGTCCCCTAATCCTAAGCCGTACGCTAACACTAACCCGCGCCCTCACACGTACGCTCCCCCTAAAGCATTGTCGTACCCTCCCCTGGACCCTAAACCATCCCCTAACCCTAACCCTAGCCCGAACCCTAACCCTAACCCTTCCCCGAAGCCTGACCCTCACCCGTCCCCTAATCCTAAGCCGTACGCTAACACTAACCCACGCCCTCACACGTACGCTCCCCCTAAAGAGTTGTCGTACCCTCCCCTGGACCCTAAACCGTCCCCGTCCCCTAACCCTAACCCTAGCCCAAACCCTAACCCTAACCCTTCCCCGAAGCCTGACCCTCACCCGTCCCCTAATCCTAACCCGTACGCTAACACTAACGCGCGCCCTCACACGTACGCTCCCCGTAAAGCGTTGTCGTACCCTCCCCTGGACCCTAAACCGTCCCCATCCCCTAACCCTAACCCTAGCCCGAACCCTAACCCTAACACTTCCCCGAAGCCTGACCCTCACCCGTCCCCTAATCCTAAGCCGTACGCTAACACTAAACCGCACCCTCACACGTACGCTCCCCCTAAAGCGTGGTCGTACCCTCCCCTGGACCCTAAACCGTCCCTGTCCCCTAACCCTAACCCTAGCCCGAACCCTAACCCTAAACCTTCCCCGAAGCCTGACCCTCACCCGTCCCCTAATCCTAAACCAAACGCTAACACTAACCCGGGCCCTCACACGTACGCTCCCCCTAAAGTGTTGTCGTACCCTCCCCTGGACCCTAAACCGTCCCCTTCCCCTAAACCTAACCCTAGCCCGAACCCTAACCCTAACCCTTCCCCGAAGCCTGACCCTCACCCGTCCCCTAATCCTAACACGTACGCTAACACTAACCCGCGCCCTCACACGTACGCTCCCCCTAAAGCGTGGTCGTACCCTCCCCTGGACCCTAAACCATCCCCGTCCCCTAACCCTAACCCTAGCCCGAACCCTAACCCTAACCCTTCCCCGAAGCCTGACCCTCACCCGTCCCCTAATCCTAAGCCGTACGCTAACACTAAACCGCACCCTCACACGTACGCTCCCCCTAAAGCGTTGTCGTACCCTCCCCTGGACCCTACACCGTCCCTGTCCCCTAACCCTAACCCTAGCCCGAACCCTAACCCTAACCCTTCACCGAAGCCTGACCCTCACCCGTCCCCTAATCCTAAGCCGTACGCTAACACTAACCCGCGCCCTCACACGTACGCTCCCCCTAAAGCGTTGTCGTACCCTCCCCTGGACCCTAAACCGTCCCCGTCCCCTAACCCTAACCCTAGCCCGAACCCTAACCCTAACCCTTCCCCGAAGCCTGACCCTCACCCGTCCCCTAATCCTAACCCGTACGCTAACACTAACCCACGCCCTCACACGTACGCTCCCCCTAAAGCGTTGTCGTACCCTCCTCTGGACCCTAAACCGTCCCCGTCCCCTAACACTAACCCTAGCCCGAACCCTAACCCTAACCCTTCCCCGAAGCCTGACCCTCACCCGTCCCCTAATCCTAAGCGGTACGCTAACACTAACCCGCGCCCTCACACGTACGCTCCCCCTAAAGCGTTGTCGTACCCTCCCCTGAACCCTAAACCGTCCACGTCCCCTAACCCTAACCCTAGCCCGAACCCTAACCCTAACCCTGCCCCGAAGCCTGACCCTCACCCGTCCCCTAATCCTAACCCGTACGCTAACACTAACCCGCGACCTCACACGTACGCTCCCCCTAAAGCGTTGTCGTACCCTCCCCTGGATCCTAAACCGTCCCCATCCCCTAACCCTAACCCTAGCCCGAACACTAACCCTAACCCTTCCCCGAAGCCTGACCCTCACCCGTCCCCTAATCCTAACCCGTACGCTAACACTAACCCGCGCCCTCACACGTACGCTCCCCCTAAAGCGTTGTCGTACCCTCCCCTGAACCCTAAACCGTCCCCGTCCCCTAACCATAACCCTAGCCCGAACCCTAACCCTAACCCTTCCCCGAAGCCTGAACCTCACCCGTCCCATAATCCTAAGACGTACGCTAACACTAACCCGCGCCCTCACACGTACGCTCCCCCTAAAGCGTTGTCGTACCCTCCCCTGGACCCTAAACCGTCCCCGTCCCCTAACCCTAACCCTAGCCCGAACCCTAACCCTAACACTTCCCCGAAGCCTGACCCTCACCCGTCCCCTAACCCTAAGCCGTACGCTAACACTAACCCGCGCCCTCAAACGTACGTTCACCCTAAAGCGTTGTCGTACCCTCCCCTGGACCCTAAACCGTCCCCGTCCCCTAACCCTAACCCTAGCCCGAACCCTAACCCTAACCCTTCTCCGAAGCCTGACCCTCACCCGTCCCCTAATCCTAACCCGTACGCTAACACTAACCCGCACCCTCATGCATAGGCTCCCCCTAAAGTGTTGTCGTACCCTCCCCTGGACCCTAAACATTCCCCGTCCCCTAACCCTAACCCTAGCCCGAACCCTAGCCCTAACACTTCCCCGAAGCCTGACCCTCAACCGTCCCCTAATCCTAAGCCGTACGCTATCACTAACCCACGCCCTCACACGTACGCTACCCCTAAAGCGTTGTCGTACCCTACCCTGGACCCTAAACCGTCCCCGTCCCCTAACCCTAACCCTAGGCCGAACCCTAACCCTAACAGTTCCGCGAAGCCTGACCCTCACGCGTCCCATAATCCTAACCCGTACGCTAACACTAACCCGCGCCCTCACACGTACCCTCCCCCTAAAGCGTTGTCGTACCCTCCCCTGGACCCTAAACCGTCCCCGTCCCCTAACCCTAACCCTAGCCAGAACCCTCACCCCAAGCCTTCCCCGAAGCCTGACCCTCACCCGTCCCCTAATCCTAAGCCGTTCGCTAACACTAACCCACGCCCTCACACGTACACTCCCCCTAAAGCGTTGTCGTACCCTCCCCTGGACCCTAAACCGTCCTCGTCCCCTAACCCTAACCCTAGACCGAACCCTAACCCTAAACCTTCCCCGAAGCCTGACCCTCACCCGTCCCCTAATCCTAAGCCGTACGCTAACACTAACCCGCGCCCTCACACGTACGCTCCCCCTAAAGCATTGTCGTACCCTCCCCTGGACCCTAAACCATCCCCTAACCCTAACCCTAGCCCGAACCCTAACCCTAACCCTTCCCCGAAGCCTGACCCTCACCCGTCCCCTAATCCTAAGCCGTACGCTAACACTAACCCACGCCCTCACACGTACGCTCCCCCTAAAGCGTTGTCGTACCCTCCCCTGGACCCTAAACCATCCCCGTCCCCTAACCCTAACCCTAGCCCGAACCCTAACCCTAACCCTTCCCCGAAGCCTGACCCTCACCCGTCCCCTAATCCTAACCCGTACGCTAACACTAACGCGCGCCCTCACACGTACGCTCCCCGTAAAGCGTTGTCGTACCCTCCCCTGGACCCTAAACCGTCCCCGTCCCCTAACCCTAACCCTAGCCCGAACCCTAACCCTAACACTTCCCCGAAGCCTGACCCTCACCCGTCCCCTAATCCTAACCCGTACGCTAACACTAACCCGCGCCCTCACACGTACGCTCCCCCTAAAGCGTTGTCGTACCCTCCCCTGGACCCTAAACCGTCCCCGTCTCCTAACCCTAACCCTAGCCCGAACCCTAACCCTAACCCTTCCCCGAAGTCTGACCCTCACCCGTCACATAATCCTAAGCCGTACGCTAACACTAACCCGCGCCCTCACACGTACGCTCCCCCTAAAGCGTTGTCGTACCCTCCCCTGGACCCTAAACCGTCCCCGTCCCCTAACCCTAACCCTAGCCAGAACCCTAACCCTAACACTTCCCCGAAGCCTGACCCTCACCCGTCCCCTAATCCTAACACGTACGCTAACACTAACCCGCGCCCTCACACGTACGCTCCCCCTAAAGCGTGGTCGTACCCTCCCCTGGACCCTAAACCGTCCCCGTCCCCTAATCCTAACCCTAGCCCGAACCCTAACCCTAACCCTTCCCCGAAGCCTGACCCTCACCCGTCCCCTAATCCTAAGCCGTACGCTAACACTAAACCGCACCCTCACACGTACGCTCCCCATAAAGCGTGGTCGTACCCTCCCCTGGACCCTAAACCGTCCCCGTCCCCTAACCCTAACCCTAGCCCGAACCCTAACCCTAACCCTTCCCCGAAGCCTGACCCTCACCCGTCACCTAATCCTAAGCCGTACGCTAACACTAACCCGCGCCCTCACACGTACGCTCCCCCTAAAGTGTTGTCGTACCCTCCCCTGGACCCTAAACCGTCCCCTTCCCCTAAACATAACCCTAGCCCGAACCCTAACCCTAACCCTTCCCCGAAGCCTGACCCTCACACGTCCCCTAATCCTAACACGTACGCTAACACTAACCCGCGCCCTCACACGTACGCTCCCCCTAAAGCGTGGTCGTACCCTCCCCTGGACCCTAAACCGTCCCCGTTCCCTAACCCTAACCCTAGCCCGAACCCTAACCCTAACCCTTCCCCGAAGCCTGACCCTCACCCGTCCCCTAATCCTAAGCCGTACGCTAACACTAAACCGCACCCTCACACGTACGCTCCCCCTAAAGCGTTGTCGTACCCTCCCCTGGACCCTAAACCGTCCCTGTCCCCTAACCCTAACCCTTGCCCGAACCCTAACCCTAACCCTTCACCGAAGCCTGACCCTCACCCGTCCCCTAATCCTAAGCCGTACGCTAACACTAACCCGCGCCCTCACACGTACGCTCCCCCTAAAGCGTTGTCGTACCCTCCCCTGGACCCTAAACCGTCCCCGTCCCCTAACCCTAACCCTAGCCCGAACCCTAACCCTAACCCTTCCCCGAAGCCTGACCCTCACCCGTCCCCTAATCCTAACCCGTACTCTAACACTAACCCGCGCCCTCACACGTACGCTCCCCCTAAAGCGTTGTCATACCCTCCTCTGGACCCTAAACCGTCCCCGTCCCCTAACACTAACCCTAGCCCGAACCCTAACCCTAACCCTTCCCCGAAGCCTGACCCTCACCCGTCCCCTAATCCTAAGCGGTACGCTAACACTAACCCGCGCCCTCACACGTACGCTCCCCCTAAAGCGTTGTCGTACCCTCCCCTGAACCCTAAACCGTCCACGTCTCCTAACCCTAACCCTAGCCCGAACCCTAACCCTAACCCTGCCCCGAAGCCTGACCCTCACCCGTCCCCTAATCCTAACCCGTACGCTAACACTAACCCGCGACCTCACACGTACGCTCCCCCTAAAGCGTTGTCGTACCCTCCCCTGGATCCTAAACCGTCCCCATCCCCTAACCCTAACCCTAGCCCAAACACTAACCCTAACCCTTCCCCGAAGCCTGACCCTCACCCGTCCCCTAATCCTAACCCGTACGCTAACACTAACCCGCGCCCTCACACGTACGCTCCCCCTAAAGCGTTGTCGTACCCTCCCCTGAACCCTAAACCGTCCCCGTCCCCTAACCATAACCCTAGCCCGAACCCTAACCCTAACCCTTCCCCGAAGCCTGACCCTCACCCGTCCCATAATCCTAAGACGTACGCTAACACTAACCCGCGCCCTCACACGTACGCTCACCCTAAAGCGTTGTCGTACCCTCCCCTGGACCCTAAACCGTCCCCGTCCCCTAACCCTAACCCTAGCCCGAACCCTAACCCTAACCCTTCCCCGATGCCTGACCCTCACCCGTCCCCTAATCCTAACCCATACGCTAACACTAACCCGCGCCCTCACACGTACGCTCCTCCCAAAGCGTTGTCGTACCCTCCCCTGGACCCTAAACCGTCCCCGTACCCTAACCCTAACCCTAGCCCGAACCCTAACCCTCACCCTTCCCCGAAGCCTGACCCTCACCCGTCCCCTAATCCTAACCCATACGCTAACACTAACCCGGGCCCTCACACGTACGCTCCCCCTAAAGCGTTGTCGTACCCTCCCCTGGACCCTAAACCGTCCCCGTCCCCTAACCCTAACCCTATCCCGAACCCTAACCCTAACCCTTCCCCGAAGCCTGACCCTCAAACGTCCCATAATCCTAACCCGTACGCTAACACTAACCCGCGCCCTCACACGTAAGCTCCCCCTAAAGCGTTGTCGTACCCTCCCCTGGACCCCAAACCGTCCCCGTCCCCTAACCCTAACCCTAGCCCGAACCCTAACCCTCACCCTTCCCCGAAGCCTGACCCTCAGCCGTCCCATAATCCTAACCCGTACGCTAACACTAACCCGTGCCCTCACACGTACGCTCCCCCTAAAGCGTTGTCGTACCCTCCCCTGGACCCTAAACCGTCCCCGTCCCCTAACCCTAACTCTAGCCCGAACCCTAACCCGAACCCTTCCCCGAAGCCTGACCCTCACCCGTCCCCTAATCCTAACCCGTACGCTAACACTAACCCGCGCCCTCACACGTACGCTCCCCCTAAAGCGTTGTAGTACCCTCCCCTGGACCCTAAACCGTCCCCGTCCCCTAACCCTAACCCTAGCCCGAACCCTAACCCTAACCCTTCCCCGAAGCCTGACCCTCACCCGTCCCCTATTCCTAACCCGTACGCTAACACTAACCCACGCCCTCACACATACGCTCCCCCTAAAGCGTTGTCGTACCCTCCCCTGGACCCTAAACCGTCCCCGTCCCCTAACCCTAACCCTAGCCCGAACCCTAACCCTAAACCTTCCCCGAAGCCTGACCCTCACCCGTCCCCTAATCCTAACCCGTACGCAAACACTAACCCGCGCCCTCACACCTACGCTCCCCCTAAAGCGTTGTCGTACCCTCCCCTGGACCCTAAACCGTCCCCATCCCCTAACCCTAACCCTAGCCCGAACCCTAACCCTAACCCTTCCCCGAAGCCTGAGCCTCACCCGTCCCCTAATCCTAAGCCGTACGCTAACACTAACCCGCGCCCTCACACCTACGCTCCGCATAAAGCGTTGTCGTACCCTCCCCTGGACCCTAAACTGTCCCCGTCCCCTAACCCTAACCCTAGCCCGAACCCTAACCCTAACCCTTTCCCGAAGCCTGACCCTCACCCGTCCCCTAATCCTAAGCCGTACGCTAACACTAACCCGCGCCCTCACACGTACGCTCCCCCTAAAGTGTTGTCGTACCCTCCCCTGGACCCTAAACCGTCCCCGTCCCCTAACCCTAACCCTAGATCGAACCCTAACCCTAAACCTTCCCTGAAGCCTGACCCTCACCCGTCCCCTAATCCTAACCCGTACGCTAACACTAACCCACGCCCTCACACGTACGCTCCCCCTAAAGCGTTGTCGTACCCTCCCCTGGACCCTAAACCGTCCCCATCCCCTAAACCTAGCCCGAACCCTAACCCTAAACCTTCCCCGAAGCCTGACCCTCACCCGTCCCCTAATCCTAACCCGTACGCTAACACTAACCCGCGCCCTCACGCGTACGCTCCCCCTAAAGCGTTGTCGTACCCTCCCCTGGACCCAAAACCGTCCCCGTCCCCTAACCCTAACCCTAGCCCGAACCCTAACCCTAACCCTTCCCCGAAGCCTGACCCTCACCCGTCCCGTAATCCTAACCCGTACGCTAACACTAACCCGCGCCCTCACACGTACGCTCCCCCTAATGCGTTGTCGTACCCTCCCCTGGACCCTAATCCGTCCCCGTCCCCTAACCCTAACCCTAGCCCGAACCCTAACCCTAACCCTTTCCCGAAGCCTGACCCTCACCCGTGCCCTAATCCTAAGCCGTACGCTAACACTAACCCACGCCCTCACACGTACGCTTCCCCTAAAGCGTTGTCGTACCCTCCCCTGGACCCTAATCCGTCCCCGTCCCCTAACCCTAACCCTAGCCCGAACCCTAACCCTAAACCTTCCCCGAAGCCTGACCCTCACTCGTCCCCTAATCCTAAACCGTACGCTAACACTAACCCGTGCCCTCACGTGTACGCTCCCCCTAAAGCGTTGTCGTACCCTCCCCTGGACCCTAAACCGTCCCCGTCCCCTAACCCTAACCCTAGCCCGAGCCCTAACCCTAACCCTTCCCTGAAGCCTGACACTCACCCGTCCCCTAATCCTAACCCGTACGCTAACACTAATCCGCGCCCTCACACGTACGCTCCCCCTAAAGCGTTGTCGTACCCTCTCCAGGACCCTAAACCTTCCCCGTCCCCTAACCCTAACCCTAGCCCGAACCCTAACCCAAACCCTTCCCCGAAGGCTGACCCTCACCTGTCCCCTAATCCTAAGCCGTACGCTAACACTAACCCGCGCCCTCACACGTAAGCTCCCGCTAAAGCGTTGTCGTACCCTCCCCTGGACCCTAAAGCGTCCCCGTCCCCTAACCCTAACCCTAGCCCGAACCCTAACCCTAACACTTCCGCGAAGCCTGACCCTCACGCGTCCCATAATCCTAACCCGTACGCTAACACTAACCCGCACCCTCACACGTACGCTCCCCCTAAAGCGTTGTCGTACCCTCCCCTGGACCCTAAACCGTCCCCGTCCCCTAACCCTAACCCTAGCCCGAACCCTCACCCCAAGCCTTCCCCGAAGCCTGACCCTCACCCGTCCCCTAATCCTAAGCCGTTCGCTAACACTAACCCACGCCCTCACACGTACGCTCCCCCTAAAGCGTTGTCGTACCCTCCCCTGGACCCTAAACCGTCCCCGTCCCCTAACCCTAACCCTAGACCGAACCCTAACCCTAAACCTTCCCCGAAGCCTGACCCTCACCCGTCCCCTAATGCTAAGCCGTACGCTAACTCTAACCCGCGCCCTCACATGTACGCTCCCCCTAAAGCATTGTCGTACCCTCCCCTGGACCCTAAACCATCCCCTAACCCTAACCCTAGCCCGAACCCTAACACTGACCCTTCCCCGAAGCCTGACCCTCACCCGTCCCCTAATCCTAAGCCGTACGCTAACACTAACCCGCGCCCTCACACGTACGCTCCCCCTAAAGCGTTGTCGTACCCTCCCCTGGACCCTAAACCGTCCCCGTCCCCTAACCCTAACCCTAGCCCGAACCCTAACCCTAACCCTTCCCCGAAGCCTGACACTCACCCGTCCCCTAATCCTAACCCGTACGCTAACACTCACGCGCGCCCTCACACGTACGCTCCCCGTAAAGCGTTGTCGTACCCTCCCCTGGACCCAAAACCGTCCCCGTCCCCTAACCCTAACACTAGCCCGAACCCTATCCCTAAAACTTCCCCGAAGCCTGACCCTCACCCGTCCCCTAATCCTAACCCGTACGCTAACACTAACCCGCGCCCTCACACGTACGCTCCCCCTAAAGCGTTGTCGTACCCTCCCCTGGACCCTAAACCGTCCCCGTCCCCTAACCCTAACTCTAGCCCGAACCCTAACCCTAACCCTTCCCCGAAGCCTGACCCTCACCCGTCCCCTAATCCTAAGCCGTACGCTAACACTAACCCACGCCCTCACACGTACGCTTCCCCTAAAGCGTTGTCGTACCCTCCCCTGGACCCTAAACCGTCCCCGTCCCCTAACCCTAACCCTAGCCCGAGCCCTAACCCTAACCCTTCCCTGAAGCCTGACACTCACCCGTCCCCTAATCCTAACCCGTACGCTAACACTAATCCTCGCCCTCACACGTACGCTCCCCCTAAAGCGTTGTCGTACCCTCTCCAGGACCCTAAACCTTCCCCGTCCCCTAACCCTAACCCTAGCCCGAACCCTAAACCTAACCCTTCCCCGAAGGCTGACCCTCACCCGTCCCCTAATCCTAAGCCGTACGCTAACACTAACCCGCGCCCTCACACGTAAGCTCCCGCTAAAGCGTTGTCGTACCCTCCCCTGGACCCTAAACCGTCCCCAGCCCCTAACCCTAACCCTAGCCCGAACCCTAACCCTAACACTTCCGCGAAGCCTGACCCTCACGCGTCCCATAATCCTAACCCGTACGCTAACACTAACCCGCGCCCTCACACGTACGCTCCCCCTAAAGCGTTGTCGTACCCTCCCCTGGACCCTAAACCGTCCCCGTCCCCTAACCCTAACCCTAGACCGAACCCTAACCCTAAACCTTCCCCGAAGCCTGACCCTCACCCGTCCCCTAATGCTAAGCCGTACGCTAACACTAACCCGCGCCCTCACATGTACGCTCCCCCTAAAACATTGTCGTACCCTCCCCTGGACCCCAAACCGTCCCCTAACCCTAACCCTAGCCCGAACCCTAACCCTAACCCTTCCCCGAAGCCTGACCCTCACCCGTCCCCTAATCCTAACCCGTACGCTGACACTAACCCGCGCCCTCACACGTACGCTCCCCCCAAAGCGTTGTCGTACCCTCCCCTGGACCCTAAACCGTCTTCGTACCCTAACCCTAACCCTAGCCCGAAACCTAACCCTCACCCTTCCCCGAAGCCTGACCCTCACCCGTCCCCTAATCCTAACCCATACGCTAACACTAACCCGAGCCCTCACACGTACGCTCCCCCTAAAGCGTTGTCGTACCCTCCCCTGGACCCTAAACCGTCCCCATCACCTAACCCTAACCCTATCCCGAACCCTAACCCTAACCCTTCCCCGAAGCCTGACCCTCAAACGTCACATAATCCTAACCCGTACGCTAACACTAACCCGCGCCCTCACACGTACGCTCCCCCTAAAGCGTTGTCGTACCCTCCCCTGGACCCTAAACCGTCCCCGTCCCCTAACCCTAACCCTAGCCCGAACCCTAACCCTAACCCTTCCCCGAAGCCTGACCCTCACCCGTCCCATAATCCTAACCCGTATGCTAACACTAACCCGTGCCCTCACACGTACGCTCCCCCTAAAGCGTTGTCGTACCCTCCCCTGGACCCTAAACCGTCCCCGTCCCGTAACCCTAACTCTAGCCCGAACCCTAACCCGAACACTTCCCCGAAGCCTGACCCTCACCCGTCCCCTAATCCTAACCCGTACGCTAACACTAACCCGCGCCCTCACACGTACGCTCCCCCTAAAGTGTTGTCGTACCCTCCCCTTGACCCTAAACCGTCCCCTAACCCTAACCCTAACCCTAGCCCGAACCCTAACCCTAACCCTTCCCCGAAGCCTGACCCTCAGCCGTCCCCTAATAGTAACCCGTACGCTAACACTAACCCGCGCCCTCACACGTACGCTCCCCCTAAAGCGTTGTCGTACCCTCCCCTGGACCCTAAACCGTCCCCGTCCACTAACCCTAACCCTAGCCCGAACCGTAACACTAACCCTTCCCCGAAGCCTGACCCTCACCCGTCCCCTAATCCTCAACAGTACGCTAACACTAACCCGCGCCCTCACACCTACGCTCCCCATAAAGCGTTGTCGTACGCTCCCCTGGAACCTAAACCGTCCCCGTCCCCTAACCCTAACCCTAGCCCGAACCCTAACCCTAACCCTTCCCTGAAACCTGACCCTCACCCGTCCGCTAATCCTAAACCATACGCTAACACTAACCCGGACCCTCACACGTACGCTCCCCCTAAAGCGTTGTCGTACCCTCCCCTGGACCCTAAACCGTCCCCGTCCCCTAACCCTAACCCTGGCCCGAACCCTAACCCTAACCCTTCCCCGAAGCCTGACCCTCACCCGTCCCCTAATCCTAACCCGTACGCTAACACTCACGCGCGCCCTCACACGTACGCTCCCCGTAAAGCGTTGTCGTACCCTCCCCTGGACCCTAAACCGTCCCCGTCCCCTAACCCTAACACTAGCCCGAACCCTAACCCTAAAACTTCCCCGAAGCCTGACCCTCACCCGTCCCCTAATCCTAACCCGTACGCTAACACTAACCCATGCCCTCACACGTACGCTCCCCCTAAAGCGTTGTCGTACCCTCCCCTGGAGCCTAAACCGTCCCCGTCCCCTAACCCTAACTCTAGCCCGAACCCTAACCCTAACCCTTCCCCGAAGCCTGACCCTCACCCGTCCCCTAATCCTAAGCCGTACGCTAACACGAACCCACGCCCTCACACGTACGCTTCCCCAAAAGCGTTGTCGTACCCTCCCCTGGACCCTAAACCGTCCCCGTCCCCTAACCCTAACCCTAGCCCGAGCCCTCACCCTAACCCTTCCCTGAAGACTGACACTCACCCGTCCCCTAATCCTAACCCGTACGCTAACACTAATCCTCGCCCTCACACGTACGCTCCCCCTAAAGCGTTGTCGTACCCTCTCCAGGACCCTAAACCTTCCCCGTCCCCTAACCCTAACCCTAGCCCGAACCCTAACCCTAACCCTTCCCCGAAGGCTGACCCTCACCCGTCCCCTAATCCTAAGCCGTACGCTAACACTAACCCGCGCCCTCACACGTAAGCTCCCGCTAAAGCGTTGTCGTACCCTCCCCTGGACCCTAAACCGTCCCCGGCTCCTAACCCTAACCCTAGCCCGAACCCTAACCCTAACACTTCCGCGAAGCCTGACCCTCACGCGTCCCATAATCCTAACCCGTACTCTAACACTAACCCGCGCCCTCACACGTACGCTCCCCCTAAAGCGTTGTCGTACCCTCCCCTGGACCCTAAACCGTCCCCGTCCCCTAACCCTAACCCTAGACCGAATCCTAACCCTAAACCTTCCCCGAAGCCTGACCCTCACCCGTCCCCTAATGCTAAGCCGTACGCTAACACTAACCCGCGCCCTCACATGTACGCTCCCCCTAAAACATTGTCGTACCCTCCCCTGGACCCCAAACCATCCCCTAACCCTAACCCTAGCCTGAACCCTAACCCTAACCCTTCCCCGAAGCCTGACCCTCAACCGTCCCCTAATCCTAAGCCGTACGCTAACACTAACCCGCGCCCTCACACGTACGCTCCCCCTAAAGCGTTGTCGTACCCTCCCCTGGACCCTAAACCGTCCCCGTCCCCTAACCCTAACCCTAGCCCGAACCCTAACCCTAACCCTTCCCCGAAGCCTGACACTCACCCGTCCCATAATCCTAACCCGTACGCTAACACTAATGCGCGCCCTCACACGTACGCTCCCCCTAAAGCGTTGTCGTACCCTCTCCAGGACCCTAAACCTTCCCCGTCCCCTAACCCTAACCCTAGCCCGAACCCTAACCCAAACCCTTCCCCGAAGGCTGACCCTCACCCGTCCCCTAATCCTAAGCCGTACGCTAACACTAACCCGCGCCCTCACACGTAAGCTCCCGCTAAAGCGTTGTCGTACCCTCCCCTGGACCCTAAAGCGTCCCCGTCCCCTAACCCTAACCCTAGCCCGAACCCTAACCCTAACACTTCCGCGAAGCCTGACCCTCACGCGTCCCATAATCATAACCCGTACGCTAACACTAACCCGCGCCCTCACACGTACGCTCCCCCTAAAGCGTTGTCGTACCCTCCCCTGGACCCTAAACCGTCCCCGTCCCCTAACCCTAACCCTAGCCCGAACCCTCACCCCAAGCCTTCCTCGAAGCCTGACCCTCACCCGTCCCCTAATCCTAAGCCGTTCGCTAACACTAACCCACGCCCTCACACGTACGCTCCCCCTAAAGCGTTGTCGTACCCTCCCCTGGACCCTAAACCGTCCCCATCCCCTAACCCTAACCCTAGACCGAACCCTAACCCTAAACCTTCCCCGAAGCCTGACCCTCACCCGTCCCCTAATGCTAAGCCGTACGCTAACACTAACCCGCGCCCTCACATGTACGCTCCCCCTAAAGCATTGTCGTACCCTCCCCTGGACCCTAAACCATCCCCTAACCCTAACCCTAGCCCGAACCCTAACCCTGACCCTTCCCCGAAGCCTGACCCTCACCCGTCCCCTAATCCTAAGCCGTACGCAAACACTAACCCGCGCCCTCACACGTACGCTCCCCCTAAAGCGTTGTCGTACCCTCCCCTGGACCCTAAACCGTCCCCGTCCCCTAACCCTAACCCTAGCCCGAACCCTAACCCTAACCCTTCCCCGAAGCCTGACACTCACCCGTCCCCTAATCCTAACCCGTACGCTAACACTCACGCGCGCCCTCACACGTACGCTCCCCGTAAAGCGTTGTCGTACCCTCCCCTGGACCCTAAACCGTCCCCGTCCCCTAACCCTAACACTAGCCCGAACCCTAACCCTAAAACTTCCCCGAAGCCTGACCCTCACCCGTCCCCTAATCCTAACCCGTACGCTAACACTAACCCGCGCCCTCACACGTACGCTCCCCCTAAAGCGTTGTCGTACCCTCCCCTGGACCCTAAACCGTCCCCGTCCCCTAACCCTAACTCTAGCCCGAACCCTAACCCTAACCCTTCCCCGAAGCCAGACCCTCACCCGTCCCCTAATCCTAAGCCGTACGCTAACACTAACCCACGCCCTCACACGTACGCTTCCCCTAAAGCGTTGTCGTACCCTCCCCTGGACCCTAAACCGTCCCCGTCCCCTAACCCTAACCCTAGCCCGAGCCCTAACCCTAACCCTTCCCTGAAGCCTGACACTCACCCGTCCCCTAATCCTAACACGTACGCTAACACTAATCCTCGCCCTCACACGTACGCTCCCCCTAAAGCGTTGTCGTACCCTCTCCAGGACCCTAAACCTTCCCCGTCCCCTAACCCTAACCCTAGCCCGAACCCTAACCCTAACCCTTCCCCGAAGCCTGACCCTCACCCGTCCCCTAATCCTAAGCCGTACGCTAACACTAACCCGCGCCCTCACACGTAAGCTCCCGCTAAAGCGTTGTCGTACCCTCCCCTGGACCCTAAACCGTCCCCGGCCCCTAACCCTAACCCTAGCCCGAACCCTAACCCTAACACTTCCGCGAAGCCTGACCCTCACGCGTCCCATAATCCTAACCCGTACGCTAACACTAACCCGCGCCCTCACACGTACGCTCCCCCTAAAGCGTTGTCGTACCCTCCCCTGGACCCTAAACCGTCCCCGTCCCCTAACCCTAACCCTAGACCGAACCCTAACCCTAAACCTTCCCCGAAGCCTGACCCTCACCCGTCCCCTAATGCTAAGCCGTACGCTAACACTAACCCGCGCCCTCACATGTACGCTCCCCCTAAAACATTGTCGTACCCTCCCCTGGACCCCAAACCATCCCCTAACCCTAACCCTAGCCCGAACCCTAACCCTAACACTTCCCCGAAGCCTGACCCTCACCCGTCCCCTAATCCTAAGCCGTACGCTAACACTAACCCGCGCCCTCACACGTACGCTCCCCCTAAAGCGTTGTCGTACCCTCCCCTGGACCCTAAACCGTCCCCGTCCCCTAACCCTAACCCTAGCCCGAACCCTAACCCTAACCCTTCCCCGAAGCCTGACCCTCACCCGTCCCCTAATAGTAACCCGTACGCTAACACTAACCCGCGCCCTCACACGTACGCTCCCCCTAAAGCGTTGTCGTACCCTCCCCTGGACCCTAAACCGTCCCCGTCCCCTAACCCTAACCCTAGCTCGAACCCTAACCCTAAACCTTCCCCGAAGCCTGACCCTCACCCGTCCCCTAATCCTCACCCGTACGCTAACACTAACCCGCGCCCTCACACCTACGCTCCCCATAAAGCATTGTCGTACGCTCCCCTGGACCCTAAACCGTCCCCGTCCCCTAACCCTAACCCTAGCCCGAACCCTAACCCTAACCCTTCCCTGAAACCTGACCCTCTCCCGTCCCCTAATCCTAACCCGTACGCTAACACTAACCCGCGCCCTCACACGTACGCTCCCCATTAAGCGTTGTCGTACCCTCCCCTGGACCCTAAACCGTCCCCGTCCCCTAACCCTAACCCTAGCCCGAACCCTAACCCTAACCCTTCTCCGAAGCCTGACCCTCACCCGTCCCCTAATCCTAAGCCGTACACTAACACTAACCCGCGCCCTCACACGTACGCTCCCCCTAAAGCGTTGTCGTACCCTCCCCTGGACCCTAAACCGTCTCCGTCCCCTAACCCTAACCTTAGCCCGAACCCTAACCCTAACCCTTCCCCGAAGCCTGACCCTCACCCGTCCCCTAATCCTAACACATACGCTAACACTAACCCGCGCCCTCACACGTACGCTCCCCTTAAATCGTTGTCGTACCCTCCCCTGGACCCTAAACCGTCCCCGTCCCCTAACCCTAACCCTAGCCCGAACCCTAACCCTAAACCTTCCCCGAAGCCTGACCCTCACCCGTCCCCTAATGCTAAACCAAACGCTAACACTAACCCGGGCCCTCACACGTACGCTCCCCCTAAAGCGTTGTCGTACCCTCCCCTGGACCCTAAACCGTCCCCGTCCCCTAACCCTAACCCTAGCCCGAACCCTAACCCTAAACATTCCCCGAAGCCTGACCCTCACCCGTCCCCTAATCCTAAACCATACGCTAACACTAACCCGGGCCCTCACACGTACGCTCCCCCTAAAGCGTTGTCGTACCCTCCCCTGGACCCTAAACCGTCCCCGTCCCCTAACACTAACCCTAGCCCGAACCCTAACCCTAACCCTTCCCCGAAGCCTGACCCACACCCGTCCCCTAATCCTAAGCCGTACGCTACACTAACCCGCGCCCTCACACGTACGCTCCCCCTAAAGCGTTGTCGTACCCTCCCCTGGACCCTAAACCGTCCCCGTCCCCTAACCCTAACCCTAGCCCGAACCCTAACCCTAACCCTTCCCCGAAGCCTGACCCTCACCCGTCCCCTAATCCTAACCCGTACGCTAACACTAACACACGCCCTCACACATACGCTCCCCCTAAAGCGTTGTCGTACCCTCCCCTGGACCCTAAACCGTCCCCGTCCCCTAACCCTAACCCTAGCCAGAATCCTAACCCTAAACCTTCCCCGAAGCCTGACCCTCACCCGTCCCCTAATCCTAACCCGTACGCAAACACTAACCCGCGCCCTCACACCTACGCTCCCCCTAAAGCGTTGTTGTACCCTCCCCTGGACCCTAAACCGTCCCCATCCCCTAACCCTAACACTAGCCCGAACCCTAACCCTAACCCTTTCCCGAAGCCTGAGCCTCACCCGTCCCCTAATCCTAAGCCGTACGCTAACACTAACCCGCGCCCTCACACGTACGCTCCCCCTAAAGCGTTGTCGTACCCTCCCCTGGACCCTAAACCGTCCCCGTCCCCTAAACCTAGCCCGAACCCTAACCCTAACCCTTCCCCGAAGCCTGACCCTCACCCGTCCCCTAATCCTAAGCCGTACGCTAACACTAACCCGCGCCCTCACACGTACGCTCCCCCTAAAGCGTTGTCGTACCCTCCCCTGGACCCTAAACCGTCCCCGTCCCCTAACCCTAACCCTAGCCCGAACCCTAACCCTAACCCTTCCCCGAAGCCTGACCCTCACCCGTCCCCTAATCCTAACCCGTACGCTAACACTAACCCGCGCCCTCACACGTACGCTCCCCCTAAAGCGTTGTCGTACCCTCCTCTGGACCCTAAACCGTCCCCGTCCCCTAACACTAACCCTAGCCCGAACCCTAACCCTAACCCTTCCCCGAAGCCTGACCCTCACCCGTCCCCTAATCCTAAGCGGTACGCTAACACTAACCCGCGCCCTCACACGTACGCTCCCCCTAAAGCGTTGTCGTACCCTCCCCTGAACCCTAAACCGTCCACGTCTCCTAACCCTAACCCTAGCCCGAACCCTAACCCTAACCCTGCCCCGAAGCCTGACCCTCACCCGTCCCCTAATCCTAACCCGTACGCTAACACTAACCCGCGACCTCACACGTACGCTCCCCCTAAAGCGTTGTCGTACCCTCCCCTGGATCCTAAACCGTCCCCATCCCCTAACCCTAACCCTAGCCCGAACACTAACCCTAACCCTTCCCCGAAGCCTGACCCTCACCCGTCCCCTAATCCTAACCCGTACGCTAACACTAACCCGCGCCCTCACACGTACGCTCCCCCTAAAGCGTTGTCGTACCCTCCCCTGGACCCTAAACCGTCCCCGTCCCCTAACCATAACCCTAGCCCGAACCCTAACCCTAACCCTTCCCCGAAGCCTGACCCTCACCCGTCCCATAATCCTAAGACGTACGCTAACACTAACCCGCGCCCTCACACGTACGCTCACCCTAAAGCGTTGTCGTACCCTCCCCTGGACCCTAAACCGTCCCCGTCCCCTAACCCTAACCCTAGCCCGAACCCTAACCCTAACCCTTCCCCGATGCCTGACCCTCACCCGTCCCCTAATCCTAATCCATACGCTAACACTAACCCGCGCCCTCACACGTACGCTCCTCCCAAAGCATTGTCGTACCCTCCCCTGGACCCTAAACCGTCCCCGTACCCTAACCCTAACCCTAGCCCGAACCCTAACCCTCACCCTTCCCCGAAGCCTGACCCTCACCCGTCCCCTAATCCTAACCCATACGCTAACACTAACCCGGGCCCTCACACGTACGCTCCCCCTAAAGCGTTGTCGTACCCTCCCCTGGACCCTAAACCGTCCCCGTCCCCTAACCCTAACCCTATCCCGAACCCTAACCCTAACCCTTCCCCGAAGCCTGACCCTCAAACGTCCCATAATCCTAACCCGTACGCTAACACTAACCCGCGCCCTCACACGTAAGCTCCCCCTAAAGCGTTGTCGTACCCTCCCCTGGACCCCAAACCGTCCCCGTCCCCTAACCCTAACCCTAGCCCGAACCCTAACCCTAACCCTTCCCCGAAGCCTGACCCTCAGCCGTCCCATAGTCCTAACCCGTACGCTAACACTAACCCGTGCCCTCACACGTACGCTCCCCCTAAAGCGTTGTCGTACCCTCCCCTGGACCCTAAACCGTCCCCGTCCCCTAACCCTAACTCTAGCCCGAACCCTAACCCGAACCCTTCCCCGAAGCCTGACCCTCACCCGTCCCCTAATCCTAACCCGTACGCTAACACTAACCCGCGCCCTCACACGTACGCTCCCCCTAAAGCGTTGTAGTACCCTCCCCTGGACCCTAAACCGTCCCCGTCCCCTAACCCTAACCCTAGCCCGAACCCTAACCCTAACCCTTCCCCGAAGCCTGACCCTCACCCGTCCCCTAATCCTAACCCGTACGCTAACACTAACCCACGCCCTCACACATACGCTCCCCCTAAAGCGTTGTCGTACCCTCCCCTGGACCCTAAACCGTCCCCGTCCCCTAACCCTAACCCTAGCCCGAACCCTAACCCTAAACCTTCCCCGAAGCCTGACCCTCACCCGTCCCCTAATCCTAACCCGTACGCAAACACTAACCCGCGCCCTCACACCTACGCTCCCCCTAAAGCGTTGTCGTACCCTCCCCTGGACCCTAAACCGTCCCCATCCCCTAACCCTAACCCTAGCCCGAACCCTAACCCTAACCCTTCCCCGAAGCCTGAGCCTCACCCGTCCCCTAATCCTAAGCCGTACGCTAACACTAACCCGCGCCCTCACACCTACGCTCCGCATAAAGCGTTGTCGTACCCTCCCCTGGACCCTAAACTGTCCCCGTCCCCTAACCCTAACCCTAGCCCGAACCCTAACCCTAACCCTTCCCCGAAGCCTGACCCTCACCCGTCCCCTAATCCTAAGCCGTACGCTAACACTAACCCGCGCCCTCACACGTACGCTCCCCCTAAAGTGTTGTCGTACCCTCCCCTGGACCCTAAACCGTCCCCGTCCCCTAACCCTAACCCTAGATCGAACCCTAACCCTAAACCTTCCCCGAAGCCTGACCCTCACCCGTCCCCTAATCCTAACCCGTACGCTAACACTAAACCACGCCCTCACACGTACGCTCCCCCTAAAGCGTTGTCGTACCCTCCCCTGGACCCTAAACCGTCCCCGTCCCCTAACCCTAACCCTAGCCCGAACCCTCACCCCAAGCCTTCCCCGAAGCCTGACCCTCACCCGTCCCCTAATCCTAAGCCGTTCGCTAACACTAACCCACGCCCTCACACGTACGCTCCCCCTAAAGCGTTGTCGTACCCTCCCCTGGACCCTAAACCGTCCCCGTCCCCTAACCCTAACCCTAGACCGAACCCTAACCCTAAACCTTCCCCGAAGCCTGACCCTCACCCGTCCCCTAATGCTAAGCCGTACGCTAACACTAACCCGCGCCCTCACATGTACGCTCCCCCTAAAGCATTGTCGTACCCTCCCCTGGACCCTAAACCATCCCCTAACCCTAACCCTAGCCCGAACCCTAACACTGACCCTTCCCCGAAGCCTGACCCTCACCCGTCCCCTAATCCTAAGCCGTACGCTAACACTAACCCGCGCCCTCACACGTACGCTCCCCCTAAAGCGTTGTCGTACCCTCCCCTGGACCCTAAACCGTCCCCGTCCCCTAACCCTAACCCTAGCCCGAACCCTAACCCTAACCCTTCCCCGAAGCCTGACACTCACCCGTCCCCTAATCCTAACCCGTACGCTAACACTCACGTGCGCCCTCACACGTACGCTCCCCGTAAAGCGTTGTCGTACCCTCCCCTGGACCCAAAACCGTCCCCGTCCCCTAACCCTAACACTAGCCCGAACCCTAACCCTAAAACTTCCCCGAAGCCTGACCCTCACCCGTCCCCTAATCCTAACCCGTACGCTAACACTAACCCGCGCCCTCACACGTACGCTCCCCCTAAAGCGTTGTCGTACCCTCCCCTGGACCCTAAACCGTCCCCGTCCCCTAACCCTAACTCTAGCCCGAACCCTAACCCTAACCCTTCCCCGAAGCCTGACCCTCACCCGTCCCCTAATCCTAAGCCGTACGCTAACACTAACCCACGCCCTCACACGTACGCTTCCCCTAAAGCGTTGTCGTACCCTCCCCTGGACCCTAAACCGTCCCCGTCCCCTAACCCTAACCCTAGCCCGAGCCCTAACCCTAACACTTCCCTGAAGCCTGACACTCACCCGTCCCCTAATCCTAACCCGTACGCTAACACTAATCCTCGCCCTCACACGTACGCTCCCCCTAAAGCGTTGTCGTACCCTCTCCAGGACCCTAAACCTTCCCCGTCCCCTAACCCTAACCCTAGACCGAACCCTACCCCTAAACCTTCCCCGAAGCCTGACCCTCACCCGTCCCCTAATGCTAAGCCGTACGCTAACACTAACCCGCGCCCTCACATGTACGCTCCCCCTAAAACATTGTCGTACCCTCCCCTGGACCCCAAACCGTCCCCTAACCCTAACCCTAGCCCGAACCCTAACCCTAACCCTTCCCCGAAGCCTGACCCTCACCCGTCCCCTAATCCTAACCCGTACGCTAACACTAACCCGCGCCCTCACACGTACGCTCCCCCCAAAGCGTTGTCGTACCCTCCCCTGGACCCTAAACCGTCTTCGTACCCTAACCCTAACCCTAGCCCGAAACCTAACCCTCACCCTTCCCCGAAGCCTGACCCTCACCCGTCCCCTAATCCTAACCCATACGCTAACACTAACCCGAGCCCTCACACGTACGCTCCCCCTAAAGCGTTGTCGTACCCTCCCCTGGACCCTAAACCGTCCCCATCCCCTAACCCTAACCCTATCCCGAACCCTAACCCTAACCCTTCCCCGAAGCCTGACCCTCAAACGTCACATAATCCTAACCCGTACGCTAACACTAACCCGCGCCCTCACACGTACGCTCCCCCTAAAGCGTTGTCGTACCCTCCCCTGGACCCTAAACCGTCCCCGTCCCCTAACCCTAACCCTAGCCCGAACCCTAACCCTAACCCTTCCCCGAAGCCTGACCCTCACCCGTCCCATAATCCTAACCCGTATGCTAACACTAACCCGTGCCCTCACACGTACGCTCCCCCTAAAGCGTTGTCGTACCCTCCCCTGGACCCTAAACCGTCCCCGTCCCGTAACCCTAACTCTAGCCCGAACCCTAACCCGAACCCTTCCCCGAAGCCTGACCCTCACCCGTCCCCTAATCCTAACCCGTACGCTAACACTAACCCGCGCCCTCACACGTACGCTCCCCCTAAAGTGTTGTCGTACCCTCCCCTTGACCCTAAACCGTCCCCTAACCCTAACCCTAACCCTAGCCCGAACCCTAACCCTAACCCTTCCCCGAAGCCTGACCCTCACCCGTCCCCTAATAGTAACCCGTACGCTAACACTAACCCGCGCCCTCACACGTACGCTCCCCCTAAAGCGTTGTCGTACCCTCCCCTGGACCCTAAACCGTCCCCGTCCACTAACCCTAACCCTAGCGCGAACCGTAACACTAACCCTTCCCCGAAGCCTGACCCTCACCCGTCCCCTAATCCTCAACAGTACGCTAACACTAACCCGCGCCCTCACACCTACGCTCCCCATAAAGCGTTGTCGTACGCTCCCCTGGAACCTAAACCGTCCCCGTCCCCTAACCCTACCCCTAGCCCGAACCCTAACCCTAACCCTTCCCTGAAACCTGACCCTCACCCGTCCCCTAATCCTAAACCATACGCTAACACTAACCCGGGCCCTCACACGTACGCTCCCCCTAAAGCGTTGTCGTACCCTCCCCTGGACCCTAAACCGTCCCCGTCCCCTAACCCTAACCCTGGCCCGAACCCTAACCCTAACCCTTCCCCGAAGCCTGACCCTCACCCGTCCCCTAATCCTAACCCGTACGCTAACACTCACGCGCGCCCTCACACGTACGCTCCCCGTAAAGCGTTGTCGTACCCTCCCCTGGACCCTAAACCGTCCCCGTCCCCTAACCCTAACACTAGCCCGAACCCTAACCCTAAAATTTCCCCGAAGCCTGACCCACACCCGTCCCCTAATCCTAACCCGTACGCTAACACTAACCCACGCCCTCACACGTACGCTCCCCCTAAAGCGTTGTCGTACCCTCCCCTGGAGCCTAAACCGTCCCCGTCCCCTAACCCTAACTCTAGCCCGAACCCTAACCCTAACCCTTCCCCGAAGCCTGACCCTCACCCGTCCCCTAATCCTAAGCCGTACGCTAACACTAACCCACGCCCTCACACGTACGCTTCCCCTAAAGCGTTGTCGTACCCTCCCCTGGACCCTAAACCGTCCCCGTCCCCTAACCCTAACCCTAGCCCGAGCCCTAACCCTAACCCTTCCCTGAAGACTGACACTCACCCGTCCCCTAATCCTAACCCGTACGCTAACACTAATCCTCGCCCTCACACATACGCTCCCCCTAAAGCGTTGTCGTACACTCTCCAGGACCCTAAACCTTCCCCATCCCCTAACCCTAACCCTAGCCCGAACCCTAAACCTAACCCTTCCCCGAAGGCTGACCCTCACCCGTCCCCTAATCCTAAGCCGTACGCTAACACTAACCCGCGCCCTCACACGTAAGCTCCCGCTAAAGCGTTGTCGTACCCTCCCCTGGACCCTAAACCGTCCCCGTCCCCTAACCCTAACCCTAGATCGAACCCTAACCCTAACCCTTCCCCGAAGCCTGACCCTCACCCGTCCCCTAATCCTAACCCGTACGCTAACACTAACCCGCGCCCTCACACGTACGCTCCCCCCAAAGCGTTGTCGTACCCTCCCCTGGACCCTAAACCGTCTTCGTACCCTAACCCTAACCCTAGCCCGAAACCTAACCCTCACCCTTCCCCGAAGCCTGACCCTCACCCGTCCCCTAATCCTAACCCATACGCTAACACTAACCCGAGCCCTCACACGTACGCTCCCCCTAAAGCGTTGTCGTACCCTCCCCTGGACCCTAAACCGTCCCCATCCCCTAACCCTAACCCTATCCCGAACCCTAACCCTAACCCTTCCCCGAAGCCTGACCCTCAAACGTCACATAATCCTAACCCGTACGCTAACACTAACCCGCGCCCTCACACGTACGCTCCCCCTAAAGCGTTGTCGTACCCTCCCCTGGACCCTAAACCGTCCCCGTCCCCTAACCCTAACCCTAGCCCGAACCCTAACCCTAACCCTTCCCCGAAGCCTGACCCTCACCCGTCCCATAATCCTAACCCATATGCTAACACTAACCCGTGCCCTCACACGTACGCTCCCCCTAAAGCGTTGTCGTACCCTCCCCTGGACCCTAAACCGTCCCCGTCCCGTAACCCTAACTCTAGCTCGAACCCTAACCCGAACCCTTCCCCGAAGCCTGACCCTCACCCGTCCCCTAATCCTAACCCGTACGCTAACACTAACCCGCGCCCTCACACGTACGCTCCCCCTAAAGTGTTGTCGTACCCTCCCCTTGACCCTAAACCGTCCCCTAACCCTAACCCTAACCCTAGCCCGAACCCTAACCCTAACCCTTCCCCGAAGCCTGACCCTCACCCGTCCCCTAATAGTAACCCGTACGCTAACACTAACCCGCGCCCTCACACGTACGCTCCCCCTAAAGCGTTGTCGTACCCTCCCCTGGACCCTAAACCGTCCCCGTCCACTAACCCTAACCCTAGCCCGAACCGTAACACTAACCCTTCCCCGAAGCCTGACCCTCACCCGTCCCCTAATCCTCAACAGTACGCTAACACTAACCCGCGCCCTCACACCTACGCTCCCCATAAAGCGTTGTCGTACGCTCCCCTGGAACCTAAACCGTCCCCGTCCCCTAACCCTACCCCTAGCCCGAACCCTAACCCTAACCCTTCCCTGAAACCTGACCCTCACCCGTCCCCTAATCCTAAACCATACGCTAACACTAACCCGGGCCCTCACACGTACGCTCCCCCTAAAGCGTTGTCGTACCCTCCCCTGGACCCTAAACCGTCCCCGTCCCCTAACCCTAACCCTGGCCCGAACCCTAACCCTAACCCTTCCCCGAAGCCTGACCCTCACCCGTCCCCTAATCCTAACCCGTACGCTAACACTCACGCGCGCCCTCACACGTACGCTCCCCGTAAAGCGTTGTCGTACCCTCCCCTGGACCCTAAACCGTCCCCGTCCCCTAACCCTAACACTAGCCCGAACCCTAACCCTAAAACTTCCCCGAAGCCTGACCCTCACCCGTCCCCTAATCCTAACCCGTACGCTAACACTAACCCACGCCCTCACACGTACGCTCCCCCTAAAGCGTTGTCGTACCCTCCCCTGGAGCCTAAACCGTCCCCGTCCCCTAACCCTAACTCTAGCCCGAACCCTAACCCTAACCCTTCCCCGAAGCCTGACCCTCACCCGTCCCCTAATCCTAAGCCGTACGCTAACACTAACCCACGCCCTCACACGTACGCTTCCCCTAAAGCGTTGTCGTACCCTCCCCTGGACCCTAAACCGTCCCCGTCCCCTAACCCTAACCCTAGCCCGAGCCCTAACCCTAACCCTTCCCTGAAGACTGACACTCACCCGTCCCCTAATCCTAACCCGTACGCTAACACTAATCCTCGCCCTCACACGTACGCTCCCCCTAAAGCGTTGTCGTACCCTCTCCAGGACCCTAAACCTTCCCCGTCCCCTAACCCTAACCCTAGCCCGAACCCTAAACCTAACCCTTCCCCGAAGGCTGACCCTCACCCGTCCCCTAATCCTAAGCCGTACGCTAACACTAACCCGCGCCCTCACACGTAAGCTCCCGCTAAAGCGTTGTCGTACCCTCCCCTGGACCCTAAACCGTCCCCAGCCCCTAACCCTAACCCTAGCCCGAACCCTAACCCTAACACTTCCGCGAAGCCTGACCCTCACGCGTCCCATAATCCTAACCCGTACTCTAACATTAACCCGCGCCCTCACACGTACGCTCCCCCTAAAGCGTTGTCGTACCCTCCCCTGGACCCTAAACCGTCCCCGTCCCCTAACCCTAACCCTAGACCGAACCCTAACCCTAAACCTTCCCCGAAGCCTGACCCTCACCCGTCCCCTAATGCTAAGCCGTACGCTAACACTAACCCGCGCCCTCACATGTACGCTCCCCCTAAAACATTGTCGTACCCTCCCCTGGACCCCAAACCGTCCCCTAACCCTAACCCTAGCCCGAACCCTAACCCTAACCCTTCCCCGAAGCCTGACCCTCACCCGTCCCCTAATCCTAACCCGTACGCTAACACTAACCCGCGCCCTCACACGTACGCTCCCCCCAAAGCGTTGTCGTACCCTCCCCTGGACCCTAACCCGTCTTCGTACCCTAACCCTAACCCTAGCCCGAAACCTAACCCTCACCCTTCCCCGAAGCCTGACCCTCACCCGTCCCCTAATCCTAACCCATACGCTAACACTAACCCGAGCCCTCACACGTACGCTCCCCCTAAAGCGTTGTCGTACCCTCCCCTGGACCCTAAACCGTCCCCATCCCCTAACCCTAACCCTATCCCGAACCCTAACCCTAACCCTTCCCCGAAGCCTGACCCTCAAACGTCACATAATCCTAACCCGTACGCTAACACTAACCCGCGCCCTCACACGTACGCTCCCCCTAAAGCGTTGTCGTACCCTCCCCTGGACCCTAAACCGTCCCCGTCCCCTAACCCTAACCCTAGCCCGAACCCTAACCCTAACCCTTCCCCGAAGCCTGACCCTCACCCGTCCCCTAATCCTAAGCCGTACGCTAACACTAAACCGCACCCTCACACGTACGCTCCCCCTAAAGCGTTGTCGTACCCTCCCCTGGACCCTAAACCGTCCCTGTCCCCTAACCCTAACCCTAGCCCGAACCCTAACCCTAACCCTTCACCGAAGCCTGACCCTCACCCGTCCCCTAATCCTAAGCCGTACGCTAACACTAACCCGCGCCCTCACACGTACGCTCCCCCTAAAGCGTTGTCGTACCCTCCCCTGGACCCTAAACCGTCCCCGTCCCCTAACCCTAACCCTAGCCCGAACCCTAACCCTAACCCTTCCCCGAAGCCTGACCCTCACCCGTTCCCTAATCCTAACCCGTACGCTAACACTAACCCGCGCCCTCACACGTACGCTCCCCCTAAAGCGTTGTCGTACCCTCCTCTGGACCCTAAACCGTCCCCGTCCCCTAACACTAACCCTAGCCCGAACCCTAACCCTAACCCTTCCCCGAAGCCTGACCCTCACCCGTCCCCTAATCCTAAGCGGTACGCTAACACTAACCCGCGCCCTCACACGTACGCTCCCCCTAAAGCGTTGTCGTACCCTCCCCTGAACCCTAAACCGTCCACGTCTCCTAACCCTAACCCTAGCCCGAACCCTAACCCTAACCCTGCCCCGAAGCCTGACCCTCACCCGTCCCCTAATCCTAACCCGTACGCTAACACTAACCCGCGACCTCACATGTACGCTCCCCCTAAAGCGTTGTCGTACCCTCCCCTGGATCCTAAACCGTCCCCATCCCCTAACCCTAACCCTAGCCCGAACACTAACCCTAACCCTTCCCCGAAGCCTGACCCTCACCCGTCCCCTAATCCTAACCCGTACGCTAACACTAACCCGTGCCCTCACACGTACGCTCCCCCTAAAGCGTTGTCGTACCCTCCCCTGGACCCTAAACCGTCCCCGTCCCCTAACCATAACCCTAGCCCGAACCCTAACCCTAACCCTTCCCCGAAGCCTGACCCTCACCCGTCCCATAATCCTAAGACGTACGCTAACACTAACCCGCGCCCTCACACGTACGCTCACCCTAAAGCGTTGTCGTACCCTCCCCTGGACCCTAAACCGTCCCCGTCCCCTAACCCTAACCCTAGCCCGAACCCTAACCCTAACCCTTCCCCGATGCCTGACCCTCACCCGTCCCCTAATCCTAACCCATACGCTAACACTAACCCGCGCCCTCACACGTACGCTCCTCCCAAAGCGTTGTCGTACCCTCCCCTGGACCCTAAACCGTCCCCGTACCCTAACCCTAACCCTAGCCCGAACCCTAACCCTCACCCTTCCCCGAAGCCTGACCCTCACCCGTCCCCTAATCTAACCCATACGCTAACACTAACCCGGGCCCTCACACGTACGCTCCCCCTAAAGCGTTGTCGTACCCTCCCCTGGACCCTAAACCGTCCCCGTCCCCTAACCCTAACCCTATCCCGAACCCTAACCCTAACCCTTCCCCGAAGCCTGACCCTCAAACGTCCCATAATCCTAACCCGTACGCTAACACTAACCCGCGCCCTCACACGTAAGCTTCCCCTAAAGCGTTGTCGTACCCTCCCCTGGACCCCAAACCGTCCCCGTCCCCTAACCCTAACCCTAGCCCGAACCCTAACCCTAACCCTTCCCCGAAGCCTGACCCTCAGCCGTCCCATAGTCCTAACCCGTACGCTAACACTAACCCGTGCCCTCACACGTACGCTCCCCCTAAAGCGTTGTCGTACCCTCCCCTGGACCCTAAACCGTCCCCGTCCCCTAACCCTAACTCTAGCCCGAACCCTAACCCGAACCCTTCCCCTAAGCCTGACCCTCACCCGTCCCCTAATCCTAACCCGTACGCTAACACTAACCCGCGCCCTCACACGTACGCTCCCCCTAAAGCGTTGTAGTACCCTCCCCTGGACCCTAAACCGTCCCCGTCCCCTAACCCTAACCCTAGCCCGAACCCTAACCCTAACCCTTCCCCGAAGCCTGACCCTCACCCGTCCCCTAATCCTAACCCGTACGCTAACACTAACCCACGCCCTCACACATACGCTCCCCCTAAAGCGTTGTCGTACCCTCCCCTGGACCCTAAACCGTCCCCGTCCCCTAACCCTAACCCTAGCCCGAACCCTAACCCTAAACCTTCCCCGAAGCCTGACCCTCACCCGTCCCCTAATCCTAACCCGTACGCAAACACTAACCCGCGCCCTCACACCTACGCTCCCCCTAAAGCGTTGTCGTACCCTCCCCTGGACCCTAAACCGTCCCCATCCCCTAACCCTAACCCTAGCCCGAACCCTAACCCTAACCCTTCCCCGAAGCCTGAGCCTCACCCGTCCCCTAATCCTAAGCCGTACGCTAACACTAACCCGCGCCCTCACACCTACGCTCCGCATAAAGCGTTGTCGTACCCTCCCCTGGACCCTAAACTGTCCCCGTCCCCTAACCCTAACCCTAGCCCGAACCCTAACCCTAACCCTTCCCCGAAGCCTGACCCTCACCCGTCCCCTAATCCTAAGCCGTACGCTAACACTAACCCGCGCCCTCACACGTACGCTCCCCCTAAAGTGTTGTCGTACCCTCCCCTGGACCCTAAACCGTCCCCGTCCCCTAACCCTAACCCTAGATCGAACCCTAACCCTAAACCTTCCCCGAAGCCTGACCCTCACCCGTCCCCTAATCCTAACCCGTACGCTAACACTAACCCACGCCCTCACACGTACGCTCCCCCTAAAGCGTTGTCGTACCCTCCCCTGGACCCTAAACCGTCCCCATCCCCTAAACCTAGCCCGAACCCTAACCCTAAACCTTCCCCGAAGCCTGACCCTCACCCGTCCCCTAATCCTAACCCGTACGCTAACACTAACCCGCGCCCTCACGCGTACGCTCCCCCTAAAGCGTTGTCGTACCCTCCCCTGGACCCAAAACCGTCCCCGTCCCCTAACCCTAACCCTAGCCCGAACCCTAACCCTAACCCTTCCCCGAAGCCTGACCCTCACCCGTCCCGTAATCCTAACCCGTACGCTAACACTAACCCGCGCCCTCACACGTACGCTCCCCCTAATGCGTTGTCGTACCCTCCCCTGGACCCTAAACCGTCCCCGTCCCCTAACCCTAACCCTAGCCCGAGCCCTAACCCTAACCCTTCCCTGAAGCCTGACACTCACCCGTCCCCTAATCCTAACCCGTACGCTAACACTAATCCGCGCCCTCACACGTACGCTCCCCCTAAAGCGTTGTCGTACCCTCTCCAGGACCCTAAACCTTCCCCGTCCCCTAACCCTAACCCTAGCCCGAACCCTAACCCAAACCCTTCCCCGAAGGCTGACCCTCACCCGTCCCCTAATCCTAAGCCGTACGCTAACACTAACCCGCGCCCTCACACGTAAGCTCCCGCTAAAGCGTTGTCGTACCCTCCCCTGGACCCTAAAGCGTCCCCGTCCCCTAACCCTAACCCTAGCCCGAACCCTAACCCTAACACTTCCGCGAAGCCTGACCCTCACGCGTCCCATAATCCTAACCCGTACGCTAACACTAACCCGCGCCCTCACACGTACGCTCCCCCTAAAGCGTTGTCGTACCCTCCCCTGGACCCTAAACCGTCCCCGTCCCCTAACCCTAACCCTAGCCCGAACCCTCACCCCAAGCCTTCCCCGAAGCCTGACCCTCACCCGTCCCCTAATCCTAAGCCGTTCGCTAACACTAACCCACGCCCTCACACGTACGCTCCCCCTAAAGCGTTGTCGTACCCTCCCCTGGACCCTAAACCGTCCCCGTCCCCTAACCCTAACCCTAGCCCGAACCCTCACCCCAAGCCTTCCCCGAAGCCTGACCATCACCCGTCCCCTAATCCTAAGCCGTTCGCTAACACTAACCCACGCCCTCACACGTACGCTCCCCCTAAAGCGTTGTCGTACCCTCCCCTGGACCCTAAACCGTCCCCGTCCCCTAACCCTAACCCTAGACCGAACCCTAACCCTAAACCTTCCCCGAAGCCTGACCCTCACCCGTCCCCTAATGCTAAGCCGTACGCTAACACTAACCCGCGCCCTCACACGTACGCTCCCCCTAAAGCGTTGTCGTACCCTCCCCTGAACCCTAAACCGTCCACGTCTCCTAACCCTAACCCTAGCCCGAACCCTAACCCTAACCCTTCCCCGAAGCCTGACCCTCACCCGTCCCCTAATCCTAACCCGTACGCTAACACTAACCCGCGACCTCACACGTACGCTCCCCCTAAAGCGTTGTCGTACCCTCCCCTGGATCCTAAACCGTCCCCATCCCCTAACCCTAACCCTAGCCCGAACACTAACCCTAACCCTTCCCCGAAGCCTGACCCTCACCCGTCCCCTAATCCTAACCCGTACGCTAACACTAACCCGCGCCCTCACACGTACGCTCCACCTAAAGCGTTGTCGTACCCTCCCCTGGACCCTAAACCGTCCCCGTCCCCTAACCATAACCCTAGCCCGAACCCTAACCCTAACCCTTCCCCGAAGCCTGACCCTCACCCGTCCCATAATCCTAAGACGTACGCTAACACTAACCCGCGCCCTCACACGTACGCTCACCCTAAAGCGTTGTCGTACCCTCCCCTGGACCCTAAACCGTCCCCGTCCCCTAACCCTAACCCTAGCCCGAACCCTAACCCTAACCCTTCCCCGATGCCTGACCCTCACCCGTCCCCTAATCCTAACCCATACGCTAACACTAACCCGCGCCCTCACACGTACGCTCCTCCCAAAGCGTTGTCGTACCCTCCCCTGGACCCTAAACCGTCCCCGTACCCTAACCCTAACCCTAGCCCGAACCCTAACCCTCACCCTTCCCCGAAGCCTGACCCTCACCCGTCCCCTAATCTAACCCATACGCTAACACTAACCCGGGCCCTCACACGTACGCTCCCCCTAAAGCGTTGTCGTACCCTCCCCTGGACCCTAAACCGTCCCCGTCCCCTAACCCTAACCCTATCCCGAACCCTAACCCTAACCCTTCCCCGAAGCCTGACCCTCAAACGTCCCATAATCCTAACCCGTACGCTAACACTAACCCGCGCCCTCACACGTAAGCTCCCCCTAAAGCGTTGTCGTACCATCCCCTGGACCGCAAACCGTCCCCGTCCCCTAACCCTAACCCTAGCCCGAACCCTAACCCTAACCCTTCCCCGAAGCCTGACCCTCAGCCGTCCCATAGTCCTAACCCGTACGCTAACACTAACCCGTGCCCTCACACGTACGCCCCCCCTAAAGCGTTGTCGTACCCTCCCCTGGACCCTAAACCGTCCCCGTCCCCTAACCCTAACTCTAGCCCGAACCCTAACCCGAACCCTTCCCCGAAGCCTGACCCTCACCCGTCCCCTAATCCTAACCCGTACGCTAACACTAACCCGCGCCCTCACACGTACGCTCCCCCTAAAGCGTTGTAGTACCCTCCCCTGGACCCTAAACCGTCCCCGTCCCCTAACCCTAACCTTAGCCCGAACCCTAACCCTAACGCTTCCCCGAAGCCTGACCCTCACCCGTCCCCTAATCCTAACCCGTACGCTAACACTAACCCACGCCCTCACACATACGCTCCCCCTAAAGCGTTGTCGTACCCTCCCCTGGACCCTAAACCGTCCCCGTCCCCTAACCCTAACCCTAGCCCGAACCCTAACCCTAAACCTTCCCCGAAGCCTGACCCTCACCCGTCCCCTAATCCTAACCCGTACGCAAACACTAACCCGCGCCCTCACACCTACGCTCCCCCTAAAGCGTTGTCGTACCCTCCCCTGGACCCTAAACCGTCCCCATCCCCTAACCCTAACCCTAGCCCGAACCCTAACCCTAACCCTTCCCCGAAGCCTGAGCCTCACCCGTCCCCTAATCCTAAGCCGTACGCTAACACTAACCCGCGCCCTCACACCTACGCTCCGCATAAAGCGTTGTCGTACCCTCCCCTGGACCCTAAACTGTCCCCGTCCCCTAACCCTAACCCTAGCCCGAACCCTAACCCTAACCCTTCCCCGAAGCCTGACCCTCACCCGTCCCCTAATCCTAAGCCGTACGCTAACACTAACCCGCGCCCTCACACGTACGCTCCCCCTAAAGTGTTGTCGTACCCTCCCCTGGACCCTAAACCGTCCCCGTCCCCTAACCCTAACCCTAGATCGAACCCTAACCCTAAACCTTCCCCGAAGCCTGACCCTCACCCGTCCCCTAATCCTAACCCGTACGCTAACACTAACCCACGCCCTCACACGTACGCTCCCCCTAAAGCGTTGTCGTACCCTCCCCTGGACCCTAAACCGTCCCCATCCCCTAAACCTAGCCCGAACCCTAACCCTAAACCTTCCCCGAAGCCTGACCCTCACCCGTCCCCTAATCCTAACCCGTACGCTAACACTAACCCGCGCCCTCACGCGTACGCTCCCCCGAAAGCGTTGTCGTACCCTCCCCTGGACCCAAAACCGTCCCCGTCCCCTAACCCTAACCCTAGCCCGAACCCTAACCCTAACCCTTCCCCGAAGCCTGACCCTCACCCGTCCCGTAATCCTAACCCGTACGCTAACACTAACCCGCGCCCTCACACGTACGCTCCCCCTAATGCGTTGTCGTACCCTCCCCTGGACCCTAAACCGTCCCCGTCCCCTAACCCTAACCCTAGCCCGAGCCCTAACCCTAACCCTTCCCTGAAGCCTGACACTCACCCGTCCCCTAATCCTAACCCGTACGCTAACACTAATCCGCGCCCTCACACGTACGCTCCCCCTAAAGCGTTGTCGTACCCTCTCCAGGACCCTAAACCTTCCCCGTCCCCTAACCCTAACCCTAGCCCGAACCCTAACCCAAACCCTTCCCCGAAGGCTGACCCTCACCCGTCCCCTAATCCTAAGCCGTACGCTAACACTAACCCGCGCCCTCACACGTAAGCTCCCGCTAAAGCGTTGTCGTACCCTCCCCTGGACCCTAAAGCGTCCCCGTCCCCTAACCCTAACCCTAGCCCGAACCCTAACCCTAACACTTCCGCGAAGCCTGACCCTCACGCGTCCCATAATCCTAACCCGTACGCTAACACTAACCCGCGCCCTCACACGTACGCTCCCCCTAAAGCGTTGTCGTACCCTCCCCTGGACCCTAAACCGTCCCCGTCCCCTAACCCTAACCCTAGCCCGAACCCTCACCCCAAGCCTTCCCCGAAGCCTGACCCTCACCCGTCCCCTAATCCTAAGCCGTTCGCTAACACTAACCCACGCCCTCACACGTACGCTCCCCCTAAAGCTTTGTCGTACCCTCCCCTGGACCCTAAACCGTCCCCGTCCCCTAACCCTAACCCTAGACCGAACCCTAACCCTAAACCTTCCCCGAAGCCTGACCCTCACCCGTCCCCTAATGCTAAGCCGTACGCTAACACTAACCCGCGCCCTCACATGTACGCTCCCCCTAAAGCATTGTCGTACCCTCCCCTGGACCCTAAACCATCCCCTAACCCTAACCCTAGCCCGAACCCTAACACTGACCCTTCCCCGAAGCCTGACCCTCACCCGTCCCCTAATCCTAAGCCGTACGCTAACACTAACCCGCGCCCTCACACGTACGCTCCCCCTACAGCGTTGTCGTACCCTCCCCTGGACCAAAATCGTCCCCGTCCCCTAACCCTAACCCTAGCCCGAACCCTAACCCTAACCCTTCCCCGAAGCCTGACACTCACCCGTCCCCTAATCCTAACCCGTACGCTAACACTCACGCGCGCCCTCACACGTACGCTCCCCGTAAAGCGTTGTCGTACCCTCCCCTGGACCCAAAACCGTCCCCGTCCCCTAACCCTAACACTAGCCCGAACCCTAACCCTAAAACTTCCCCGAAGCCTGACCCTCACCCGTCCCCTAATCCTAACCCGTACGCTAACACTAAACCGCGCCCTCACACGTACGCTCCCCCTAAAGCGTTGTCGTACCCTCCCCTGGACCCTAAACCGTCCCCGTCCCCTAACCCTAACTCTAGCCCGAACCCTAACCCTAACCCTTCCCCGAAGCCTGACCCTCACCCGTCCCCTAATCCTAAGCCGTACGCTAACACTAACCCACGCCCTCACACGTACGGTTCCCCTAAAGCGTTGTCGTACCCTCCCCTGGACCCTAAACCGTCCCCGTCCCCTAACCCTAACCCTAGCCCGAGCCCTAACCCTAACCCTTCCCTGAAGCCTGACACTCACCCGTCCCCTAATCCTAACCCGTACGCTAACACTAATCCTCGCCCTCACACGTACGCTCCCCCTAAAGCGTTGTCGTACCCTCTCCAGGACCCTAAACCTTCCCCGTCCCCTAACCCTAACCCTAGACCGAACCCTACCCCTAAACCTTCCCCGAAGCCTGACCCTCACCCGTCCCCTAATGCTAAGCCGTACGCTAACACTAACCCGCGCCCTCACATGTACGCTCCCCCTAAAACATTGTCGTACCCTCCCCTGGACCCCAAACCGTCCCCTAACCCTAACCCTAGCCCGAACCCTAACCCTAACCCTTCCCCGAAGCCTGACCCTCACCCGTCCCCTAATCCTAACCCGTACGCTAACACTAACCCGCGCCCTCACACGTACGCTCCCCCCAAAGCGTTGTCGTACCCTCCCCTGGACCCTAAACCGTCTTCGTACCCTAACCCTAACCCTAGCCCGAAACCTAACCCTCACCCTTCCCCGAAGCCTGACCCTCACCCGTCCCCTAATCCTAAACCATACGCTAACACTAACCCGGGCCCTCACACGTACGCTCCCCCTAAAGCGTTGTCGTACCCTCCCCTGGACCCTAAACCGTCCCCGTCCCCTAACCCTAACCCTGGCCCGAACCCTAACCCTAACCCTTCCCCGAAGCCTGACCCTCACCCGTCCCCTAATCCTAACCCGTACGCTAACACTCACGCGCGCCCTCACACGTACGCTCCCCGTAAAGCGTTGTCGTACCCTCCCCTGGACCCTAAACCGTCCCCGTCCCCTAACCCTAACACTAGCCCGAACCCTAACCCTAAAACTTCCCCGAAGCCTGACCCTCACCCGTCCCCTAATCCTAACCCGTACGCTAACACTAACCCACGCCCTCACACGTACGCTCCCCCTAAAGCGTTGTCGTACCCTCCCCTGGAGCCTAAACCGTCCCCGTCCCCTAACCCTAACTCTAGCCCGAACCCTAACCCTAACCCTTCCCCGAAGCCTGACCCTCACCCGTCCCCTAATCCTAAGCCGTACGCTAACACTAACCCACGCCCTCACACGTACGCTTCCCCTAAAGCGTTGTCGTACCCTCCCCTGGACCCTAAACCGTCCCCGTCCCCTAACCCTAACCCTAGCCCGAGCCCTAACCCTAACCCTTCCCTGAAGACTGACACTCACCCGTCCCCTAATCCTAACCCGTACGCTAACACTAATCCTCGCCCTCACACGTACGCTCCCCCTAAAGCGTTGTCGTACCCTCCCCTGGACCCTAAACCTTCCCCATCCCCTAACCCTAACCCTAGCCCGAACCCTAACCCTAACCCTTCCCCGAAGCCTGACCCTCACCCGTCCCCTAATCCTAACCCGTACGCTAACACTAACCCGCGCCCTCACACCTACGCTCCCCCTAAAGCGTTGTCGTACCCTCCCCTGGACCCTAAACCGTCCCCGTCCCCTAACCCTAACCCTGGCCCGAACCCTAACCCTAACCCTTCCCTGAAGCCTGACCCTCACCCGTCCCCTAATCCTAAGCCGTACGCTAACACTAACCCGCGCCCTCACACGTACGCTCCCCCTAAAGCGTTGTCGTACCCTCCCCTGGACCCTAAACCGTCCCCGTCCCATAACCGTAACCCTAGCCCGAACCCTAACCCTAACCCTTCCCCGAAGCCTGACCCTCACCCGTCCCCTAATCCTAAGCCGTACGCTAACACTAACCCGCGCCCTCACACGTACGCTCCCCCTAAAGCGTTGTCGTACCCTCCCCTGGACCCTAAACCGTCCCCGTCCCCTAACCCTAACCCTAGCCCGAACCCTAACCCTAACCCTTCCCCGAAGCCTGACCCTCACCCGTCCCCTAATCCTAACCCGTACGCTAACACTAACCCGCGCCCTCACACGTACGCTCCCCCTAAAGCGTTGTCGTACCCTCCACTGGACCCTAAACCGTTCCCGTCCCCTAACCCTAGACCGAACCGTAACCCTAACCCTTCCCCGAAGCCTGACCCTCACCCGTCCCCTAATCCTAAGCCGTACGCTAACACTAACCCGCGCCCTCACACGTACGCTCCCCCTAAAGCGTTGTCATACCCTCCCCTGGACCCTAAACCGTCCCCGTATCCTAACCCTAACCCTAGCCCGAACCCTAACCCTAACCCTTCCCCGAAGCCTGACCCTCAGCCGTCACCTAATCCTAAGCCGTACGCTAACACTAACCCGCGCCCTCACACGTACGCTCCTCCTAAAGCGTTGTCGTACCCTCCCCTGGACCCTAAACCGTCCCCGTTCCCTAACCCTAACCCTAGCCAGATCCCTAACCCTAACCCTTCCCCGAAGCCTGACCCTCACCCGTCCCCTAATCCTAACACGTACGCTAACACTAACACGCGCCCTCGCACGTACGCTCCCCCTAAAGCGTTGTCGTACCCTCCCCTGGACCCTAAACCGTCCCCGTCCCCTATCCCTAACCCTAGCCCGAACCCTAACCCTAACCCTTCCCCGAAGCCTGACCCTCACCCGTCCCCTAATCCTAACCCGTACGCTAACACTAACCTGTGCCCTCACACGTACGCTCCCCCTAAAGCGTTGTCGTACCCTCCCCTGGACCCTAAACTGTCCCCGTCCCCTAACCCTAACCCTAGCCCGAACCCTAAGCCTAAACCTTCCCCGAAGCCTGACCCTCACCCGTCCCATAATCCTAACCCATACGCTAACAATAACCCGCGCCCTCACACGTACGCTCCCCCTAAAGCGTTGTCATACCCTCCCCTGGACCCTAAACCGTCCCTGTCCCCTAACCCTAACCCTAGCCCGAACCCTAACCCTAACACTTCCCCGAAGCCTGACCCTCACCCGTCCCCTAATCCTAACCCGTACGCTAACACTAACCCGCGCCCTCACACGTACGCTCCCCCTAAAGCGTTGTCGTACCCTCCCCTGGACACTAAACCGTCCCCGTCCCCTAACCCTAACCCTAGCGCGAGCCCTAACCCTAACCCTTCCATGAAGCCTGACCCTCACCCGTCCCCTAATCCTAACCCGTACGCTAACACTAACCCGCGCCCTCACACGTACGCTCCCCCTAAAGCATTGTCGTACACTCCCCTGGACCCTAAACTGTCCCCGTCCCCTAACCCTAACCCTAGCCCGAACCCTAACCCTAACACTACCCCGAAGCCTGACCCTCACCCGTCCCCTAACCCTAAGCCGTACGCTAACACTAACCCGCGCCCTCAAACGTACGTTCACCCTAAAGCGTTGTCGTACCCTCCCCTGGACCCTAAACCGTCCCCGTCCCCTAACCTTAACCCTAGCCCGAACCCTAACCCTAACCCTTCCCCGAAGCCTGACCCTCACCCGTCCCCTAATCCTAACCCGTACGCTAACACTAACCCGCACCCTCATGCATACGCTCCCCCTAAAGTGTTGTCGTACCCTCCCCTGGACCCTAAACATTCCCCGTCCCCTAACCCTAACTCTAGCCCGAACCCTAGCCCTAACACTTCCCCGAAGCCTGACCCTCACCCGTCCCCTAATCCTAAGCCGTACGCTAACACTAACCCACGCCCTCACACGTACGCTCCCCCTAAAGCGTTGTCGTACCCTACCCTGGACCCTAAACCATCCCCGTCCCCTAACCCTAACCCTAGCCCGAACCCTAACCCTAACACTTCCGCGAAGCCTGACCCTCACGCGTCCCATAATCCTAACCCGTACGCTAACACTAACCCGCGCCCTCACACGTACCCTCCCCCTAAAGCGTTGTCGTACCCTCCCCTGGACCCTAAACCGTCCCCGTCCCCTAACCCTAACCCTAGCCAGAACCCTCACCCCAAGCCTTCCCCGAAGCCTGACCCTCACCCGTCCCCTAATCCTAAGCCGTTCGCTAACACTAACCCACGCCCTCACACGTACACTCCCCCTAAAGCGTTGTCGTACCCTCCCCTGGACCCTAAACCGTCCTCGTCCCCTAACCCTAACCCTAGACCGAACCCTAACCCTAAACCTTCCCCGAAGCCTGACCCTCACCCGTCCCCTAATCCTAAGCCGTACGCTAACACTAACCCGCGCCCTCACACGTACGCTCCCCCTAAAGCATTGTCGTACCCTCCCCTGGACCCTAAACCATCCCCTAACCCTAACCCTAGCCCGAACCCTAACCCTAACCCTTCCCCGAAGCCTGACCCTCACCCGTCCCCTAATCCTAAGCCGTACGCTAACACTAACCCACGCCCTCACACGTACGCTCCCCCTAAAGCGTTGTCGTACCCTCCCCTGGACCCTAAACCGTCCCCGTCCCCTAACCCTAACCCTAGCCCAAACCCTAACCCTAACCCTTCCCCGAAGCCTGACCCTCACCCGTCCCCTAATCCTAACCCGTACGCTAACACTAACGCGCGCCCTCACACGTACGCTCCCCGTAAAGCGTTGTCGTACCCTCCCCTGGACCCTAAACCGTCCCCATCCCCTAACCCTAACCCTAGCCCGAACCCTAACCCTAACACTTCCCCGAAGCCTGACCCTCACCCGTCCCCTAATCCTAAGCCGTACGCTAACACTAAACCGCACCCTCACACGTACGCTCCCCCTAAAGCGTGGTCGTACCCTCCCCTGGACCCTAAACCGTCCCCGTCCCCTAACCCTAACCCTAGCCCGAACCCTAACCCTAAACCTTCCCCGAAGCCTGACCCTCACCCGTCCCCTAATCCTAAACCAAACGCTAACACTAACCCGGGCCCTCACACGTACGCTCCCCCTAAAGTGTTGTCGTACCCTCCCCTGGACCCTAAACCGTCCCCTTCCCCTAAACCTAACCCTAGCCCGAACCCTAACCCTAACCCTTCCCCGAAGCCTGACCCTCACCCGTCCCCTAATCCTCACCCGTACGCTAACACTAACCCGCGCCCTCACACGTACGCTCCCCCTAAAGCGTTGTCGTACCCTCCCCTGGACCCTAAACCGTCCCCGTCCCCTAACCCTAACCCTAGCCCGAACCCTAACCCTAACCCTTCCCCGAAGCCTGACCCTCACCCGTCCCCTAATCCTAAGCCGTACGCTAACACTAACCCGCGCCCTCACGCGTACGCTCCCCCTAAAGCGTTGTCGTACCCTCCCAGGGACCCTAAACCGTCCCCGTCCCATAACCCTAATCCTAGCCCGAATCCTAACCCTAACACTTCCCCGAAGCCTGACCCTCACCCGTCCCCTAATCCTAACCCGTACGCTAACACTAACCCGCGCCCTCACACGTACGCTCCCCATAAAGCGTTGTCGTACGCTCCCCTGGACCCTAAACCGTCCCCGTCCCCTAACCCTAACCCTAGCCCGAACCCTAACCCTAACTCTTCCCCGAAGCCTGACCCTCACCCGTCCCCTAATCCTCACTCGTACACTAACACTAACCCGCGCCCTCACACGTACGCTCCCCCTAAAGCGTTGTCGTACCCTCCCCTGGACCCCAAACCGTCCCTGTCCCCTAACACTAACCCTAGCCCGAACCCTAACCCTAACCATTCCCCGAAGCCTGACCCTCACCCGTCCCCTAATCCTAACCCGTACGCTAACACTAACCCGCGCCCTCACACGTACACTCCCCCTAAAGCGTTGTCGTTCCCTCCCCTGAACCCTAAACCATCCCCCTCCCCTAATCCTAACCCTAGCCCGAACCCTAACCCTAACCCTGCCCCGAAGCCTGACCCTCACCCGTCCCCTAATCCTAACCCGTACGCTAACACTAACCCGCGCCCTCACACGTACGCTCCCCCTAAAGCGTTGTCGTACCCTACCCTGGACCCTAAACCGTTCCCGTCCCCTAACCCTAACCCTAGTCCGAACCCTAACCCTAACCCTTCCCCGAAGCCTGACCTCACCCGTCCCCTAATCCTAACCCGTACGCTAACACTAACCCGCGCCCTCTCACGTATGCTCCCCCTAAAGCATTGTCGTACCCTCCCCTGGACCCTAAACCGTCCCCGTCCCCAACCCTAACCCTACCCCGAACCCTAACCCTAACCCTTCCCCGAAGCCTGACCCTCACCCGTCCACTAATCCTAACCCGTACGCTAACACTAACCCGCGCACTCACATGTACGCTCCCCCTAAAGCGTTGTCGTACCCTCCCCTGGACCCTAAACCGTCCCCGTCCCCTAACCCTAACCCTAGCCCGAACCCTAACCCTAACACTTCCCCGAAGCCTGACCCTCACCCGTCCCCTAATTCTAACCCGTACGCTAACACTAACCCGCGTCCTCACACGTAAGCTCCCCCTAAAGCGTTGTCGTACCCTCAACTGGACCCTAAACCATCCCCGTCCCCTAACCCTAACCCTAGCCTGAACCCTAACCCTAACCCTTCTCCGAAGCCTGACCCTCACCCGTCCCGTAAACCTAACCCGTACGCTAACACTAACCCACGCCCTCACACGTACGCTCCCCCTAAAGCGTTGTCGTACCCTCCCCTGAACCCTAAACCGTCCCCGTCCCCTAACCCTAACCCTAGCCCGAACCCTAACCCTAACCCTTCCCCGAAGCCTGACCTTCACCGGTCCCCTAATCCTAACCCGTACGCTAACACTAACCCGCGCCCTCACACGTACGCTCCCCCTAAAGCGTTGTCGTACCCTCCGCTGGACCCCAAACCGTTCCCGTCCCCTAACCCTAACCCTTGCTCGAACCCTAACCGTAACCATTCCCCGAAGCCTGACCCTCACCCGTCCCCTAATCCTAACCCGTACGCTAACACTAACCCGCGCCCTCACACGAACGCTCCCCCTAAAGCGTTTTCGTACCCTCCCCTGAAACCTAAACTGTCCCCGTCCCCTAACACTAACCCTAGCCCGAACCCTAACCCTAACACTTCCCCGAAGCCTGACCCTCACCCGTCCCCTAATTCTAACCCGTACGCTAACACTAACCCGCGCCCTCACACGTACGCTCCCCCTAAAGCGTTGTCGTACCCTCAACTGGACCCTAAACCATCCCCGTCCTCTAACCCTAACCCTAGCCCGAACCCTAACCCTAACCCTTCTCCGAAGCCTGACCCTCACCCGTCCCCTAAACCTAACCCGTACGCTAACACTAACCCGCGCCCTCACACGTACGCTCCCCCTAAAGCGTTGTCGTACCCTCCCCTGAACCCTAAACCGTCCCCGTCCCCTAACCCTAACCCTAGCCCGAACCCTAACCCTAACCCTTCCCCGAAGCCTGACCCTCACCCGTCCCCTAATCCTAACCCGTACGCTAACACTAACCCGTGCCCTCACTCGTACGCTCCCCCTAAAGCGTTGTCGTACCCTCCCCTGGACCCTAAACCGTCCCCGTACCCAACCGTAACCCTAGCCCGAACCCTAACCCTAACCCTTCCCCGAAGCCTGAACCTCACCCGTCCCCTAATCCTCACCCGTATGCTAACAGTAACCCGCGCCCTCACACGTACGCTCCCCCTAAAGCATTGTCGTACCCTCCCCTGGACCCTAAACCGTCCCCGTTCCCTAACCCTAACCCTAGCCCGAACCCTAACCCTAACCCTTCCCCGAAGCCTGACCCTCACCCGTACCCTAATCCTCACCCGTACGAAAACACTAACCCGCGCCCTCACACGTACGCTCCCCCTAAAGCGTTGTCGTACCCTCCCCTGGACCCTAAACCGTCCCCGTCCCCTAACCCTAACCCTAGCCCGAACCCTAACCCTAACCCTTCCCCGAAGCCTGACCCTCACCCGTCCCCTAATCCTAAGCAGTACGCTAACACTAACCCGCGCCCTCACGCGTACGATCCCCCTAAAGCGTTGTCGTACCCTCCCAAGGACCCTAAACCGTCCCCGTCCCATAACCCTAATCCTAGCCCGAATCCTAACCCTAACACTTCCCCGAAGCCTGACCCTCACCCGTCCCCTAATCCTAACCCGTACGCTAACACTAACCCGCGCCCTCACACGTACGCTCCCCATAAAGCGTTGTCGTACGCTCCCCTGGACCCTAAACCGTCCCCGTCCCCTAACCCTAACCCTAGCCCGAACCCTAACCCTAACCCTTCCCCGAAGCCTGACCCTCACCCGTCCCCTAATCCTCACTCGTACACTAACACTAACCCGCGCCCTCACACGTACGCTCCCCCTAAAGCGTTGTCGTACCCTCCCCTGGACCCCAAACCGTCCCTGTCCCCTAACACTAACCCTAGCCCGAACCCTAACCCTAACCATTCCCCGAAGCCTGACCCTCACCCGTCCCCTAATCCTAACCCGTACGCTAACACTAACCCGCGCCCTCACACGTACACTCCCCCTAAAGCGTTGTCGTTCCCTCCCCTGAACCCTAAACCATCCCCCTCCCCTAATCCTAAACCTAGCCCGAACCCTAACCCTAACCCTGCCCCGAAGCCTGACCCTCACCCGTCCCCTAATCCTAACCCGTACGCTAACACTAACCCGCGCCCTCACACGTACGCTCCCCCTAAAGCGTTGTCGTACCCTCCCCTGGACCCTAAACCGTTCCCGTCCCCTAACCCTAACCCTAGTCCGAACCCTAACCCTAACCCTTCCCCGAAGCCTGACCCTCACCCGTCCCCTAATCCTAACCCGTACGCTAACACTAACCCGCGCCCTCTCACGTACGCTCCCACTAAAGCGTTGTCGTACCCTCCCCTGGACCCTAAACCGTCCCCGTCCCCAACCCTAACCCTACCCCGAACCCTAACCCTAACCCTTCCCCGAAGCCTGACCCTCAGCCGTCCCCTAATCCTAACCCGTACGCTAACACTAACCCGCGCACTCACACGTACGCTCCCCCTAAAGCGTTGTCGTACCCTCCCCTGGACCCTAAACCGTCCCCGTCCCCTAACCCTAACCCTAGCCCGAACCCTAACCCTAACCCTTCCCTGAAGCCTGACCCTCACCCGTCGCCTAATCCTAACCCGTACGCTAACACCTACCCACGCCCTCACATGTACGCTGCCCCTAAAGCGTTGTCGTACCCTCCCCTGGACCCCAAATCGTCCCCGTCCCCTAACCCTACCCCTAGCCCGAACCCTAACCCTAACCCTTCCCCGAAACCTGACCCTCACCCGTCCCCTAAACATAACCTGTACGCTAACACTAACCCGCGCCCTCACACGTACGCTACCCCTAAAGCGTTGTCGTACCCTCCCCTGGACCCTAAACCGTCCCCGTCCCCTAACCCTAACCCTAGCCCAAATCCTAACCCTAACCCTTCCCCGAAGACTGACCCTCACCCGTCCCCTAATCCTAACACGTACGCTAACACTAAACCACGCCCTCACACGTACGATCCCACTAAAGCGTTGTCGTACCCTCTCCTGGACCCTAAACCGTTCCCGTCCCCTAACCCTAACCCTAGCCCGAACCCTAACCCTAACCCTTCCCCGAAGCCTGACCCTCACCCGTCCCCTAATCCTAACCCGTACGCTAACACTAACCCGCGCCCTCATACCTACGCTCCCCCTAAAGCATTGTCGTACCCTCCCCTGGACCCTAAACCGTCCCCGTCCCCTAACACTAACCCTAGCCCGAACCCTAACGCTAAGCCTTCCCCGAATCCTAACCCTAACGTGTCCCCTAATCCTCACCCGTACGCTAACAGTAACCCGCGCTCTCTCACGTACGCTCCCCCTAAAGCGTTGTCGTACCCTCCCCTGGACCCTAAACCGTCCCCGTCCCCTAACCCTAAACCTAGCCCGAACCCTAACCGTAAACCTTCCCCGAAGCCTGACCCTCACCCGTCCCCTAATCCTAACCCGTACGCTAACACTAACCCACGCCCTCACACGTACGCTCCCCCTAAAGCATTGTCGTACCCTCCCCTGAACCCTAAACCGTCCCCGTCCCCTAACCCTAACCCTAGCCCGAACCCTAACCCTAACCCATCCCCGAAGAATGACCCTCACCCGTTCACTAATCCTCACCCGTACGCTAACACTAACCCGTGCCCTCACACGTACGCTCCCCCTAAAGCGTTGTCGTACCCTCCCCTGGACCCTAAACCGTCCCCGTCCCCAACCCTAACCCTAGCCCGAACCCTAACCCTAACCCTTCCCCGAAGCCTGACCCTCACCGGTCCCCTAAGCCTAACACGTACGCTAACACTAACCCGCGCCCTCACACGTACGCTGCCCCTAAAGCGTTGTCGTACACTCCCCTGGACCCCAAACCGTCCCCGTCCCCTAACCCTAACCCTTGCTCAAACCCTAACCCTAACCATTCCCCGAAGCCTGACCCTCACCCGTCCCCTAATCCTAACCCGTACGCTAACACTAACCCGCGCCCTCACACGAACGCTCCCCCTAAAGCGTTGTCGTACCCTCCCCTGAAACCTAAACCGTCCCCGTCCCCTAACACTAACCCTAGCCCGAACCCTAACCCTAATACTTCCCCGAAGCCTGACCCTCACCCGTCCCCTAATCCTAACCCGTACGCTAACACTAACCCGCGCCCTCAAACGTACGCTCCCCCTAAAGCGTTGTCGTACCCTCCCCTGGACCCTAAACCGTCCCCGTTCCCTAACCCTAACCCTAGCCCGAACCCTAACCCTAAACCTTCCCCGAAGCCTGACCTTCACCGGTCCCCTAATCCTAACCCGTACGCTAACACTAACCCGCGCCCTCACACCTACGCTCCCCCTAAAGTGTTGTCGTACCCTCCCCTGTACCCTAAACCGTCCCCGTCCCCTAACCTTAACGCTAGCCCGAACCCTAACCCTAACCCTTCCTCGAAGCCTGACCCTCACCCGTCCCCTAATCCTAACCTGTACGCTAACACTAACCCGCGCCCTCACACGTACACTCCCCCTAAAGCGTTGTAGTACCCTCCCCTGGACCCTAAACCGTCCCCGTCTCCTAACCTTAACCCTAGACCGAACCCTAACCCTAAAACTTCCCCGAAGCTTGACCCTCACGCGTCCCATAATCCTAACCCGTACGGTAACACTAACCCGCGCCCTCACACGTACGCTCCCCCTAAAGCGTTGTCATACCCTCCCCTGGACCCTAAACCGTCCCCGTCCCCTAACCCTAACCCTAGCCCGAACACTAACCCTAACACTTCCCCGAAGCCTGACCCTCACCCGTCCCCTAATCCTAAGCCGTACGCTAACACTAACCCGTGCCCTCACTCGTACGCTCCCCCTAAAGCGTTGTCGTACCCTCCCCTGGACCCTAAACCATCCCCGTCCCCTAACCCTAACCCTAGCCCGAACCCTAACCCTAACCCTTCCCCGAAGCCTGACCCTCACCCGTCCCCTAATCCTAACCCGTACGCTAACACTAACCCGCGCCCTCACACGTACGCTCCCCCTAAAGCGTTGTCGTACCCTCCCCAGGACCCTAAACTGTCCCCGTCCCCTAACCCTAACCCTAGCCCGAACCCTAACCCTAACACTTCCCCGAAGCCTGAACCTCACCCGTCCCCTAATCCTAACCTGTACGCTAACACTAACCCGCGCCCTCACACGTTCGCTCCCCCTTAAGCGTTGTCGTACCCTCCCCTGGACCCTAAACCGTCCCCGTCCCCTAACCCTAACCCTAGCCCGAACCCTAACCCTAATCCTTCCCCGAAGCCTGACACTCAACCGTCCCCTAAACCTAACCCGTACGCTGACACTAACCCGCGCCCTCACACGTACGCTCCCCCTAAAGCGTTGTCGTAACCTCCCCTGGACCCTAAACCGTCCCCGTCCCCTAAGCCTAACCCTAGCCCGAACCCTAACCCTAACCCTTCCCCGAAGCCTGACCCTCACCCGTCCCATAATACTAACCCGTACGCTAACACTAACCCGCGCCCTCACATGTACGCTCCCCCTAAAGCGTTGTCGTACCCTCCCCTGGACCCTAAACCGTCCCCGTCCCCTAACCCTAACCCTAGCCCGAACCCTAACCCTAACACTTCCCCGAAGCCTGACCCTCACCCGTCCCCTAATTCTAACCCGTACGCTAACACTAACCCGCGCCCTCACACGTACGCTCCCCCTAAAGCGTTGTCGTACCCTCAACTGGACCCTAAACCATCCCCGTCCCCTAACCCTAACCCTAGCCCGAACCCTAACCCTAACCCTTCCTCGAAGCCTGACCCTCACCCGTCCCCTAATCCTAACCTGTACGCTAACACTAACCCGCGCCCTCACACGTACACTCCCCCTAAAGCATTGTAGTACCCTCCCCTGGACCCTAAACCGTCCCCGTCTCCTAACCTTAACCCTAGACCGAACCCTAACCCTAACACTTCCCCGAAGCCTGACCCTCACGCGTCCCCTAATCCTAACCCGGACGCTAACACTAACCCGCGCCCTCACACGTACGCTCCCCCTAAAGCGTTGTCGTACCCTCCCCTGGACCCTAAACTGTCCCCGTCCCCTAACCCTAACCCTAGCCCGAACCCTAACCCTAACCCTTCCCCGAAGCCTGACCCTCACCCGTCCCCTAATCCTAACCCGTACGCTAACACTAACCCACGCCCTCACACGTACGCTCCCCCTAAAGCGTTGTCGTACCCTCCTCTGGACCCTAAACCGTCCCCGTCCCCTAACCCTAACCTTAGCCCGAACCCTAACCCTAAACCTTCCCCGAAGCCTGACCCTCACCCGTCCCCTAAACCTAACCCGTACGCTAAGACTAATCCGCGCCCTCACACGTACGCTCCCCCTAAAGCGTTGTCGTACCCTCCCCTGGACCCTAAACCGTCCCCGTTCCCTAACCCTAAGCCTAGCCCGAACCCTAACCCTAACCCTTCCCCGAAGCCTGACCCTCACCCGTCCCCTAATCCTCACGCGTACGCTAACACTAACCCTCGCTCTCACACGTACGCTCCCCCTAAAGCGTTGTCATACCCTCCCCTGGACCCTAAACTGTCCCCGTCCCCTAACCCTAACCCTAGCCCGAACCCTAACCCTAACCCTTCCCCGAAGACTGACCCTCACCCGTCCCCTAATCCTAACCCGTACGCTAACACTAACCCGCGCCCTCACGCGTACGCTCCCCGTAAAGCGTTGTCGTACCCTCCCCTGGACCCTAAACCGTCCCCGTCCCCTAACCCTAACCCTAGCCCGAACCCTAACCCTAACCCTGCCCCGAAGCCTGACCCTCACCCGTTCCCTAATCCTAAACCGTACGCTAACACTAACCCGCGCCCTCACATGTACGCTCCCCCTAAAGCGTTGTCGTACCCTCTCCTGGACCCTAAACCGTTCCCGTCCCCTAACCCTAACCCTAGCCCGAACCCTAACCCTAACCCTTCCCCGAAGCCTGACCCTCACCCGTCCCCTAATCCTAACCCGTACGCTAACACTAACCCACGCCCTCACACGTACGCTCCCCCTAAAGCGTTGTCGTACCCTCCCCTGGACCCTAAACCGTCCCCGTCCCCTAACCCTAACCCTAGCCTGAACCCTAACCCTAACCCTTCCTCGAAGCCTGACCCTCACCCGTCCCATAATCCTAACCCGTACGCTAACACAAACCCGTGCCATCACACGTACGCTCCCCCTAAAGCGGTGTCGTACCCTCCCCTGGACCCTAAACCGTCCCCGTCCCCTAACCCTAACTCTAGCCCGAACCCTAACACTAACCCTTCCCCGAAGCCTGACCCTCACCCGTCCCCTAATCCTAACCCGTACGTTAACACTAACCCGCGCCCTCACACGTACGCTCCCCCTTAAGCGTTGTCGTACCCTCCCCTGGACCCTAAACCGTCCCCGTCCCCTAACCCTAACCCTAGCCCGAACCCTAACCCTAACCCTTCCCCGAAGCCTGACTCTCACACGTCCCCTAATCCTAAGCCGCACGCAAACACTAACCCGCGCCCTCACACGTACGCTCCCCCTAAAGCGTTGTCGTACCCTCCCCTGGACCCTAAACCGTCCCCGTCCCCTAACGCTAACCCTAGCCCGAACCCTAACCCTAAAACTTCCCCGAAGCCTGACCCTCACCTGTCCCCTAATCCTAAGCCGTACGCTAACACTAACCCGCGCCCTCACTCGTACGCTCCCCCTAAAGCGTTGTCGTACCCTCACCTGGACCCTAAACCGTCCCCGTCCCCTAACCCTAACCCTAGCCCGAACCCTAACCCTAACCCTTCCCCGAAGCCTGACCCTCACCCGTCCCCTAATCCTAAGCCGTACACTAACACTAACCCGCGCCCTCACATGTACGCTCCCCCTAAAGCGTTGTCGTACCCTCCCCTGGACCCTAAACCGTCCCCGTCCCCTAACCCTAACCCTAGCCCGAACCCTAACCCTAACCCTTCCCCGAAGCCTGACCCTCACCCGTCCCCTAATCCTAACCCGTACGCTAACACTGACCCGCGCCCTCACACGTACGCTCCCCCTAAAGCGTTGTCGTACCCTCCCCTGGACCCTAAACGTTCCCCGTCCCCTAACCCTAACCCTAGCCCGAACCCTAACCCTAACCCTTCCCCGAAGCCTGACCCTCACCCGTCCCCTAATCCTAAGCCGTACGCTAACACTAACCCGCGCCCTCACACGTACGCTCCCCCTAAAGCGTTGTCGTACCCTCCCCTGGACCCTAAACCGTCCCCGTCCCCTAACCCTAACCCTAGCCCGAACCCTAACCCTAACCCTTCCCCGAAGCCTGACCCTCACCCGTTCCCTAATACTAACCCGTACGCTAACACTAACCCGCGCCCTCACACGTACGCTCCCCCTAAAGCGTTGTCGTACCCTCCCCTGGACCCTAAACCGTTCCCGTCCCCTAACCCTAGCCCGAACCCTAACCCTAAACCTTCCCCGAAGCCAGACCCTCACCCGTCCCCTAATCCTAACCTGTACGCTAACACTAACACGTGCCCTCACGCGTTCGCTCCCCCTAAAGCGTTGTCGTACCCTCCCCTGGACCCTTAACAGTCCCCGTCCCCTAACCCGAATCCTAGCCCGAACCCTAACCCTAACGCTTCCCCGAAGCCTGACCCTCACCCGTCCCCTAATCCTAACCCGTACGCTAACACTAAACCGCGCCCTCACACGTATGCTCCCCCTAAAGCGTTGTCGTACCCTCCCCTGGACCCTAAACTGTCCCCGTCCCCTAACGCTAACCCTAGCCCGAACCCTAACCCTAACCCTTCCCCGAAGCCTGACCCTCACCCGTCCCCTAATCCTAAGCCGTACGCTAACACTAACACGCGCCCTCACACGTACGCTCCCCCTAAAGCGTTGTCGTACCCTCCCCTGGACCCTAAACCGTCCCCGTCCCCTAACCCTAACCCTAGCCCGAACCCTAACCCTAACCCTTCCCCGAAGCCTGACCCTCACCCGTCCCCTAATCCTAACCCGTACGCTAACACTAACCCGCGCCCTCACACGTCCGCTCCCCCTAAAGCGTTGTCGTACCCTCCTCTGGACCCTAAACCGTCCCCGTCCCCTAAACCTTACCCTAGCCCGAACCCTAACCCTAACCCTTCCCCGAAGCCTGACCCTCACCCGTCCCCTAATCCTCACCCGTACGCTAACACTAACCCGCACCCTGACACATACGCTCCCCCTAAAGCGTTGTCGTACTCTCCCTTGGACCCTAAACCGTCCCCGTCCCCTAACCCTAACCCTAGCCCGAACCCTAACCCTAACCCTTCCCCGAAGCCTGACTCTCACACGTCCCCTAATCCTAAGCCGTACGCTAACACTAACCCGCGCCCTCACACGTACGCTCCCACTAAAGCATTGTCGTACCCTCTCCTGGACCCTAAACCGTCCCCGTCCCCTAACGCTAACCCTAGCCCGAACCCTAACCCTAATACTTCCCCGAAGCCTGACCCTCACCTGTCCCCTAATCCTAAGCCGTACGCTAACACTAACCCGCGCCCTCACTCGTACGCTCCCCCTAAAGCGTTGTCGTACCCTCACCTGGACCCTAAACCGTCCCCGTCCCCTAACTCTAACCCTAGCCCGAACCCTAACCCTAACCCTTCCCCGAAGCCTGACCCTCACCCGTCCCCTAATCCTCACGCGTACGCTAACACTAACCCGCGACCTCACACGTACGCTCCCCCTAAAGCGTTGTCGTACCCTCCCCTGGACCCTAAACCGTCCCCGTCCCCTAACCCTAACCCTAGCCCGAACCCTAACCCTAACCCTTCCCCGAAGCCTGACCCTCACCCGTCCCCTAATCCTCACCCGTACGCTAACACTAACCCGCGCCCTCATGCGTACGCTCCCCCTAAAGCATTGTCGTACCCTCCCCTGAACCCTAAACATTCCCCGTCCCCTAACCCTAACCCTAGACCGAACCCTAACCCTAACCCTTCCCCGAAGCCTGACCCTCACCCGTCCCCTAATCCTAAGCCGTACGCTAACACTAACCCACGCCCTCACACGTACGCTCCCCCTAAAGCGTTTTCGTACCCTCCCCTGGACCCTAAACCGTCCCTGTCCCCTAACCCTAACCCTAGCCCGAACCCTAACCCTAACCTTTCCCCGAAGCCTGACCCTCACCCGTCCCCTAATCCTAAGCCGTACGCTAACACTAACCCGCGCCCTCACGCGTACGCTCCCCCTAAAGCGTTGTCGTACCCTTCCCTAGACCCTAAACCGTCCCCGTCCCCTAACCCTAACCCTAGTCCGAACCCTAACCCTAACCCTTCCCCGAAGCCTGACCCTCACACGTCCCCTAATCCTAACCCGTACGCTAACACTATCCCGCGCCCTCACACGTACGCTCTCCCTAAAGCGTTGGCGTACCCTCACCTGGACCCTAAACCGTCCCCGTCCCCTAACCCTAACCCTAGCCTGAACCCTAACCCTAACACTTCCCCGAAGTCTGACCCTCACCCGTCCCCTAATCCTACACCGTACGCTAACACTAACCCGCGCCCTCACACGTACGCTCCCCCTAAAGCGTTGTCGTACCCTCCCCTGGACCCTAAACCGTCCCCGTCCCCTAACCCTAACCCTAGCCCGAACCCTAAACCTAACCCTTCCCCGAAGCCTTACCCTCACCCGTCCCCTAATCCTAAGCCGTACGCTAACACTAACCCGCTCCCTCACACGTACGCTCCCCCTAAAGCGTTGTCGTACCCTACCCTGGACCCTAAACCGTCCCCTTCCCCTAACCCTAACCCTAGCCCGAACCCTAACCCTAACTCTTCCCCGAAGCCTGACCCTCACCCGTCCCCTTATCCTAACCCGTACGCTAACACAAACCCGCGCCCTCACACGTACGCTCCCCCTAAAGCGTTGTCGTACCCTCCCCTGGACCCTAAACCGTCCCCGTCCCCTAACCCTAACCCTAGACCGAACCCTAACCCTAAACCTTCCCCGAAGCCTGACCCTCACCCGTCCCCTAATCCTAAGCCGTACGCTAACACTAACCCGCGCCCTCATGCGTACGCTCCCCCTAAAGCGTTGTCGTACCGTCCCCTGGACCCTAAACCGTCCCCGTCCCATATCCCTAACCCTAGCCTGAACCCTAACCCTAACCCTTCCTCGAAGCCTGACCCTCACCCGTCCCATAATCCTAACCCGTACGCTAACACTAACCCGTGCCATCACACGTACGCTCCCCCTAAAGCTGTGTCGTACCCTAGCCTGGACCCTAAACCGTCCCCGTCCCCTAACCCTAACTCTAGCCCGAACCCTAACCCTAACCCTTCCCCGAAGCCTGACCCTCACCCGTCCCCTAATCCTAACCCGTACGCTAATACTAACCCGCGCCCTCACACGTACGCTCCCCCTAAAGCGTTGTCGTACCCTCCCCTGGACCCTAAACCGTCCCCATCCCCTAACCCTAACCCTAGCCCGAACCCTAACCCTAACCCTTCCCCGAAGCCTGAACCTCACCCGTCCCCTAATCCTAACCCGTACGCTAACACTAACCCGCGCCCTCACACCTACGCTCCCCCTAAAGCGTTGTCGTACCCTCCCCTGGACCCTAAACCGTCCCCGTCCCCTAACCCTAACCCTGGCCCGAACCCTAACCCTAACCCTTCCCTGAAGCCTGACCCTCACCCGTCCCCTAATCCTAAGCCGTACGCTAACACTAACCCGCGCCCTCACACGTACGCTCCCCCTAAAGCGTTGTCGTACCCTCCCCTGGACCCTAAACCGTCCCCGTCCCATAACCGTAACCCTAGCCCGAACCCTAACCCTAACCCTTCCCCGAAGCCTGACCCTCACCCGTCCCCTAATCCTAAGCCGTACGCTAACACTAACCCGCGCCCTCACACGTACGCTCCCCCTAAAGCGTTGTCGTACCCTCCCCTGGACCCTAAACCGTCCCCGTCCCCTAACCCTAACCCTAGCCCGAACCCTAACCCTAACCCTTCCCCGAAGCCTGACCCTCACCCGTCCCCTAATCCTAACCCGTACGCTAACACTAACCCGCGCCCTCACACGTACGCTCCCCCTAAAGCGTTGTCGTACCCTCCACTGGACCCTAAACCGTTCCCGTCCCCTAACCCTAGACCGAACCGTAACCCTAACCCTTCCCCGAAGCCTGACCCTCACCCGTCCCCTAATCCTAAGCCGTACGCTAACACTAACCCGCGCCCTCACACGTACGCTCCCCCTAAAGCGTTGTCATACCCTCCCCTGGACCCTAAACCGTCCCCGTATCCTAACCCTAACCCTAGCCCGAACCCTAACCCTAACCCTTCCCCGAAGCCTGACCCTCAGCCGTCACCTAATCCTAAGCCGTACGCTAACACTAACCCGCGCCCTCACACGTACGCTCCCCCTAAAGCGTTGTCGTACCCTCCCCTGGACCCTAAACCGTCCCCGTTCCCTAACCCTAACCCTAGCCAGATCCCTAACCCTAACCCTTCCCCGAAGCCTGACCCTCACCCGTCCCCTAATCCTAACACGTACGCTAACACTAACACGCGCCCTCGCACGTACGCTCCCCCTAAAGCGTTGTCGTACCCTCCCCTGGACCCTAAACCGTCCCCGTCCCCTATCCCTAACCCTAGCCCGAACCCTAACCCTAACCCTTCCCCGAAGCCTGACCCTCACCCGTCCCCTAATCCTAACCCGTACGCTAACACTAACCTGTGCCCTCACACGTACGCTCCCCCTAAAGCGTTGTCGTACCCTCCCCTGGACCCTAAACTGTCCCCGTCCCCTAACCCTAACCCTAGCCCGAACCCTAAGCCTAAACCTTCCCCGAAGCCTGACCCTCACCCGTCCCATAATCCTAACCCATACGCTAACAATAACCCGCGCCCTCACACGTACGCTCCCCCTAAAGCGTTGTCATACCCTCCCCTGGACCCTAAACCGTCCCTGTCCCCTAACCCTAACCCTAGCCTGAACCCTAACCCTAACACTTCCCCGAAGCCTGACCCTCACCCGTCCCCTAATCCTAACCCGTACGCTAACACTAACCCGCGCCCTCACACGTACGCTCCCCCTAAAGCGTTGTCGTACCCTCCCCTGGACACTAAACCGTCCCCGTCCCTAACCCTAACCCTAGCGCGAGCCCTAACCCTAACCCTTCCATGAAGCCTGACCCTCACCCGTCCCCTAATCCTAACCCGTACGCTAACACTAACCCGCGCCCTCACACGTACGCTCCCCCTAAAGCATTGTCGTACACTCCCCTGGACCCTAAACTGTCCCCGTCCCCTAACCCTAACCCTAGCCCGAACCCTAACCCTAACACTACCCCGAAGCCTGACCCTCACCCGTCCCCTAACCCTAAGCCGTACGCTAACACTAACCCGCGCCCTCAAACGTACGTTCACCCTAAAGCGTTGTCGTACCCTCCCCTGGACCCTAAACCGTCCCCGTCCCCTAACCCTAACCCTAGCCCGAACCCTAACCCTAACCCTTCCCCGAAGCCTGACCCTCACCCGTCCCCTAATCCTAACCCGTACGCTAACACTAACCCGCACCCTCATGCATACGCTCCCCCTAAAGTGTTGTCGTACCCTCCCCTGGACCCTAAACATTCCCCGTCCCCTAACCCTAACTCTAGCCCGAACCCTAGCCCTAACACTTCCCCGAAGCCTGACCCTCACCCGTCCCCTAATCCTAAGCCGTACGCTAACACTAACCCACGCCCTCACACGTACGCTCCCCCTAAAGCGTTGTCGTACCCTACCCTGGACCCTAAACCATCCCCGTCCCCTAACCCTAACCCTAGCCCGAACCCTAACCCTAACACTTCCGCGAAGCCTGACCCTCACGCGTCCCATAATCCTAACCCGTACGCTAACACTAACCCGCGCCCTCACACGTACCCTCCCCCTAAAGCGTTGTCGTACCCTCCCCTGGACCCTAAACCGTCCCCGTCCCCTAACCCTAACCCTAGCCAGAACCCTCACCCCAAGCCTTCCCCGAAGCCTGACCCTCACCCGTCCCCTAATCCTAAGCCGTTCGCTAACACTAACCCACGCCCTCACACGTACACTCCCCCTAAAGCGTTGTCGTACCCTCCCCTGGACCCTAAACCGTCCTCGTCCCCTAACCCTAACCCTAGACCGAACCCTAACCCTAAACCTTACCCGAAGCCTGACCCTCACCCGTCCCCTAATCCTAAGCCGTACGCTAACACTAACCCGCGCCCTCACACGTACGCTCCCCCTAAAGCATTGTCGTACCCTCCCCTGGACCCTAAACCATCCCCTAACCCTAACCCTAGCCCGAACCCTAACCCTAACCCTTCCCCGAAGCCTGACCCTCACCCGTCCCCTAATCCTAAGCCGTACGCTAACACTAACCCACGCCCTCACACGTACGCTCCCCCTAAAGCGTTGTCGTACCCTCCCCTGGACCCTAAACCGTCCCCGTCCCCTAACCCTAACCCTAGCCCAAACCCTAACCCTAACCCTTCCCCGAAGCCTGACCCTCACCCGTCCCCTAATCCTAACCCGTACGCTAACACTAACGCGCGCCCTCACACGTACGCTCCCCGTAAAGCGTTGTCGTACCCTCCCCTGGACCCTAAACCGTCCCCATCCCCTAACCCTAACCCTAGCCCGAACCCTAACCCTAACACTTCCCCGAAGCCTGACCCTCACCCGTCCCCTAATCCTAAGCCGTACGCTAACACTAAACCGCACCCTCACACGTACGCTCCCCCTAAAGCGTGGTCGTACCCTCCCCTGGACCCTAAACCGTCCCCGTCCCCTAACCCTAACCCTAGCCCGAACCCTAACCCTAAACCTTCCCCGAAGCCTGACCCTCACCCGTCCCCTAATCCTAAACCAAACGCTAACACTAACCCGGGCCCTCACACGTACGCTCCCCCTAAAGTGTTGTCGTACCCTCCCCTGGACCCTAAACCGTCCCCTTCCCCTAAACCTAACCCTAGCCCGAACCCTAACCCTAACCCTTCCCCGAAGCCTGACCCTCACCCGTCCCCTAATCCTAACACGTACGCTAACACTAACCCGCGCCCTCACACGTACGCTCCCCCTAAAGCGTGGTCGTACCCTCCCCTGGACCCTAAACCGTCCCCGTCCCCTAACCCTAACCCTAGCCCGAACCCTAACCCTAACCCTTCCCCGAAGCCTGACCCTCACCCGTCCCCTAATCCTAAGCCGTACGCTAACACTAAACCGCACCCTCACACGTACGCTCCCCCTAAAGCGTTGTCGTACCCTCCCCTGGACCCTACACCGTCCCTGTCCCCTAACCCTAACCCTAGCCCGAACCCTAACCCTAACCCTTCACCGAAGCCTGACCCTCACCCGTCCCCTAATCCTAAGCCGTACGCTAACACTAACCCGCGCCCTCACACGTACGCTCCCCCTAAAGCGTTGTCGTACCCTCCCCTGGACCCTAAACCGTCCCCGTCCCCTAACCCTAACCCTAGCCCGAACCCTAACCCTAACCCTTCCCCGAAGCCTGACCCTCACCCGTCCCCTAATCCTAACCCGTACGCTAACACTAACCCACGCCCTCACACGTACGCTCCCCCTAAAGCGTTGTCGTACCCTCCTCTGGACCCTAAACCGTCCCCGTCCCCTAACACTAACCCTAGCCCGAACCCTAACCCTAACCCTTCCCCGAAGCCTGACCCTCACCCGTCCCCTAATCCTAAGCGGTACGCTAACACTAACCCGCGCCCTCACACGTACGCTCCCCCTAAAGCGTTGTCGTACCCTCCCCTGAACCCTAAACCGTCCACGTCTCCTAACCCTAACCCTAGCCCGAACCCTAACCCTAACCCTGCCCCGAAGCCTGACCCTCACCCGTCCCCTAATCCTAACCCGTACGCTAACACTAACCCGCGACCTCACACGTACGCTCCCCCTAAAGCGTTGTCGTACCCTCCCCTGGATCCTAAACCGTCCCCATCCCCTAACCCTAACCCTAGCCCGAACACTAACCCTAACCCTTCCCCGAAGCCTGACCCTCACCCGTCCCCTAATCCTAACCCGTACGCTAACACTAACCCGCGCCCTCACACGTACGCTCCCCCTAAAGCGTTGTCGTACCCTCCCCTGAACCCTAAACCGTCCCCGTCCCCTAACCATAACCCTAGCCCGAACCCTAACCCTAACCCTTCCCCGAAGCCTGAACCTCACCCGTCCCATAATCCTAAGACGTACGCTAACACTAACCCGCGCCCTCACACGTACGCTCCCCCTAAAGCGTTGTCGTACCCTCCCCTGGACCCTAAACCGTCCCCGTCCCCTAACCCTAACCCTAGCCCGAACCCTAACCCTAACACTTCCCCGAAGCCTGACCCTCACCCGTCCCCTAACCCTAAGCCGTACGCTAACACTAACCCGCGCCCTCAAACGTACGTTCACCCTAAAGCGTTGTCGTACCCTCCCCTGGACCCTAAACCGTCTCCGTCCCCTAACCCTAACCCTAGCCCGAACCCTAACCCTAACCCTTCTCCGAAGCCTGACCCTCACCCGTCCCCTAATCCTAACCCGTACGCTAACACTAACCCGCAACCTCATGCATAGGCTCCCCCTAAAGTGTTGTCGTACCCTCCCCTGGACCCTAAACATTCCCCGTCCCCTAACCCTAACCCTAGCCCGAACCCTAGCCCTAACACTTCCCCGAAGCCTGACCCTCACCCGTCCCCTAATCCTAAGCCGTACGCTATCACTAACCCACGCCCTCACACGTACGCTACCCCTAAAGCGTTGTCGTACCCTAAACCGTCCCCGTCCCCTAACCCTAACCCTAGGCCGAACCCTAACCCTAACAGTTCCGCGAAGCCTGACCCTCACGCGTCCCATAATCCTAACCCGTACGCTAACACTAACCCGCGCCCTCACACGTACCCTCCCCCTAAAGCGTTGTCGTACCCTCCCCTGGACCCTAAACCGTCCCCGTCCCCTAACCCTAACCCTAGCCAGAACCCTCACCCCAAGCCTTCCCCGAAGCCTGACCCTCACCCGTCCCCTAATCCTAAGCCGTTCGCTAACACTAACCCACGCCCTCACACGTACACTCCCCCTAAAGCGTTGTCCTACCCTCCCCTGGACCCTAAACCGTCCTCGTCCCCTAACCCTAACCCTAGACCGAACCCTAACCCTAAACCTTCCCCGAAGCCTGACCCTCACCCGTCCCCTAATCCTAAGCCGTACGCTAACACTAACCCGCGCCCTCACACGTACGCTCCCCCTAAAGCATTGTCGTACCCTCCCCTGGACCCTAAACCATCCCCTAACCCTAACCCTAGCCCGAACCCTAACCCTAACCCTTCCCCGAAGCCTGACCCTCACCCGTCCCCTAATCCTAAGCCGTACGCTAACACTAACCCACGCCCTCACACGTACGCTCCCCCTAAAGCGTTGTCGTACCCTCCCCTGGACCCTAAACCGTCCCCGTCCCCTAACCCTAACCCTAGCCCGAACCCTAACCCTAACCCTTCCCCGAAGCCTGACCCTCACCCGTCCCCTAATCCTAACCCGTACGCTAACACTAACGCGCGCCCTCACACGTACGCTCCCCGTAAAGCGTTGTCGTACCCTCCCCTGGACCCTAAACCGTCCCCGTCCCCTAACCCTAACCCTAGCCCGAACCCTAACCCTAACACTTCCCCGAAGCCTGACCCTCACCCGTCCCCTAATCCTAACCCGTACGCTAACACTAACCCGCGCCCTCACACGTACGCTCCCCCTAAAGCGTTGTCGTACCCTCCCCTGGACCCTAAACCGTCCCCGTCTCCTAACCCTAACCCTAGCCCGAACCCTAACCCTAACCCTTCCCCGAAGTCTGACCCTCACCCGTCACATAATCCTAAGCCGTACGCTAACACTAACCCGCGCCCTCACACGTACGCTCCCCCTAAAGCGTTGTCGTACCCTCCCCTGGACCCTAAACCGTCCCCGTCCCCTAACCCTAACCCTAGCCAGAACCCTAACCCTAACACTTCCCCGAAGCCTGACCCTCACCCGTCCCCTAATCCTAACACGTACGCTAACACTAACCCGCGCCCTCACACGTACGCTCCCCCTAAAGCGTGGTCGTACCCTCCCCTGGACCCTAAACCGTCCCCGTCCCCTAACCCTAACCCTAGCCCGAACCCTAACCCTAACCCTTCCCCGAAGCCTGACCCTCACCCGTCCCCTAATCCTAAGCCGTACGCTAACACTAAACCGCACCCTCACACGTACGCTCCCCATAAAGCGTGGTCGTACCCTCCCCTGGACCCTAAACCGTCCCCGTCCCCTAACCCTAACCCTAGCCCGAACCCTAACCCTAACCCTTCCCCGAAGCCTGACCCTCACCCGTCACCTAATCCTAAGCCGTACGCTAACACTAACCCGCGCCCTCACACGTACGCTCCCCCTAAAGTGTTGTCGTACCCTCCCCTGGACCCTAAACCGTCCCCTTCCCCTAAACATAACCCTAGCCCGAACCCTAACCCTAACCCTTCCCCGAAGCCTGACCCTCACACGTCCCCTAATCCTAACACGTACGCTAACACTAACCCGCGCCCTCACACGTACGCTCCCCCTAAAGCGTGGTCGTACCCTCCCCTGGACCCTAAACCGTCCCCGTTCCCTAACCCTAACCCTAGCCCGAACCCTAACCCTAACCCTTCCCCGAAGCCTGACCCTCACCCGTCCCCTAATCCTAAGCCGTACGCTAACACTAAACCGCACCCTCACACGTACGCTCCCCCTAAAGCGTTGTCGTACCCTCCCCTGGACCCTAAACCGTCCCTGTCCCCTAACCCTAACCCTAGCCCGAACCCTAACCCTAACCCTTCACCGAAGCCTGACCCTCACCCGTCCCCTAATCCTAAGCCGTACGCTAACACTAACCCGCGCCCTCACACGTACGCTCCCCCTAAAGCGTTGTCGTACCCTCCCCTGGACCCTAAACCGTCCCCGTCCCCTAACCCTAACCCTAGCCCGAACCCTAACCCTAACCCTTCCCCGAAGCCTGACCCTCACCCGTCCCCTAATCCTAACCCGTACGCTAACACTAACCCGCGCCCTCACACGTACGCTCCCCCTAAAGCGTTGTCATACCCTCCTCTGGACCCTAAACCGTCCCCGTCCCCTAACACTAACCCTAGCCCGAACCCTAACCCTAACCCTTCCCCGAAGCCTGACCCTCACCCGTCCCCTAATCCTAAGCGGTACGCTAACACTAACCCGCGCCCTCACACGTACGCTCCCCCTAAAGCGTTGTCGTACCCTCCCCTGAACCCTAAACCGTCCACGTCTCCTAACCCTAACCCTAGCCCGAACCCTAACCCTAACCCTGCCCCGAAGCCTGACCCTCACCCGTCCCCTAATCCTAACCCGTACGCTAACACTAACCCGCGACCTCACACGTACGCTCCCCCTAAAGCGTTGTCGTACCCTCCCCTGGATCCTAAACCGTCCCCATCCCCTAACCCTAACCCTAGCCCGAACACTAACCCTAACCCTTCCCCGAAGCCTGACCCACACCCGTCCCCTAATCCTAACCCGTACGCTAACACTAACCCGCGCCCTCACACGTACGCTCCCCCTAAAGCGTTGTCGTACCCTCCCCTGAACCCTAAACCGTCCCCGTCCCCTAACCATAACCCTAGCCCGAACCCTAACCCTAACCCTTCCCCGAAGCCTGACCCTCACCCGTCCCATAATCCTAAGACGTACGCTAACACTAACCCGCGCCCTCACACGTACGCTCACCCTAAAGCGTTGTCGTACCCTCCCCTGGACCCTAAACCGTCCCCGTCCCCTAACCCTAACCCTAGCCCGAACCCTAACCCTAACCCTTCCCCGATGCCTGACCCTCACCCGTCCCCTAATCCTAACCCATACGCTAACACTAACCCGCGCCCTCACACGTACGCTCCTCCCAAAGCGTTGTCGTACCCTCCCCTGGACCCTAAACCGTCCCCGTACCCTAACCCTAACCCTAGCCCGAACCCTAACCCTCACCCTTCCCCGAAGCCTGACCCTCACCCGTCCCCTAATCCTAACCCATACGCTAACACTAACCCGGGCCCTCACACGTACGCTCCCCCTAAAGCGTTGTCGTACCCTCCCCTGGACCCTAAACCGTCCCCGTCCCCTAACCCTAACCCTATCCCGAACCCTAACCCTAACCCTTCCCCGAAGCCTGACCCTCAAACGTCCCATAATCCTAACCCGTACGCTAACACTAACCCGCGCCCTCACACGTAAGCTCCCCCTAAAGCGTTGTCGTACCCTCCCCTGGACCCCAAACCGTCCCCGTCCCCTAACCCTAACCCTAGCCCGAACCCTAACCCTCACCCTTCCCCGAAGCCTGACCCTCAGCCGTCCCATAATCCTAACCCGTACGCTAACACTAACCCGTGCCCTCACACGTACGCTCCCCCTAAAGCGTTGTCGTACCCTCCCCTGGACCCTAAACCGTCCCCGTCCCCTAACCCTAACTCTAGCCCGAACCCTAACCCGAACCCTTCCCCGAAGCCTGACCCTCACCCGTCCCCTAATCCTAACCCGTACGCTAACACTAACCCGCGCCCTCACACGTACGCTCCCCCTAAAGCGTTGTAGTACCCTCCCCTGGACCCTAAACCGTCCCCGTCCCCTAACCCTAACCCTAGCCCGAACCCTAACCCTAACCCTTCCCCGAAGCCTGACCCTCACCCGTCCCCTATTCCTAACCCGTACGCTAACACTAACCCACGCCCTCACACATACGCTCCCCCTAAAGCGTTGTCGTACCCTCCCCTGGACCCTAAACCGTCCCCGTCCCCTAACCCTAACCCTAGCCCGAACCCTAACCCTAAACCTTCCCCGAAGCCTGACCCTCACCCGTCCCCTAATCCTAACCCGTACGCAAACACTAACCCGCGCCCTCACACCTACGCTCCCCCTAAAGCGTTGTCGTACCCTCCCCTGGACCCTAAACCGTCCCCATCCCCTAACCCTAACCCTAGCCCGAACCCTAACCCTAACCCTTCCCCGAAGCCTGAGCCTCACCCGTCCCCTAATCCTAAGCCGTACGCTAACACTAACCCGCGCCCTCACACCTACGCTCCGCATAAAGCGTTGTCGTACCCTCCCCTGGACCCTAAACTGTCCCCGTCCCCTAACCCTAACCCTAGCCCGAACCCTAACCCTAACCCTTCCCCGAAGCCTGACCCTCACCCGTCCCCTAATCCTAAGCCGTACGCTAACACTAACCCGCGCCCTCACACGTACGCTCCCCCTAAAGTGTTGTCGTACCCTCCCCTGGACCCTAAACCGTCCCCGTCCCCTAACCCTAACCCTAGATCGAACCCTAACCCTAAACCTTCCCCGAAGCCTGACCCTCACCCGTCCCCTAATCCTAACCCGTACGCTAACACTAACCCACGCCCTCACACGTACGCTCCCCCTAAAGCGTTGTCGTACCCTCCCCTGGACCCTAAACCGTCCCCATCCCCTAAACCTAGCCCGAACCCTAACCCTAAACCTTCCCCGAAGCCTGACCCTCACCCGTCCCCTAATCCTAACCCGTACGCTAACACTAACCCGCGCCCTCACGCGTACGCTCCCCCTAAAGCGTTGTCGTACCCTCCCCTGGACCCAAAACCGTCCCCGTCCCCTAACCCTAACCCTAGCCCGAACCCTAACCCTAACCCTTCCCCGAAGCCTGACCCTCACCCGTCCCGTAATCCTAACCCGTACGCTAACACTAACCCGCGCCCTCACACGTACGCTCCCCCTAATGCGTTGTCGTACCCTCCCCTGGACCCTAATCCGTCCCCGTCCCCTAACCCTAACCCTAGCCCGAACCCTAACCCTAACCCTTTCCCGAAGCCTGACCCTCACCCGTGCCCTAATCCTAAGCCGTACGCTAACACTAACCCACGCCCTCACACGTACGCTTCCCCTAAAGCGTTGTCGTACCCTCCCCTGGACCCTAATCCGTCCCCGTCCCCTAACCCTAACCCTAGCCCGAACCCTAACCCTAAACCTTCCCCGAAGCCTGACCCTCACTCGTCCCCTAATCCTAAACCGTACGCTAACACTAACCCGTGCCCTCACGTGTACGCTCCCCCTAAAGCGTTGTCGTACCCTCCCCTGGACCCTAAACCGTCCCCGTCCCCTAACCCTAACCCTAGCCCGAGCCCTAACCCTAACCCTTCCCTGAAGCCTGACACTCACCCGTCCCCTAATCCTAAGCCGTTCGCTAACACTAACCCACGCCCTCACACGTACGCTCCCCCTAAAGCGTTGTCGTACCCTCCCCTGGACCCTAAACCGTCCCCGTCCCCTAACCCTAACCCTAGACCGAACCCTAAACCTAAACCTTCCCCGAAGCCTGACCCTCACCCGTCCCCTAATGCTAAGCCGTACGCTAACTCTAACCCGCGCCCTCACATGTACGCTCCCCCTAAAGCATTGTCGTACCCTCCCCTGGACCCTAAACCATCCCCTAACCCTAACCCTAGCCCGAACCCTAACACTGACCCTTCCCCGAAGCCTGACCCTCACCCGTCCCCTAATCCTAAGCCGTACGCTAACACTAACCCGCGCCCTCACACGTACGCTCCCCCTAAAGCGTTGTCGTACCCTCCCCTGGACCCTAAACCGTCCCCGTCCCCTAACCCTAACCCTAGCCCGAACCCTAACCCTAACCCTTCCCCGAAGCCTGACACTCACCCGTCCCCTAATCCTAACCCGTACGCTAACACTCACGCGCGCCCTCACACGTACGCTCCCCGTAAAGCGTTGTCGTACCCTCCCCTGGACCCAAAACCGTCCCCGTCCCCTAACCCTAACACTAGCCCGAACCCTAACCCTAAAACTTCCCCGAAGCCTGACCCTCACCCGTCCCCTAATCCTAACCCGTACGCTAACACTAACCCGCGCCCTCACACGTACGCTCCCCCTAAAGCGTTGTCGTACCCTCCCCTGGACCCTAAACCGTCCCCGTCCCCTAACCCTAACTCTAGCCCGAACCCTAACCCTAACCCTTCCCCGAAGCCTGACCCTCACCCGTCCCCTAATCCTAAGCCGTACGCTAACACTAACCCACGCCCTCACACGTACGCTTCCCCTAAAGCGTTGTCGTACCCTCCCCTGGACCCTAAACCGTCCCCGTCCCCTAACCCTAACCCTAGCCCGAGCCCTAACCCTAACCCTTCCCTGAAGCCTGACACTCACCCGTCCCCTAATCCTAACCCGTACGCTAACACTAATCCTCGCCCTCACACGTACGCTCCCCCTAAAGCGTTGTCGTACCCTCTCCAGGACCCTAAACCTTCCCCGTCCCCTAACCCTAACCCTAGCCCGAACCCTAAACCTAACCCTTCCCCGAAGGCTGACCCTCACCCGTCCCCTAATCCTAAGCCGTACGCTAACACTAACCCGCGCCCTCACACGTAAGCTCCCACTAAAGCGTTGTCGTACCCTCCCCTGGACCCTAAACCGTCCCCAGCCCCTAACCCTAACCCTAGCCCGAACCCTAACCCTAACACTTCCGCGAAGCCTGACCCTCACGCGTCCCATAATCCTAACCCGTACGCTAACACTAACCCGCGCCCTCACACGTACGCTCCCCCTAAAGCGTTGTCGTACCCTCCCCTGGACCCTAAACCGTCCCCGTCCCCTAACCCTAACCCTAGACCGAACCCTAACCCTAAACCTTCCCCGAAGCCTGACCCTCACCCGTCCCCTAATGCTAAGCCGTACGCTAACACTAACCCGCGCCCTCACATGTACGCTCCCCCTAAAACATTGTCGTACCCTCCCCTGGAACCCAAACCGTCCCCTAACCCTAACCCTAGCCCGAACCCTAACCCTAACCCTTCCCCGAAGCCTGACACTCACCCGTCCCCTAATCCTAACCCGTACGCTGACACTAACCCGCGCCCTCACACGTACGCTCCCCCCAAAGCGTTGTCGTACCCTCCCCTGGACCCTAAACCGTCTTCGTACCCTAACCCTAACCCTAGCCCGAAACCTAACCCTCACCCTTCCCCGAAGCCTGACCCTCACCCGTCCCCTAATCCTAACCCATACGCTAACACTAACCCGAGCCCTCACACGTACGCTCCCCCTAAAGCGTTGTCGTACCCTCCCCTGGACCCTAAACCGTCCCCATCACCTAACCCTAACCCTATCCCGAACCCTAACCCTAACCCTTCCCCGAAGCCTGACCCTCAAACGTCACATAATCCTAACCCGTACGCTAACACTAACCCGCGCCCTCACACGTACGCTCCCCCTAAAGCGTTGTCGTACCCTCCCCTGGACCCTAAACCGTCCCCGTCCCCTAACCCTAACCCTAGCCCGAACCCTAACCCTAACCCTTCCCCGAAGCCTGACCCTCACCCGTCCCATAATCCTAACCCGTATGCTAACACTAACCCGTGCCCTCACACGTACGCTCCCCCTAAAGCGTTGTCGTACCCTCCCCTGGACCCTAAACCGTCCCCGTCCCGTAACCCTAACTCTAGCCCGAACCCTAACCCGAACACTTCCCCGAAGCCTGACCCTCACCCGTCCCCTAATCCTAACCCGTACGCTAACACTAACCCGCGCCCTCACACGTACGCTCCCCCTAAAGTGTTGTCGTACCCTCCCCTTGACCCTAAACCGTCCCCTAACCCTAACCCTAACCCTAGCCCGAACCCTAACCCTAACCCTTCCCCGAAGCCTGACCCTCAGCCGTCCCCTAATAGTAACCCGTACGCTAACACTAACCCGCGCCCTCACACGTACGCTCCCCCTAAAGCGTTGTCGTACCCTCCCCTGGACCCTAAACCGTCCCCGTCCACTAACCCTAACCCTAGCCCGAACCGTAACACTAACCCTTCCCCGAAGCCTGACCCTCACCCGTCCCCTAATCCTCAACAGTACGCTAACACTAACCCGCGCCCTCACACCTACGCTCCCCATAAAGCGTTGTCGTACGCTCCCCTGGAACCTAAACCGTCCCCGTCCCCTAACCCTAACCCTAGCCCGAACCCTAACCCTAACCCTTCCCTGAAACCTGACCCTCACCCGTCCGCTAATCCTAAACCATACGCTAACACTAACCCGGGCCCTCACACGTACGCTCCCCCTAAAGCGTTGTCGTACCCTCCCCTGGACCCTAAACCGTCCCCGTCCCCTAACCCTAACCCTGGCCCGAACCCTAACCCTAACCCTTCCCCGAAGCCTGACCCTCACCCGTCCCCTAATCCTAACCCGTACGCTAACACTCACGCGCGCCCTCACACGTACGCTCCCCGTAAAGCGTTGTCGTACCCTCCCCTGGACCCTAAACCGTCCCCGTCCCCTAACCCTAACACTAGCCCGAACCCTAACCCTAAAACTTCCCCGAAGCCTGACCCTCACCCGTCCCCTAATCCTAACCCGTACGCTAACACTAACCCATGCCCTCACACGTACGCTCCCCCTAAAGCGTTGTCGTACCCTCCCCTGGAGCCTAAACCGTCCCCGTCCCCTAACCCTAACTCTAGCCCGAACCCTAACCCTAACCCTTCCCCGAAGCCTGACCCTCACCCGTCCCCTAATCCTAAGCCGTACGCTAACACGAACCCACGCCCTCACACGTACGCTTCCCCAAAAGCGTTGTCGTACCCTCCCCTGGACCCTAAACCGTCCCCGTCCCCTAACCCTAACCCTAGCCCGAGCCCTCACCCTAACACTTCCCTGAAGACTGACACTCACCCGTCCCCTAATCCTAACCCGTACGCTAACACTAATCCTCGCCCTCACACGTACGCTCCCCCTAAAGCGTTGTCGTACCCTCTCCAGGACCCTAAACCTTCCCCGTCCCCTAACCCTAACCCTAGCCCGAACCCTAACCCTAACCCTTCCCCGAAGGCTGACCCTCACCCGTCCCCTAATCCTAAGCCGTACGCTAACACTAACCCGCGCCCTCACACGTAAGCTCCCGCTAAAGCGTTGTCGTACCCTCCCCTGGACCCTAAACCGTCCCCGGCTCCTAACCCTAACCCTAGCCCGAACCCTAACCCTAACACTTCCGCGAAGCCTGACCCTCACGCGTCCCATAATCCTAACCCGTACTCTAACACTAACCCGCGCCCTCACACGTACGCTCCCCCTAAAGCGTTGTCGTACCCTCCCCTGGACCCTAAACCGTCCCCGTCCCCTAACCCTAACCCTAGACGGAATCCTAACCCTAAACCTTCCCCGAAGCCTGACCCTCACCCGTCCCCTAATGCTAAGCCGTACGCTAACACTAACCCGCGCCCTCACATGTACGCTCCCCCTAAAACATTGTCGTACCCTCCCCTGGACCCCAAACCATCCCCTAACCCTAACCCTAGCCTGAACCCTAACCCTAACCCTTCCCCGAAGCCTGACCCTCAACCGTCCCCTAATCCTAAGCCGTACGCTAACACTAACCCGCGCCCTCACACGTACGCTCCCCCTAAAGCGTTGTCGTACCCTCCCCTGGACCCTAAACCGTCCCCGTCCCCTAACCCTAACCCTAGCCCGAACCCTAACCCTAACCCTTCCCCGAAGCCTGACACTCACCCGTCCCATAATCCTAACCCGTACGCTAACACTAATGCGCGCCCTCACACGTACGCTCCCCCTAAAGCGTTGTCGTACCCTCTCCAGGACCCTAAACCTTCCCCGTCCCCTAACCCTAAACCTAGCCCGAACCCTAACCCAAACCCTTCCCCGAAGGCTGACCCTCACCCGTCCCCTAATCCTAAGCCGTACGCTAACACTAACCCGCGCCCTCACACGTAAGCTCCCGCTAAAGCGTTGTCGTACCCTCCCCTGGACCCTAAAGCGTCCCCGTCCCCTAACCCTAACCCTAGCCCGAACCCTAACCCTAACACTTCCGCGAAGCCTGACCCTCACGCGTCCCATAATCATAACCCGTACGCTAACACTAACCCGCGCCCTCACACGTACGCTCCCCCTAAAGCGTTGTCGTACCCTCCCCTGGACCCTAAACCGTCCCCGTCCCCTAACCCTAACCCTAGCCCGAACCCTCACCCCAAGCCTTCCTCGAAGCCTGACCCTCACCCGTCCCCTAATCCTAAGCCGTTCGCTAACACTAACCCACGCCCTCACACGTACGCTCCCCCTAAAGCGTTGTCGTACCCTCCCCTGGACCCTAAACCGTCCCCATCCCCTAACCCTAACCCTAGACCGAACCCTAACCCTAAACCTTCCCCGAAGCCTGACCCTCACCCGTCCCCTAATGCTAAGCCGTACGCTAACACTAACCCGCGCCCTCACATGTACGCTCCCCCTAAAGCATTGTCGTACCCTCCCCTGGACCCTAAACCATCCCCTAACCCTAACCCTAGCCCGAACCCTAACCCTGACCCTTCCCCGAAGCCTGACCCTCACCCGTCCCCTAATCCTAAGCCGTACGCAAACACTAACCCGCGCCCTCACACGTACGCTCCCCCTAAATCGTTGTCGTACCCTCCCCTGGACCCTAAACCGTCCCCGTCCCCTAACCCTAACCCTAGCCCGAACCCTAACCCTAACCCTTCCCCGAAGCCTGACACTCACCCGTCCCCTAATCCTAACCCGTACGCTAACACTCACGCGCGCCCTCACACGTACGCTCCCCGTAAAGCGTTGTCGTACCCTCCCCTGGACCCTAAACCGTCCCCGTCCCCTAACCCTAACACTAGCCCGAACCCTAACCCTAAAACTTCCCCGAAGCCTGACCCTCACCCGTCCCCTAATCCTAACCCGTACGCTAACACTAACCCGCGCCCTCACACGTACGCTCCCCCTAAAGCGTTGTCGTACCCTCCCCTGGACCCTAAACCGTCCCCGTCCCCTAACCCTAACTCTAGCCCGAACCCTAACCCTAACCCTTCCCCGAAGCCAGACCCTCACCCGTCCCCTAATCCTAAGCCGTACGCTAACACTAACCCACGCCCTCACACGTACGCTTCCCCTAAAGCGTTGTCGTACCCTCCCCTGGACCCTAAACCGTCCCCGTCCCCTAACCCTAACCCTAGCCCGAGCCCTAACCCTAACCCTTCCCTGAAGCCTGACACTCACCCGTCCCCTAATCCTAACACGTACGCTAACACTAATCCTCGCCCTCACACGTACGCTCCCCCTAAAGCGTTGTCGTACCCTCTCCAGGACCCTAAACCTTCCCCGTCCCCTAACCCTAACCCTAGCCCGAACCCTAACCCTAACCCTTCCCCGAAGCCTGACCCTCACCCGTCCCCTAATCCTAAGCCGTACGCTAACACTAACCCGCGCCCTCACACGTAAGCTCCCGCTAAAGCGTTGTCGTACCCTCCCCTGGACTCTAAACCGTCCCCGGCCCCTAACCCTAACCCTAGCCCGAACCCTAACCCTAACACTTCCGCGAAGCCTGACCCTCACGCGTCCCATAATCCTAACCCGTACGCTAACACTAACCCGCGCCCTCACACGTACGCTCCCCCTAAAGCGTTGTCGTACCCTCCCCTGGACCCTAAACCGTCCCCGTCCCCTAACCCTAACCCTAGACCGAACCCTAACCCTAAACCTTCCCCGAAGCCTGACCCTCACCCGTCCCCTAATGCTAAGCCGTACGCTAACACTAACCGGCGCCCTCACATGTACGCTCCCCCTAAAACATTGTCGTACCCTCCCCTGGACCCCAAACCATCCCCTAACCCTAACCCTAGCCCGAACCCTAACCCTAACACTTCCCCGAAGCCTGACCCTCACCCGTCCCCTAATCCTAAGCCGTACGCTAACACTAACCCGCGCCCTCACACGTACGCTCCCCCTAAAGCGTTGTCGTACCCTCCCCTGGACCCTAAACCGTCCCCGTCCCCTAACCCTAACCCTAGCCCGAACCCTAACCCTAACACTTCCCCGAAGCCTGACCCTCACCCGTCCCCTAATAGTAACCCGTACGCTAACACTAACCCGCGCCCTCACACGTACGCTCCCCCTAAAGCGTTGTCGTACCCTCCCCTGGACCCTAAACCGTCCCCGTCCCCTAACCCTAACCCTAGCTCGAACCCTAACCCTAAACCTTCCCCGAAGCCTGACCCTCACCCGTCCCCTAATCCTCACCCGTACGCTAACACTAACCCGCGCCCTCACACCTACGCTCCCCATAAAGCGTTGTCGTACGCTCCCCTGGACCCTAAACCGTCCCCGTCCCCTAACCCTAACCCTAGCCCGAACCCTAACCCTAACCCTTCCCTGAAACCTGACCCTCTCCCGTCCCCTAATCCTAACCCGTACGCTAACACTAACCCGCGCCCTCACACGTACGCTCCCCCTTAAGCGTTGTCGTACCCTCCCCTGGACCCTAAACCGTCCCCGTCCCCTAACCCTAACCCTAGCCCGAACCCTAACCCTAACCCTTCCCCGAAGCCTGACCCTCACCCGTCCCCTAATCCTAAGCCGTACACTAACACTAACCCGCGCCCTCACACGTACGCTCCCCCTAAAGCGTTGTCGTACCCTCCCCTGGACCCAAAACCGTCCCCGTCTCCTAACCCTAACCCTAGCCCGAACCCTAACCCTAACCCTTCCCCGAAGCCTGACCCTCACCCGTCACATAATCCTAAGCCGTACGCTAACACTAACCCGCGCCCTCACACGTACGCTCCCCCTAAAGCGTTGTCGTACCCTCCCCTGGACCCTAAACCGTCTCCGTCCCCTAACCCTAACCTTAGCCCGAACCCTAACCCTAACCCTTCCCCGAAGCCTGACCCTCACCCGTCCCCTAATCCTAACACATACGCTAACACTAACCCGCGCCCTCACACGTACGCTCCCCTTAAATCGTTGTCGTACCCTCCCCTGGACCCTAAACCGTCCCCGTCCCCTAACCCTAACCCTAGCCCGAACCATAACCCTAAACCTTCCCCGAAGCCTGACCCTCACCCGTCCCCTAATGCTAAACCAAACGCTAACACTAACCCGGGCCCTCACACGTACGCTCCCCCTAAAGCGTTGTCGTACCCTCCCCTGGACCCTAAACCGTCCCCGTCCCCTAACCCTAACCCTAGCCCGAACCCTAACCCTAAACATTCCCCGAAGCCTGACCCTCACCCGTCCCCTAATCCTAAACCATACGCTAACACTAACCCGGGCCCTCACACGTACGCTCCCCCTAAAGCGTTGTCGTACCCTCCCCTGGACCCTAAACCGTCCCCGTCCCCTAACACTAACCCTAGCCCGAACCCTAACCCTAACCCTTCCCCGAAGCCTGACCCACACCCGTCCCCTAATCCTAAGCCGTACGCTACACTAACCCGCGCCCTCACACGTACGCTCCCCCTAAAGCGTTGTCGTACCCTCCCCTGGACCCTAAACCGTCCCCGTCCCCTAACCCTAACCCTAGCCCGAACCCTAACCCTAACCCTTCCCCGAAGCCTGACCCTCACCCGTCCCCTAATCCTAACCCGTACGCTAACACTAACACACGCCCTCACACATACGCTCCCCCTAAAGCGTTGTCGTACCCTCCCCTGGACCCTAAACCGTCCCCGTCCCCTAACCCTAACCCTAGCCAGAATCCTAACCCTAAACCTTCCCCGAAGCCTGACCCTCACCCGTCCCCTAATCCTAACCCGTACGCAAACACTAACCCGCGCCCTCACACCTACGCTCCCCCTAAAGCGTTGTTGTACCCTCCCCTGGACCCTAAACCGTCCCCATCCCCTAACCCTAACACTAGCCCGAACCCTAACCCTAACCCTTTCCCGAAGCCTGAGCCTCACCCGTCCCCTAATCCTAAGCCGTACGCTAACACTAACCCGCGCCCTCACACGTACGCTCCCCCTAAAGCGTTGTCGTACCCTCCCCTGGACCCTAAACCGTCCCCGTCCCCTAAACCTAGCCCGAACCCTAACCCTAACCCTTCCCCGAAGCCTGACCCTCACCCGTCCTCTAATCCTAACCCGTACGCTAACACTAACCCGCGCCCTCACACGTACGCTCCCCCTAAAGCGTGGTCGTACCCTCCCCTGGACCCTAAACCGTCCCCGTCCCCTAACCCTAACCCTAGCCCGAACCCTAACCCTAACCCTTCCCCGAAGCCTGACCCTCACCCGTCCCCTAATCCTAAGCCGTACGCTAACACTAAACCGCACCCTCACACGTACGCTCCCCATAAAGCGTGGTCGTACCCTCCCCTGGACCCTAAACCGTCCCCGTCCCCTAACCCTAACCCTAGCCCGAACCCTAACCCTAACCCTTCCCCGAAGCCTGACCCTCACCCGTCACCTAATCCTAAGCCGTACGCTAACACTAACCCGCGCCCTCACACGTACGCTCCCCCTAAAGTGTTGTCGTACCCTCCCCTGGACCCTAAACCGTCCCCTTCCCCTAAACATAACCCTAGCCCGAACCCTAACCCTAACCCTTCCCCGAAGCCTGACCCTCACACGTCCCCTAATGCTAACACGTACGCTAACACTAACCCGCGCCCTCACACGTACGCTCCCCCTAAAGCGTGGTCGTACCCTCCCCTGGACCCTAAACCGTCCCCGTTCCCTAACGCTAACCCTAGCCCGAACCCTAACCCTAACCCTTCCCCGAAGCCTGACCCTCACCCGTCCCCTAATCCTAAGCCGTACGCTAACACTAAACCGCACCCTCACACGTACGCTCCCCCTAAAGCGTTGTCGTACCCTCCCCTGGACCCTAAACCGTCCCTGTCCCCTAACCCTAACCCTAGCCCGAACCCTAACCCTAACCCTTCACCGAAGCCTGACCCTCACCCGTCCCCTAATCCTAAGCGGTACGCTAACACTAACCCGGGCCCTCACACGTACGCTCCCCCTAAAGCGTTGTCGTACCCTCCCCTGGACCCTAAACCGTCCCCGTCCCCTAACCCTAACCCTATCCCGAACCCTAACCCTAACCCTTCCCCGAAGCCTGACCCTCAAACGTCCCATAATCCTAACCCGTACGCTAACACTAACCCGCGCCCTCACACGTAAGCTCCCCCTAAAGCGTTGTCGTACCCTCCCCTGGACCCCAAACCGTCCCCGTCCCCTAACCCTAACCCTAGCCCGAACCCTAACCCTAACCCTTCCCCGAAGCCTGACCCTCAGCCGTCCCATAGTCCTAACCCGTACGCTAACACTAACCCGTGCCCTCACACGTACGCTCCCCCTAAAGCGTTGTCGTACCCTCCCCTGGACCCTAAACCGTCCCCGTCCCCTAACCCTAACTCTAGCCCGAACCCTAACCCGAACCCTTCCCCGAAGCCTGACCCTCACCCGTCCCCTAATCCTAACCCGTACGCTAACACTAACCCGCGCCCTCACACGTACGCTCCCCCTAAAGCGTTGTAGTACCCTCCCCTGGACCCTAAACCGTCCCCGTCCCCTAACCCTAACCCTAGCCCGAACCCTAACCCTAACCCTTCCCCGAAGCCTAACCCTCACCCGTCCCCTAATCCTAACCCGTACGCTAACACTAACCCACGCCCTCACACATACGCTCCCCCTAAAGCGTTGTCGTACCCTCCCCTGGACCCTAAACCGTCCCCGTCCCCTAACCCTAACCCTAGCCCGAACCCTAACCCTAAACCTTCCCCGAAGCCTGACCCTCACCCGTCCCCTAATCCTAACCCGTACGCAAACACTAACCCGCGCCCTCACACCTACGCTCCCCCTAAAGCGTTGTCGTACCCTCCCCTGGACCCTAAACCGTCCACATCCCCTAACCCTAACCCTAGCCCGAACCCTAACCCTAACCCTTCCCCGAAGCCTGAGCCTCACCCGTCCCCTAATCCTAAGCCGTACGCTAACACTAACCCGCGCCCTCACACCTACGCTCCGCATAAAGCGTTGTCGTACCCTCCCCTGGACCCTAAACTGTCCCCGTCCCCTAACCCTAACCCTAGCCCGAACCCTAACCCTAACCCTTCCCCGAAGCCTGACCCTCACCCGTCCCCTAATCCTAAGCCGTACGCTAACACTAACCCGCGCCCTCACACGTACGCTCCCCCTAAAGTGTTGTCGTACCCTCCCCTGGACCCTAAACCGTCCCCGTCCCCTAACCCTAACCCTAGATCGAACCCTAACCCTAAACCTTCCCCGAAGCCTGACCCTCACCCGTCCCCTAATCCTAACCCGTACGCTAACACTAACCCACGCCCTCACACGTACGCTCCCCCTAAAGCGTTGTCGTACCCTCCCCTGGACCCTAAACCGTCCCCGTCCCCTAACCCTAACCCTAGCCCGAACCCTCACCCCAAGCCTTCCCCGAAGCCTGACCCTCACCCGTCCCCTAATCCTAAGCCGTTCGCTAACACTAACCCACGCCCTCACACGTACGCTCCCCCTAAAGCGTTGTCGTACCCTCCCCTGGACCCTAAACCGTCCCCGTCCCCTAACCCTAACCCTAGACCGAACCCTAACCCTAAACCTTCCCCGAAGCCTGACCCTCACCCGTCCCCTAATGCTAAGCCGTACGCTAACACTAACCCGCGCCCTCACATGTACGCTCCCCCTAAAGCATTGTCGTACCCTCCCCTGGACCCTAAACCATCCCCTAACCCTAACCCTAGCCCGAACCCTAACACTGACCCTTCCCCGAAGCCTGACCCTCACCCGTCCCCTAATCCTAAGCCGTACGCTAACACTAACCCGCGCCCTCACACGTACGCTCCCCCTAAAGCGTTGTCGTACCCTCCCCTGGACCCTAAACCGTCCCCGTCCCCTAACCCTAACCCTAGCCCGAACCCTAACCCTAACCCTTCCCCGAAGCCTGACACTCACCCGTCCCCTAATCCTAACCCGTACGCTAACACTCACGTGCGCCCTCACACGTACGCTCCCCGTAAAGCGTTGTCGTACCCTCCCCTGGACCCAAAACCGTCCCCGTCCCCTAACCCTAACACTAGCCCGAACCCTAACCCTAAAACTTCCCCGAAGCCTGACACTCACCCGTCCCCTAATCCTAACCCGTACGCTAACACTAACCCGCGCCCTCACACGTACGCTCCCCCTAAAGCGTTGTCGTACCCTCCCCTGGACCCTAAACCGTCCCCGTCCCCTAACCCTAATTCTAGCCCGAACCCTAACCCTAACCCTTCCCCGAAGCCTGACCCTCACCCGTCCCCTAATCCTAAGCCGTACGCTAACACTAACCCACGCCCTCACACGTACGCTTCCCCTAAAGCGTTGTCGTACCCTCCCCTGGACCCTAAACCGTCCCCGTCCCCTAACCCTAACCCTAGCCCGAGCCCTAACCCTAACCCTTCCCTGAAGCCTGACACTCACCCGTCCCCTAATCCTAACCCGTACGCTAACACTAATCCTCGCCCTCACACGTACGCTCCCCCTAAAGCGTTGTCGTACCCTCTCCAGGACCCTAAACCTTCCCCGTCCCCTAACCCTAACCCTAGACCGAACCCTACCCCTAAACCTTCCCCGAAGCCTGACCCTCACCCGTCCCCTAATGCTAAGCCGTACGCTAACACTAACCCGCGCCCTCACATGTACGCTCCCCCTAAAACATTGTCGTACCCTCCCCTGGACCCCAAACCGTCCCCTAACCCTAACCCTAGCCCGAACCCTAACCCTAACCCTTCCCCGAAGCCTGACCCTCACCCGTCCCCTAATCCTAACCCGTACGCTAACACTAACCCGCGCCCTCACACGTACGCTCCCCCCAAAGCGTTGTCGTACCCTCCCCTGGACCCTAAACCGTCTTCGTACCCTAACCCTAACCCTAGCCCGAAACCTAACCCTCACCCTTCCCCGAAGCCTGACCCTCACCCGTCCCCTAATCCTAACCCATACGCTAACACTAACCCGAGCCCTCACACGTACGCTCCCCCTAAAGCGTTGTCGTACCCTCCCCTGGACCCTAAACCGTCCCCATCCCCTAACCCTAACCCTATCCCGAACCCTAACCCTAACCCTTCCCCGAAGCCTGACCCTCAAACGTCACATAATCCTAACCCGTACGCTAACACTAACCCGCGCCCTCACACGTACGCTCCCCCTAAAGCGTTGTCGTACCCTCCCCTGGACCCTAAACCGTCCCCGTCCCCTAACCCTAACCCTAGCCCGAACCCTAACCCTAACCCTTCCCCGAAGCCTGACCCTCACCCGTCCCATAATCCTAACCCGTATGCTAACACTAACCCGTGCCCTCACACGTACGCTCCCCCTAAAGCGTTGTCGTACCCTCCCCTGGACCCTAAACCGTCCCCGTCCCGTAACCCTAACTCTAGCCCGAACCCTAACCCGAACCCTTCCCCGAAGCCTGACCCTCACCCGTCCCCTAATCCTAACCCGTACGCTAACACTAACCCGCGCCCTCACACGTACGCTCCCCCTAAAGTGTTGTCGTACCCTCCCCTTGACCCTAAACCGTCCCCTAACCCTAACCCTAACCCTAGCCCGAACCCTAACCCTAACCCTTCCCCGAAGCCTGACCCTCACCCGTCCCCTAATAGTAACCCGTACGCTAACACTAACCCGCGCCCTCACACGTACGCTCCCCCTAAAGCGTTGTCGTACCCTCCCCTGGACCCTAAACCGTCCCCGTCCACTAACCCTAACCCTAGCCCGAACCGTAACACTAACCCTTCCCCGAAGCCTGACCCTCACCCGTCCCCTAATCCTCAACAGTACGCTAACACTAACCCGCGCCCTCACACCTACGCTCCCCATAAAGCGTTGTCGTACGCTCCCCTGGAACCTAAACCGTCCCCGTCCCCTAACCCTACCCCTAGCCCGAACCCTAACCCTAACCCTTCCCTGAAACCTGACCCTCACCCGTCCCCTAATCCTAAACCATACGCTAACACTAACCCGGGCCCTCACACGTACGCTCCCCCTAAAGCGTTGTCGTACCCTCCCCTGGACCCTAAACCGTCCCCGTCCCCTAACCCTAACCCTGGCCCGAACCCTAACCCTAACCCTTCCCCGAAGCCTGACCCTCACCCGTCCCCTAATCCTAACCCGTACGCTAACACTCACGCGCGCCCTCACACGTACGCTCCCCGTAAAGCGTTGTCGTACCCTCCCCTGGACCCTAAACCGTCCCCGTCCCCTAACCCTAACACTAGCCCGAACCCTAACCCTAAAACTTCCCCGAAGCCTGACCCTCACCCGTCCCCTAATCCTAACCCGTACGCTAACACTAACCCACGCCCTCACACGTACGCTCCCCCTAAAGCGTTGTCGTACCCTCCCCTGGAGCCTAAACCGTCCCCGTCCCCTAACCCTAACTCTAGCCCGAACCCTAACCCTAACCCTTCCCCGAAGCCTGACCCTCACCCGTCCCCTAATCCTAAGCCGTACGCTAACACTAACCCACGCCCTCACACGTACGCTTCCCCTAAAGCGTTGTCGTACCCTCCCCTGGACCCTAAACCGTCCCCGTCCCCTAACCCTAACCCTAGCCCGAGCCCTAACCCTAACCCTTCCCTGAAGACTGACACTCACCCGTCCCCTAATCCTAACCCGTACGCTAACACTAATCCTCGCCCTCACACGTACGCTCCCCCTAAAGCGTTGTCGTACCCTCTCCAGGACCCTAAACCTTCCCCGTCCCCTAACCCTAACCCTAGCCCGAACCCTAAACCTAACCCTTCCCCGAAGGCTGACCCTCACCCGTCCCCTAATCCTAAGCCGTACGCTAACACTAACCCGCGCCCTCACATGTAAGCTCCCGCTAAAGCGTTGTCGTACCCTCCCCTGGACCCTAAACCGTCCCCGTCCCCTAACCCTAACCCTAGATCGAACCCTAACCCTAACCCTTCCCCGAAGCCTGACCCTCACCCGTCCCCTAATCCTAACCCGTACGCTAACACTAACCCGCGCCCTCACACGTACGCTCCCCCCAAAGCGTTGTCGTACCCTCCCCTGGACCCTAAACCGTCCCCATCCCCTAACCCTAACCCTATCCCGAACCCTAACCCTAACCCTTCCCCGAAGCCTGACCCTCAAACGTCACATAATCCTAACCCGTACGCTAACACTAACCCGCGCCCTCACACGTACGCTCCCCCTAAAGCGTTGTCGTACCCTCCCCTGGACCCTAAACCGTCCCCGTCCCCTAACCCTAACCCTAGCCCGAACCCTAACCCTAACCCTTCCCCGAAGCCTGACCCTCACCCGTCCCCTAATCCTAACCCGTACGCTAACACTAACACACGCCCTCACACATACGCTCCCCCTAAAGCGTTGTCGTACCCTCCCCTGGACCCTAAACCGTCCCCGTCCCCTAACCCTAACCCTAGCCAGAATCCTAACCCTAAACCTTCCCCGAAGCCTGACCCTCACCCGTCCCCTAATCCTAACCCGTACGCAAACACTAACCCGCGCCCTCACACCTACGCTCCCCCTAAAGCGTTGTTGTACCCTCCCCTGGACCCTAAACCGTCCCCATCCCCTAACCCTAACACTAGCCCGAACCCTAACCCTAACCCTTTCCCGAAGCCTGAGCCTCACCCGTCCCCTAATCCTAAGCCGTACGCTAACACTAACCCGCGCCCTCACACGTACGCTCCCCTTAAAGCGTTGTCGTACCCTCCCCTGGACCCTAAACCGTCCCCGTCCCCTAAACCTAGCCCGAACCCTAACCCTAACCCTTCCCCGAAGCCTGACCCTCACCCGTCCTCTAATCCTAACCCGTACGCTAACACTAACCCGCGCCCTCACACGTACGCTCCCCCTAAAGCGTGGTCGTACCCTCCCCTGGACCCTAAACCGTCCCCGTCCCCTAACCCTAACCCTAGCCCGAACCCTAACCCTAACCCTTCCCCGAAGCCTGACCCTCACCCGTCCCCTAATCCTAAGCCGTACGCTAACACTAAACCGCACCCTCACACGTACGCTCCCCATAAAGCGTGGTCGTACCCTCCCCTGGACCCTAAACCGTCCCCGTCCCCTAACCCTAACCCTAGCCCGAACCCTAACCCTAACCCTTCCCCGAAGCCTGACCCTCACCCGTCACCTAATCCTAAGCCGTACGCTAACACTAACCCGCGCCCTCACACGTACGCTCCCCCTAAAGTGTTGTCGTACCCTCCCCTGGACCCTAAACCGTCCCCTTCCCCTAAACATAACCCTAGCCCGAACCCTAACCCTAACCCTTCCCCGAAGCCTGACCCTCACACGTCCCCTAATGCTAACACGTACGCTAACACTAACCCGCGCCCTCACACGTACGCTCCCCCTAAAGCGTGGTCGTACCCTCCCCTGGACCCTAAACCGTCCCCGTTCCCTAACGCTAACCCTAGCCCGAACCCTAACCCTAACCCTTCCCCGAAGCCTGACCCTCACCCGTCCCCTAATCCTAAGCCGTACGCTAACACTAAACCGCACCCTCACACGTACGCTCCCCCTAAAGCGTTGTCGTACCCTCCCCTGGACCCTAAACCGTCCCTGTCCCCTAACCCTAACCCTAGCCCGAACCCTAACCCTAACCCTTCACCGAAGCCTGACCCTCACCCGTCCCCTAATCCTAAGCGGTACGCTAACACTAACCCGGGCCCTCACACGTACGCTCCCCCTAAAGCGTTGTCGTACCCTCCCCTGGACCCTAAACCGTCCCCGTCCCCTAACCCTAACCCTATCCCGAACCCTAACCCTAACCCTTCCCCGAAGCCTGACCCTCAAACGTCCCATAATCCTAACCCGTACGCTAACACTAACCCGCGCCCTCACACGTAAGCTCCCCCTAAAGCGTTGTCGTACCCTCCCCTGGACCCCAAACCGTCCCCGTCCCCTAACCCTAACCCTAGCCCGAACCCTAACCCTAACCCTTCCCCGAAGCCTGACCCTCAGCCGTCCCATAGTCCTAACCCGTACGCTAACACTAACCCGTGCCCTCACACGTACGCTCCCCCTAAAGCGTTGTCGTACCCTCCCCTGGACCCTAAACCGTCCCCGTCCCCTAACCCTAACTCTAGCCCGAACCCTAACCCGAACCCTTCCCCGAAGCCTGACCCTCACCCGTCCCCTAATCCTAACCCGTACGCTAACACTAACCCGCGCCCTCACACGTACGCTCCCCCTAAAGCGTTGTAGTACCCTCCCCTGGACCCTAAACCGTCCCCGTCCCCTAACCCTAACCCTAGCCCGAACCCTAACCCTAACCCTTCCCCGAAGCCTGACCCTCACCCGTCCCCTAATCCTAACCCGTACGCTAACACTAACCCACGCCCTCACACATACGCTCCCCCTAAAGCGTTGTCGTACCCTCCCCTGGACCCTAAACCGTCCCCGTCCCCTAACCCTAACCCTAGCCCGAACCCTAACCCTAAACCTTCCCCGAAGCCTGACCCTCACCCGTCCCCTAATCCTAACCCGTACGCAAACACTAACCCGCGCCCTCACACCTACGCTCCCCCTAAAGCGTTGTCGTACCCTCCCCTGGACCCTAAACCGTCCACATCCCCTAACCCTAACCCTAGCCCGAACCCTAACCCTAACCCTTCCCCGAAGCCTGAGCCTCACCCGTCCCCTAATCCTAAGCCGTACGCTAACACTAACCCGCGCCCTCACACCTACGCTCCGCATAAAGCGTTGTCGTACCCTCCCCTGGACCCTAAACTGTCCCCGTCCCCTAACCCTAACCCTAGCCCGAACCCTAACCCTAACCCTTCCCCGAAGCCTGACCCTCACCCGTCCCCTAATCCTAAGCCGTACGCTAACACTAACCCGCGCCCTCACACGTACGCTCCCCCTAAAGTGTTGTCGTACCCTCCCCTGGACCCTAAACCGTCCCCGTCCCCTAACCCTAACCCTAGATCGAACCCTAACCCTAAACCTTCCCCGAAGCCTGACCCTCACCCGTCCCCTAATCCTAACCCGTACGCTAACACTAACCCACGCCCTCACACGTACGCTCCCCCTAAAGCGTTGTCGTACCCTCCCCTGGACCCTAAACCGTCCCCGTCCCCTAACCCTAACCCTAGCCCGAACCCTCACCCCAAGCCTTCCCCGAAGCCTGACCCTCACCCGTCCCCTAATCCTAAGCCGTTCGCTAACACTAACCCACGCCCTCACACGTACGCTCCCCCTAAAGCGTTGTCGTACCCTCCCCTGGACCCTAAACCGTCCCCGTCCCCTAACCCTAACCCTAGACCGAACCCTAACCCTAAACCTTCCCCGAAGCCTGACCCTCACCCGTCCCCTAATGCTAAGCCGTACGCTAACACTAACCCGCGCCCTCACATGTACGCTCCCCCTAAAGCATTGTCGTACCCTCCCCTGGACCCTAAACCATCCCCTAACCCTAACCCTAGCCCGAACCCTAACACTGACCCTTCCCCGAAGCCTGACCCTCACCCGTCCCCTAATCCTAAGCCGTACGCTAACACTAACCCGCGCCCTCACACGTACGCTCCCCCTAAAGCGTTGTCGTACCCTCCCCTGGACCCTAAACCGTCCCCGTCCCCTAACCCTAACCCTAGCCCGAACCCTAACCCTAACCCTTCCCCGAAGCCTGACACTCACCCGTCCCCTAATCCTAACCCGTACGCTAACACTCACGTGCGCCCTCACACGTACGCTCCCCGTAAAGCGTTGTCGTACCCTCCCCTGGACCCAAAACCGTCCCCGTCCCCTAACCCTAACACTAGCCCGAACCCTAACCCTAAAACTTCCCCGAAGCCTGACCCTCACCCGTCCCCTAATCCTAACCCGTACGCTAACACTAACCCGCGCCCTCACACGTACGCTCCCCCTAAAGCGTTGTCGTACCCTCCCCTGGACCCTAAACCGTCCCCGTCCCCTAACCCTAACTCTAGCCCGAACCCTAACCCTAACCCTTCCCCGAAGCCTGACCCTCACCCGTCCCCTAATCCTAAGCCGTACGCTAACACTAACCCACGCCCTCACACGTACGCTTCCCCTAAAGCGTTGTCGTACCCTCCCCTGGACCCTAAACCGTCCCCGTCCCCTAACCCTAACCCTAGCCCGAGCCCTAACCCTAACCCTTCCCTGAAGCCTGACACTCACCCGTCCCCTAATCCTAACCCGTACGCTAACACTAATCCTCGCCCTCACACGTACGCTCCCCCTAAAGCGTTGTCGTACCCTCTCCAGGACCCTAAACCTTCCCCGTCCCCTAACCCTAACCCTAGACCGAACCCTACCCCTAAACCTTCCCCGAAGCCTGACCCTCACCCGTCCCCTAATGCTAAGCCGTACGCTAACACTAACCCGCGCCCTCACATGTACGCTCCCCCTAAAACATTGTCGTACCCTCCCCTGGACCCCAAACCGTCCCCTAACCCTAACCCTAGCCCGAACCCTAACCCTAACCCTTCCCCGAAGCCTGACCCTCACCCGTCCCCTAATCCTAACCCGTACGCTAACACTAACCCGCGCCCTCACACGTACGCTCCCCCCAAAGCGTTGTCGTACCCTCCCCTGGACCCTAAACCGTCTTCGTACCCTAACCCTAACCCTAGCCCGAAACCTAACCCTCACCCTTCCCCGAAGCCTGACCCTCACCCGTCCCCTAATCCTAACCCATACGCTAACACTAACCCGAGCCCTCACACGTACGCTCCCCCTAAAGCGTTGTCGTACCCTCCCCTGGACCCTAAACCGTCCCCATCCCCTAACCCTAACCCTATCCCGAACCCTAACCCTAACCCTTCCCCGAAGCCTGACCCTCAAACGTCACATAATCCTAACCCGTACGCTAACACTAACCCGCGCCCTCACACGTACGCTCCCCCTAAAGCGTTGTCGTACCCTCCCCTGGACCCTAAACCGTCCCCGTCCCCTAACCCTAACCCTAGCCCGAACCCTAACCCTAACCCTTCCCCGAAGCCTGACCCTCACCCGTCCCATAATCCTAACCCGTATGCTAACACTAACCCGTGCCCTCACACGTACGCTCCCCCTAAAGCGTTGTCGTACCCTCCCCTGGACCCTAAACCGTCCCCGTCCCGTAACCCTAACTCTAGCCCGAACCCTAACCCGAACCCTTCCCCGAAGCCTGACCCTCACCCGTCCCCTAATCCTAACCCGTACGCTAACACTAACCCGCGCCCTCACACGTACGCTCCCCCTAAAGTGTTGTCGTACCCTCCCCTTGACCCTAAACCGTCCCCTAACCCTAACCCTAACCCTAGCCCGAACCCTAACCCTAACCCTTCCCCGAAGCCTGACCCTCACCCGTCCCCTAATAGTAACCCGTACGCTAACACTAACCCGCGCCCTCACACGTACGCTCCCCCTAAAGCGTTGTCGTACCCTCCCCTGGACCCTAAACCGTCCCCGTCCACTAACCCTAACCCTAGCCCGAACCGTAACACTAACCCTTCCCCGAAGCCTGACCCTCACCCGTCCCCTAATCCTCAACAGTACGCTAACACTAACCCGCGCCCTCACACCTACGCTCCCCATAAAGCGTTGTCGTACGCTCCCCTGGAACCTAAACCGTCCCCGTCCCCTAACCCTACCCCTAGCCCGAACCCTAACCCTAACCCTTCCCTGAAACCTGACCCTCACCCGTCCCCTAATCCTAAACCATACGCTAACACTAACCCGGGCCCTCACACGTACGCTCCCCCTAAAGCGTTGTCGTACCCTCCCCTGGACCCTAAACCGTCCCCGTCCCCTAACCCTAACCCTGGCCCGAACCCTAACCCTAACCCTTCCCCGAAGCCTGACCCTCACCCGTCCCCTAATCCTAACCCGTACGCTAACACTCACGCGCGCCCTCACACGTACGCTCCCCGTAAAGCGTTGTCGTACCCTCCCCTGGACCCTAAACCGTCCCCGTCCCCTAACCCTAACACTAGCCCGAACCCTAACCCTAAAACTTCCCCGAAGCCTGACCCTCACCCGTCCCCTAATCCTAACCCGTACACTAACACTAACCCACGCCCTCACACGTACGCTCCCCCTAAAGCGTTGTCGTACCCTCCCCTGGAGCCTAAACCGTCCCCGTCCCCTAACCCTAACTCTAGCCCGAACCCTAACCCTAACCCTTCCCCGAAGCCTGACCCTCACCCGTCCCCTAATCCTAAGCCGTACGCTAACACTAACCCACGCCCTCACACGTACGCTTCCCCTAAAGCGTTGTCGTACCCTCCCCTGGACCCTAAACCGTCCCCGTCCCCTAACCCTAACCCTAGCCCGAGCCCTAACCCTAACCCTTCCCTGAAGACTGACACTCACCCGTCCCCTAATCCTAACCCGTACGCTAACACTAATCCTCGCCCTCACACGTACGCTCCCCCTAAAGCGTTGTCGTACCCTCTCCAGGACCCTAAACCTTCCCCGTCCCCTAACCCTAACCCTAGCCCGAACCCTAAACCTAACCCTTCCCCGAAGGCTGACCCTCACCCGTCCCCTAATCCTAAGCCGTACGCTAACACTAACCCGCGCCCTCACATGTAAGCTCCCGCTAAAGCGTTGTCGTACCCTCCCCTGGACCCTAAACCGTCCCCGTCCCCTAACCCTAACCCTAGATCGAACCCTAACCCTAACCCTTCCCCGAAGCCTGACCCTCACCCGTCCCCTAATCCTAACCCGTACGCTAACACTAACCCGCGCCCTCACACGTACGCTCCCCCCAAAGCGTTGTCGTACCCTCCCCTGGACCCTAAACCGTCTTCGTACCCTAACCCTAACCCTAGCCCGAAACCTAACCCTCACCCTTCCCCGAAGCCTGACCCTCACCCGTCCCCTAATCCTAACCCATACGCTAACACTAACCCGAGCCCTCACACGTACGCTCCCCCTAAAGCGTTGTCGTACCCTCCCCTGGACCCTAAACCGTCCCCATCCCCTAACCCTAACCCTATCCCGAACCCTAACCCTAACCCTTCCCCGAAGCCTGACCCTCAAACGTCACATAATCCTAACCCGTACGCTAACACTAACCCGCGCCCTCACACGTACGCTCCCCCTAAAGCGTTGTCGTACCCTCCCCTGGACCCTAAACCGTCCCCGTCCCCTAACCCTAACCCTAGCCCGAACCCTAACCCTAACCCTTCCCCGAAGCCTGACCCTCACCCGTCCCATAATCCTAACCCGTATGCTAACACTAACCCGTGCCCTCACACGTACGCTCCCCCTAAAGCGTTGTCGTACCCTCCCCTGGACCCTAAACCGTCCCCGTCCCGTAACCCTAACTCTAGCCCGAACCCTAACCCGAACCCTTCCCCGAAGCCTGACCCTCACCCGTCCCCTAATCCTAACCCGTACGCTAACACTAACCCGCGCCCTCACACGTACGCTCCCCCTAAAGTGTTGTCGTACCCTCCCCTTGACCCTAAACCGTCCCCTAACCCTAACCCTAACCCTAGCCCGAACCCTAACCCTAACCCTTCCCCGAAGCCTGACCCTCACCCGTCCCCTAATAGTAACCCGTACGCTAACACTAACCCGCGCCCTCACACGTACGCTCCCCCTAAAGCGTTGTCGTACCCTCCCCTGGACCCTAAACCGTCCCCGTCCACTAACCCTAACCCTAGCCCGAACCGTAACACTAACCCTTCCCCGAAGCCTGACCCTCACCCGTCCCCTAATCCTCAACAGTACGCTAACACTAACCCGCGCCCTCACACCTACGCTCCCCATAAAGCGTTGTCGTACGCTCCCCTGGAACCTAAACCGTCCCCGTCCCCTAACCCTACCCCTAGCCCGAACCCTAACCCTAACCCTTCCCTGAAACCTGACCCTCACCCGTCCCCTAATCCTAAACCATACGCTAACACTAACCCGGGCCCTCACACGTACGCTCCCCCTAAAGCGTTGTCGTACCCTCCCCTGGACCCTAAACCGTCCCCGTCCCCTAACCCTAACCCTGGCCCGAACCCTAACCCTAACCCTTCCCCGAAGCCTGACCCTCACCCGTCCCCTAATCCTAACCCGTACGCTAACACTCACGCGCGCCCTCACACGTACGCTCCCCGTAAAGCGTTGTCGTACCCTCCCCTGGACCCTAAACCGTCCCCGTCCCCTAACCCTAACACTAGCCCGAACCCTAACCCTAAAACTTCCCCGAAGCCTGACCCTCACCCGTCCCCTAATCCTAACCCGTACGCTAACACTAACCCACGCCCTCACACGTACGCTCCCCCTAAAGCGTTGTCGTACCCTCCCCTGGAGCCTAAACCGTCCCCGTCCCCTAACCCTAACTCTAGCCCGAACCCTAACCCTAACCCTTCCCCGAAGCCTGACCCTCACCCGTCCCCTAATCCTAAGCCGTACGCTAACACTAACCCACGCCCTCACACGTACGCTTCCCCTAAAGCATTGTCGTACCCTCCCCTGGACCCTAAACCGTCCCCGTCCCCTAACCCTAACCCTAGCCCGAGCCCTAACCCTAACACTTCCCTGAAGACTGACACTCACCCGTCCCCTAATCCTAACCCGTACGCTAACACTAATCCTCGCCCTCACACGTACGCTCCCCCTAAAGCGTTGTCGTACCCTCTCCAGGACCCTAAACCTTCCCCGTCCCCTAACCCTAACCCTAGCCCGAACCCTAAACCTAACCCTTCCCCGAAGGCTGACCCTCACCCGTCCCCTAATCCTAAGCCGTACGCTAACACTAACCCGCGCCCTCACACGTAAGCTCCCGCTAAAGCGTTGTCGTACCCTCCCCTGGACCCTAAACCGTCCCCAGCCCCTAACCCTAACCCTAGCCCGAACCCTAACCCTAACACTTCCGCGAAGCCTGACCCTCACGCGTCCCATAATCCTAACCCGTACTCTAACATTAACCCGCGCCCTCACACGTACGCTCCCCCTAAAGCGTTGTCGTACCCTCCCCTGGACCCTAAACCGTCCCCGTCCCCTAACCCTAAACCTAGACCGAACCCTAACCCTAAACCTTCCCCGAAGCCTGACCCTCACCCGTCCCCTAATGCTAAGCCGTACGCTAACACTAACCCGCGCCCTCACATGTACGCTCCCCCTAAAACATTGTCGTACCCTCCCCTGGACCCCAAACCGTCCCCTAACCCTAACCCTAGCCCGAACCCTAACCCTAACCCTTCCCCGAAGCCTGACCCTCACCCGTCCCCTAATCCTAACCCGTACGCTAACACTAACCCGCGCCCTCACACGTACGCTCCCCCCAAAGCGTTGTCGTACCCTCCCCTGGACCCTAAACCGTCTTCGTACCCTAACCCTAACCCTAGCCCGAAACCTAACCCTCACCCTTCCCCGAAGCCTGACCCTCACCCGTCCCCTAATCCTAACCCATACGCTAACACTAACCCGAGCCCTCACACGTACGCTCCCCCTAAAGCGTTGTCGTACCCTCCCCTGGACCCTAAACCGTCCCCATCCCCTAACCCTAACCCTATCCCGAACCCTAACCCTAACCCTTCCCCGAAGCCTGACCCTCAAACGTCACATAATCCTAACCCGTACGCTAACACTAACCCGCGCCCTCACACGTACGCTCCCCCTAAAGCGTTGTCGTACCCTCCCCTGGACCCTAAACCGTCCCCGTCCCCTAACCCTAACCCTAGCCCGAACCCTAACCCTAACCCTTCCCCGAAGCCTGACCCTCACCCGTCCCCTAATCCTAAGCCGTACGCTAACACTAAACCGCACCCTCACACGTACGCTCCCCCTAAAGCGTTGTCGTACCCTCCCCTGGACCCTAAACCGTCCCTGTCCCCTAACCCTAACCCTAGCCCGAACCCTAACCCTAACCCTTCACCGAAGCCTGACCCTCACCCGTCCCCTAATCCTAAGCCGTACGCTAACACTAACCCGCGCCCTCACACGTACGCTCCCCCTAAAGCGTTGTCGTACCCTCCCCTGGACCCTAAACCGTCCCCGTCCCCTAACCCTAACCCTAGCCCGAACCCTAACCCTAACCCTTCCCCGAAGCCTGACCCTCACCCGTTCCCTAATCCTAACCCGTACGCTAACACTAACCCGCGCCCTCACACGTACGCTCCCCCTAAAGCGTTGTCGTACCCTCCTCTGGACCCTAAACCGTCCCCGTCCCCTAACACTAACCCTAGCCCGAACCCTAACCCTAACCCTTCCCCGAAGCCTGACCCTCACCCGTCCCCTAATCCTAAGCGGTACGCTAACACTAACCCGCGCCCTCACACGTACGCTCCCCCTAAAGCGTTGTCGTACCCTCCCCTGAACCCTAAACCGTCCACGTCTCCTAACCCTAACCCTAGCCCGAACTCTAACCCTAACCCTGCCCCGAAGCCTGACCCTCACCCGTCCCCTAATCCTAACCCGTACGCTAACACTAACCCGCGACCTCACACGTACGCTCCCCCTAAAGCGTTGTCGTACCCTCCCCTGGATCCTAAACCGTCCCCATCCCCTAACCCTAACCCTAGCCCGAACACTAACCCTAACCCTTCCCCGAAGCCTGACCCTCACCCGTCCCCTAATCCTAACCCGTACGCTAACACTAACCCGTGCCCTCACACGTACGCTCCCCCTAAAGCGTTGTCGTACCCTCCCCTGGACCCTAAACCGTCCCCGTCCCCTAACCATAACCCTAGCCCGAACCCTAACCCTAACCCTTCCCCGAAGCCTGACCCTCACCCGTCCCATAATCCTAAGACGTACGCTAACACTAACCCGCGCCCTCACACGTACGCTCACCCTAAAGCGTTGTCGTACCCTCCCCTGGACCCTAAACCGTCCCCGTCCCCTAACCCTAACCCTAGCCCGAACCCTAACCCTAACCCTTCCCCGATGCCTGACCCTCACCCGTCCCCTAATCCTAACCCATACGCTAACACTAACCCGCGCCCTCACACGTACGCTCCTCCCAAAGCGTTGTCGTACCCTCCCCTGGACCCTAAACCGTCCCCGTACCCTAACCCTAACCCTAGCCCGAACCCTAACCCTCACCCTTCCCCGAAGCCTGACCCTCACCCGTCCCCTAATCTAACCCATACGCTAACACTAACCCGGGCCCTCACACGTACGCTCCCCCTAAAGCGTTGTCGTACCCTCCCCTGGACCCTAAACCGTCCCCGTCCCCTAACCCTAACCCTATCCCGAACCCTAACCGTAACCCTTCCCCGAAGCCTGACCCTCAAACGTCCCATAATCCTAACCCGTACGCTAACACTAACCCGCGCCCTCACACGTAAGCTTCCCCTAAAGCGTTGTCGTACCCTCCCCTGGACCCCAAACCGTCCCCGTCCCCTAACCCTAACCCTAGCCCGAACCCTAACCCTAACCCTTCCCCGAAGCCTGACCCTCAGCCGTCCCATAGTCCTAACCCGTACGCTAACACTAACCCGTGCCCTCACACGTACGCTCCCCCTAAAGCGTTGTCGTACCCTCCCCTGGACCCTAAACCGTCCCCGTCCCCTAACCCTAACTCTAGCCCGAACCCTAACCCGAAACCTTCCCCTAAGCCTGACCCTCACCCGTCCCCTAATCCTAACCCGTACGCTAACACTAACCCGCGCCCTCACATGTACGCTCCCCCTAAAGCGTTGTAGTACCCTCCCCTGGACCCTAAACCGTCCCCGTCCCCTAACCCTAACCCTAGCCCGAACCCTAACCCTAACCCTTCCCCGAAGCCTGACCCTCACCCGTCCCCTAATCCTAACCCGTACGCTAACACTAACCCACGCCCTCACACATACGCTCCCCCTAAAGCGTTGTCGTACCCTCCCCTGGACCCTAAACCGTCCCCGTCCCCTAACCCTAACCCTAGGCCGAACACTAACCCTAAACCTTCCCCGAAGCCTGACCCTCACCCGTCCCCTAATCCTAACCCGTACGCTAACACTAACCCGCGCCCTCACGCGTACGCTCCCCCTAAAGCGTTGTCGTACCCTCCCCTGGACCCAAAACCGTCCCCGTCCCCTAACCCTAACCCTAGCCCGAACCCTAACCCTAACCCTTCCCCGAAGCCTGACCCTCACCCGTCCCGTAATCCTAACCCGTTCGCTAACACTAACCCGCGCCCTCACACGTACGCTCCCCCTAATGCGTTGTCGTACCCTCCCCTGGACCCTAAACCGTCCCCGTCCCCTAACCCTAACCCTAGCCCGAGCCCTAACCCTAACCCTTCCCTGAAGCCTGACACTCACCCGTCCCCTAATCCTAACCCGTACGCTAACACTAATCCGCGCCCTCACACGTACGCTCCCCCTAAAGCATTGTCGTACCCTCTCCAGGACCCTAAACCTTCCCCGTCCCCTAACCCTAACCCTAGCCCGAACCCTAACCCAAACCCTTCCCCGAAGGCTGACCCTCACCCGTCCCCTAATCCTAAGCCGTACGCTAACACTAACCCGCGCCCTCACACGTAAGCTCCCGCTAAAGCGTTGTCGTACCCTCCCCTGGACCCTAAAGCGTCCCCGTCCCCTAACCCTAACCCTAGCCCGAACCCTAACCCTAACACTTCCGCGAAGCCTGACCCTCACGCGTCCCATAATCCTAACCCGTACGCTAACACTAACCCGCGCCCTCACACGTACGCTCCCCCTAAAGCGTTGTCGTACCCTCCCCTGGACCCTAAACCGTCCCCGTCCCCTAACCCTAACCCTAGCCCGAACCCTCACCCCAAGCCTTCCCCGAAGCCTGACCCTCACCCGTCCCCTAATCCTAAGCCGTTCGCTAACACTAACCCACGCCCTCACACGTACGCTCCCCCTAAAGCGTTGTCGTACCCTCCCCTGGACCCTAAACCGTCCCCGTCCCCTAACCCTAACCCTAGCCCGAACCCTCACCCCAAGCCTTCCCCGAAGCCTGACCATCACCCGTCCCCTAATCCTAAGCCGTTCGCTAACACTAACCCACGCCCTCACACGTACGCTCCCCCTAAAGCGTTGTCGTACCCTCCCCTGGACCCTAAACCGTCCCCGTCCCCTAACCCTAACCCTAGACCGAACCCTAACCCTAAACCTTCCCCGAAGCCTGACCCTCACCCGTCCCCTAATGCTAAGCCGTACGCTAACACTAACCCGCGCCCTCACACGTACGCTCCCCCTAAAGCGTTGTCGTACCCTCCCCTGAACCCTAAACCGTCCACGTCTCCTAACCCTAACCCTAGCCCGAACCCTAACCCTAACCCTGCCCCGAAGCCTGACCCTCACCCGTCCCCTAATCCTAACCCGTACGCTAACACTAACCCGCGACCTCACACGTACGCTCCCCCTAAAGCGTTGTCGTACCCTCCCCTGGATCCTAAACCGTCCCCATCCCCTAACCCTAACCCTAGCCCGAACACTAACCCTAACCCTTCCCCGAAGCCTGACCCTCACCCGTCCCCTAATCCTAACCCGTACGCTAACACTAACCCGCGCCCTCACACGTACGCTCCACCTAAAGCGTTGTCGTACCCTCCCCTGGACCCTAAACCGTCCCCGTCCCCTAACCATAACCCTAGCCCGAACCCTAACCCTAACCCTTCCCCGAAGCCTGACCCTCACCCGTCCCATAATCCTAAGACGTACGCTAACACTAACCCGCGCCCTCACACGTACGCTCACCCTAAAGCGTTGTCGTACCCTCCCCTGGACCCTAAACCGTCCCCGTCCCCTAACCCTAACCCTAGCCCGAACCCTAACCCTAACCCTTCCCCGATGCCTGACCCTCACCCGTCCCCTAATCCTAACCCATACGCTAACACTAACCCACGCCCTCACACGTACGCTCCTCCCAAAGCGTTGTCGTACCCTCCCCTGGACCCTAAACCGTCCCCGTACCCTAACCCTAACCCTAGCCCGAACCCTAACCCTCACCCTTCCCCGAAGCCTGACCCTCACCCGTCCCCTAATCTAACCCATACGCTAACACTAACCCGGGCCCTCACACGTACGCTCCCCCTAAAGCGTTGTCGTACCCTCCCCTGGACCCTAAACCGTCCCCGTCCCCTAACCCTAACCCTATCCCGAACCCTAACCCTAACCCTTCCCCGAAGCCTGACCCTCAAACGTCCCATAATCCTAACCCGTACGCTAACACTAACCCGCGCCCTCACACGTAAGCTCCCCCTAAAGCGTTGTCGTACCATCCCCTGGACCCCAAACCGTCCCCGTCCCCTAACCCTAACCCTAGCCCGAACCCTAACCCTAACCCTTCCCCGAAGCCTGACCCTCAGCCGTCCCATAGTCCTAACCCGTACGCTAACACTAACCCGTGCCCTCACACGTACGCCCCCCCTAAAGCGTTGTCGTACCCTCCCCTGGACCCTAAACCGTCCCCGTCCCCTAACCCTAACTCTAGCCCGAACCCTAACCCGAACCCTTCCCCGAAGCCTGACCCTCACCCGTCCCCTAATCCTAACCCGTACGCTAACACTAACCCGCGCCCTCACACGTACGCTCCCCCTAAAGCGTTGTAGTACCCTCCCCTGGACCCTAAACCGTCCCCGTCCCCTAACCCTAACCCTAGCCCGAACCCTAACCCTAACGCTTCCCCGAAGCCTGACCCTCACCCGTCCCCTAATCCTAACCCGTACGCTAACACTAACCCACGCCCTCACACATACGCTCCCCCTAAAGCGTTGTCGTACCCTCCCCTGGACCCTAAACCGTCCCCGTCCCCTAACCCTAACCCTAGCCCGAACCCTAACCCTAAACCTTCCCCGAAGCCTGACCCTCACCCGTCCCCTAATCCTAACCCGTACGCAAACACTAACCCGCGCCCTCACACCTACGCTCCCCCTAAAGCGTTGTCGTACCCTCCCCTGGACCCTAAACCGTCCCCATCCCCTAACCCTAACCCTAGCCCGAACCCTAACCCTAACCCTTCCCCGAAGCCTGAGCCTCACCCGTCCCCTAATCCTAAGCCGTACGCTAACACTAACCCGCGCCCTCACACCTACGCTCCGCATAAAGCGTTGTCGTACCCTCCCCTGGACCCTAAACTGTCCCCGTCCCCTAACCCTAACCCTAGCCCGAACCCTAACCCTAACCCTTCCCCGAAGCCTGACCCTCACCCGTCCCCTAATCCTAAGCCGTACGCTAACACTAACCCGCGCCCTCACACGTACGCTCCCCCTAAAGTGTTGTCGTACCCTCCCCTGGACCCTAAACCGTCCCCGTCCCCTAACCCTAACCCTAGATCGAACCCTAACCCTAAACCTTCCCCGAAGCCTGACCCTCACCCGTCCCCTAATCCTAACCCGTACGCTAACACTAACCCACGCCCTCACACGTACGCTCCCCCTAAAGCGTTGTCGTACCCTCCCCTGGACCCTAAACCGTCCCCATCCCCTAAACCTAGCCCGAACCCTAACCCTAAACCTTCCCCGAAGCCTGACCCTCACCCGTCCCCTAATCCTAACCCGTACGCTAACACTAACCCGCGCCCTCACGCGTACGCTCCCCCTAAAGCGTTGTCGTACCCTCCCCTGGACCCAAAACCGTCCCCGTCCCCTAACCCTAACCCTAGCCCGAACCCTAACCCTAACCCTTCCCCGAAGCCTGACCCTCACCCGTCCCGTAATCCTAACCCGTACGCTAACACTAACCCGCGCCCTCACACGTACGCTCCCCCTAATGCGTTGTCGTACCCTCCCCTGGACCCTAAACCGTCCCCGTCCCCTAACCCTAACCCTAGCCCGAGCCCTAACCCTAACCCTTCCCTGAAGCCTGACACTCACCCGTCCCCTAATCCTAACCCGTACGCTAACACTAATCCGCGCCCTCACACGTACGCTCCCCCTAAAGCGTTGTCGTACCCTCTCCAGGACCCTAAACCTTCCCCGTCCCCTAACCCTAACCCTAGCCCGAACCCTAACCCAAACCCTTCCCCGAAGGCTGACCCTCACCCGTCCCCTAATCCTAAGCCGTACGCTAACACTAACCCGCGCCCTCACACGTAAGCTCCCGCTAAAGCGTTGTCGTACCCTCCCCTGGACCCTAAAGCGTCCCCGTCCCCTAACCCTAACCCTAGCCCGAACCCTAACCCTAACACTTCCGCGAAGCCTGACCCTCACGCGTCCCATAATCCTAACCCGTACGCTAACACTAACCCGCGCCCTCACACGTACGCTCCCCCTAAAGCGTTGTCGTACCCTCCCCTGGACCCTAAACCGTCCCCGTCCCCTAACCCTAACCCTAGCCCGAACCCTCACCCCAAGCCTTCCCCGAAGCCTGACCCTCACCCGTCCCCTAATCCTAAGCCGTTCGCTAACACTAACCCACGCCCTCACACGTACGCTCCCCCTAAAGCTTTGTCGTACCCTCCCCTGGACCCTAAACCGTCCCCGTCCCCTAACCCTAACCCTAGACCGAACCCTAACCCTAAACCTTCCCCGAAGCCTGACCCTCACCCGTCCCCTAATGCTAAGCCGTACGCTAACACTAACCCGCGCCCTCACATGTACGCTCCCCCTAAAGCATTGTCGTACCCTCCCCTGGACCCTAAACCATCCCCTAACCCTAACCCTAGCCCGAACCCTAACACTGACCCTTCCCCGAAGCCTGACCCTCACCCGTCCCCTAATCCTAAGCCGTACGCTAACACTAACCCGCGCCCTCACACGTACGCTCCCCCTAAAGCGTTGTCGTACCCTCCCCTGGACCCTAAACCGTCCCCGTCCCCTAACCCTAACCCTAGCCCGAACCCTAACCCTAACCCTTCCCCGAAGCCTGACACTCACCCGTCCCCTAATCCTAACCCGTACGCTAACACTCACGCGCGCCCTCACACGTACGCTCCCCGTAAAGCGTTGTCGTACCCTCCCCTGGACCCAAAACCGTCCCCGTCCCCTAACCCTAACACTAGCCCGAACCCTAACCCTAAAACTTCCCCGAAGCCTGACCCTCACCCGTCCCCTAATCCTAACCCGTACGCTAACACTAAACCGCGCCCTCACACGTACGCTCCCCCTAAAGCGTTGTCGTACCCTCCCCTGGACCCTAAACCGTCCCCGTCCCCTAACCCTAACTCTAGCCCGAACCCTAACCCTAACCCTTCCCCGAAGCCTGACCCTCACCCGTCCCCTAATCCTAAGCCGTACGCTAACACTAACCCACGCCCTCACACGTACGCTTCCCCTAAAGCGTTGTCGTACCCTCCCCTGGACCCTAAACCGTCCCCGTCCCCTAACCCTAACCCTAGCCCGAGCCCTAACCCTAACCCTTCCCTGAAGCCTGACACTCACCCGTCCCCTAATCCTAACCCGTACGCTAACACTAATCCTCGCCCTCACACGTACGCTCCCCCTAAAGCGTTGTCGTACCCTCTCCAGGACCCTAAACCTTCCCCGTCCCCTAACCCTAACCCTAGACCGAACCCTACCCCTAAACCTTCCCCGAAGCCTGACCCTCACCCGTCCCCTAATGCTAAGCCGTACGCTAACACTAACCCGCGCCCTCACATGTACGCTCCCCCTAAAACATTGTCGTACCCTCCCCTGGACCCCAAACCGTCCCCTAACCCTAACCCTAGCCCGAACCCTAACCCTAACCCTTCCCCGAAGCCTGACCCTCACCCGTCCCCTAATCCTAACCCGTACGCTAACACTAACCCGCGCCCTCACACGTACGCTCCCCCCAAAGCGTTGTCGTACCCTCCCCTGGACCCTAAACCGTCTTCGTACCCTAACCCTAACCCTAGCCCGAAACCTAACCCTCACCCTTCCCCGAAGCCTGACCCTCACCCGTCCCCTAATCCTAAACCATACGCTAACACTAACCCGGGCCCTCACACGTACGCTCCCCCTAAAGCGTTGTCGTACCCTCCCCTGGACCCTAAACCGTCCCCGTCCCCTAACCCTAACCCTGGCCCGAACCCTAACCCTAACCCTTCCCCGAAGCCTGACCCTCACCCGTCCCCTAATCCTAACCCGTACGCTAACACTCACGCGCGCCCTCACACGTACGCTCCCCGTAAAGCGTTGTCGTACCCTCCCCTGGACCCTAAACCGTCCCCGTCCCCTAACCCTAACACTAGCCCGAACCCTAACCCTAAAACTTCCCCGAAGCCTGACCCTCACCCGTCCCCTAATCCTAACCCGTACGCTAACACTAACCCACGCCCTCACACGTACGCTCCCCCTAAAGCGTTGTCGTACCCTCCCCTGGAGCCTAAACCGTCCCCGTCCCCTAACCCTAACTCTAGCCCGAACCCTAACCCTAACCCTTCCCCGAAGCCTGACCCTCACCCGTTCCCTAATCCTAAGCCGTACGCTAACACTAACCCACGCCCTCACACGTACGCTTCCCCTAAAGCGTTGTCGTACCCTCCCCTGGACCCTAAACCGTCCCCGTCCCCTAACCCTAACCCTAGCCCGAGCCCTAACCCTAACCCTTCCCTGAAGACTGACACTCACCCGTCCCCTAATCCTAACCCGTACGCTAACACTAATCCTCGCCCTCACACGTACGCTCCCCCTAAAGCGTTGTCGTACCCTCCCCTGGACCCTAAACCTTCCCCGTCCCCTAACCCTAACCCTAGCCCGAACCCTAAACCTAACCCTTCCCCGAAGGCTGACCCTCACCCGTCCCCTAATCCTAAGCCGTACGCTAACACTAACCCGCGCCCTCACACGTAAGCTCCCGCTAAAGCGTTGTCGTACCCTCCCCTGGACCCTAAACCGTCCCCAGCCCCTAACCCTAACCCTAGCCCGAACCCTAACCCTAACACTTCCGCGAAGCCTGACCCTCACGCGTCCCATAATCCTAACCCGTACTCTAACACTAACCCGCGCCCTCACACGTACGCTCCCCCTAAAGCGTTGTCGTACCCTCCCCTGGACCCTAAACCGTCCCCGTCCCCTAACCCTAACCCTAGACCGAACCCTAACCCTAAACCTTCCCCGAAGCCTGACCCTCACCCGTCCCCTATTGCTAAGCCGTACGCTAACACTAACCCGCGCCCTCACATGTACGCTCCCCCTAAAACATTGTCGTACACTCCCCTGGACCCCAAACCGTCCCCTAACCCTAACCCTAGCCCGAACCCTAACCCTAACCCTTCCCCGAAGCCTGACCCTCACCCGTCCCCTAATCCTAACCCGTACGCTAACACTAACCCGCGCCCTCACACGTACGCTCCCCCCAAAGCGTTGTCGTACCCTCCCCTGGACCCTAAACCGTCTTCGTACCCTAACCCTAACCCTAGCCCGAAACCTAACCCTCACCCTTCCCCGAAGCCTGACCCTCACCCGTCCCCTAATCCTAACCCATACGCTAACACTAACCCGAGCCCTCACACGTACGCTCCCCCTAAAGCGTTGTCGTACCCTCCCCTGGACCCTAAACCGTCCCCATCCCCTTACCCTAACCCTATCCCGAACCCTAACCCTAACCCTTCCCCGAAGCCTGACCCTCAAACGTCACATAATCCTAACCCGTACGCTAACACTAACCCGCGCCCTCACACGTACGCTCCCCCTAAAGCGTTGTCGTACCCTCCCCTGGACCCTAAACCGTCCCCGTCCCCTAACCCTAACCCTAGCCCGAACCCTAACCCTAACCCTTCCCCGAAGCCTGACCCTCACCCGTCCCATAATCCTAACCCGTATGCTAACACTAACCCGTGCCCTCACACGTACGCTCCCCCTAAAGCGTTGTCGTACCCTCCCCTGGACCCTAAACCGTCCCCGTCCCGTAACCCTAACTCTAGCCCGAACCCTAACCCGAACCCTTCCCCGAAGCCTGACCCTCACCCGTCCCCTAATCCTAACCCGTACGCTAACACTAACCCGCGCCCTCACACGTACGCTCCCCCTAAAGTGTTGTCGTACCCTCCCCTTGACCCTAAACCGTCCCCTAACCCTAACCCTAACCCTAGCCCGAACCCTAACCCTAACCCTTCCCCGAAGCCTGACCCTCACCCGTCCCCTAATAGTAACCCGTACGCTAACACTAACCCGCGCCCTCACACGTATGCTCCCCCTAAAGCGTTGTCGTACCCTCCCCTGGACCCTAAACCGTCCCCGTCCACTAACCCTAACCCTAGCCCGAACCGTAACACTAACCCTTCCCCGAAGCCTGACCCTCACCCGTCCCCTAATCCTCAACAGTACGCTAACACTAACCCGCGCCCTCACACCTACGCTCCCCATAAAGCGTTGTCGTACGCTCCCCTGGAACCTAAACCGTCCCCGTCCCCTAACCCTAACCCTAGCCCGAACCCTAACCCTAACCCTTCCCTGAAACCTGACCCTCACCCGTCCCCTAATCCTAAACCATACGCTAACACTAACCCGGGCCCTCACACGTACGCTCCCCCTAAAGCGTTGTCGTACCCTCCCCTGGACCCTAAACCGTCCCCGTCCCCTAACCCTAACCCTGGCCCGAACCCTAACCCTAACCCTTCCCCGAAGCCTGACCCTCACCCGTCCCCTAATCCTAACCCGTACGCTAACACTCACGCGCGCCCTCACACGTACGCTCCCCGTAAAGCGTTGTCGTACCCTCCCCTGGACCCTAAACCGTCCCCGTCCCCTAACCCTAACACTAGCCCGAACCCTAACCCTAAAACTTCCCCGAAGCCTGACCCTCACCCGTCCCCTAATCCTAACCCGTACGCTAACACTAACCCACGCCCTCACACGTACGCTCCCCCTAAAGCGTTGTCGTACCCTCCCCTGGAGCCTAAACCGTCCCCGTCCCCTAACCCTAACTCTAGCCCGAACCCTAACCCTAACCCTTCCCCGAAGCCTGACCCTCACCCGTCCCCTAATCCTAAGCCGTACGCTAACACGAACCCACGCCCTCACACGTACGCTTCCCCTAAAGCGTTGTCGTACCCTCCCCTGGACCCTAAACCGTCCCCGTCCCCTAACCCTAACCCTAGCCCGAGCCCTCACCCTAACCCTTCCCTGAAGACTGACACTCACCCGTCCCCTAATCCTAACCCGTACGCTAACACTAATCCTCGCCCTCACACGTACGCTCCCCCTAAAGCGTTGTCGTACCCTCTCCAGGACCCTAAACCTTCCCCGTCCCCTAACCCTAACCCTAGCCCGAACCCTAACCCTAACCCTTCCCCGAAGGCTGACCCTCACCCGTCCCCTAATCCTAAGCCGTACGCTAACACTAACCCGCGCCCTCACACGTAAGCTCCCGCTAAAGCGTTGTCGTACCCTCCCCTGGACCCTAAACCGTCCCCGGCCCGTAACCCTAACCCTAGCCCGAACCCTAACCCTAACACTTCCGCGAAGCCTGACCCTCACGCGTCCCATAATCCTAACCCGTACTCTAACACTAACCCGCGCCCTCACACTTACGCTCCCCCTAAAGCGTTGTCGTACCCTCCCCTGGACCCTAAACCGTCCCCGTCCCCTAACCCTAACCCTAGACCGAATCCTAACCCTAAACCTTCCCCGAAGCCTGACCCTCACCCGTCCCCTAATGCTAAGCCGTACGCTAACACTAACCCGCGCCCTCACATGTACGCTCCCCCTAAAACATTGTCGTACCCTCCCCTGGACCCCAAACCATCCCCTAACCCTAACCCTAGCCTGAACCCTAACCCTAACCCTTCCCCGAAGCCTGACCCTCACCCGTCCCCTAATCCTAAGCCGTACGCTAACACTAACCCGCGCCCTCACACGTACGATCCCCCTAAAGCGTTGTCGTACCCTCCCCTGGACCCTAAACCGTCCCCGTCCCCTAACCCTAACCCTAGCCCGAACCCTAACCCTAACCCTTCCCCGAAGCCTGACACTCACCCGTCCCATAATCCTAACCCGTACGCTAACACTAATGCGCGCCCTCACACGTACGCTCCCCCTAAAGCGTTGTCGTACCCTCTCCAGGACCCTAAACCTTCCCCGTCCCCTAACCCTAACCCTAGCCCGAACCCTAACCCAAACCCTTCCCCGAAGGCTGACCCTCACCCGTCCCCTAATCCTAAGCCGTACGCTAACACTAACCCACGCCCTCACACGTAAGCTCCCGCTAAAGCGTTGTCGTACCATCCCCTGGACCCTAAAGCGTCCCCGTCCCCTAACCCTAACCCTAGCCCGAACCCTAACCCTAACACTTCCGCGAAGCCTGACCCTCAGCCGTCCCATAATCCTAACCCGTACGCTAACACTAACCCGTGCCCTCACACGTACGCTCCCCCTAAAGCGTTGTCGTACCCTCCCCTGGACCCTAAACCGTCCCCGTCCCCTAACCCTAACTCTAGCCCGAACCCTAACCCTAACACTTCCCCGAAGCCTGACCCTCACCCGTCCCCTAATCCTAACCCGTACGCTAACACTAACCCGCGCCCTCACACGTACGCTCCCCCTAAAGCGTTGTAGTACCCTCCCCTGGACCCTAAACCGTCCCCGTCCCCTAACCCTAACCCTAGCCCGAACCCTAACCCTAACCCTTCCCCGAATCCTGACCCTCACCCGTCCCCTAATCCTAACCCGTACGCTAACACTAACCCACGCCCTCACACATACGCTCCCCCTAAAGCGTTGTCGTACCCTCCCCTGGACCCTAAACCGTCCCCGTCCCCTAACCCTAACCCTAGCCCGAACCCTAACCCTAAACCTTCCCCGAAGCCTGACCCTCACCCGTCCCCTAATCCTAACCCGTACGCAAACACTAACCCGCGCCCTCACACCTACGCTCCCCCTAAAGCGTTGTCGTACCCTCCCCTGGACCCTAAACCGTCCCCATCCCCTAACCCTAACCCTAGCCCGAACCCTAACCCTAACCCTTCCCCGAAGCCTGAGCCTCACCCGTCCCCTAATCCTAAGCCGTACGCTAACACTAACCCGCGCCCTCACACGTACGCTCCCCCTAAAGCGTTGTCGTACCCTCCCCTGGACCCTAAACCGTCCCCGTCCCCTAACCCTAACTCTAGCCCGAACCCTAACCCTAACCCTTCCCCGAAGCCTGACCCTCACCCGTCCCCTAATCCTAAGCCGTACGCTAACACTAACCCACGCCCTCACACGTACGCTTCCCCTAAAGCGTTGTCGTACCCTCCCCTGGACCCTAAACCGTCCCCGTCCCCTAACCCTAACCCTAGCCCGAGCCCTAACCCTAACCCTTCCCTGAAGCCTGACACTCACCCGTCCCCTAATCCTAACCCGTACGCTAACACTAATCCTCGCCCTCACACGTACGCTCCCCCTAAAGCGTTGTCGTACCCTCTCCAGGACCCTAAACCTTCCCCGTCCCCTAACCCTAACCCTAGACCGAACCCTACCCCTAAACCTTCCCCGAAGCCTGACCCTCACCCGTCCCCTAATGCTAAGCCGTACGCTAACACTAACCCGCGCCCTCACATGTACGCTCCCCCTAAAACATTGTCGTACCCTCCCCTGGACCCCAAACCGTCCCCTAACCCTAACCCTAGCCCGAACCCTAACCCTAACCCTTCCCCGAAGCCTGACCCTCACCCGTCCCCTAATCCTAACCCGTACGCTAACACTAACCCGCGCCCTCACACGTACGCTCCCCCCAAAGCGTTGTCGTACCCTCCCCTGGACCCTAAACCGTCTTCGTACCCTAACCCTAACCCTAGCCCGAAACCTAACCCTCACCCTTCCCCGAAGCCTGACCCTCACCCGTCCCCTAATCCTAAACCATACGCTAACACTAACCCGGGCCCTCACACGTACGCTCCCCCTAAAGCGTTGTCGTACCCTCCCCTGGACCCTAAACCGTCCCCGTCCCCTAACCCTAACCCTGGCCCGAACCCTAACCCTAACCCTTCCCCGAAGCCTGACCCTCACCCGTCCCCTAATCCTAACCCGTACGCTAACACTCACGCGCGCCCTCACACGTACGCTCCCCGTAAAGCGTTGTCGTACCCTCCCCTGGACCCTAAACCGTCCCCGTCCCCTAACCCTAACACTAGCCCGAACCCTAACCCTAAAACTTCCCCGAAGCCTGACCCTCACCCGTCCCCTAATCCTAACCCGTACGCTAACACTAACCCACGCCCTCACACGTACGCTCCCCCTAAAGCGTTGTCGTACCCTCCCCTGGAGCCTAAACCGTCCCCGTCCCCTAACCCTAACTCTAGCCCGAACCCTAACCCTAACCCTTCCCCGAAGCCTGACCCTCACCCGTCCCCTAATCCTAAGCCGTACGCTAACACTAACCCACGCCCTCACACGTACGCTTCCCCTAAAGCGTTGTCGTACCCTCCCCTGGACCCTAAACCGTCCCCGTCCCCTAACCCTAACCCTAGCCCGAGCCCTAACCCTAACCCTTCCCTGAAGACTGACACTCACCCGTCCCCTAATCCTAACCCGTACGCTAACACTAATCCTCGCCCTCACACGTACGCTCCCCCTAAAGCGTTGTCGTACCCTCCCCTGGACCCTAAACCTTCCCCGTCCCCTAACCCTAACCCTAGCCCGAACCCTAAACCTAACCCTTCCCCGAAGGCTGACCCTCACCCGTCCCCTAATCCTAAGCCGTACGCTAACACTAACCCACGCCCTCACACGTAAGCTCCCGCTAAAGCGTTGTCGTACCCTCCCCTGGACCCTAAACCGTCCCCAGCCCCTAACCCTAACCCTAGCCCGAACCCTAACCCTAACACTTCCGCGAAGCCTGACCCTCACGCGTCCCATAATCCTAACCCGTACTCTAACACTAACCCGCGCCCTCACACGTACGCTCCCCCTAAAGCGTTGTCGTACCCTCCCCTGGACCCTAAACCGTCCCCGTCCCCTAACCCTAACCCTAGACCGAACCCTAACCCTAAACCTTCCCCGAAGCCTGACCCTCACCCGTCCCCTAATGCTAAGCCGTACGCTAACACTAACCCGCGCCCTCACATGTACGCTCCCCCTAAAACATTGTCGTACCCTCCCCTGGACCCCAAACCGTCCCCTAACCCTAACCCTAGCCCGAACCCTAACCCTAACCCTTCCCCGAAGCCTGACCCTCACCCGTCCCCTAATCCTAACCCGTACGCTAACACTAACCCGCGCCCTCACACGTACGCTCCCCCCAAAGCGTTGTCGTACCCTCCCCTGGACCCTAAACCGTCTTCGTACCCTAACCCTAACCCTAGCCCGAAACCTAACCCTCACCCTTCCCCGAAGCCTGACCCTCACCCGTCCCCTAATCCTAACCCATACGCTAACACTAACCCGAGCCCTCACACGTACGCTCCCCCTAAAGCGTTGTCGTACCCTCCCCTGGACCCTAAACCGTCCCCATCCCCTAACACTAACCCTATCCCGAACCCTAACCCTAACCCTTCCCCGAAGCCTGACCCTCAAACGTCACATAATCCTAACCCGTACGCTAACACTAACCCGCGCCCTCACACGTACGCTCCCCCTAAAGCGTTGTCGTACCCTCCCCTGGACCCTAAACCGTCCCCGTCCCCTAACCCTAACCCTAGCCCGAACCCTAACCCTAACCCTTCCCCGAAGCCTGACCCTCACCCGTCCCATAATCCTAACCCGTATGCTAACACTAACCCGTGCCCTCACACGTACGCTCCCCCTAAAGCGTTGTCGTACCCTCCCCTGGACCCTAAACCGTCCCCGTCCCGTAACCCTAACTCTAGCCCGAACCCTAACCCGAACCCTTCCCCGAAGCCTGACCCTCACCCGTCCCCTAATCCTAACCCGTACGCTAACACTAACCCGCGCCCTCACACGTACGCTCCCCCTAAAGTGTTGTCGTACCCTCCCCTTGACCCTAAACCGTCCCCTAACCCTAACCCTAACCCTAGCCCGAACCCTAACCCTAACCCTTCCCCGAAGCCTGACCCTCACCCGTCCCCTAATAGTAACCCGTACGCTAACACTAACCCGCGCCCTCACACGTACGCTCCCCCTAAAGCGTTGTCGTACCCTCCCCTGGACCCTAAACCGTCCCCGTCCACTAACCCTAACCCTAGCCCGAACCGTAACACTAACCCTTCCCCGAAGCCTGACCCTCACCCGTCCCCTAATCCTCAACAGTACGCTAACACTAACCCGCGCCCTCACACCTACGCTCCCCATAAAGCGTTGTCGTACGCTCCCCTGGAACCTAAACCGTCCCCGTCCCCTAACCCTAACCCTAGCCCGAACCCTAACCCTAACCCTTCCCTGAAACCTGACCCTCACCCGTCCCCTAATCCTAAACCATACGCTAACACTAACCCGGGCCCTCACACGTACGCTCCCCCTAAAGCGTTGTCGTACCCTCCCCTGGACCCTAAACCGTCCCCGTCCCCTAACCCTAACCCTGGCCCGAACCCTAACCCTAACCCTTCCCCGAAGCCTGACCCTCACCCGTCCCCTAATCCTAACCCGTACGCTAACACTCATGCGCGCCCTCACACGTACGCTCCCCGTAAAGCGTTGTCGTACCCTCCCCTGGACCCTAAACCGTCCCCGTCCCCTAACCCTAACACTAGCCCGAACCCTAACCCTAAAACTTCCCCGAAGCCTGACCCTCACCCGTCCCCTAATCCTAACCCGTACGCTAACACTAACCCACGCCCTCACACGTACGCTCCCCCTAAAGCGTTGTCGTACCCTCCCCTGGAGCCTAAACCGTCCCCGTCCCCTAACCCTAACTCTAGCCCGAACCCTAACCCTAACCCTTCCCCGAAGCCTGACCCTCACCCGTCCCCTAATCCTAAGCCGTACGCTAACACTAACCCACGCCCTCACACGTACGCTTCCCCTAAAGCGTTGTCGTACCCTCCCCTGGACCCTAAACCGTCCCCGTCCCCTAACCCTAACCCTAGCCCGAGCCCTAACCCTAACCCTTCCCTGAAGACTGACACTCACCCGTCCCCTAATCCTAACCCGTACGCTAACACTAATCCTCGCCCTCACACGTACGCTCCCCCTAAAGCGTTGTCGTACCCTCTCCAGGACCCTAAACCTTCCCCGTCCCCTAACCCTAACCCTAGCCCGAACCCTAAACCTAACCCTTCCCCGAAGGCTGACCCTCACCCGTCCCCTAATCCTAAGCCGTACGCTAACACTAACCCGCGCCCTCACACGTAAGCTCCCGCTAAAGCGTTGTCGTACCCTCCCCTGGACCCTAAACCGTCCCCAGCCCCTAACCCTAACCCTAGCCCGAACCCTAACCCTAACACTTCCGCGAAGCCTGACCCTCACGCGTCCCATAATCCTAACCCGTACGCTAACACTAACCCGCGCCCTCACACGTACGCTCCCCCTAAAGCGTTGTCGTACCCTCCCCTGGACCCTAAACCGTCCCCGTCCCCTAACCCTAACCCTAGACCGAACCCTAACCCTAACCCTTCCCCGAAGCCTGACCCTCACCCGTCCCCTAATGCTAAGCCGTACGCTAACACTAACCCGCGCCCTCACATGTACGCTCCCCCTAAAACATTGTCGTACCCTCCCCTGGACCCCAAACCGTCCCCTAACCCTAACCCTAGCCCGAACCCTAACCCTAACCCTTCCCCGAAGCCTGACCCTCACCCGTCCCCTAATCCTAACCCGTACGCTAACACTAACCCGCGCCCTCACACGTACGCTCCCCCCAAAGCGTTGTCGTACCCTCCCCTGGACCCTAAACCGTCTTCGTACCCTAACCCTAACCCTAGCCCGAAACCTAACCCTCACCCTTCCCCGAAGCCTGACCCTCACCCGTCCCCTAATCCTAACCCATACGCTAACACTAACCCGAGCCCTCACACGTACGCTCCCCCTAAAGCGTTGTCGTACCCTCCCCTGGACCCTAAACCGTCCCCATCCCCTAACCCTAACCCTATCCCGAACCCTAACCCTAACCCTTCCCCGAAGCCTGACCCTCAAACGTCACATAATCCTAACCCGTACGCTAACACTAACCCGCGCCCTCACACGTACGCTCCCCCTAAAGCGTTGTCGTACCCTCCCCTGGACCCTAAACCGTCCCCGTCCCCTAACCCTAACCCTAGCCCGAACCCTAACCCTAACCCTTCCCCGAAGCCTGACCCTCACCCGTCCCCTAATCCTAACCCGTACGCTAACAGTAACCCGCGCCCTCACACGTACGCTCCCCCTAAAGCGTTGTCGTACCCTCCTCTGGACCCTAAACCGTCCCCGTCCCCTAACACTAACCCTAGCCCGAACCCTAACCCTAACCCTTCCCCGAAGCCTGACCCTCACCCGTCCCCTAATCCTAAGCGGTACGCTAACACTAACCCGCGCCCTCACACGTACGCTCCCCCTAAAGCGTTGTCGTACCCTCCCCTGAACCCTAAACCGTCCACGTCTCCTAACCCTAACCCTAGCCCGAACCCTAACCCTAACCCTGCCACGAAGCCTGACCCTCACCCGTCCCCTAATCCTAACCCGTACGCTAACACTAACCCGCGACCTCACACGTACGCTCCCCCTAAAGCGTTGTCGTACCCTCCCCTGGATCCTAAACCGTCCCCATCCCCTAACCCTAACCCTAGCCCGAACACTAACCCTAACCCTTCCCCGAAGCCTGACCCTCACCCGTCCCCTAATCCTAACCCGTACGCTAACACTAACCCGCGCCCTCACACGTACGCTCCCCCTAAAGCGTTGTCGTACCCTCCCATGAACCCTAAACCGTCCCCGTCCCCTAACCATAACCCTAGCCCGAACCCTAACCCTAACCCTTCCCCGAAGCCTGACCCTCACCCGTCGCATAATCCTAAGACGTACGCTAACACTAACCCGCGCCCTCACACGTACGCTCACCCTAAAGCGTTGTCGTACCCTCCCCTGGACCCTAAACCGTCCCCGTCCCCTAACCCTAACCCTAGCCCGAACCCTAACCCTAACCCTTCCCCGATGCCTGACCCTCACCCGTCCCCTAATCCTAACCCATACGCTAACACTAACCCGCGCCCTCACACGTACGCTCCTCCCAAAGCGTTGTCGTACCCTCCCCTGGACCCTAAACCGTCCCCGTACCTTAACCCTAACCCTAGCCCGAACCCTAACCCTCACCCTTCCCCGAAGCCTGACCCTCACCCGTCCCCTAATCCTAACCCATACGCTAACACTAACCCGGGCCCTCACACGTACGCTCCCCCTAAAGCGTTGTCGTACCCTCCCCTGGACCCTAAACCGTCCCCGTCCCCTAACCCTAACCCTATCCCGAACCCTAACCCTAACCCTTCCCCCAAGCCTGACCCTCAAACGTCCCATAATCCTAACCCGTACGCTAACACTAACCCGCGCCCTCACACGTAAGCTCCCCCTAAAGCGTTGTCGTACCCTCCCCTGGACCCCAAACCGTCCCCGTCCCCTAACCCTAACCCTAGCCCGAACCCTAACCCTCACCCTTCCCCGAAGCCTGACCGTCAACCGTCCCATAATCCTAACCCGTACGCTAACACTAACCCGTGCCCTCACACGTACGCTCCCCCTAAAGCGTTGTCGTACCCTCCCCTGGACCCTAAACCGTCCCCGTCCCCTAACCCTAACTCTAGCCCGAACCCTAACCCGAACCCTTCCCCGAAGCCTGACCCTCACCCGTCCCCTAATCCTAACCCGTACGCTAACACTAACCCGCGCCCTCACACGTACGCTCCCCCTAAAGCGTTGTAGTACCCTCCCCTGGACCCTAAACCGTCCCCGTCCCCTAACCCTAACCCTAGCCCGAACCCTAACCCTAACCCTTCCCCGAAGCCTGACCCTCACCCGTCCCCTAATCCGAACCCGTACGCTAACACTAACCCACGCCCTCACACATACGCTCCCCCTAAAGCGTTGTCGTACCCTCCCCTGGACCCTAAACCGTCCCCGTCCCCTAACCCTAACCCTAGCCCGAACCCTAACCCTAAACCTTCCCCGAAGCCTGACCCTCACCCGTCCCCTAATCCTAACCCGTACGCAAACACTAACCCGCGCCCTCACACCTACGCTCCCCCTAAAGCGTTGTCGTACCCTCCCCTGGACCCTAAACCGTCCCCATCCCCTAACCCTAACCCTAGCCCGAACCCTAACCCTAACCCTTCCCCGAAGCCTGAGCCTCACCCGTCCCCTAATCCTAAGCCGTACGCTAACACTAACCCGCGCCCTCACACCTACGCTCCGCATAAAGCGTTGTCGTACCCTCCCCTGGACCCTAAACTGTCCCCGTCCCCTAACCCTAACCCTAGCCCGAACCCTAACCCTAACCCTTCCCCGAAGCCTGACCCTCACCCGTCCCCTAATCCTAAGCCGTACGCTAACACTAACCCGCGCCCTCACACGTACGCTCCCCCTAAAGTGTTGTCGTACCCTCCCCTGGACCCTAAACCGTCCCCGTCCCCTAACCCTAACCCTAGATCGAACCCTAACCCTAAACCTTCCCCGAAGCCTGACCCTCACCCGTCCCCTAATCCTAAGCCGTACGCTAACACTAACCCACGCCCTCACACGTACGCTCCCCCTAAAGCGTTGTCGTACCCTCCCCTGGACCCTAAACCGTCCCCATCCCCTAAACCTAGCCCGAACCCTAACCCTAAACCTTCCCCGAAGCCTGACCCTCACCCGTCCCCTAATCCTAACCCGTACGCTAACACTAACCCGCGCCCTCACGCGTACGCTCCCCCTAAAGCGTTGTCGTACCCTCCCCTGGACCCAAAACCGTCCCCGTCCCCTAACCCTAACCCTAGCCCGAACCCTAACCCTAACCCTTCCCCGAAGCCTGACCCTCACCCGTCCCGTAATCCTAACCCGTACGCTAACACTAACCCGCGCCCTCACACGTACGCTCCCCCTAATGCGTTGTCGTACCCTCCCCTGGACCCTAATCCGTCCCCGTCCCCTAACCCTAACCCTAGCCCGAACCCTAACCCTAACCCTTTCCCGAAGCCTGACCCTCACCCGTGCCCTAATCCTAAGCCGTACGCTAACACTAACCCACGCCCTCACACGTACGCTTCCCCTAAAGCGTTGTCGTACCCTCCCCTGGACCCTAATCCGTCCCCGTCCCCTAACCCTAACCCTAGCCCGAACCCTAACCCTAAACCTTCCCCGAAGCCTGACCCTCACTCGTCCCCTAATCCTAAACCGTACGCTAACACTAACCCGTGCCCTCACGTGTACGCTCCCCCTAAAGCGTTGTCGTACCCTCCCCTGGACCCTAAACCGTCCCCGTCCCCTAACCCTAACCCTAGCCCGAGCCCTAACCCTAACCCTTCCCTGAAGCCTGACACTCACCCGTCCCCTAATCCTAACCCGTACGCTAACACTAATCCGCGCCCTCACACGTACGCTCCCCCTAAAGCGTTGTCGTACCCTCTCCAGGACCCTAAACCTTCCCCGTCCCCTAACCCTAACCCTAGCCCGAACCCTAACCCAAACCCTTCCCCGAAGGCTGACCCTCACCCGTCCCCTAATCCTAAGCCGTACGCTAACACTAACCCGCGCCCTCACACGTAAGCTCCCGCTAAAGCGTTGTCGTACCCTCCCCTGGACCCTAAAGCGTCCCCGTCCCCTAACCCTAACCCTAGCCCGAACCCTAACCCTAACACTTCCGCGAAGCCTGACCCTCACGCGTCCCATAATCCTAACCCGTACGCTAACACTAACCCGCGCCCTCACACGTACGCTCCCCCTAAAGCGTTGTCGTACACTCCCCTGGACCCTAAACCGTCCCCGTCCCCTAACCCTAACCCTAGCCCGAACCCTCACCCCAAGCCTTCCCCGAAGCCTGACCCTCACCCGTCCCCTAATCCTAAGCCGTTCGCTAACACTAACCCACGCCCTCACACGTACGCTCCCCCTAAAGCGTTGTCGTACCCTCCCCTGGACCCTAAACCGTCCCCGTCCCCTAACCCTAACCCTAGACCGAACCCTAACCCTAAACCTTCCCCGAAGCCTGACCCTCACCCGTCCCCTAATGCTAAGCCGTACGCTAACTCTAACCCGCGCCCTCACATGTACGCTCCCCCTAAAGCATTGTCGTACCCTCCCCTGGACCCTAAACCATCCCCTAACCCTAACCCTAGCCCGAACCCTAACACTGACCCTTCCCCGAAGCCTGACCCTCACCCGTCCCCTAATCCTAAGCCGTACGCTAACACTAACCCGCGCCCTCACACGTACGCTCCCCCTAAAGCGTTGTCGTACCCTCCCCTGGACCCTAAACCGTCCCCGTCCCCTAACCCTAACCCTAGCCCGAACCCTAACCCTAACCCTTCCCCGAAGCCTGACACTCACCCGTCCCCTAATCCTAACCCGTACGCTAACACTCACGTGCGCCCTCACACGTATGCTCCCCGTAAAGCGTTGTCGTACCCTCCCCTGGACCCAAAACCGTCCCCGTCCCCTAACCCTAACACTAGCCCGAACCCTAACCCTAAAACTTCCCCGAAGCCTGACCCTCACCCGTCCCCTAATCCTAACCCGTACGCTAACACTAACCCGCGCCCTCACACGTACGCTCCCCCTAAAGCGTTGTCGTACCCTCCCCTGGACCCTAAACCGTCCCCGTCCCCTAACCCTAACCCTAGACCGAACCCTAACCCTAAACCTTCCCCGAAGCCTGACCCTCACCCGTCCCCTAATGCTAAGCCGTACGCTAACACTAACCCGCGCCCTCACATGTACGCTCCCCCTAAAACATTGTCGTACCCTCCCCTGGACCCCAAACCGTCCCCTAACCCTAACCCTAGCCCGAACCCTAACCCTAACCCTTCCCCGAAGCCTGACCCTCACCCGTCCCCTAATCCTAACCCGTACGCTAACACTAACCCGCGCCCTCACACGTACGCTCCCCCCAAACCGTTGTCGTACCCTCCCCTGGACCCTAAACCGTCCCCATCCCCTAACCCTAACCCTATCCCGAACCCTAACCCTAACCCTTCCCCGAAGCCTGACCCTCAAACGTCACATAATCCTAAGCCGTACGCTAACACTAACCCGCGCCCTCACACGTACGCTCCCCCTAAAGCGTTGTCGTACCCTCCCCTGGACCCTAAACCGTCCCCGTCCCCTAACCCTAACCCTAGCCCGAACCCTAACCCTAACCCTTCCCCGAAGCCTGACCCTCACCCGTCCCATAATCCTAACCCGTATGCTAACACTAACCCGTGCCCTCACACGTACGCTCCCCCTAAAGCGTTGTCGTACCCTCCCCTGGACCCTAATCCGTCCCCGTCCCCTAACCCTAACCCTAGCCCGAACCCTAACCCTAAACCTTCCCCGAAGCCTGACCCTCACTCGTCCCCTAATCCTAAACCGTACGCTAACACTAACCCGTGCCCTCACGTGTACGCTCCCCCTAAAGCGTTGTCGTACCCTCCCCTGGACCCTAAACCGTCCCCGTCCCCTAACCCTAACCCTAGCCCGAGCCCTAACCCTAACCCTTCCCTGAAGCCTGACACTCACCCGTCCCCTAATCCTAACCCGTACGCTAACACTAATCCGCGCCCTCACACGTACGCTCCCCCTAAAGCGTTGTCGTACCCTCTCCAGGACCCTAAACCTTCCCCGTCCCCTAACCCTAACCCTAGCCCGAACCCTAACCCAAACCCTTCCCCGAAGGCTGACCCTCACCCGTCCCCTAATCCTAAGCCGTACGCTAACACTAACCCGCGCCCTCACACGTAAGCTCCCGCTAAAGCGTTGTCGTACCCTCCCCTGGACCCTAAAGCGTCCCCGTCCCCTAACCCTAACCCTAGCCCGAACCCTAACCCTAACACTTCCGCGAAGCCTGACCCTCACGCGTCCCATAATCCTAACCCGTACGCTAACACTAACCCGCGCCCTCACACGTACGCTCCCCCTAAAGCGTTGTCGTACACTCCCCTGGACCCTAAACCGTCCCCGTCCCCTAACCCTAACCCTAGCCCGAACCCTCACCCCAAGCCTTCCCCGAAGCCTGACCCTCACCCGTCCCCTAATCCTAAGCCGTTCGCTAACACTAACCCACGCCCTCACACGTACGCTCCCCCTAAAGCGTTGTCGTACCCTCCCCTGGACCCTAAACCGTCCCCGTCCCCTAACCCTAACCCTAGACCGAACCCTAACCCTAAACCTTCCCCGAAGCCTGACCCTCACCCGTCCCCTAATGCTAAGCCGTACGCTAACTCTAACCCGCGCCCTCACATGTACGCTCCCCCTAAAGCATTGTCGTACCCTCCCCTGGACCCTAAACCATCCCCTAACCCTAACCCTAGCCCGAACCCTAACACTGACCCTTCCCCGAAGCCTGACCCTCACCCGTCCCCTAATCCTAAGCCGTACGCTAACACTAACCCGCGCCCTCACACGTACGCTCCCCCTAAAGCGTTGTCGTACCCTCCCCTGGACCCTAAACCGTCCCCGTCCCCTAACCCTAACCCTAGCCCGAACCCTAACCCTAACCCTTCCCCGAAGCCTGACACTCACCCGTCCCCTAATCCTAACCCGTACGCTAACACTCACGCGCGCCCTCACACGTATGCTCCCCGTAAAGCGTTGTCGTACCCTCCCCTGCACCCAAAACCGTCCCCGTCCCCTAACCCTAACACTAGCCCGAACCCTAACCCTAAAACTTCCCCGAAGCCTGACCCTCACCCGTCCCCTAATCCTAACCCGTACGCTAACACTAACCCGCGCCCTCACACGTACGCTCCCCCTAAAGCGTTGTCGTACCCTCCCCTGGACCCTAAACCGTCCCCGTCCCCTAACCCTAACCCTAGACCGAACCCTAACCCTAAACCTTCCCCGAAGCCTGACCCTCACCCGTCCCCTAATGCTAAGCCGTACGCTAACACTAACCCGCGCCCTCACATGTACGCTCCCCCTAAAACATTGTCGTACCCTCCCCTGGACCCCAAACCGTCCCCTAACCCTAACCCTAGCCCGAACCCTAACCCTAACCCTTCCCCGAAGCCTGACCCTCACCCGTCCCCTAATCCTAACCCGTACGCTAACACTAACCCGCGCCCTCACACGTACGCTCCCCCCAAACCGTTGTCGTACCCTCCCCTGGACCCTAAACCGTCCCCATCCCCTAACCCTAACCCTATCCCGAAACCTAACCCTAACCCTTCCCCGAAGCCTGACCCTCAAACGTCACATAATCCTAAGCCGTACGCTAACACTAACCCGCGCCCTCACACGTACGCTCCCCCTAAAGCGTTGTCGTACCCTCCCCTGGACCCTAAACCGTCCCCGTCCCCTAACCCTAACCCTAGCCCGAACCCTAACCCTAACCCTTCCCCGAAGCCTGACCCTCACCCGTCCCATAATCCTAACCCGTATGCTAACACTAACCCGTGCCCTCACACGTACGCTCCCCCTAAAGCGTTGTCGTACCCTCCCCTGGACCCTAAACCGTCCCCGTCCCGTAACCCTAACTCTAGCCCGAACCCTAACCCGAACCCTTCCCCGAAGCCTGACCCTCACCCGTCCCCTAATCCTAACCCGTACGCTAACACTAACCCGCGCCCTCACACGTACGCTCCCCCTAAAGTGTTGTCGTACCCTCCCCTTGACCCTAAACCGTCCCCTAACCCTAACCCTAACCCTAGCCCGAACCGTAACACTAACCCTTCCCCGAAGCCTGACCCTCACCCGTCCCCTAATCCTCAACAGTACGCTAACACTAACCCGCGCCCTCACACCTACGCTCCCCATAAAGCATTGTCGTACGCTCCCCTGGAACCTAAACCGTCCCCGTCCCCTAACCCTAACCCTAGCCCGAACCCTAACCCTAACCCTTCCCTGAAACCTGACCCTCACCCGTCCCCTAATCCTAAACCATACGCTAACACTAACCCGGGCCCTCACACGTACGCTCCCCCTAAAGCGTTGTCGTACCCTCCCCTGGACCCTAAACCGTCCCCGTCCCCTAACCCTAACCCTGGCCCGAACCCTAACCCTAACCCTTCCCCGAAGCCTGACCCTCACCCGTCCCCTAATCCTAACCCGTACGCTAACACTCACGCGCGCCCTCACACGTACGCTCCCCGTAAAGCGTTGTCGTACCCTCCCCTGGACCCTAAACCGTCCCCGTCCCCTAACCCTAACACTAGCCCGAACCCTAACCCTAAAACTTCCCCGAAGCCTGACCCTCACCCGTCCCCTAATCCTAACCCGTACGCTAACACTAACCCACGCCCTCACACGTACGCTCCCCCTAAAGCGTTGTCGTACCCTCCCCTGGAGCCTAAACCGTCCCCGTCCCCTAACCCTAACTCTAGCCCGAACCCTAACCCTAACCCTTCCCCGAAGCCTGACCCTCACCCGTCCCCTAATCCTAAGCCGTACGCTAACACGAACCCACGCCCTCACACGTACGCTTCCCCAAAAGCGTTGTCGTACCCTCCCCTGGACCCTAAACCGTCCCCGTCCCCTAACCCTAACCCTAGCCCGAGCCCTCACCCTAACCCTTCCCTGAAGACTGACACTCACCCGTCCCCTAATCCTAACCCGTACGCTAACACTAATCCTCGCCCTCACACGTACGCTCCCCCTAAAGCGTTGTCGTACCCTCTCCAGGACCCTAAACCTTCCCCGTCCCCTAACCCTAACCCTAGCCCGAACCCTAACCCTAACCCTTCCCCGAAGGCTGACCCTCACCCGTCCCCTAATCCTAAGCCGTACGCTAACACTAACCCGCGCCCTCACACGTAAGCTCCCGCTAAAGCGTTGTCGTACCCTCCCCTGGACCCTAAACCGTCCCCGGCCCCTAACCCTAACCCTAGCCCGAACCCTAACCCTAACACTTCCGCGAAGCCTGACCCTCACGCGTCCCATAATCCTAACCCGTACTCTAACACTAACCCGCGCCATCACACGTACGCTCCCCCTAAAGCGTTGTCGTACCCTCCCCTGGACCCTAAACCGTCCCCGTCCCCTAACCCTAACCCTAGACCGAATCCTAACCCTAAACCTTCCCCGAAGCCTGACCCTCACCCGTCCCCTAATGCTAAGCCGTACGCTGACACTAACCCGCGCCCTCACATGTACGCTCCCCCTAAAACATTGTCGTACCCTCCCCTGGACCCCAAACCATCCCCTAACCCTAACCCTAGCCTGAACCCTAACCCTAACCCTTCCCCGAAGCCTGACCCTCACCCGTCCCCTAATCCTAAGCCGTACGCTAACACTAACCCGCGCCCTCACACGTACGCTCCCCCTAAAGCGTTGTCGTACCCTCCCCTGGACCCTAAACCGTCCCCGTCCCCTAACCCTAACCCTAGCCCGAACCCTAACCCTAACCCTTCCCCGAAGCCTGACACTCACCCGTCCCATAATCCTAACCCGTACGCTAACACTAATGCGCGCCCTCACACGTACGCTCCCCCTAAAGCGTTGTCGTACCCTCTCCAGGACCCTAAACCTTCCCCGTCCCCTAAACCTAACCCTAGCCCGAACCCTAACCCAAACCCTTCCCCGAAGGCTGACCCTCACCCGTCCCCTAATCCTAAGCCGTACGCTAACACTAACCCGCGCCCTCACACGTAAGCTCCCGCTAAAGCGTTGTCGTACCCTCCCCTGGACCCTAAAGCGTCCCCGTCCCCTAACCCTAACCCTAGCCCGAACCCTAACCCTAACACTTCCGCGAAGCCTGACCCTCACGCGTCCCATAATCATAACCCGTACGCTAACACTAACCCGCGCCCTCACACGTACGCTCCCCCTAAAGCGTTGTCGTACCCTCCCCTGGACCCTAAACCGTCCCCGTCCCCTAACCCTAACCCTAGCCCGAACCCTCACCCCAAGCCTTCCTCGAAGCCTGACCCTCACCCGTCCCCTAATCCTAAGCCGTTCGCTAACACTAACCCACGCCCTCACACGTACGCTCCCCCTAAAGCGTTTTCCTACCCTCCCCTGGACCCTAAACCGTCCCCATCCCCTAACCCTAACCCTAGACCGAACCCTAACCCTAAACCTTCCCCGAAGCCTGACCCTCACCCGTCCCCTAATGCTAAGCCGTACGCTAACACTAACCCGCGCCCTCACATGTACGCTCCCCCTAAAGCATTGTCGTACCCTCCCCTGGACCCTAAACCATCCCCTAACCCTAACCCTAGCCCGAACCGTAACACTAACCCTTCCCCGAAGCCTGACCCTCACCCGTCCCCTAATCCTCAACAGTACGCTAACACTAACCCGCGCCCTCACACCTACGCTCCCCATAAAGCATTGTCGTACGCTCCCCTGGAACCTAAACCGTCCCCGTCCCCTAACCCTAACCCTAGCCCGAACCCTAACCCTAACCCTTCCCTGAAACCTGACCCTCACCCGTCCCCTAATCCTAAACCATACGCTAACACTAACCCGGGCCCTCACACGTACGCTCCCCCTAAAGCGTTGTCGTACCCTCCCCTGGACCCTAAACCGTCCCCGTCCCCTAACCCTAACCCTGGCCCGAACCCTAACCCTAACCCTTCCCCGAAGCCTGACCCTCACCCGTCCCCTAATCCTAACCCGTACGCTAACACTCACGCGCGCCCTCACACGTACGCTCCCCGTAAAGCGTTGTCGTACCCTCCCCTGGACCCTAAACCGTCCCCGTCCCCTAACCCTAACACTAGCCCGAACCCTAACCCTAAAACTTCCCCGAAGCCTGACCCTCACCCGTCCCCTAATCCTAACCCGTACGCTAACACTAACCCACGCCCTCACACGTACGCTCCCCCTAAAGCGTTGTCGTACCCTCCCCTGGAGCCTAAACCGTCCCCGTCCCCTAACCCTAACTCTAGCCCGAACCCTAACCCTAACCCTTCCCCGAAGCCTGACCCTCACCCGTCCCCTAATCCTAAGCCGTACGCTAACACGAACCCACGCCCTCACACGTACGCTTCCCCAAAAGCGTTGTCGTACCCTCCCCTGGACCCTAAACCGTCCCCGTCCCCTAACCCTAACCCTAGCCCGAGCCCTCACCCTAACCCTTCCCTGAAGACTGACACTCACCCGTCCCCTAATCCTAACCCGTACGCTAACACTAATCCTCGCCCTCACACGTACGCTCCCCCTAAAGCGTTGTCTTACCCTCTCCAGGACCCTAAACCTTCCCCGTCCCCTAACCCTAACCCTAGCCCGAACCCTAACCCTAACCCTTCCCCGAAGGCTGACCCTCACCCGTCCCCTAATCCTAAGCCGTACGCTAACACTAACCCGCGCCCTCACACGTAAGCTCCCGCTAAAGCGTTGTCGTACCCTCCCCTGGACCCTAAACCGTCCCCGGCCCCTAACCCTAACCCTAGCCCGAACCCTAACCCTAACACTTCCGCGAAGCCTGACCCTCACGCGTCCCATAATCCTAACCCGTACTCTAACACTAACCCGCGCCCTCACACGTACGCTCCCCCTAAAGCGTTGTCGTACCCTCCCCTGGACCCTAAACCGTCCCCGTCCCCTAACCCTAACCCTAGACCGAATCCTAACCCTAAACCTTCCCCGAAGCCTGACCCTCACCCGTCCCCTAATGCTAAGCCGTACGCTAACACTAACCCGCGCCCTCACATGTACGCTCCCCCTAAAACATTGTCGTACCCTCCCCTGGACCCCAAACCATCCCCTAACCCTAACCCTAGCCTGAACCCTAACCCTAACCCTTCCCCGAAGCCTGACCCTCACCCGTCCCCTAATCCTAAGCCGTACGCTAACACTAACCCGCGCCCTCACACGTACGCTCCCCCTAAAGCGTTGTCGTACCCTCCCCTGGACCCTAAACCGTCCCCGTCCCCTAACCCTAACCCTAGCCCGAACCCTAACCCTAACCCTTCCCCGAAGCCTGACACTCACCCGTCCCATAATCCTAACCCGTACGCTAACACTAATGCGCGCCCTCACACGTACGCTCCCCCTAAAGCGTTGTCGTACCCTCTCCAGGACCCTAAACCTTCCCCGTCCCCTAACCCTAACCCTAGCCCGAACCCTAACCCAAACCCTTCCCCGAAGGCTGACCCTCACCCGTCCCCTAATCCTAAGCCGTACGCTAACACTAACCCGCGCCCTCACACGTAAGCTCCCGCTAAAGCGTTGTCGTACCCTCCCCTGGACCCTAAAGCGTCCCCGTCCCCTAACCCTAACCCTAGCCCGAACCCTAACCCTAACACTTCCGCGAAGCCTGACCCTCACGCGTCCCATAATCATAACCCGTACGCTAACACTAACCCGCGCCCTCACACGTACGCTCCCCCTAAAGCGTTGTCGTACCCTCCCCTGGACCCTAAACCGTCCCCGTCCCCTAACACTAACCCTAGCCCGAACCCTCACCCCAAGCCTTCCTCGAAGCCTGACCCTCACCCGTCCCCTAATCCTAAGCCGTTCGCTAACACTAACCCACGCCCTCACACGTACGCTCCCCCTAAAGCGTTGTCCTACCCTCCCCTGGACCCTAAACCGTCCCCATCCCCTAACCCTAACCCTAGACCGAACCCTAACCCTAAACCTTCCCCGAAGCCTGACCCTCACCCGTCCCCTAATGCTAAGCCGTACGCTAACACTAACCCGCGCCCTCACATGTACGCTCCCCCTAAAGCATTGTCGTACCCTCCCCTGGACCCTAAACCATCCCCTAACCCTAACCCTAGCCCGAACCCTAACCCTGACCCTTCCCCGAAGCCTGACCCTCACCCGTCCCCTAATCCTAAGCCGTACGCAAACACTAACCCGCGCCCTCACACGTACGCTCCCCCTAAAGCGTTGTCGTACCCTCCCCTGGACCCTAAACCATCCCCTAACCCTAACCCTAGCCCGAACCCTAACCCTGACCCTTCCCCGAAGCCTGACACTCACCCGTCCCCTAATCCTAAGCCGTACGCAAACACTAACCCGCGCCCTCACACGTACGCTCCCCCTAAAGCGTTGTCGTACCCTCCCCTGGACCCTAAACCGTCCCCGTCCCCTAACCCTAACCCTAGCCCGAACCCTAACCCTAACCCTTCCCCGAAGCCTGACACTCACCCGTCCCCTAATCCTAACCCGTACGCTAACACTCACGCGCGCCCTCACACGTACGCTCCCCGTAAAGCGTTGTCGTACCCTCCCCTGGACCCTAAACCGTCCCCGTCCCCTAACCCTAACACTAGCCCGAACCCTAACCCTAAAACTTCCCCGAAGCCTGACCCTCACCCGTCCCCTAATCCTAACCCGTACGCTAACACTAACCCGCGCCCTCACACGTACGCTCCCCCTAAAGCGTTGTCGTACCCTCCCCTGGACCCTAAACCGTCCCCGTCCCCTAACCCTAACTCTAGCCCGAACCCTAACCCTAACCCTTCCCCGAAGCCAGACCCTCACCCGTCCCCTAATCCTAAGCCGTACGCTAACACTAACCCACGCCCTCACACGTACGCTTCCCCTAAAGCGTTGTCGTACCCTCCCCTGGACCCTAAACCGTCCCCGTCCCCTAACCCTAACCCTAGCCCGAGCCCTAACCCTAACCCTTCCCTGAAGCCTGACACTCACCCGTCCCCTAATCCTAACCCGTACGCTAACACTAATCCTCGCCCTCACACGTACGCTCCCCCTAAAGCGTTGTCGTACCCTCTCCAGGACCCTAAACCTTCCCCGTCCCCTAACCCTAACCCTAGCCCGAACCCTAACCCTAACCCTTCCCCGAAGCCTGACCCTCACCCGTCCCCTAATCCTAAACCGTACGCTAACACTAACCCGCGCCCTCACACGTAAGCTCCCGCTAAAGCGTTGTCGTACCCTCCCCTGGACCCTAAACCGTCCCCGGCCCCTAACCCTAACCCTAGCCCGAACCCTAACCCTAACACTTCCGCGAAGCCTGACCCTCACGCGTCCCATAATCCTAACCCGTACGCTAACACTAACCCGCGCCCTCACACGTACGCTCCCCCTAAAGCGTTGTCGTACCCTCCCCTGGACCCTAAACCGTCCCCGTCCCCTAACCCTAACCCTAGACCGAACCCTAACCCTAAACCTTCCCCGAAGCCTGACCCTCACCCGTCCCCTAATGCTAAGCCGTACGCTAACACTAACCCGCGCCCTCACATGTACGCTCCCCCTAAAACATTGTCGTACCCTCCCCTGGACCCCAAACCATCCCCTAACCCTAACCCTAGCCCGAACCCTAACCCTAACACTTCCCCGAAGCCTGACCCTCACCCGTCCCCTAATCCTAAGCCGTACGCTAACACTAACCCGCGCCCTCACACGTACGCTCCCCCTAAAGCGTTGTCGTACCCTCCCCTGGACCCTAAACCGTCCCCGTCCCCTAACCCTAACCCTAGCCCGAACCCTAACCCTAACCCTTCCCCGAAGCCTGACCCTCACCCGTCCCCTAATAGTAACCCGTACGCTAACACTAACCCGCGCCCTCACACGTACGCTCCCCCTAAAGCGTTGTCGTACCCTCCCCTGGACCCTAAACCGTCCCCGTCCCCTAACCCTAACCCTAGCTCGAACCCTAACCCTAAAACTTCCCCGAAGCCTGACCCTCACCCGTCCCCTAATCCTCACCCGTACGCTAACACTAACCCGCGCCCTCACACCTACGCTCCCCATAAAGCGTTGTCGTACGCTCCCCTGGACCCTAAACCGTCCCCGTCCCCTAACCCTAACCCTAGCCCGAACCCTAACCCTAACCCTTCCCTGAAACCTGACCCTCTCCCGTCCCCTAATCCTAACCCGTACGCTAACACTAACCCGCGCCCTCACACGTACGCTCCCCCTTAAGCGTTGTCGTACCCTCCCCTGGACCCTAAACCGTCCCCGTCCCCTAACCCTAACCCTAGCCCGAACCCTAACCCTAACCCTTCCCCGAAGCCTGACCCTCACCCGTCCCCTAATCCTAAGCCGTACACTAACACTAACCCGCGCCCTCACACGTACGCTCCCCCTAAAGCGTTGTCGTACCCTCCCCTGGACCCAAAACCGTCCCCGTCTCCTAACCCTAACCCTAGCCCGAACCCTAACCCTAACCCTTCCCCGAAGCCTGACCCTCACCCGTCACCTAATCCTAAGCCGTACGCTAACACTAACCCGCGCCCTCACACGTACGCTCCCCCTAAAGCGTTGTCGTACCCTCCCCTGGACCCTAAACCGTCTCCGTCCCCTAACCCTAACCTTAGCCCGAACCCTAACCCTAACCCTTCCCCGAAGCCTGACCCTCACCCGTCCCCTAATCCTAACACATACGCTAACACTAACCCGCGCCCTCACACGTACGCTCCCCTTAAATCGTTGTCGTACCCTCCCCTGGACCCTAAACCGTCCCCGTCCCCTAACCCTAACCCTAGCCCGAACCCTAACCCTAAACCTTCCCCGAAGCCTGACCCTCACCCGTCCCCTAATCCTAAACCAAACGATAACACTAACCCGGGCCCTCACACGTACGCTCCCCCTAAAGCGTTGTCGTACCCTCCCCTGGACCCTAAACCTTCCCCGTCCCCTAACCCTAACCCTAGCCCGAACCCTAACCCTAAACATTCCCCGAAGCCTGACCCTCACCCGTCCCCTAATCCTAAACCATACGCTAACACTAACCCGGGCCCTCACACGTACGCTCCCCCTAAAGCGTTGTCGTACCCTCCCCTGGACCCTAAACCGTCCCCGTCCCCTAACACTAACCCTAGCCCGAACCCTAACCCTAACCCTTCCCCGAAGCCTGACCCTCACCCGTCCCCTAATCCTAACCCGTACGCAAACACTAACCCGCGCCCTCACACCTACGCTCCCCCTAAAGCGTTGTTGTACCCTCCCCTGGACCCTAAACCGTCCCCATCCCCTAACCCTAACACTAGCCCGAACCCTAACCCTAACCCTTTCCCGAAGCCTGAGCCTCACCCGTCCCCTAATCCTAAGCCGTACGCTAACACTAACCCGCGCCCTCACACGTACGCTCCCCCTAAAGCGTTGTCGTACCCTCCCCTGGACCCTAAACCGTCCCCGTCCCCTAAACCTAGCCCGAACCCTAACCCTAACCCTTCCCCGAAGCCTGACCCTCACCCGTCCCCTAATCCTAACCCGTACGCTAACACTAACCCGCGCCCTCACACGTACGCTCCCCCTAAAGCGTGGTCGTACCCTCCCCTGGACCCTAAACCGTCCCCGTCCCCTAACCCTAACCCTAGCCCGAACCCTAACCCTAACCCTTCCCCGAAGCCTGACCCTCACCCGTCCCCTAATCCTAAGCCGTACGCTAACACTACACCGCACCCTCACACGTACGCTCCCCATAAAGCGTGGTCGTACCCTCCCCTGGACCCTAAACCGTCCCCGTCCCCTAACCCTAACCCTAGCCCGAACCCTAACCCTAACCCTTCCCCGAAGCCTGACCCTCACCCGTCACCTAATCCTAAGCCGTACGCTAACACTAACCCGCGCCCTCACACGTACGCTCCCCCTAAAGTGTTGTCGTACCCTCCCCTGGACCCTAAACCGTCCCCTTCCCCTAAACATAACCCTAGCCCGAACCCTAACCCTAACCCTTCCCCGAAGCCTGACCCTCACACGTCCCCTAATCCTAACACGTACGCTAACACTAACCCGCGCCCTCACACGTACGCTCCCCCTAAAGCGTGGTCGTACCCTCCCCTGGACCCTAAACCGTCCCCGTTCCCTAACCCTAACCCTAGCCCGAACCCTAACCCTAACCCTTCCCCGAAGCCTGACCCTCACCCGTCCCCTAATCCTAAGCCGTACGCTAACACTAAACCGCACCCTCACACGTACGCTCCCCCTAAAGCGTTGTCGTACCCTACCCTGGACCCTAAACCGTCCCTGTCCCCTAACCCTAACCCTAGCCCGAACCCTAACCCTAACCCTTCACCGAAGCCTGACCCTCACCCGTCCCCTAATCCTAAGCCGTACGCTAACACTAACCCGCGCCCTCACACGTACGCTCCCCCTAAAGCGTTGTCGTACCCTCCCCTGGACCCTAAACCGTCCCCGTCCCCTAACCCTAACCCTAGCCCGAACCCTAACCCTAACCCTTCCCCGAAGCCTGACCCTCACCCGTCCCCTAATCCTAACCCGTACGCTAACACTAACCTGCGCACTCACACGTACGCTCCCCCTAAAGCGTTGTCGTACCCTCCTCTGGACCCTAAACCGTCCCCGTCCCCTAACACTAACCCTAGCCCGAACCCTAACCCTAACCCTTCCCCGAAGCCTGACCCTCACCCGTCCCCTAATCCTAAGCGGTACGCTAACACTAACCCGCGCCCTCACACGTACGCTCCCCCTAAAGCGTTGTCGTACCCTCCCCTGAACCCTAAACCGTCCACGTCTCCTAACCCTAACCCTAGCCCGAACCCTAACCCTAACCCTGCCCCGAAGCCTGACCCTCACCCGTCCCCTAATCCTAACCCGTACGCTAACACTAACCCGCGACCTCACACGTACGCTCCCCCTAAAGCGTTGTCGTACCCTCCCCTGGATCCTAAACCGTCCCCATCCCCTAACCCTAACCCTAGCCCGAACACTAACCCTAACCCTTCCCCGAAGCCTGACCCTCACCCGTCCCCTAATCCTAACCCGTACGCTAACACTAACCCACGCCCTCACACGTACGCTCCCCCTAAAGCGTTGTCGTACCCTCCCCTGGACCCTAAACCGTCCCCGTCCCCTAACCATAACCCTAGCCCGAACCCTAACCCTAACCCTTCCCCGAAGCCTGACCCTCACCCGTCCCATAATCCTAAGACGTACGCTAACACTAACCCGCGCCCTCACACGTACGCTCACCCTAAAGCGTTGTCGTACCCTCCCCTGGACCCTAAACCGTCCCCGTCCCCTAACCCTAACCCTAGCCCGAACCCTAACCCTAACCCTTCCCCGATGCCTGACCCTCACCCGTCCCCTAATCCTAACCCATACGCTAACACTAACCCGCGCCCACACACGTACGCTCCTCCCAAAGCGTTGTCGTACCCTCCCCTGGACCCTAAACCGTCCCCGTACCCTAACCCTAACCCTAGCCCGAACCCTAACCCTCACCCTTCCCCGAAGCCTGACCCTCACCTGTCCCCTAATCCTAACCCATACGCTAACACTAACCCGGGCCCTCACACGTACGCTCCCCCTAAAGCGTTGTCGTACCCTCCCCTGGACCCTAAACCGTCCCCGTCCCCTAACCCTAACCCTATCCCGAAACCTAACCCTAACCCTTCCCCGAAGCCTGACCCTCAAACGTCCCATAATCCTAACCCGTACGCTAACACTAACCCGCGCCCTCACACGTAAGCTCCCCCTAAAGTGTTGTCGTACCATCCCCTGGACCCCAAACCGTCCCCGTCCCCTAACCCTAACCCTAGCCCGAACCCTAACCCTAACCCTTCCCCGAAGCCTGACCCTCAGCCGTCCCATAATCCTAACCCGTACGCTAACACTAACCCGTGCCCTCACACGTAGGCTCCCCCTAAAGCGTTGTCGTACCCTCCCCTGGACCCTAAACCGTCCCCGTCCCCTAACCCTAACTCTAGCCCGAACCCTAACCCGAACCCTTCCCCGAAGCCTGACCCTCACCCGTCCCCTAATCCTAACCCGTACGCTAACACTAACCCGCGCCCTCACACGTACGCTCCCCCTAAAGCGTTGTAGTACCCTCCCCTGGACCCTAAACCGTCCCCGTCCCCTAACCCTAACCCTAGCCCGAACCCTAACCCTAACCCTTCCCCGAAGCCTGACCCTCACCCGTCCCCTAATCCTAACCCGTACGCTAACACTAACCCACGCCCTCACACGTACGCTCCCCCTAAAGCGTTGTCGTACCCTCCCCTGGACCCTAAACCGTCCCCGTCCCCTAACCCTAACCCTAGCCCGAACCCTAACCCTAAACCTTCCCCGAAGCCTGACCCTCACCCGTCCCCTAATCCTAACCCGTACGCAAACACTAACCCGCGCCCTCACACCTACGCTCCCCCTAAAGCGTTGTCGTACCCTCCCCTGGACCCTAAACCGTCCCCATCCCCTAACCCTAACCCTAGCCCGAACCCTAACCCTAACCCTTCCCCGAAGCCTGAGCCTCACCCGTCCCCTAATCCTAAGCCGTACGCTAACACTAACCCGCGCCCTCACACCTACGCTCCGCATAAAGCGTTGTCGTACCCTCCCCTGGACCCTAAACTGTCCCCGTCCCCTAACCCTAACCCTAGCCCGAACCCTAACCCTAACCCTTCCCCGAAGCCTGACCCTCACCCGTCCCCTAATCCTAAGCCGTACGCTAACACTAACCCGCGCCCTCACACGTACGCTCCCCCTAAAGTGTTGTCGTACCCTCCCCTGGACCCTAAACCGTCCCCGTCCCCTAACCCTAACCCTAGATCGAACCCTAACCCTAAACCTTCCCCGAAGCCTGACCCTCACCCGTCCCCTAATCCTAACCCGTACGCTAACACTAACCCACGCCCTCACACGTACGCTCCCCCTAAAGCGTTGTCGTACCCTCCCCTGGACCCTAAACCGTCCCCATCCCCTAAACCTAGCCCGAACCCTAACCCTAAACCTTCCCCGAAGCCTGACCCTCACCCGTCCCCTAATCCTAACCCGTACGCTAACACTAACCCGCGCCCTCACGCGTACGCTCCCCCTAAAGCGTTGTCGTACCCTCCCCTGGACCCTAAACCGTCCCCGTCCCCTAACCCTAACCCTAGCCCGAACCCTCACCCCAAGCCTTCCCCGAAGCCTGACCCTCACCCGTCCCCTAATCCTAAGCCGTTCGCTAACACTAACCCACGCCCTCACACGTACGCTCCCCCTAAAGCGTTGTCGTACCCTCCCCTGGACCCTAAACCGTCCCCGTCCCCTAACCCTAACCCTAGACCGAACCCTAACCCTAAACCTTCCCCGAAGCCTGACCCTCACCCGTCCCCTAATGCTAAGCCGTACGCTAACACTAACCCGCGCCCTCACATGTACGCTCCCCCTAAAGCATTGTCGTACCCTCCCCTGGACCCTAAACCATCCCCTAACCCTAACCCTAGCCCGAACCCTAACACTGACCCTTCCCCGAAGCCTGACCCTCACCCGTCCCCTAATCCTAAGCCGTACGCTAACACTAACCCGCGCCCTCACACGTACGCTCCCCCTAAAGCGTTGTCGTACCCTCCCCTGGACCCTAAACCGTCCCCGTCCCCTAACCCTAATCCTAGCCCGAACCCTAACCCTAACCCTTCCCCGAAGCCTGACACTCACCCGTCCCCTAATCCTAACCCGTACGCTAACACTCACGCGCGCCCTCACACGTACGCTCCCCGTAAAGCGTTGTCGTACCCTCCCCTGGACCCAAAACCGTCCCCGTCCCCTAACCCTAACACTAGCCCGAACCCTAACCCTAAAACTTCCCCGAAGCCTGACCCTCACCCGTCCCCTAATCCTAACCCGTACGCTAACACTAACCCGCGCCCTCACACGTACGCTCCCCCTAAAGCGTTGTCGTACCCTCCCCTGGACCCTAAACCGTCCCCGTCCCCTAACCCTAACTCTAGCCCGAACCCTAACCCTAACCCTTCCCCGAAGCCTGACCCTCACCCGTCCCCTAATCCTAAGCCGTACACTAACACTAACCCACGCCCTCACACGTACGCTTCCCCTAAAGCGTTGTCGTACCCTCCCCTGGACCCTAAACCGTCCCCGTCCCCTAACCCTAACCCTAGCCCGAGCCCTAACCCTAACCCTTCCCTGAAGCCTGACACTCACCCGTCCCCTAATCCTAACCCGTACGCTAACACTAATCCTCGCCCTCACACGTACGCTCCCCCTAAAGCGTTGTCGTACCCTCTCCAGGACCCTAAACCTTCCCCGTCGCCTAACCCTAACCCTAGCCCGAACCCTAAACCTAACCCTTCCCCGAAGGCTGACCCTCACCCGTCCCCTAATCCTAAGCCGTACGCTAACACTAACCCGCGCCCTCACACGTAAGCTCCCGCTAAAGCGTTGTCGTACCCTCCCCTGGACCCTAAACCGTCCCCAGCCCCTAACCCTAACCCTAGCCCGAACCCTAACCCTAACACTTCCGCGAAGCCTGACCCTCACGCGTCCCATAATCCTAACCCGTACGCTAACACTAACCCGCGCCCTCACACGTACGCTCCCCCTAAAGCGTTGTCGTACCCTCCCCTGGACCCTAAACCGTCCCCGTCCCCTAACCCTAACCCTAGACCGAACCCTAACCCTAAACCTTCCCCGAAGCCTGACCCTCACCCGTCCCATAATGCTAAGCCGTACGCTAACACTAACCCGCGCCCTCACATGTACGCTCCCCCTAAAACATTGTCGTACCCTCCCCTGGACCCCAAACCGTCCCCTAACCCTAACCCTAGCCCGAACCCTAACCCTAACCCTTCCCCGAAACCTGACCCTCACCCGTCCCCTAATCCTAACCCGTACGCTAACACTAACCCGCGCCCTCACACGTACGCTCCCCCCAAAGCGTTGTCGTACCCTCCCCTGGACCCTAAACCGTCTTCGTACCCTAACCCTAACCCTAGCCCGAAACCTAACCCTCACCCTTCCCCGAAGCCTGACCCTCACCCGTCCCCTAATCCTAACCCATACGCTAACACTAACCCGAGCCCTCACACGTACGCTCCCCCTAAAGCGTTGTCGTACCCTCCCCTGGACCCTAAACCGTCCCCATTCCCTAACCCTAACCCTATCCCGAACCCTAACCCTAAACCTTCCCCGAAGCCTGACCCTCAAACGTCACATAATCCTAACCCGTACGCTAACACTAACCCGCGCCCTCACACGTACGCTCCCCCTAAAGCGTTGTCGTACCCTCCCCTGGACCCTAAACCGTCCCCGTCCCCTAACCCTAACCCTAGCCCGAACCCTAACCCTAACCCTTCCCCGAAGCCTGACCCTCACCCGTCCCATAATCCTAACCCGTATGCTAACACTAACCCGTGCCCTCACACGTACGCTCCCCCTAAAGCGTTGTCGTACCCTCCCCTGGACCCTAAACCGTCCCCGTCCCGTAACCCTAACTCTAGCCCAAACCCTAACCCGAACCCTTCCCCGAAGCCTGACCCTCACCCGTCCCCTAATCCTAACCCGTACGCTAACACTAACCCGCGCCCTCACACGTACGCTCCCCCTAAAGTGTTGTCGTACCCTCCCCTTGACCCTAAACCGTCCCCTAACCCTAACCCTAACCCTAGCCCGAACCCTAACCCTAACCCTTCCCCGAAGCCTGACCCTCACCCGTCCCCTAATAGTAACCCGTACGCTAACACTAACCCGCGCCCTCACACGTACGCTCCCCCTAAAGCGTTGTCGTACCCTCCCCTGGACCCTAAACCGTCCCCGTCCACTAACCCTAACCCTAGCCCGAACCGTAACACTAACCCTTCCCCGAAGCCTGACGCTCACCCGTCCCCTAATCCTCAACAGTACGCTAACACTAACCCGCGCCCTCACACCTACGCTCCCCATAAAGCGTTGTCGTACGCTCCCCTGGAACCTAAACCGTCCCCGTCCCCTAACCGTAACCCTAGCCCGAACCCTAACCCTAACCCTTCCCTGAAACCTGACCCTCACCCGTCCCCTAATCCTAAACCATACGCTAACACTAACCCGGGCCCTCACACGTACGCTCCCCCTAAAGCGTTGTCGTACCCTCCCCTGGACCCTAAACCGTCCCCGTCCCCTAACCCTAACCCTGGCCCGAACCCTAACCCTAACCCTTCCCCGAAGCCTGACCCTCACCCGTCCCCTAATCCTAACCCGTACGCTAACACTCACGCGCGCCCTCACACGTACGCTCCCCGTAAAGCGTTGTCGTACCCTCCCCTGGACCCTAAACCGTCCCCGTCCCCTAACCCTAACACTAGCCCGAACCCTAACCCTAAAACTTCCCCGAAGCCTGACCCTCACCCGTCCCCTAATCCTAACCCGTACGCTAACACTAACCCACGCCCTCACACGTACGCTCCCCCTAAAGCGTGGTCGTACCCTCCCCTGGAGCCTAAACCGTCCCCGTCCCCTAACCCTAACTCTAGCCCGAACCCTAACCCTAACCCTTCACCGAAGCCTGACCCTCACCCGTCCCCTAATCCTAAGCCGTACGCTAACACTAACCCACGCCCTCACACGTACGCTTCCCCTAAAGCGTTGTCGTACCCTCCCCTGGACCCTAAACCGTCCCCGTCACCTAACCCTAACCCTAGCCCGAGCCCTAACCCTAACCCTTCCCTGAAGACTGACACTCACCCGTCCCCTAATCCTAACCCGTACGCTAACACTAATCCTCGCCCTCACACGTACGCTCCCCCTAAAGCGTTGTCGTACCCTCTCCAGGACCCTAAACCTTCCCCGTCCCCTAACCCTAACCCTAGCCCGAACCCTAAACCTAACCCTTCCCCGAAGGCTGACCCTCACCCGTCCCCTAATCCTAAGCCGTACGCTAACACTAACCCGCGCCCTCACACGTAAGCTCCCGCTAAAGCGTTGTCGTACCCTCCCCTGGACCCTAAACCGTCCCCAGCCCCTAACCCTAACCCTAGCCCGAACCCTAACCCTAACACTTCCGCGAAGCCTGACCCTCACGCGTCCCATAATCCTAACCCGTACGCTAACACAAACCCGCGCCCTCACACGTACGCTCCCCCTAAAGCGTTGTCGTACCCTCCCCTGGACCCTAAACCGTCCCCGTCCCCTAACCCTAACCCTAGACCGAACCCTAACCCTAAACCTTCCCCGAAGCCTGACCCTCACCCGTCCCCTAATGCTAAGCCGTACGCTAACACTAACCCGCGCCCTCACATGTACGCTCCCCCTAAAACATTGTCGTACCCTCCCCTGGACCCCAAACCGTCCCCTAACCCTAACCCTAGCCCGAACCCTAACCCTAACCCTTCCCCGAAGCCTGACCCTCACCCGTCCCCTAATCCTAACCCGTACGCTAACACTAACCCGCGCCCTCACACGTACGCTCCCCCCAAAGCGTTGTCGTACCCTCCCCTGGACCCTAAACCGTCTTCGTACCCTAACCCTAACCCTAGCCCGAAACCTAACCCTCACCCTTCCCCGAAGCCTGACCCTCACCCGTCCCCTAATCCTAACCCATACGCTAACACTAACCCGAGCCCTCACACGTACGCTCCCCCTAAAGCGTTGTCGTACCCTCCCCTGGACCCTAAACCGTCCCCATCCCCTAACCCTAACCCTATCCCGAACCCTAACCCTAACCCTTCCCCGAAGCCTGACCCTCAAACGTCACATAATCCTAACCCGTACGCTAACACTAACCCGCGCCCTCACACGTACGCTCCCCCTAAAGCGTTGTCGTACCCTCCCCTGGACCCTAAACCGTCCCCGTCCCCTAACCCTAACCCTAGCCCGAACCCTAACCCTAACCCTTCCCCGAAGCCTGACCCTCACCCGTCCCATAATCCTAACCCGTATGCTAACACTAACCCGTGCCCTCACACGTACGCTCCCCCTAAAGCGTTGTCGTACCCTCCCCTGGACCCTAAACCGTCCCCGTCCCGTAACCCTAACTCTAGCCCGAACCCTAACCCGAACCCTTCCCCGAAGCCTGACCCTCACCCGTCCCCTAATCCTAACCCGTACGCTAACACTAACCCGCGCCCTCACACGTACGCTCCCCCTAAAGTGTTGTCGTACCCTCCCCTTGACCCTAAACCGTCCCCTAACCCTAACCCTAACCCTAGCCCGAACCCTAACCCTAACCCTTCCCCGAAGCCTGACCCTCACCCGTCCCCTAATAGTAACCCGTACGCTAACACTAACCCGCGCCCTCACACGTACGCTCCCCCTAAAGCGTTGTCGTACCCTCCCCTGGACCCTAAACCGTCCCCGTCCACTAAACCTAACCCTAGCCCGAACCGAAACACTAACCCTTCCCCGAAGCCTGACCCTCACCCGTCCCCTAATCCTCAACAGTACGCTAACACTAACCCGCGCCCTCACACCTACGCTCCCCATAAAGCGTTGTCGTACTCTCCCCTGTAACCTAAACCGTCCCCGTCCCCTAACCCTAACCCTAGCCCGAACCCTAACCCTAACCCTTCCCTGAAACCTGACACTCACCCGTCCCCTAATCCTAAACCATACGCTAACACTAACCCGGGCCCTCACAGTACGCTCCCCCTAAAGCGTTGTCGTACCCTCCCCTGGACCCTAAACCGTCCCCGTCCCCTAACCCTAACCCTGGCCCGAACCCTAACCCTAACCCTTCCCCGAAGCCTGACCCTCACCCGTCCCCTAATCCTAACCCGTACGCTAACACTCACGCGCGCCCTCACACGTACGCTCCCCGTAAAGCGTTGTCGTACCCTCCCCTGGACCCTAAACCGTCCCCGTCCCCTAACCCTAACACTAGCCCGAACCCTAACCCTAAAACTTCCCCGAAGCCTGACCCTCACCCGTCCCCTAATCCTAACCCGTACGCTAACACTAACCCACGCCCTCACACGTACGCTCCCCCTAAAGCGTTGTCGTACCCTCCCCTGGAGCCTAAACCGTCCCCGTCCCCTAACCCTAACTCTAGCCCGAACCCTAACCCTAACCCTTCCCCGAAGCCTGACCCTCACCCGTCCCCTAATCCTAAGCCGTACGCTAACACGAACCCACGCCCTCACACGTACGCTTCCCCTAAAGCGTTGTCGTACCCTCCCCTGGACCCTAAACCGTCCCCGTCCCCTAACCCTAACCCTAGCCCGAGCCCTCACCCTAACCCTTCCCTGAAGACTGACACTCACCCGTCCCCTAATCCTAACCCGTACGCTAACACTAATCCTCGCCCTCACACGTACGCTCCCCCTAAAGCGTTGTCGTACCCTCTCCAGGACCCTAAACCTTCCCCGTCCCCTAACCCTAACCCTAGCCCGAACCCTAACCCTAACCCTTCCCCGAAGGCTGACCCTCACCCGTCCCCTAATCCTAAGCCGTACGCTAACACTAACCCGCGCCCTCACACGTAAGCTCCCGCTAAAGCGTTGTCGTACCCTCCCCTGGACCCTAAACCGTCCCCGGCCCCTAACCCTAACCCTAGCCCGAACCCTAACCCTAACACTTCCGCGAAGCCTGACCCTCACGCGTCCCATAATCCTAACCCGTACTCTAACACTAACCCGCGCCCTCACACGTACGCTCCCCCTAAAGCGTTGTCGTACCCTCCCCTGGACCCTAAACCGTCCCCGTCCCCTAACCCTAACCCTAGACCGAATCCTAACCCTAAACCTTCCCCGAAGCCTGACCCTCACCCGTCCCCTAATGCTAAGCCGTACGCTAACACTAACCCGCGCCCTCACATGTACGCTCCCCCTAAAACATTGTCGTACCCTCCCCTGGACCCCAAACCATCCCCTAACCCTAACCCTAGCCTGAACCCTAACCCTAACCCTTCCCCGAAGCCTGACCCTCACCCGTCCCCTAATCCTAAGCCGTACGCTAACACTAACCCGCGCCCTCACACGTACGCTCCCCCTAAAGCGTTGTCGTACCCTCCCCTGGACCCTAAACCGTCCCCGTCCCCTAACCCTAACCCTAGCCCGAACCCTAACCCTAACCCTTCCCCGAAGCCTGACACTCACCCGTCCCATAATCCTAACCCGTACGCTAACACTAATGCGCGCCCTCACACGTACGCTCCCCCTAAAGCGTTGTCGTACCCTCTCCAGGACCCTAAACCTTCCCCGTCCCCTAACCCTAACCCTAGCCCGAACCCTAACCCAAACCCTTCCCCGAAGGCTGACCCTCACCCGTCCCCTAATCCTAAGCCGTACGCTAACACTAACCCGCGCCCTCACACGTAAGCTCCCGCTAAAGCGTTGTCGTACCCTCCCCTGGACCCTAAAGCGTCCCCGTCCCCTAACCCTAACCCTAGCCCGAACCCTAACCCTAACACTTCCGCGAAGCCTGACCCTCAGCCGTCCCATAATCCTAACCCGTACGCTAACACTAACCCGTGCCCTCACACGTACGCTCCCCCTAAAGCGTTGTCGTACCCTCCCCTGGACCCTAAACCGTCCCCGTCCCCTAACCCTAACTCTAGCCCGAACCCTAACCCGAACCCTTCCCCGAAGCCTGACCCTCACCCGTCCCCTAATCCTAACCCGTACGCTAACACTAACCCGCGCCCTCACACGTACGCTCCCCCTAAAGCGTTGTAGTACCCTCCCCTGGACCCTAAACCGTCCCCGTCCCCTAACCCTAACCCTAGCCCGAACCCTAACCCTAACCCTTCCCCGAAGCCTGACCCTCACCCGTCCCCTAATCCTAACCCGTACGCTAACACTAATCCACGCCCTCACACATACGCTCCCCCTAAAGCGTTGTCGTACCCTCCCCTGGACCCTAAACCGTCCCCGTCCCCTAACCCTAACCCTAGCCCGAACCCTAACCCTAAACCTTCCCCGAAGCCTGACCCTCACCCGTCCCCTAATCCTAACCCGTACGCAAACACTAACCCGCGCCCTCACACCTACGCTCCCCCTAAAGCGTTGTCGTACCCTCCCCTGGACCCTAAACCGTCCCCATCCCCTAACCCTAACCCTAGCCCGAACCCTAACCCTAACCCTTCCCCGAAGGCTGAGCCTCACCCGTCCCCTAATCCTAAGCCGTACGCTAACACTAACCCGCGCCCTCACACCTACGCTCCGAATAAAGCGTTGTCGTACCCTCCCCTGGACCCTAAACTGTCCCCGTCCCCTAACCCTAACCCTAGCCCGAACCCTAACCCTAACCCTTCCCCGAAGCCTGACCCTCACACGTCCCCTAATCCTAAGCCGTACGCTAACACTAACCCGCGCCCTCACACGTACGCTCCCCCTAAAGTGTTGTCGTACCCTCCCCTGGACCCTAAACCGTCCCCGTCCCCTAACCCTAACCCTAGATCGAACCCTAACCCTAAACCTTCCCCGAAGCCTGACCCTCACCCGTCCCCTAATCCTAACCCGTACGCTAACACTAACCCACGTCCTCACACGTACGCTCCCCCTAAAGCGTTGTCGTACCCTCCCCTGGACCCTAAACCGTCCCCATCCCCTAAACCTAGCCCGAACCCTAACCCTAAAACTTCCCCGAAGCCTGACCCTCACCCGTCCCCTAATCCTAACCCGTACGCTAACACTAACCCGCGCCCTCACGCGTACGCTCCCCCTAAAGCGTTGTCGTACCCTCCCCTGGACCCAAAACCGTCCCCGTCCCCTAACCCTAACCCTAGCCCGAACCCTAACCCTAACCCTTCCCCGAAGCCTGACCCTCACCCGTCCCGTAATCCTAACCCGTACGCTAACACTAACCCGCGCCCTCACACGTACGCTCCCCCTAATGCGTTGTCGTACCCTCCCCTGGACCCTAATCCGTCCCCGTCCCCTAACCCTAACCCTAGCCCGAACCCTAACCCTAACCCTTCCCTGAAGCCTGACACTCACCCGTCCCCTAATCCTAACCCGTACGCTAACACTAATCCGCGCCCTCACACGTACGCTCCCCCTAAAGCGTTGTCGTACCCTCTCCAGGACCCTAAACCTTCCCCGTCCCCTAACCCTAAACCTAGCCCAAACCCTAACCCAAACCCTTCCCCGAAGGCTGACCCTCACCCGTCCCCTAATCCTTAGCCGTACGCTAACACTAACCCGCGCCCTCACACGTAAGCTCCCGCTAAAGCGTTGTCGTACCCTCCCCTGGACCCTAAAGCGTCCCCGTCCCCTAACCCTAACCCTAGCCCGAACCCTAACCCTAACACTTCCGCGAAGCCTGACCCTCACGCGTCCCATAATCCTAACCCGTACGCTAACACTAACCCGCGCCCTCACACGTACGCTCCCCCTAAAGCGTTGTCGTACCCTCCCCTGGACCCTAAACCGTCCCCGTCCCCTAACCCTAACCCTAGCCCGAACCCTCACCCCAAGCCTTCCCCGAAGCCTGACCCTCACCCGTCCCCTAATCCTAAGCCGTTCGCTAACACTAACCCACGCCCTCACACGTACGCTCCCCCTAAAGCGTTGTCGTACCCTCCCCTGGACCCTAAACCGTCCCCGTCCCCTAACCCTAACCCTAGACCGAACCCTAACCTAAACCTTCCCCGAAGCCTGACCCTCACCCGTCCCCTAATGCTAAGCCGTACGCTAACACTAACCCGCGCCCTCACATGTACGCTCCCCCTAAAGCATTGTCGTACCCTCCCCTGGACCCTAAACCATCCCCTAACCCTAACCCTAGCCCGAACCCTAACACTGACCCTTCCCCGAAGCCTGACCCTCACCCGTCCCCTAATCCTAAGCCGTACGCTAACACTAACCCGCGCCCTCACACGTACGCTCCCCCTAAAGCGTTGTCGTACCCTCCCCTGGACCCTAAAGCGTCCCCGTCCCCTAACCCTAACCCTAGCCCGAACCCTAACCCTAACGCTTCCCCGAAGCCTGACACTCACCCGTCCCCTAATCCTAACCCGTACGCTAACACTCACGCGCGCCCTCACACGTACGCTCCCCGTAAAGCGTTGTCGTACCCTCCCCTGGACCCAAAACCGTCCCCGTCCCCTAACCCTAACACTAGCCCGAACCCTAACCCTAAAACTTCCCCGAAGCCTGACCCTCACCCGTCCCCTAATCCTAACCCGTACGCTAACACTAACCCGCGCCCTCACACGTACGCTCCCCCTAAAGCGTTGTCGTACCCTCCCCTGGACCCTAAACCGTCCCCGTCCCCTAACCCTAACTCTAGCCCGAACCCTAACCCTAACCCTTCCCCGAAGCCTGACCCTCACCCGTCCCCTAATCCTAAGCCATACGCTAACACTAACCCACGCCCTCACACGTACGCTTCCCCTAAAGCGTTGTCGTACCCTCCCCTGGACCCTAAACCGTCCCCGTCCCCTAACCCTAACCCTAGACCGAGCCCTAACCCTAACCCTTCCCTGAAGCCTGACACTCACCCGTCCCCTAATCCTAACCCGTACGCTAACACTAATCCTCGCCCTCACACGTACGCTCCCCCTAAAGCGTTGTCGTACCCTCTCCAGGACCCTAAACCTTCCCCGTCCCCTAACCCTAACCCTAGCCCGAACCCTAAACCTAACCCTTCCCCGAAGGCTGACCCTCACCCGTCCCCTAATCCTAAGCCGTACGCTAACACTAACCCGCCCCCTCACACGTAAGCTCCCGCTAAAGCGTTGTCGTACCCTCCCCTGGACCCTAAACCGTCCCCAGCCCCTAACCCTAACCCTAGCCCGAACCCTAACCCTAACACTTCCGCGAAGCCTGACCCTCACGCGTCCCATAATCCTAACCCGTACGCTAACACTAACCCGCGCCCTCACACGTACGCTCCCCCTAAAGCGTTGTCGTACCCTCCCCTGGACCCTAAACCGTCCCCGTCCCCTAACCCTAACCCTAGACCGAACCCTAACCCTAAACCTTCCCCGAAGCCTGACCCTCACCCGTCCCCTAATGCTAAGCCGTACGCTAACACTAACCCGCGCCCTCACATGTACGCTCCCCCTAAAACATTGTCGTACCCTCCCCTGGACCCCAAACCGTCCCCTAACCCTAACCCTAGCCCGAACCCTAACCCTAACCCTTCCCCGAAGCCTGACCCTCACCCGTCCCCTAATCCTAACCCGTACGCTAACACTAACCCGCGCCCTCACACGAACGCTCCCCCCAAAGCGTTGTCGTACCCTCCCCTGGACCCTAAACCGTCTTCGTACCCTAACCCTAACCCTAGCCCGAAACCTAACCCTCACCCTTCCCCGAAGCCTGACCCTCACCCGTCCCCTAATCCTAACCCATACGCTAACACTAACCCGAGCCCTCACACGTACGCTCCCCCTAAAGCGTTGTCGTACCCTCCCCTGGACCCTAAACCGTCCCCATCCCCTAACCCTAACCCTATCCCGAACCCTAACCCTAACCCTTCCCCGAAGCCTGACCCTCAAACGTCACATAATCCTAACCCGTACGCTAACACTAACCCGCGCCCTCACACGTACGCTCCCCCTAAAGCGTTGTCGTACCCTCCCCTGGACCCTAAACCGTCCCCGTCCCCTAACCCTAACCCTAGCCCGAACCCTAACCCTAACCCTTCCCCGTAGCCTGACCCTCACCCGTCCCATAATCCTAACCCGTATGCTAACACTAACCCGTGCCCTCACACGTACGCTCCCCCTAAAGCGTTGTCGTACCGTCCCCTGGACCCTAAACCGTCCCCGTCCCGTAACCCTAACTCTAGCCCGAACCCTAACCCGAACCCTTCCCCGAAGCCTGACCCTCACCCGTCCCCTAATCCTAACCCGTACGCTAACACTAACCCGCGCCCTCACACCTACGCTCCCCATAAAGCGTTGTCGTACGCTCCCCTGGAACCTAAACCGTCCCCGTCCCCTAACCCTAACCCTAGCCCGAACCCTAACCCTAACCCTTCCCTGAAACCTGACCCTCACCTGTCCCCTAATCCTAAACCATACGCTAACACTAACCCGGGCCCTCACACGTACGCTCCCCCTAAAGCGTTGTCGTACCCTCCCCTGGACCCTAAACCGTCCCCGTCCCCTAACCCTAACCCTGGCCCGAACCCTAACCCTAACCCTTCCCCGAAGCCTGACCCTCACCCGTCCCCTAATCCTAACCCGTACGCTAACACTCACGCGCGCCCTCACACGTACGCTCCCCGTAAAGCGTTGTCGTACCCTCCCCTGGACCCTAAACCGTCCCCGTCCCCTAACCCTAACACTAGCCCGAACCCTAACCCTAAAACTTCCCCGAAGCCTGAACCTCACCCGTCCCCTAATCCTAAACCGTACGCTAACACTAACCCACGCCCTCACACGTACGCTCCCCCTAAAGCGTTGTCGTACCCTCCCCTGGAGCCTAAACCGTCCCCGTCCCCTAACCCTAACTCTAGCCCGAACCCTAACCCTAACCCTTCCCCGAAGCCTGACCCTCACCCGTCCCCTAATCCTAAGCCGTACGCTAACACGAACCCACGCCCTCACACGTACGCTTCCCCTAAAGCGTTGTCGTACCCTCCCCTGGACCCTAAACCGTCCCCGTCCCCTAACCCTAACCCTAGCCCGAGCCCTCACCCTAACCCTTCCCTGAAGACTGACACTCACCCGTCCCCTAATCCTAACCCGTACGCTAACACTAATCCTCGCCCTCACACGTACGCTCCCCCTAAAGCGTTGTCGTACCCTCTCCAGGACCCTAAACCTTCCCCGTCCCCTAACCCTAACCCTAGCCCGAACCCTAACCCTAACCCTTCCCCGAAGGCTGACCCTCACCCGTCCCCTAATCCTAAGCCGTACGCTAACACTAACCCGCGCCCTCACACGTAAGCTCCCGCTAAAGCGTTGTCGTACCCTCCCCTGGACCCTAAACCGTCCCCGGCCCCTAACCCTAACCCTAGCCCGAACCCTAACCCTAACACTTCCGCGAAGCCTGACCCTCACGCGTCCCATAATCCTAACCCGTACTCTAACACTAACCCGCGCCCTCACACGTACGCTCCCCCTAAAGCGTTGTCGTACCCTCCCCTGGACCCTAAACCGTCCCCGTCCCCTAACCCTAACCCTAGACCGAATCCTAACCCTAAACCTTCCCCGAAGCCTGACCCTCACCCGTCCCCTAATGCTAAGCCGTACGCTAACACTAACCCGCGCCCTCACATGTACGCTCCCCCTAAAACATTGTCGTACCCTCCCCTGGACCCCAAACCATCCCCTAACCCTAACCCTAGCCTGAACCCTAACCCTAACCCTTCCCCGAAGCCTGACCCTCACCCGTCCCCTAATCCTAAGCCGTACGCTAACACTAACCCGCGCCCTCACACGTACGCTCCCCCTAAAGCGTTGTCGTACCCTCCCCTGGACCCTAAACCGTCCCCGTCCCCTAACCCTAACCCTAGCCCGAACCCTAACCCTAACCCTTCCCCGAAGCCTGACACTCACCCGTCCCATAATCCTAACCCGTACGCTAACACTAATGCGCGCCCTCACACGTACGCTCCCCCTAAAGCGTTGTCGTACCCTCTCCAGGACCCTAAACCTTCCCCGTCCCCTAACCCTAACCCTAGCCCGAACCCTAACCCAAACCCTTCCCCGAAGGCTGACCCTCACCCGTCCCCTAATCCTAAGCCGTACGCTAACACTAACCCGCGCCCTCACACGTAAGCTCCCGCTAAAGCGTTGTCGTACCCTCCCCTGGACCCTAAAGCGTCCCCGTCCCCTAACCCTAACCCTAGCCCGAACCCTAACCCTAACACTTCCGCGAAGCCTGACCCTCACGCGTCCCATAATCATAACCCGTACGCTAACACTAACCCGCGCCCTCACACGTACGCTCCCCCTAAAGCGTTGTCGTACCCTCCCCTGGACCCTAAACCGTCCCCGTCCCCTAACCCTAACCCTAGCCCGAACCCTCACCCCAAGCCTTCCTCGAAGCCTGACCCTCACCCGTCCCCTAATCCTAAGCCGTTCGCTAACACTAACCCACGCCCTCACACGTACGCTCCCCCTAAAGCGTTGTCGTACCCTCCCCTGGACCCTAAACCGTCCCCATCCCCTAACCCTAACCCTAGACCGAACCCTAACCCTAAACCTTCCCCGAAGCCTGACCCTCACCCGTCCCCTAATGCTAAGCCGTACGCTAACACTAACCCGCACCCTCACATGTACGCTCCCCCTAAAGCATTGTCGTACCCTCCCCTGGACCCTAAACCATCCCCTAACCCTAACCCTAGCCCGAACCCTAACCCTGACCCTTCCCCGAAGCCTGACCCTCACCCGTCCCCTAATCCTAAGCCGTACGCAAACACTAACCCGCGCCCTCACACGTACGCTCCCCCTAAAGCGTTGTCGTACCCTCCCCTGGACCCTAAACCGTCCCCGTCCCCTAACCCTAACCCTAGCCCGAACCCTAACCCTAACCCTTCCCCGAAGCCTGACACTCACCCGTCCCCTAATCCTAACCCGTACGCTAACACTCACGCGCGCCCTCACACGTACGCTCCCCGTAAAGCGTTGTCGTACCCTCCCCTGGACCCTAAACCGTCCCCGTCCCCTAACCCTAACACTAGCCCGAACCCTAACCCTAAAACTTCCCCGAAGCCTGACCCTCACCCGTCCCCTAATCCTAACCCGTACGCTAACACTAACCCGCGCCCTCACACGTACGCTCCCCCTAAAGCGTTGTCGTACCCTCCCCTGGACCCTAAACCGTCCCCGTCCCCTAACCCTAACTCTAGCCCGAACCCTAACCCTAACCCTTCCCCGAAGCCAGACCCTCACCCGTCCCCTAATCCTAAGCCGTACGCTAACACTAACCCACGCCCTCACACGTACGCTTCCCCTAAAGCGTTGTCGTACCCTCCCCTGGACCCTAAACCGTCCCCGTCCCCTAACCCTAACCCTAGCCCGAGCCCTAACCCTAACCCTTCCCTGAAGCCTGACACTCACCCGTCCCCTAATCCTAACCCGTACGCTAACACTAATACTCGCCCTCACACGTACGCTCCCCCTAAAGCGTTGTCGTACCCTCTCCAGGACCCTAAACCTTCCCCGTCCCCTAACCCTAACCCTAGCCCGAACCCTAACCCTAACCCTTCCCCGAAGGCTGACCCTCACCCGTCCCCTAATCCTAAGCCGTACGCTAACACTAACCCGCGCCCTCACACGTAAGCTCCCGCTAAAGCGTTGTCGTACCCTCCCCTGGACCCTAAACCGTCCCCGGCCCCTAACCCTAACCCTAGCCCGAACCCTAACCCTAACACTTCCGCGAAGCCTGACCCTCACGCGTCCCATAATCCTAACCCGTACGCTAACACTAACCCGCGCCCTCACACGTACGCTCCCCCTAAAGCGTTGTCGTACCCTCCCCTGGACCCTAAACCGTCCCCGTCCCCTAACCCTAACCCTAGACCGAACCCTAAACCTAAACCTTCCCCGAAGCCTGACCCTCACCCGTCCCCTAATGCTAAGCCGTACGCTAACACTAACCCGCGCCCTCACATGTACGCTCCCCCTAAAACATTGTCGTACCCTCCCCTGGACCCCAAACCATCCCCTAACCCTAACCCTAGCCCGAACCCTAACCCTAACACTTCCCCGAAGCCTGACCCTCACCCGTCCCCTAATCCTAAGCCGTACGCTAACACTAACCCGCGCCCTCACACGTACGCTCCCCCTAAAGCGTTGTCGTACCCTCCCCTGGACCCTAAACCGTCCCCGTCCCCTAACCCTAACCCTAGCCCGAACCCTAACCCTAACCCTTCCCCGAAGCCTGACCCTCACCCGTCCCCTAATAGTAACCCGTACGCTAACACTAACCCGCGCCCTCACACGTACGCTCCCCCTAAAGCGTTGTCGTACCCTCCCCTGGACCCTAAACCGTCCCCGTCCCCTAACCCTAACCCTAGCCCGAACCCTAATCCTAAACCTTCCCCGAAGCCTGACCCTCACCCGTCCCCTAATCCTCACCCGTACGCTAACACTAACCCGCGCCCTCACACCTACGCTCCCCATAAAGCGTTGTCGTACGCTCCCCTGGACCCTAAACCGTCCCCGTCCCCTAACCCTAACCCTAGCCCGAACCCTAACCCTAACCCTTCCCTGAAACCTGACCCTCTCCCGTCCCCTAATCCTAACCCGTACGCTAACACTAACCCGCGCCCTCACACGTACGCTCCCCCTTAAGCGTTGTCGTACCCTCCCCTGGACCCTAAACCGTCCCCGTCCCCTAACCCTAACCCTAGCCCGAACCCTAACCCTAACCCTTCCCCGAAGCCTGACCCTCACCCGTCCCCTAATCCTAAGCCGTACACTAACACTAACCCGCGCCCTCACACGTACGCTCCCCCTAAAGCGTTGTCGTACCCTCCCCTGGACCCAAAACCGTCCCCGTCTCCTAACCCTAACCCTAGCCCGAACCCTAACCCTAACCCTTCCCCGAAGCCTGACTCTCACCCGTCACCTAATCCTAAGCCGTACGCTAACACTAACCCGCGCCCTCACACGTACGCTCCCCCTAAAGCGTTGTCGTACCCTCCCCTGGACCCTAAACCGTCTCCGTCCCCTAACCCTAACCTTAGCCCGAACCCTAACCCTAACCCTTCCCCGAAGCCTGACCCTCACCCGTCCCCTAATCCTAACACATACGCTAACACTAACCCGCGCCCTCACACGTACGCTCCCCTTAAATCGTTGTCGTACCCTCCCCTGGACCCTAAACCGTCCCCGTCCCCTAACCCTAACCCTAGCCCGAACCCTAACCCTAAACATTCCCCGAAGCCTGACCCTCACCCGTCCCCTAATCCTAAACCATACGCTAACACTAACCCGGGCCCTCACACGTACGCTCCCCCTAAAGCGTTGTCGTACCCTCCCCTGGACCCTAAACCGTCCCCGTCCCCTAACACTAACCCTAGCCCGAACCCTAACCCTAACCCTTCCCCGAAGCCAAACCCACACCCGTCCCCTAATCCTAAGCCGTACGCTACACTAACCCGCGCCCTCACACGTACGCTCCCCCTAAAGCGTTGTCGTACCCTCCCCTGGACCCTAAACCGTCCCCGTCCCCTAACCCTAACCCTAGCCCGAACCCTAACCCTAACCCTTCCCCGAAGCCTGACCCTCACCCGTCCCCTAATCCTAACCCGTACGCTAACACTAACACACGCCCTCACACATACGCTCCCCCTAAAGCGTTGTCGTACCCTCCACTGGACCCTAAACCGTCCCCGTCCCCTAACCCTAACCCTAGCCCGAACCCTAACCCTAAACCTTCCCCGAAGCCTGACCCTCACCCGTCCCCTAATCCTAACCCGTACGCAAACACTAACCCGCGCCCTCACACCTACGCTCCCCCTAAAGCGTTGTCGTACCCTCCCCTGGTCCCTAAACCGTCCCCATCCCCTAACCCTAACACTAGCCCGAACCCTAACCCTAACCCTTTCCCGAAGCCTGAGCCTCACCCGTCCCCTAATCCTAAGCCGTACGCTAACACTAACCCGCGCCCTCACACGTACGCTCCCCCTAAAGCGTTGTCGTACCCTCCCCTGGACCCTAAACCGTCCCCGTCCCCTAAACCTAGCCCGAACCCTAACCCTAACACTTCCCCGAAGCCTGACCCTCACCCGTCCCCTAATCCTAACCCGTACGCTAACACTAACCCGCGCCCTCACGCGTACGCTCCCCCTAAAGCGTTGTCGTACCCTCCCCTGGACCCTAAACCGTCCCCATCCCCTAACCCTAACCCTAGCCCGAACCCTAACCCTAACCCTTCCCCGAAGCCTGACCCTCACCCGTCCCCTAATCCTAACCCGTACGCTAACACTAACCCGCGCTCTCACACGTACGCTCCCCCTAAAGCGTTGTCGTACCCTCCCCTGGACCCTAAACCGTCCCCGTCCCCTAACCCTAACCCTAGACCGAATCCTAACCCTAAACCTTCCCCGAAGCCTGACCCTCACCCGTCCCCTAATGCTAAGCCGTACGCTAACACTAACCCGCGCCCTCACATGTACGCTCCCCCTAAAACATTGTCGTACCCTCCCCTGGACCCCAAACCATCCCCTAACCCTAACCCTAGCCTGAACCCTAACCCTAACCCTTCCCCGAAGCCTGACCCTCACCCGTCCCCTAATCCTAAGCCGTACGCTAACACTAACCCGCGCCCTCACACGTACGCTCCCCCTAAAGCGTTGTCGTACCCTCCCCTGGACCCTAAACCGTCCCCGTCCCCTAACCCTAACCCTAGCCCGAACCCTAACCCTAACCCTTCCCCGAAGCCTGACACTCACCCGTCCCATAATCCTAACCCGTACGCTAACACTAATGCGCGCCCTCACACGTACGCTCCCCCTAAAGCGTTGTCGTACCCTCTCCAGGACCCTAAACCTTCCCCGTCCCCTAACCCTAACCCTAGCCCGAACCCTAACCCAAACCCTTCCCCGAAGGCTGACACTCACCCGTCCCCTAATCCTAAGCCGTACGCTAACACTAACCCGCGCCCTCACACGTAAGCTCCCGCTAAAGCGTTGTCGTACACTCCCCTGGACCCTAAAGCGTCCCCGTCCCCTAACCCTAACCCTAGCCCGAACCCTAACCCTAACACTTCCGCGAAGCCTGACCCTCAGCTGTCCCATAATCCTAACCCGTACGCTAACACTAACCCGTGCCCTCACACGTACGCTCCCCCTAAAGCGTTGTCGTACCCTCCCCTGGACCCTAAACCGTCCCCGTCCCCTAACCCTAACTCTAGCCCGAACCCTAACCCGAACCCTTCCCCGAAGCCTGACCCTCACCCGTCCCCTAATCCTAACCCGTACGCTAACACTAACCCGCGCCCTCACACGTACGCTCCCCCTAAAGCGTTGTAGTACCCTCCCCTGGACCCTAAACCGTCCCCGTCCCCTAACCCTAACCCTAGCCCGAACCCTAACCCTAACCCTTCCCCGAAGCCTGACCCTCACCCGTCCCCTAATCCTAACCCGTACGCTAACACTAACCCACGCCCTCACACATACGCTCCCCCTAAAGCGTTGTCGTACCCTCCCCTGGACCCTAAACCGTCCCCGTCCCCTAACCCTAACCCTAGCCCGAACCCTAACCCTAACCCTTCCCCGAAGCCTGACCCTCACCCGTCCCCTAATCCTAACCCGTACGCAAACACTAACCCGCGCCCTCACACCTACGCTCCCCCTAAAGCGTTGTCGTACCCTCCCCTGGACCCTAAACCGTCCCCATCCCCTAACCCTAACCCTAGCCTGAACCCTAACCCTAACCCTTCCCCGAAGCCTGAGCCTCAACCGTCCCCTAATCCTAAGCCGTACGCTAACACTAACCCGCGCCCTCACACCTACGCTCCGCATAAAGCGTTGTCGTACCCTCCCCTGGACCCTAAACTGTCCCCGTCCCCTAACCCTAACCCTAGCCCGAACCCTAACCCTAACCCTTCCCCGAAGCCTGACCCTCACCCGTCCCCTAATCCTAAGCCGTACGCTAACACTAACCCGCGCCCTCACACCTACGCTCCGCATAAAGCGTTGTCGTACCCTCCCCTGGACCCTAAACTGTCCCCGTCCCCTAACCCTAACCCTAGCCCGAACCCTAACCCTAACCCTTCCCCGAAGCCTGACCCTCACCCGTCCCCTAATCCTAAGCCGTATGCTAACACTAACCCGCGCCCTCACACGTACGCTCCCCCTAAAGTGTTGTCGTACCCTCCCCTGGACCCTAAACCGTCCCCGTCCCCTAACCCTAACCCTAGATCGAACCCTAACCCTAAACCTTCCCCGAAGCCTGACCCTCACCCGTCCCCTAATCCTAACCCGTACGCTAACACTAACCCACGCCCTCACACGTACGCTCCCCCTAAAGCGTTGTCGTACCCTCCCCTGGACCCTAAACCGTCCCCATCCCCTAAACCTAGCCCGAACCCTAACCCTAAACCTTCCCCGAAGCCTGACCCTCACCCGTCCCCTAATCCTAACACGTACGCTAACACTAACCCGCGCCCTCACACGTACGCTCCCCCTAAAGTGTTGTCGTACCCTCCCCTGGACCCTAAACCGTCCCCGTCCCCTAACCCTAACCCTAGCCCGAGCCCTAACCCTAACCCTTCCCTGAAGCCTGACACTCACCCGTCCCCTAATCCTAACCCGTACGCTAACACTAATCCGCGCCCTCACACGTACGCTCCCCCTAAAGCGTTGTCGTACCCTCCCCTGGACCCTAAAGCGTCCCCGTCCCCTAACCCTAACCCTAGCCCGAACCCTAACCCTAACACTTCCGCGAAGCCTGACCCTCACGCGTCCCATAATCCTAACCCGTACGCTAACACTAACCCGCGCCCTCACACGTACGCTCCCCCTAAAGCGTTGTCGTACCCTCCCCTGGACCCTAAACCGTCCCCGTCCCCTAACCCTAACCCTAGCCCGAACCCTCACCCCAAGCCTTCCCCGAAGCCTGACCCTCACCCGTCCCCTAATCCTAAGCCGTTCGCTAACACTAACCCACGCCCTCACACGTACGCTCCCCCTAAAGCGTTGTCGTACCCTCCCCTGGACCCTAAACCATCCCCGTCCCCTAACCCTAACCCTAGACCGAACCCTAACCTAAACCTTCCCCGAAGCCTGACCCTCACCCGTCCCCTAATGCTAAGCCGTACGCTAACACTAACCCGCGCCCTCACATGTACGCTCCCCCTAAAGCATTGTCGTACCCTCCCATGGACCCTAAACCATCCCCTAACCCTAACCCTAGCCCGAACCCTAACACTGACCCTTCCCCGAAGCCTGACCCTCACCCGTCCCCTAATCCTAAGCCGTACGCTAACACTAACCCGCGCCCTCACACGTACGCTCCCCCTAAAGCGTTGTCGTACCCTCCCCTGGACCCTAAAGCGTCCCCGTCCCCTAACCCTAACCCTAGCCCGAACCCTAACCCTAACGCTTCCCCGAAGCCTGACACTCACCCGTCCCCTAATCCTAACCCGTACGCTAACACTCACGCGCGCCCTCACACGTACGCTCCCCATAAAGCGTTGTCGTACCCTCCCCTGGACCCAAAACCGTCCCCGTCCCCTAACCCTAACACTAGCCCGAACCCTAACCCTAAAACTTCCCCGAAGCCTGACCCTCACCCGTCCCCTAATCCTAACCCGTACGCTAACACTAACCCGCGCCCTCACACGTACGCTCCCCCTAAAGCGTTGTCGTACCCTCCCCTGGACCCTAAACCGTCCCCGTCCCCTAACCCTAACTCTAGCCCGAACCCTAACCCTAACCCTTCCCCGAAGCCTGACCCTCACCCGTCCCCTAATCCTAAGCCGTACGCTAACACTAACCCACGCCCTCACACGTACGCTTCCCCTAAAGCGTTGTCGTACCCTCCCCTGGACCCTAAACCGTCCCCGTCCCCTAACCCTAACCCTAGCCCGAGCCCTAACCCTAACCCTTCCCTGAAGCCTGACACTCACCCGTCCCCTAATCCTAACCCGTACGCTAACACTAATCCTCGCCCTCACACGTACGCTCCCCCTAAAGCGTTGTCGTACCCTCTCCAGGACCCTAAACCTTCCCCGTCCCCTAACCCTAACCCTAGCCCGAACCCTAAACCTAACCCTTCCCCGAAGGCTGACCCTCACCCGTCCCCTAATCCTAAGCCGTACGCTAACACTAACCCGCGCCCTCACACGTAAGCTCCCGCTAAAGCGTTGTCGTACCCTCCCCTGGACCCTAAACCGTCCCCAGCCCCTAACCCTAACCCTAGCCCGAACCCTAACCCTAACACTTCCGCGAAGCCTGACCCTCACGCGTCCCATAATCCTAACCCGTACGCTAACACTAACCCGCGCCCTCACACGTACGCTCCCCCTAAAGCGTTGTTGTACCCTCCCCTGGACCCTAAACCGTCCCCGTCCCCTAACCCTAACCCTAGACCGAACCCTAACCCTAAACCTTCCCCGAAGCCTGACCCTCACCCGTCCCCTAATGCTAAGCCGTACGCTAACACTAACCCGCGCCCTCACATGTACGCTCCCCCTAAAACATTGTCGTACCCTCCCCTGGACCCCAAACCGTCCCCTAACCCTAACCCTAGCCCGAACCCTAACCCTAACCCTTCCCCGAAGCCTGACCCTCACCCGTCCCCTAATCCTAACCCGTACGCTAACACTAACCCGCGCCCTCACACGTACGCTCCCCCCAAAGCGTTGTCGTACCCTCCCCTGGACCCTAAACCGTCTTCGTACCCTAACCCTAACCCTAGCCCGAAACCTAACCCTCACCCTTCCCCGAAGCCTGACCCTCACCCGTCCCCTAATCCTAACCCATACGCTAACACTAACCCGAGCCCTCACACGTACACTCCCCCTAAAGCGTTGTCGTACCCTCCCCTGGACCCTAAACCGTCCCCATCCCCTAACCCTAACCCTATCCCGAACCCTAACCCTAACCCTTCCCCGAAGCCTGACCCTCAAACGTCACATAATCCTAACCCGTACGCTAACACTAACCCGCGCCCTCACACGTACGCTCCCCCTAAAGCGTTGTCGTACCCTCCCCTGGACCCTAAACCGTCCCCGTCCCCTAACCCTAACCCTAGCCCGAACCCTAACCCTAACCCTTCCCCGAAGCCTGACCCTCACCCGTCCCATAATCCTAACCCGTATGCTAACACTAACCCGTGCCCTCACACGTACGCTCCCCCTAAAGAGTTGTCGTACCCTCCCCTGGACCCTAAACCGTCCCCGTCCCGTAACCCTAACTCTAGCCCGAACCCTAACCCGAACCCTTCCCCGAAGCCTGACCCTCACCCGTCCCCTAATCCTAACCCGTACGCTAACACTAACCCGCGCCCTCACACGTACGCTCCCCCTAAAGTGTTGTCGTACCCTCCCCTTGACCCTAAACCGTCCCCTAACCCTAACCCTAACCCTAGCCCGAACCCTAACCCTAACCCTTCCCCGAAGCCTGACCCTCACCCGTCCCCTAATAGTAACCCGTACGCTAACACTAACCCGCGCCCTCACACGTACGCTCCCCCTAAAGCGTTGTCGTACCCTCCCCTGGACCCTAAACCGTCCCCGTCCACTAACCCTAACACTAGCCCGAACCGTAACACTAACCCTTCCCCGAAGCCTGACCCTCACCCGTCCCCTAATCCTCAACAGTACGCTAACACTAACCCGCGCCCTCACACCTACGCTCCCCATAAAGCGTTGTCGTACGCTCCCCTGGAACCTAAACCGTCCCCGTCCCCTAACCCTAACCCTAGCCCGAACCCTAACCCTAACCCTTCCCTGAAACCTGACCCTCACCCGTCCCCTAATCCTAAACCATACGCTAACACTAACCCGGGCCCTCACACGTACGCTCCCCCTAAAGCGTTGTCGTACCCTCCCCTGGACCCTAAACCGTCCCCGTCCCCTAACCCTAACCCTGGCCCGAATCCTAACCCTAACCCTTCCCCGAAGCCTGACCCTCACCCGTCCCCTAATCCTAACCCGTACGCTAACACTCACGCGCGCCCTCACACGTACGCTCCCCGTAAAGCGTTGTCGTACCCTCCCCTGGACCCTAAACCGTCCCCGTCCCCTAACCCTAACACTAGCCCGAACCCTAACCCTAAAACTTCCCCGAAGCCTGACCCTCACCCGTCCCCTAATCCTAACCCGTACGCTAACACTAACCCACGCCCTCACACGTACGCTCCCCCTAAAGCGTTGTCGTACCCTCCCCTGGAGCCTAAACCGTCCCCGTCCCCTAACCCTAACTCTAGCCCGAACCCTAACCCTAACACTTCCCCGAAGCCTGACCCTCACCCGTCCCCTAATCCTAAGCCGTACGCTAACACGAACCCACGCCCTCACACGTACGCTTCCCCTAAAGCGTTGTCGTACCCTCCCCTGGACCCTAAACCGTCCCCGTCCCCTAACCCTAACCCTAGCCCGAGCCCTCACCCTAACCCTTCCCTGAAGACTGACACTCACCCGTCCCCTAATCCTAACCCGTACGCTAACACTAATCCTCGCCCTCACACGTACGCTCCCCCTAAAGCGTTGTCGTACCCTCTCCAGGACCCTAAACCTTCCCCGTCCCCTAACCCTAACCCTAGCCCGAACCCTAACCCTAACCCTTCCCCGAAGGCTGACCCTCACCCGTCCCCTAATCCTAAGCCGTACGCTAACACTAACCCGCGCCCTCACACGTAAGCTCCCGCTAAAGCGTTGTCGTACCCTCCCCTGGACCCTAAACCGTCCCCGGCCCCTAACCCTAACCCTAGCCCGAACCCTAACCCTAACACTTCCGCGAAGCCTGACCCTCACGCGTCCCATAATCCTAACCCGTACTCTAACACTAACCCGCGCCCTCACATGTACGCTCCCCCTAAAGCGTTGTCGTACCCTCCCCTGGACCCTAAACCGTCCCCGTCCCCTAACCCTAACCCTAGACCGAATCCTAACCCTAAACCTTCCCCGAAGCCTGACCCTCACCCGTCCCCTAATGCTAAGCCGTACGCTAACACTAACCCGCGCCCTCACATGTACGCTCCCCCTAAAGCATTGTCGTACCCTCCCCTGGACCCTAAACCATCCCCTAACCCTAACCCTAGCCCGAACCCTAACCCTGACCCTTCCCCGAAGCCTGACCCTCACCCGTCCCCTAATCCTAAGCCGTACGCAAACACTAACCCGCGCCCTCACACGTACGCTCCCCCTAAAGCGTTGTCGTACCCTCCCCTGGACCCTAAACCGTCCCCGTCCCCTAACCCTAACCCTAGCCCGAACCCTAACCCTAACCCTTCCCCGAAGCCTGACACTCACCCGTCCCCTAATCCTAACCCGTACGCTAACACTCACGCGCGCCCTCACACGTACGCTCCCCGTAAAGCGTTGTCGTACCCTCCCCTGGACCCTAAACCGTCCCCGTCCCCTAACCCTAACACTAGCCCGAACCCTAACCCTAAAACTTCCCCGAAGCCTGACCCTCACCCGTCCCCTAATCCTAACCCGTACGCTAACACTAACCCGCGCCCTCACACGTACGCTCCCCCTAAAGCGTTGTCGTACCCTCCCCTGGACCCTAAACCGTCCCCGTCCCCTAACCCTAACTCTAGCCCGAACCCTAACCCTAACCCTTCCCCGAAGCCAGACCCTCACCCGTCCCCTAATCCTAAGCCGTACGCTAACACTAACCCACGCCCTCACACGTACGCTTCCCCTAAAGCGTTGTCGTACCCTCCCCTGGACCCTAAACCGTCCCCGTCCCCTAACCCTAACCCTAGCCCGAGCCCTAACCCTAACCCTTCCCTGAAGCCTGACACTCACCCGTCCCCTAATCCTAAGCCGTACGCTAACACTAACCCGCGCCCTCACACGTAAGCTCCCGCTAAAGCGTTGTCGTACCCTCCCCTGGACCCTAAACCGTCCCCGGCCCCTAACCCTAACCCTAGCCCGAACCCTAACCCTAACACTTCCGCGAAGCCTGACCCTCACGCGTCCCATAATCCTAACCCGTATGCTAACACTAACCCGCGCCCTCACACGTACGCTCCCCCTAAAGCGTTGTCGTACCCTCCCCTGGACCCTAAACCGTCCCCGTCCCCTAACCCTAACCCTAGACCGAACCCTAACCCTAAACCTTCCCCGAAGCCTGACCCTCACCCGTCCCCTAATGCTAAGCCGTACGCTAACACTAACCCGCGCCCTCACATGTACGCTCCCCCTAAAACATTGTCGTACCCTCCCCTGGACCCCAAACCATCCCCTAACCCTAACCCTAGCCCGAACCCTAACCCTAACACTTCCCCGAAGCCTGACCCTCACCCGTCCCCTAATCCTAAGCCGTACGCTAACACTAACCCGCGCCCTCACACGTACGCTCCCCCTAAAGCGTTGTCGTACCCTCCCCTGTACCCTAAACCGTCCCCGTCCCCTAACCCTAACCCTAGCCCGAACCCTAACCCTGACCCTTCCCCGAAGCCTGACCCTCACCCGTCCCCTAATCCTAAACCATACGCTAACACTAACCCGGGCCCTCACACGTACGCTCCCCCTAAAGCGTTGTCGTACCCTCCCCTGAACCCTAAACCGTCCCCGTCCCCTAACACTAACCCTAGCCCGAACCCTAACCCTAACCCTTCCCCGAAGCCTGACCCACACCCGTCCCCTAATCCTAAGCCGTACGCTACACTAACCCGCGCCCTCACACGTACGCTCCCCCTAAAGCGTTGTCGTACCCTCCCCTGGACCCTAAACCGTCCCCGTCCCCTAACCCTAACCCTAGCCCGAACCCTAACCCTAACCCTTCCCCGAAGCCTGACCCTCACCCGTCCCCTAATCCTAACCCGTACGCTAACACTAACACACGCCCTCACACATACGCTCCCCCTAAAGCGTTGTCGTACCCTCCCCTGGACCCTAAACCGTCCCCGTCCCCTAACCCTAACCCTAGCCCGAACCCTAACCCTAAACCTTCCCCGAAGCCTGACCCTCACCCGTCCCCTAATCCTAACCCGTACGCAAACACTAACCCGCGCCCTCACACCTACGCTCCCCCTAAAGCGTTGTCGTACCCTCCCCTGGTCCCTAAACCGTCCCCATCCCCTAACCCTAACACTAGCCCGAACCCTAACCCTAACCCTTTCCCGAAGCCTGAGCCTCACCCGTCCCCTAATCCTAAGCCGTACGCTAACACTAACCCGCGCCCTCACACGTACGCTCCCCCTAAAGCGTTGTCGTACCCTCCCCTGGACCCTAAACCGTCCCCGTCCCCTAAACCTAGCCCGAACCCTAACCCTAACCCTTCCCCGAAACCTGACCCTCACCCGTCCCCTAATCCTAACCCGTACGCTAACACTAACCCGCGCCCTCACGCGTACGCTCCCCCTAAAGCGTTGTCGTACCCTCCCCTGGACCCTAAACCGTCCCCATCCCCTAACCCTAACCCTAGCCCGAACCCTAACCCTAACCCTTCCCCGAAGCCTGACCCTCACCCGTCCCCTAATCCTAACCCGTACGCTAACACTAACCCGCGCTCTCACACGTACGCTCCCCCTAATGCGTTGTCGTACCCTCCCCTGGACCCTAAACCGTCCCCGTCCCCTAATCCTATCCTTAGCCCGAACCCTAACCCTAACCTTTCCCCGAAGCTTACCCTCACCCGTCCCCTAAACCTAAGCCGTACGCTAACACAAACCGGCGCCCTCACACGTACGCTCCCCCTAAAGCGTTGTCGTACCCTCCCCTGGACCCTAAACCGTCCCCGTCCCCTAACCCTAACCCTAGCCAGAACCCTAACCCTAACACTTCCCCGAAGCCTGACCCTCAACCGTCCCCTAATCCTAACCCGTACGCTAACACCAACCCGCGCCCTCAAACGTACGCTCCCCATAAAGCATTGTCGTACCCTCCCCTGGACCCTAAACCGTCCCCGTCCCCTAACCCTAGCCCGAAACCTAACCCTAAAACTTCCCCGAAGCCTGACCCTCACCCGTCCCCAAATCCTAACCCGTACGCTAACACTAACCCGCGCCCTCACACGTACGCTCCCCCTAAAGCGTTGTCGTACCCTCCCCTGGACCCTAAACCGTCCCCGTCCCCTAACCCTAACCCTACACCGAACCCTAACCCTAACACTTCCCCGAAGCCTGACCCTCACCCGTCCCCTAATCCTAAGCCGTACGCTAACACTAACCCGCGCCCTCACACGTACGCTCCCCCTAACGCGTTGTCGTACCCTCCCTTGGACCTAAACCGTCCCCGTTTCCTAACCCTATCCCTAGACCGAACCCTAACCCTAACCCTTCCCCGAAGCCTGACCCTCACCCGTCCCCTAATCCTAAGCCGTACGCTAACACTAACCCGCGCCCTCACACGTACGCTCCCCCTAAAGCGTTGTCGTACCCTCCCCTGGACCCTAAACCGTCCCCGTCCCCTAACCCTAACCCTAGCCCGAACCCTAACCCTAACCCTTCCCCTTAGCCTGACCCTCACCCGTCACATAATCCTAACCCGTACGCTAACACTAACCCACGCCCTCACACATACGCTCCCCCTAAAGCATTGTCGTACCCTCCCCTGGACCCTAAACCGTCCCCGTACCCTAACCCTAACCCTAGCCCGAACCCTAACCCTAAACCTTCCCCGAAGTCTGACCCTCACCCGTCCCCTAATCCTAACACGTACGCAAACACTAACCCGCGCCCTCACACCTACGCTCCCCCTAAAGCGTTGTCGTACCCTCCCCTGGACCCTAAACCGTCCCCATCCCCTAAGCCTAACCCTAGCCCGAACCCTAACTCTAACCCTTCCCCGAAGCCTGACCCTCACCCGGCCCCTAATCCTAACCCGTACGCTAACACTAACCCGCGCCCTCACACGTACGCTCCCCCTAAAGCGTTGTCGTACCCTCCCCTGTACCCTAAACCGTCCCCGTCCCCTAACCCTAACCCTAGCCCGAACCCTAACCCTAACCCTTCCCCGAAGCCTGACCCTCACCCGTCCCGTAATAGTAACCCGTACGCTAACACTAACCCGCGCCCTCACACGTACGCTCCCCCTAAAGCGTTGTCGTACCCTCCCCTGGACCCTAAACCGTCCCCGTCCCCTAACCCTAACCCTAGCCCGAACCCTAATCCTAAACCTTCCCCGAAGCCTGACCCTCACCCGTCCCCTAATCCTCACCCGTACGCTAACACTAACCCGCGCCCTCACACCTACGCTCCCCATAAAGCGTTGTCGTACGCTCCCCTGGACCCTAAACCGTCCCCGTCCCATAACCCTAACCCTAGCCCGAACCCTAACCCTAACCCTTCCCTGAAACCTGACCCTCTCCCGTCCCCTAATCCTAACCCGTACGCTAACACTAACCCGCGCCCTCACACGTACGCTCCCCCTTAAGCGTTGTCGTACCCTCCCCTGGACCCTAAACCGTCCCCGTCCCCTAACCCTAACCCTAGCCCGAACCCTAACCCTAACCCTTCCCCGAAGCCTGACCCTCACCCGTCCCCTAATCCTAAGCCGTACACTAACACTAACCCGCGCCCTCACACGTACGCTCCCCCTAAAGCGTTGTCGTACCCTCCCCTGGACCCAAAACCGTCCCCGTCTCCTAACCCTAACCCTAGCCCGAACCCTAACCCTAACCCTTCCCCGAAGCCTGACCCTCACCCGTCACCTAATCCTAAGCCGTACGCTAACACTAACCCGCGCCCTCACACGTACGCTCCCCCTAAAGCGTTGTCGTACCCTCCCCTGGACCCTAAACCGTCTCCGTCCCCTAACCCTAACCTTAGCCCGAACCCTAACCCTAACCCTTCCCCGAAGCCTGACCCTCACCCGTCCCCTAATCCTAACACATACGCTAACACTAACCCGCGCCCTCACACGTACGCTCCCCTTAAATCGTTGTCGTACCCTCCCCTGCACCCTAAACCGTCCCCGTCCCCTAACCCTAACCCTAGCCCGAACCCTAACCCTAAACCTTCCCCGAAGCCTGACCCTCACCCGTCCCCTAATCCTAAACCAAACGCTAACACTAACCCGGGCCCTCACACGTACGCTCCCCCTAAAGCGTTGTCGTACACTCCCCTGGGCCCTAAACCGTCCCCGTCCCCTAACCCTAACCCTAGCCCGAACCCTAACCCTAAACATTCCCCGAAGCCTGACCCTCACCCGTCCCCTAATCCTAAACCATACGCTAACACTAACCCGGGCCCTCACACGTACGCTCCCCCTAAAGCGTTGTCGTACCCTCCCCTGAACCCTAAACCGTCCCCGTCCCCTAACACTAACCCTAGCCCGAACCCTAACCCTAACCCTTCCCCGAAGCCTGACCCACACCCGTCCCCTAATCCTAAGCCGTACGCTACACTAACCCGCGCCCTCACACGTACGCTCCCCCTAAAGCGTTGTCGTACCCTCCCCTGGACCCTAAACCGTCCCCGTCCCCTAACCCTAACCCTAGCCCGAACCCTAACCCTAACCCTTCCCCGAAGCCTGACCCTCACCCGTCCCCTAATCCTAACCCGTACGCTAACACTAACACACGCCCTCACACATACGCTCCCCCTAAAGCGTTGTCGTACCCTCCCCTGGACCCTAAACCGTCCCCGTCCCCTAACCCTAACCCTAGCCCGAACCCTAACCCTAAACCTTCCCCGAAGCCTGACCCTCACCCGTCCCCTAATCCTAACCCGTACGCAAACACTAACCCGCGCCCTCACACCTACGCTCCCCCTAAAGCGTTGTCGTACCCTCCCCTGGTCCCTAAACCGTCCCCATCCCCTAACCCTAACACTAGCCCGAACCCTAACCCTAACCCTTTCCCGAAGCCTGAGCCTCACCCGTCCCCTAATCCTAAGCCGTACGCTAACACTAACCCGCGCCCTCACACGTACGCTCCCCCTAAAGCGTTGTCGTACCCTCCCCTGGACCCTAAACCGTCCCCGTCCCCTAAACCTAGCCCGAACCCTAACCCTAACCCTTCCCCGAAACCTGACCCTCACCCGTCCCCTAATCCTAACCCGTACGCTAACACTAACCCGCGCCCTCACGCGTACTCTCCCCCTAAAGCGTTGTCGTACCCTCCCCTGGACCCTAAACCGTCCCCATCCCCTAACCCTAACCCTAGCCCGAACCCTAACCCTAACCCTTCCCCGAAGCCTGACCCTCACCCGTCCCCTAATCCTAACCCGTACGCTAACACTAACCCGCGCTCTCACACGTACGCTCCCCCTAATGCGTTGTCGTACCCTCCCCTGGACCCTAAACCGTCCCCGTCCCCTAATCCTATCCTTAGCCCGAACCCTAACCCTAACCTTTCCCCGAAGCTTACCCTCACCCGTCCCCTAAACCTAAGCCGTACGCTAACACAAACCGGCGCCCTCACACGTACGCTCCCCCTAAAGCGTTGTCGTACCCTCCCCTGGACCCTAAACCGTCCCCGTCCCCTAACCCTAACCCTAGCCAGAACCCTAACCCTAACACTTCCCCGAAGCCTGACCCTCAACCGTCCCCTAATCCTAACCCGTACGCTAACACCAACCCGCGCCCTCAAACGTACGCTCCCCATAAAGCATTGTCGTACCCTCCCCTGGACCCTAAACCGTCCCCGTCCCCTAACCCTAGCCCGAAACCTAACCCTAAAACTTCCCCGAAGCCTGACCCTCACCCGTCCCCAAATCCTAACCCGTACGCTAACACTAACCCGCGCCCTCACACGTACGCTCCCCCTAAAGCGTTGTCGTACCCTCCCCTGGACCCTAAACCGTCCCCGTCCCCTAACCCTAACCCTACACCGAACCCTAACCCTAACACTTCCCCGAAGCCTGACCCTCACCCGTCCCCTAATCCTAAGCCGTACGCTAACACTAACCCGCGCCCTCACACGTACGCTCCCCCTAACGCGTTGTCGTACCCTCCCTTGGACCTAAACCGTCCCCGTTTCCTAACCCTATCCCTAGACCGAACCCTAACCCTAACCCTTCCCCGAAGCCTGACCCTCACCCGTCCCCTAGTCCTAAGCCGTACGCTAACACTAACCCGCGCCCTCACACGTACGCTCCCCCTAAAGCGTTGTCGTACCCTCCCCTGGACCCTAAACCGTCCCCGTCCCCTAACCCTAACCCTAGCCCGAACCCTAACCCTAACCCTTCCCCTTAGCCTGACCCTCACCCGTCACATAATCCTAACCCGTACGCTAACACTAACCCACGCCCTCACACATACGCTCCCCCTAAAGCGTTGTCGTACCCTCCCCTGGACCCTAAACCGTCCCCGTACCCTAACCCTAACCCTAGCCCGAACCCTAACCCTAAACCTTCCCCGAAGTCTGACCCTCACCCGTCCCCTAATCCTAACACGTACGCAAACACTAACCCGCGCCCTCACACCTACGCTCCCCCTAAAGCGTTGTCGTACCCTCCCCTGGACCCTAAACCGTCCCCATCCCCTAAGCCTAACCCTAGCCCGAACCCTAACTCTAACACTTCCCCGAAGCCTGACCCTCACCCGGCCCCTAATCCTAACCCGTACGCTAACACTAACCCACGCCCTCACACGTACGCTCCCCCTAAAGCGTTGTCGTACACTCCCCTGGACCCTAAACCGTCCCCGTCCCCTAAACCTAGCCCGAACCCTAACCCTAACTCTTCCCCGAAGCCTGACCCTCACCCGTCCCCTAATCCTAACCCGTACGCTAACACTAACCCGCGCCCTCACACGTACGCTCCCGCTAAAGCGTTGTCGTACCCTCCCCTGGACCCTAAACCGTCCCCGGCCCCTAACCCTAACCCTAGCCCGAACCCTAACCCTAACACTTCCGCGAAGCCTGACCCTCACGCGTCCCATAATCCTAACCCGTACGCTAACACTAACCCGCGCCCTCACACGTACGCTCCCCCTAAAGCGTTGTCGTACCGTCCCCTGGACCCTAAACCGTCCCCATCCCCTAACCCTAACCCTAGACCGAACCCTAACCCTAAACCTTCCCCGAAGCCTGACCCTCACCCGTCCCCTAATGCTAAGCCGTACGCTAACACTAACCCGCGCCCTCACATGAACGCTCCCCCTAAAGCATTGTCGTACCCTCCCCTGGACCCTAAACCATCCCCTAAACCTAACCCTAGCCCGAACCCTAACCCTAACCCTTCCCCGAAGCCTGACCCTCACCCGTCCCCTAATCCTAAGCCGTACGCTAACACTAACCCGCGCGCTCACACGTACGCTCCCCCTAAAGCGTTGTCGTACCCTCCCCTGGACCCTAAACCGTCCCCGTCCCCTAACCCTAACCCTAGCCCGAACCCTAACCCTAACCCTTCCCCGAAGCCTGACACTCACCCGTCCCCTAATCCTAACCCGTACGCTAACACTAACGCGCGCCCTCACACGTACGCTCCCCGTAAAGCGTTGTCGTACCCTCCCCTGGACCCTAAACCGTCCCCGTCCCCTAACCCTAACCCTAGCCCGAACCCTAACCCTAAAACTTCCCCGAAGCCTGACCCTCACCCGTCCCCTAATCCTAACACGTACGCTAACACTAACCCGCGCCCTCACACGTACGCTCCCCCTAAAGCGTTGTCGTACCCTCCCCTGGACCCTAAACCGTCCCCGTCTCCTAACCCTAACCCTAGCCCGAACCCTAACCCTAACCCTTCCCCGAAGTCTGACCCTCACCCGTCCCATAATCCTAAGACGTACGCTAACACTAACCCGCGCCCTCACACGTACGCTCACCCTAAAGCGTTGTCGTACCCTCCCCTGGACCCTAAACCGTCCCCGTCCCCTAACCGTAACCCTAGCCCGAACCCTAACCCTAACCCTTCCTCGAAGCCTGACCCTCACCCGTCCCCTAATCCTAAGCCGTACGCTAACACTAACCCGCGCGCTCACACGTACGCTCCCCCTAAAGCGTTGTCGTACCCTCCCCTGGACCCTAAACCGTCCCCGTCCCCTAACCCTAACCCTAGGCCGAACCCTAACCCTAACCCTTCCCCGAAGCCTGACACTCACCCGTCCCCTAATCCTAACCCGTACGCTAACACTAACGCGCGCCCTCACACGTACGCTCCCCGTAAAGCGTTGTCGTACCCTCCCCTGGACCCTAAACCGTCCCCGTCCCCTAACCCTAACCCTAGCCCGAACCCTAACCCTAAAACTTCCCCGAAGCCTGACCCTCACCCGTCCCCTAATCCTAACACGTACGCTAACACTAACCCGCGCCCTCACACGTACGCTCCCCCTAAAGCGTTGTCGTACCCTCCCCTGGACCCTAAACCGTCCCCGTCTCCTAACCCTAACCCTAGCCCGAACCCTAACCCTAACCCTTCCCCGAAGTCTGACCCTCACCCGTCCCATAATCCTAAGACGTACGCTAACACTAACCCGCGCCCTCACACGTACGCTCCCCCCAAAGCGTTGTCGTACCCTCCCCTGGACCCTAAACCGTCTTCGTACCCTAACCCTAACCCTAGCCGGAACCCTAACCCTCACCCTTCCCCGAAGCCTGAACCTCACCCGTCCCCTAATCCTAACCCATACGCTAACACTAACCCGAGCCCTCACACGTACGCTCCCCCTAAAGCGTTGTCGTACCCTCCCCTGGACCCTAAACCGTCTCCGTCCCCTAACCCTAACCTTAGCCCGAACCCTAACCCTAACCCTTCCCCGAAGCCTGACCCTCACCCGTCCCCTAATCCTAACCCATACGCTAACACTAACCCGCGCCCTCACACGTACGCTCCCCTTAAAGCGTTGTCGTACCCTCCCCTGGACCCTAAACCGTCCCCGTCCCCTAATCCTATCCTTAGCCCGAACCCTAACCCTAACCTTTCCCCGAAGCTTACCCTCCCCCGTCCCCTAATCCTAAGCCGTACGCTAACACTAACCGGCGCCCTCACACGTACGCTCCCCCTAAAGCGTTGTCGTACCCTCCCCTGGACCCTAAACCGTCCCCGTCCCCTAACCCTAACCCTAGCCAGAACCCTAACCCTAAACCTTCCCTGAAGCCTGACCCTCACCCGTCCCCTAATCCTAAGCCGTACGCTAACACTAACCCGCAGCCCCACACGTACGCTCCCCCTAAAGCGTTGTCGTACCCTCCCCTGGACCCTAAACCGTCCCCGTCCCCTAACCCTAACCCTAGCCCGAACCCTAACCCTAACCCTTCCCCGAAGCCTGACCCTCACCTGTCCCCTAATCCTAAGCCGTACGCTTACACTAACCCACGCCCTCACACGTACGCTCCCCCTAAAGCGTTGTCGTACCCTCCCCTGGACCCTAAACCGTCCCCGTCCCCTAAACCTAGCCCGAACCCTAACCCTAACCCTTCCCCGAAGCCTGACCCTCACCCGTCCCCTAATCCTAACCCGTACGCTAACACTAACCCACGCCCTCACGCGTACGCTCCCCCTAAAGCGTTGTCGTACCCTCCCCTGGACCCTAAACCGTCTCCGTCCCCTAACCCAAACCTTAGCACGAACCCTAACCCTAACCCTTCCCCGAAGCCTGACCCTCACCCGTCCCCTAATCCTAACACATACGCTAACACTAACCCTCGCCCTCACACGTACGCTCCCCTTAAATCGTTGTCGTACACTCCCCTGGACCCTAAACCGTCCCCGTCCCCTAACCCTAACCCTAGCCCGAACCGTAACCCTAAACCTTCCCCGAAGCCTGACCCTCACCCGTCCCCTAATCCTAAACCATACGCTAACACTAACCCGGGCCCTCACACGTACGCTCCCCCTAAAGCGTTGTCGTACCCTCCCCTGGACCCTAAACCGTCCCCGTCCCCTAACCCTAACCCTAGCCCGAACCCTAACCCTAACCCTTCCCCGAAGCCTGACCCTCACCCGTCCCCTAATCCTAACACATACGCTAACACTAACCCTCGCCCTCACACGTACGCTCCCCTTAAATCGTTGTCGTACCCTCCCCTGGACCCTAAACCGTCCCCGTCCCCTAACCCTAACCCTAGCCCGAAGCCTAACCCTAAAACTTCCCCGAAGCCTGACCCTCACCCGTCCCCTAAACCTAAACCATACGCTAACACTAACCCAGGCCCTCACACGTACGCTCCCCCTAACGCGTTGTCGAACCCTCCCCTGGACCCTAAACCGTCCCCGTCCCCTAACCCTAACCCTAGCCCGAACCCTAACCCTAACCCTTCCCCGAAGCCTGACCCTCACCCGTCCCCTAATCCTAACCCGTACGCTAACACTAACCCACGCCCTCACACATACGCTCCCCCTAAAGCGTTGTCGTACCCTCCCCTGGACCCTAAACCGTCCCCGTCCCCTAACCCTAACCCTAGCCCGAATCCTAACCCTAAAACTTCCCCGAAGCCTGACCCTCACCCGTCCCCTAATCCTAAACCGTACGCAAACACTAACCCGCGCCCTCACACCTACGCTCCCCTTAAAGCGTTGTCGTACCCTCCCCTGGACCCTAAACCGTCCCCATCCCCTAACCCTAACCCTAGCCCGAACCCTAACCCTAACACTTTCCCGAAGCCTGAGCCTCACCCGTCCCCTAATCCTAAGCCGTACGCTAACACTAACCCGCGCCCTCACACGTACGCTCCCCCTAAAGCGTTGTCGTACCCTCCCCTGGACCGTAAACAATCCCCGTCCCCTAACCCTAACCCTAGACCGAACCCTAACCCTAAACCTTCCCCGAAGCCTGACCCTCACCCGTCCCCTAATGCTAAGCCGTACGCTAACACTAACCCGCGCCCTCACATGTACGCTCCCCCTAAAGCGTTGTCGTACCCTCCCCTGGACCCTAAACCGTCCCCGTCTCCTATCCCTAACCCTAGCCCGAACCCTAACCCTAACCCTTCCCCGAAGCCTGAGCCTCACCCGTCCCCTAATCCTAACCTGTACGCTAAGAATATCCCGCGCCCTCACACGTACGCTCCCCCTAAAGCGTTGTCGTACCCTCCCCTGGACCCTAAACCGTCCACGTCCTCTAACCCTAACCCTAGCCCGAACCTTAACCCTAACCCTTCCCCGAAGCCTGACCCTCACCCGTCCCTCAATGCTAACCCGTACGCTAACACTATCCCGCGCCCTCACGCGTATGCTCCCCCTAAAGCGTTGTCGTACCCTCCCCTGGACCCTAAACCGTCCCCGTCCCCTAACACTAACCCTACACCGAACCCTAACCCTAACAGTTCCCCGAAGCCTGACCCTCACCCGTCCCCTAATCCTAAGCCGTACGCTAACACTAACCCGCGCCCTCACACGTACGCTCCCCCTAACGCGTTGTCGTACCCTCCCCTGGACCTAAACCGTCCTCGTTTCCTAACCCTAACCGTAGCCCGAACCCTAACCCTAACCCTTCCCCGAAGCCTGACCCTCACCCATCCCCTAATCCTAAGCCGTACGCTAACACTAACCCGCGCCCTCACACGTACGCTCCCCCTAAAGCGTTGTCGTACCCTCCCCTGGACCCTAAACCGTCCCCGTCCCCTAACCCTAACCCTAGCCCGAACCCTAACCCTAACCCTTCCCCGAAGCCTGAACCTCACCCGTCCCCTAATCCTAACCCGTACGCTAACACTAACCCACGCCCTCACACATACGCTCCCCCTAAAGCGTTGTCGTACCCTCCCCTGGACCCTAAACCGTCTCCGTCCCCTAACCCTAACCCTAGCCCGAACCCTAACCCTAACCCTTCCCCGAAGCCTGACCCTCACCCGTCCCCTAATCCTAAGCCGTACGCTAACACTAACCCACACCCTCACACGTACGCTCCCCCTAAAGCGTTGTCGTACCCTCCCCTGGACCCTAAACCGTCCCCGTCCCCTAACCCTAACCCTAGCCCGAATCCTAACCCTAACCCTTCCCCGAAGCCTGACCCTCACCCGTCCCTTAATCCTAACCCGTACGCTAACACTAACCCGCGCCCTCACACGTACGCTACCCCTAAAGCCTTGTCGTACCCTCCCCTGGACCCTAAACCGTCCCCGTCCCCTAAAACTTACCCTAGCCCGAACCCTAACCCTAACACTTCCCCGAAGCCTGACCCTCACCCGTCACCTAATCCTCTCCCGTACGCTAACACTAACCCGCGCCCTCACACGTACGCTCCCCCTAAAGTGTTGTCGTACCCTCCCTTGGACCCTAAACCGTCCCCGTCCCCTAACCCTAACCCTAGCCCGAACCCTAACCCTAACCCTTCCCCGAAGCCTAACCCTCACCGTCCCCTAATCCTAAGCCGTACGCTACACTATCCCGTGCCCTCACACGTACGCTCCCCCTAAAGCGTTGTCGTAACCTCCCCTGGACCCTAAACCGTCCCCGTCCCCTAACCCTAACCCTAGCCCGAACCCTAACCCTAACCCTTCCCCGAAGCCTGACCCTCACCCGTCCCCTAATCCTAAGCCGTACGCTAACACTAACCCGCGCCCTCACACGTACGCTCCCCATAAAGCGTTGTCGTACCCTCCCCTGGACCCTAAACCGTCCCCGTCCCCTAACCCTATCCCTAGCCCGAACCCTAACCCTAACACTTCCCCGAAGCCTGACCCTCAACCGTCCCCTAATCCTAAGCCGTACGCTAACACTAACCCACGCCCTCACACGTACGCTCCCCCTAAAGCGTTGTCGTACCCTCCCCTGTACCCTAAACCGTCCCCATCCCCTAACACTAACCCTAGCCTGAACCCTAACCCTAAACCTTCACCAAAGCCTGACCCTCACACGTCCCCTAATCCTAAGCCGTACGCTAACACTAACCCGCGCCCTCACACGTACGCTCCCCCTAAAGCGTTGTCATACCCTCCCCTGGACCCTAAACCGTCCCTGTCCCCTAACCCTAACCCTAACCCTAACACTTCCCCGAAGCCTGACCCTCACCCGTCCCCTAATCCTAAGCCGTACACTAACACTAACCCGCGCCCTCACACGTACGCTCCCCCTAAAGCGTTGTCGTACCCTCCCCTGGACCCTAAACCGTCCCCGTCTCCTAACCCTAACCCTAGCGCGAACCCTAACCCTAACCCTTCCCCGAAGCCTGACCCTCACCCGTCCCCTAATCCTAAGCCGTACGCTTACACTAACCCACGCCCTCACACGTACGCTCCCCCTAAAGCGTTGTCGTACCCTCCCCTGGACCCTAAACCGTCCCAGTCCCCTAACCCTAACCCTAGCCCGAACACTAACCCTAACCCTTCCCTGAAGCCTGACCCTCAACCGTCCCCTAATCCTAAGCCGTACGCTAACACTAACCCACGCCCTCACACGTACGCTCCCCCTAAAGCGTTGTCGTACCCTCCCCTGGACGCTAAACCGTCCCCATCCCCTAACACTAACCCTAGCCTGAACCCTAACCCTAAACCTTCGCCAAAGCCTGACCCTCACACGTCCCCTAATCCTAAGCCGTACGCTAACACTAACCCGCGCCCTCACACGTACGCTCCCCATAAAGCGTTGTCGTACCCTCCCTTGGACCCTAAACCATCCCCGTCCCCTAACCCTAACCCTAGCCCGAACCCTAACCCTAACCCTTCCCCGAAGCCTGACCCTCACCCGTCCCCTAATCCTAAGCCGTACGCTAACACTAACCCACGCACTCACACGTACGCTCCCCCTAAAGCATTGTCGTACCCTCCCCTGGACCCTAAACCGTCTCCGTCCCCTAACCCTAACCCTAGCCCGAACCCTAAACCTAACCCTTCCCCGAAGCCTGACCCTCACCCGTCCCCTAATCCTAAGCCGTACGCTAACACTAACCCGCACCCTCACACGTACGCTCCCCCTAAAGCGTTGTCGTACCCTCCCCTGGACCCTAAACCGTCCCCGTCCCCTAACCCTAACCCTAGCCCGAACCCTAACCCTAACCCTTCCCCGAAGCCTGACCCTCACCCGTCCCCTAATCCTAAGCCGTACGCTAACACTAACCCGCGCCCTCACTCGCATGCTCCCCCTAAAGCGTTGTCGTACCCTCCCCTGGACCCTAAACCTTCCCGTCCCCTAACCCTAACCCTAGCCCGAACCCTAACCCTAACCCTTCCCCGAAGCCTGACCCTCACCCGTCACATAATCCTAAGCCGTACGCTAACACTAACCCACGCCATCACGCGTACGCTCCACGTAAAAAGTTGTCGTACCCTCCCCGGATCCTAAACCATCCCTGTCCCCTAACACTAACCCTAGCCTGAAGCCTAACCCTAACCCTTCCCCGAAGCCTGACCCTCACCCGTCCCCTAATCCTAAGCCGTACGCTAACTCTAACCCGTGTCCTCACACCTACGCTCCCCCTAAAGCGTTGTCGTACCCTCCCCTGGACCCTAAACCGTCCCCGTCCCCTAACCCTAACCCTAGCCCGAACCCTAACCCTAACCCTTCCCCGAAGCCTGACCCTCACCCGTCCACTCTTCCTAACCCGTACGCTAACACTAACCCGCGCCCTCACACGTACGCTCCCCCTAAAGCGTTGTCGTACCCTCCCCTGGACACTAAACCGTCCCCATCCCCTAACCCTAACCCTAGGCCGAACCCTAACCCTAACACTTCCCCGAAGCCTGACCCTCACCCGTCCCCTAATCCTCACCCGTACGCTAACACTAACCCGCGCCCTCACACGTACGCTCCCCCTAAAGCGTTGTCATACCCTCCCTTGGACCCTAAACCGTCCCCGTCCCCTAACCCTAACCCTAGCCCGAACCCTAACCCTAACCCTTCCCTGAAGCCTGACCCTCACCCGTCCCCTAATCCTAAGCCGTACGCTAACACTAACCCACGCCCTCACACGTACACTCCCCCTAAAGCATTGTCGTACCCTCCCCTGGACCCTAAACCGTCTCCGTCCCCTAAACCTAACCCTAGCCCGAACCCTAACCCTAACCCTTCCCCGAAGCCTGACCCTCACCCGTCCCCTAATCGTAACCCGTACGCTAACAATAACCCGCGCCCTCACACGTACGCTCCCCCAAAAGCGTTGTCGTACCCTCCCCTGGACCCTAAACCATCCCCGTCCCCTAACCCTAACCCTAGCCCGAACCCTAACCCTAACCCTTCCCCGAAGCCTGACCCTCACACGTCCCTTAATCCTAACCCGTACGCTAACACTAACCCGCCCCCTCACGCGTATGCTCCCCCTAAAGCGTTGTCGTACCCTCCCCTGGACCCTAAACCGTCCCCGTCCCCTAACCCTAACCCTAGCCAGAACCCTAACCCTAAACCTTCCCCGAAACCTGACCCTCACCCGTCCCCTAATTCTAAGCCATACTCTAACACTAACCCGTGCCCTCACACGTACGTTCCCCCTAAAGCGTTGTCGTACCCTCCCCTGGACCCTAAACCGTCCCCGTCCCCTAACCCTAACCCTAGCCCGAACCCTAACCCTAACCCTTCCCCGAAGCCTGACCCTCACCCGTCCCCTAATCCTAACCCGTACGCTAACACTAACCCGCGCCCTCACACGTACGCTCCCCCTAAAGCATTGTCGTACCCTCCCCTGGACCCTAAACCGTCCCCGTCCCCTAACCCTAGCCCGAACCCTAACCCTAAAACTTCCCCGAAGCCTGACCCTCACCCGTCCCCAAATACTAACCCGTACGCTAACACTAACCCGCGCCCTCACACGTACGCTCCCCCTAAAGCGTTGTCGTACCCTCCCCTGGACCCTAAACCGTCCCCGTCCCCTAACCCTAACCCTACACCGAACCCTAACCCTAACAGTTCCCCGAAGCCTGACCCTCACCCGTCCCCTAATCCTAAGCCGTACGCTAACACTAACCCGCGCCCTCACACGTACGCTCCCCCTAACGCGTTGTCGTACCCTCCACTGGACCTAAACCGTCCTCGTTTCCTAACCCTAACCGTAGCCCGAACCCTAACCCTAACCCTTCCCCGAAGCCTGACCCTCACCCATCCCCTAATCCTAAGCCGTACGCTAACACTAACCCGCGCCCTCACACGTACGCTCCCCCTAAAGCGTTGTCGTACCCTCCCCTGGACCCTAAACCGTCCCCGTCCCCTAACCCTAACCCTAGCCCGAACCCTAACCCTAACCCTTCCCCGAAGCCTGACCCTCACCCGTCCCCTAATACTAACCCGTACGCTAACACTAACCCACGCCCTCACACATACGCTCCCCCTAAAGCGTTGTCGTACCCTCCCCTGGACCCTAAACCGTCTCCGTCCCCTAACCCTAACCCTAGCCCGAACCCTAACCCTAACCCTTCCCCGAAGCCTGACCCTCACCCGTCCCCTAATCCTAAGGGTACGCTAACACTAACCCGCACCCTCACACGTACGCTCCCCCTAAAGCGTTGTCGTACCCTCCCCTGGACCCTAAACCGTCCCCGTCCCCTAACCCTAACCCTAGCCCGAAACCTAACCCTAACACTTCCCCGAAGCCTGACCCTCACCCGTCCCTTAATCCTAACCCGTACGCTAACACTAACCCGCGCCCTCACACGTACGCTACCCCTAAAGCGTTGTCGTACCCTCCCCTGGACCCTAAACCGTCCCCGTCCCCTAAAACTTACCCTAGCCCGAACCCTAACCCTAACACTTCCCCGAAGCCTGACCCTCACCCGTCCCCTAATCCTCTCCCGTACGCTAACACTAACCCGCGCCCTCACACGTACGCTCCCCCTAAAGTGTTGTCGTACCCTCCCTTGGACCCTAAACTGTCCCCGTCCCCTAACCCTAACCCTAGCCCGAACCCTAACCCTAACCCTTCCCCGAAGCCTGACCCTCACCGTCCCCTAATGCTAAGCCGTACGCTACACTAACCCGTGCCCTCACACGTACGCTCCCCCTAAAGCGTTGTCGTACCCTCCCCTGTACCCTAAACCGTCCCCGTCCCCTAACACTAACCCTAGCCCGAACCCTAACCCTAACCCTTCCCCGAAGCCTGACCCTCCCCCATCCCCTAATCCTAAGCCGTACGCTAACACTAACCCGCGCCCTCACACGTACGCTCCCCATAAAGCGTTGTCGTACCCTCCCCTGGACCCTAAACCGTCCCCGTCCCCTAACCCTATCCCTAGCCCGAACCCTAACCCTAACCCTTCCCCGAAGCCTGACCCTAAACCGTCCCCTAATCCTAAGCCGTACGCTAACACTAACCCACGCCCTCACACGTACGCTCCCCCTAAAGCGTTGTCGTACCCTCCCCTGGACCCTAAACCGTCCCCATCCCCTAACACTAACCCTAGCCTGAACCCTAACCCTAAACCTTCGCCAAAGCCTGACCCTCACAAGTCCCCTAATCCTAAGCCGTACGCTAACACTAACCCGCGCCCTCACACGTACGCTCCCCATAAAGCGTTGTCGTACCCTCCCCTGGACCCTAAACCAGCCCCGTCCCCTAACCCTAACCCTAGCCCGAAACCTAACCCTAACCCTTCCCCGAAGCCTGACCCTCACCCGTCCCCTAATCCTAACCCGTACGCTAACACTAACCCGCGCCCTCACACGTACGCTCCCCCTAAAGCGTTGTCGTACACTCCCCTGGACCCTAAACCGTCCCCGTTCCCTATCCCTAACCCTAGCCCGAACCCTAACCCTAACCCTTCCCCGAAGCCTGAGCCTCACCCGTCCCATAATCCTAACCCGTACGCTAACACTAACCCGCGCCCTCACACGTACGCTCCCCCTAAAGCGTTGTCGTACCCTCCCCTGGACCCTAAACCGTCCCCGTCCCCTAACCCTAACCCTAGCCCGAACCCTAACCCTAACCCTTCCCCGAAGCCTGACCCTCACCCGTTCCCTAATGCTCACCCGTACGCTAACACTAACCCGCGCCCTCACACGTACGCTCCCCCTAAAGCGCGGTCGTACCCTCCCTTGGACCCTAAACCGTCCCCGTCCCCTAACCCTAAGCCTAGCCCGAACCCTAACCCTAACCCTTCCCTGAAGCCTGACCCTCACCCGTCCCCTAATCCTCACCTGTACGCTAATACTAAACCGCGCCCTCACACGTACGCTCCCCCTAAAGCGTTGGCGTACCCTCCCCTGGACCCTAAACCGTCCCCGTCCCCTAACCCTAACCCTAGCCCGAACCCTAACCCTAACCCTACCCCGAAGCCTGACCCTCACCCGTCCCCTAATCCTAAGCCGTACGCTAACACTAACCCGCGCTCTCACACGTACGCTCCCCCTAAATCGTTGTCATACCCTCCCCTGGACCCTAAACCGTCCCTGTCCCCTAACCATAACCCTAGCCCGAACCCTAACCCTAACCCTTCCCCGAAGCCTGACCCTCACCCGTCACATAATCCTAAGCCGTACGCTAACACTAACCCGCGCCATCACGCGTACGCTCCACGTAAAAAGTTGTCGTACCCTCCCCGGACCCTAAACCATCCCTGTCCCCTAACACTAACCCTAGCCTGAAGCCTAATCCTAACCCTTCCCCGAAGCCTGACCCTCACCCGTCCCCTAATCCTAAGCCGTACGCTAACTCTAACCCGCGTCCTCACACCTACGCTCCCCCTAAAGCGTTGTCGTACCCTCCCCTGGACCCTAAACCGTCCCCGTCCCCTAACCGTAACCCTAGCCCGAACCCTAACCCTAACCCTTCCCGAAGCCTGACCCTCACCCGTCCCCTCTTCCTAACCCGTACGCTAACACTAACCCGCGCCCTCACACGTACGCTCCCCCTAAAGCGTTGTCGTACCCTCCCCTGGACCCTAAACCGTCCCCGTCCCCTAACCCTAACCCTAGCCCGAACCCTAACCCTAACCCTTTCCCGAAGCCTGAACCTCACCCGTCCCCTAATCCTAAGCCGTACGCTAACACTAACCCGCGCCCTCACACGTACACTCCCCCTAAAGCGTTGTCGTACCCTCCCCTGGACCCTAAACTGTCCCCGTCCCCTAACCCTAACCCTAGCCCGAACCCTAAACCTAACCCTTCCCCGAAGCCTGTCCCTCACCCGTCCCCTAATCCTAAGCCGTACGCTAACACTAACCCGCGCCCTCACACGTAAGCTCCCGCTAAAGCGTTGTCGTACCCTTCCCTGGACCGTAAACCGTCCCCGGCCCCTAACCCTAACCCTAGCCCGAACCCTAACCCTAACACTTCCGCGAAGCCTGACCCTCACGCGTCCCATAATCCTAACCCGTACGCTAACACTAACCCGCGCCCTCACACGTACGCTCCCCCTAAAGCGTTGTCGTACCCTCCCCTGGACCCTAAACCGTCCCCGTCCCCTAACCCTAACCCTATACCGAACCCTAACCCTAAACCTTCCCCGAAGCCTGATCCTCACCCGTCCCCTAATGCTAAGCCGTACGCTAACACTAACCCGCGCCCTCACATGTACGCTCCCCCTAAAGCATTGTCGTACCCTCCCCTGGACCCTAAACCATCCCCTAAACCTAACCCTAGCCCGAACCCTAACCCTAACCCTTCCCCGAAGCCTGACCCTCACCCGTCCCCTAATCCTAAGCCGTACGCTAACACTGACCCGCGCCCTCACACGTACGCTCCCCCTAAAGCGTTGTCGTACCCTCCCCTGGACCCTAAACCGTCCCCGTCCCCTAACCCTAACCCTAGCCCGAACCCTAACCCTAACCCTTCCCCGAAGCCTGACACTCACCCGTCCCCTATTCCTAACCCGTACGCTAACACTAACGCGCGCCCTCACACGTACGCTCCCCGTAATGCGTTGTCGTACCCTCCCCTGGACCCTAAACCGTCCCCGTCCCCTAACCCTAACCCTAGCCCGAACCCTAACCCTAAAACTTCCCCGAAGCCTGACCCTCACCCGTCCCCTAATCCTAACCCGTACGCTAACACTAACCCGCGCCCTCACACGTACGCTGCCCCTAAAACGTTGTCGTACCCTCCCATGGACCCTAAACCGTCCCCGTCTCCTAACGCTAACCCTAGCCCGAACCCTAACCCTAACCCTTCCCCGAAGTCTGACCCTCACCCGTCCCATAATCCTAAGACGTACGCTAACACTAACCCGCGCCCTCACACGTACGCTCACCCTAAAGCGTTGTCGTACCCTCCCCTGGACCCTAAACCGTCCCCGTCCCCTAACCGTAACCCTAGCCCGAACCCTAACCCTAACCCTTCCCCGAAGCCTGACCCTCACCCGTCCCCTAATCCTAACCCGTACGCTAACACTAACCCGCGCCCTCACACGTACGCTCCCCCCAAAGCGTTGTCGTACCCTCCCCTGGACCCTAAACCGCCTTCGTACCCTAACCCTAACCCTAGCCCGAACCCTAACCCTCACCCTTCCCCGAAGCCTGACCCACACCCATCCCCTAATCCTAACCCATACGCTAACACTAACCCGAGCCCTCACACGTACACTCCCCCTAAAGCGTTGTCGTACCCTCCCCTGGACCCTAAACCGTCCCCATCCCCTAACCCTAACCCTATCCCGAACCCTAACCCTAACACTTCCCCGAAGCCTGAGCCTCAAACGTCCCATAATCCTAACCCGTACGCTAACACTAACCCGCGCCCTCACACGTACGCTCCCCCTAAAGCGTTGTCGTACACTCCCCTGGACCCTAAACCGTCCCCGTCCCCTAACCCTAACCCTAGCCCTAACCCTAACCCTAACCCTTCCCCGAAGCCTGACCCTCACCCGTCCCATAATCCTAACCCGTACGCTAACACTAACCCGTGCCCTCACACGTACGCTCCCCCTAAAGCGTTGTCGTACCCTCCCCTGGACCCTAAACCGTCCCCGTCCCCTAACCCTAACTCTAGCCCGAACCCTAACCCGAACCCTTCCCCGAAGCCTGACCCTCACCCGTCCCCTAATCCTAACCCGTACGCTAACACTAACCCGCGCCCTCACACGTACGCTCCCCCTAAAGTGTTGTCGTACCCTCCCCTGGACCCTAAACCGTCCCCGTCCCCTAACCCTAACCCTAGCCCGAACCCTAACCCTAACCCTTCCCTGAATCCTGACCCTCTCCCGTCCCCTAATCCTAACCCGTACGCTAACACTAACCCGCGCCCTCACACGTACGCTCCCCCTTAAGCGTTGTCGTACCCTCCCCTGGACCCTAAACCGTCCCCGTCCCCTAACCCTAGCCCGAACCCTAACCCTAACCCTTCCCCGAAGCCTGACCCTCACCCGTCCCCTAATCCTAAGCCGTACACTAACACTAACCTGTGCCCTCACACGTACGCTCCCCCTAAAGCGTTGTCGTACCCTCCCCTGGACCCAAAACCGTCCCCGTCTCCTAACCCTAACCATAGCCCGAACCCTAACCCTAACCCTTTCCCGAAGCCTGAGCCTCACCCGTCCCCTAATCCTAAGCCGTACGCTAACACTAACCCGCGCCCTCACACGTACGCTCCCCCTAAAGCGTTGTCGTACCCTCCCCTGGACCCTAAACCGTCCCCGTCCCCTAAACCTAGCCCGAACCCTAACCCTAACCCTTCCACGAAGCCTGACCCTCACCCGTCCCCTAATCCTAACCCGTACGCAAACACTAACCCGCGCTCTCACACGTACGCTCCCCCTAATGCGTTGTCGTACCCTCCCCTGGACCCTAAACCGTCCCCGTCCCCTAATCCTATCCTTAGCCCGAACCCTAACCCTAACCTTTCCCCGAAGCTTACCCTCACCCGTCCCCTAAACCTAAGCCGTACGCTAACACTAACCGGCGCCCTCACACGTACGCTCCCCCTAAAGCGTTGTCGTACCCTCCCCTGGACCCTAAACCATCCCCGTCCCCTAACCCTAACCCTAGCCAGAACCCTAACCCTAACACTTCCCCGAAGCCTGACCCTCAACCGTCCCCTAATCCTAACCCGTACGCTAACACTAACCCGCGCCCTCAAACGTACGCTCCCCATAAAGCATTGTCGTACCCTCCCCTGGACCCTAAACCGTCCCCGTCCCCTAACCCTAGCCCGAAACCTAACCCTAAAACTTCCCCGAAGCCTGACCCTCACCCGTCCCCAAATCCTAACCCGTACACTAACAGTAACCCGCGCCCTCACACGTACGCTCCCCCTAAAGCGTTGTCGTACCCTCCCCTGGACCCTAAACCGTACCCGTCCCCTAACCCTAACCCTACACCCAACCCTAACCCTAACACTTCCCCGAAGCCTGACCCTCACCCGTCCCCTAATCCTAAGCCGTACGCTAACACTAACCCGCGCCCTCACACGTACGCTCCCCCTAACGCGTTGTCGTACCCTCCCTTGGACCTAAACCGTCCCCGTTTCCTAACCCTATCCCTAGACCGAACCCTAACCCTAACCCTTCCCCGAAGCCTGACCCTCACCCGTCCCCTAATCCTAAGCCGTACGCTAACACTAACCCGCGCCCTCACACGTACGCTCCCCCTAAAGCGTTGTCGTACCCTCCCCTGGACCCTAAACCGTCCCCGTCCCCTAACCCTAACCCTAGCCCGAACCCTAACCCTAACCCTTCCCCTTAGCCTGACCCTCACCCGTCACCTAATCCTAACCCGTACGCTAACACTAACCCACGCCCTCACACATACGCTCCCCCTAAAGCGTTGTCGTACCCTCCCCTGGACCCTAAACCGTCCCCGTACCCTAACCCTAACCCTAGCCCGAACCCTAACCCTAAACCTTCCCCGAAGTCTGACCCTCACCCGTCCCCTAATCCTAACACGTACGCAAACACTAACCCGCGCCCTCACACCTACGCTCCCCCTAAAGCGTTGTCGTACCCTCCCCTGGACCCTAAACCGTCCCCATCCCCTAAGCCTAACCCTAGCCCGAACCCTAACCCTAACCCTTCCCCGAAGCCTGACCCTCACCCGTCCCCTAATCCTAACCCGTACGCTAACACTAACCCACGCCCTCACACGTACGCTCCCCCTAAAGCGTTGTCGTACCCTCCCCTGGACCCTAAACCATCCCCTAAACCTAACCCTAGCCCGAACCCTAACCCTAACCCTTCCCCGAAGCCTGACCCTCACCCGTCCCCTAATCCTAAGCCGTACGCTAACACTAACCCGCGCGCTCACACGTACGCTCCCCCTAAAGCGTTGTCGTACCCTCCCCTGGACCCTAAACCGTCCCCATCCCCTAACCCTAACCCTAGCCCGAACCCTAACCCTAACCCTTCCCCGAAGCCTGACACTCACCCGTCCCCTAATCCTAACCCGTACGCTAACACTAACGCGCGCCCTCACACGTACGCTCCCCGTAAAGCGTTGTCGTACCCTCCCCTGGACCCTAAACCGTCCCCGTCCCCTACCCCTAACCCTAGCCCGAACCCTAACCCTAAAACTTCCCCGAAGCCTGACCCTCACCCGTCCCCTAATCCTAACACGTACGCTAACACTAACCCGCGCCCTCACACGTACGCTCCCCCTAAAGCGTTGTCGTACCCTCCCCTGGACCCTAAACCGTCCCCGTCTCCTAACCCTAACCCTAGCCCGAACCCTAACCCTAACCCTTCCCCGAAGTCTGACCCTCACCCGTCCCATAATCCTAAGACGTACGCTAACACTAACCCGCGCCCTCACACGTACGCTCACCCTAAAGCATTGTCGTACCCTCCCCTGGACCCTAAACCGTCCCCGTCCCCTAACCGTAACCCTAGCCCGAACCCTAACCCTAACCCTTCCTCGAAGCCTGACCCTCACCCGTCCCCTAATCCTAAGCCGTACGCTAACACTAACCCGCGCGCTCACACGTACGCTCCCCCTAAAGCGTTGTCGTACCCTCCCCTGGACCCTAAACCGTCCCCGTCCCCTAACCCTAACCCTAGCCCGAACCCTAACCCTAACCCTTCCCCGAAGCCTGACACTCACCCGTCCCCTAATCCTAACCCGTACGCTAACACTAACGCGCGCCCTCACACGTACGCTCCCCGTAAAGCGTTGTCGTACCCTCCCCTGGACCCTAAACCGTCCCCGTCCCCTAACCCTAACCCTAGCCCGAACCCTAACCCTAAAACTTCCCCGAAGCCTGACCCTCACCCGTCCCCTAATCCTAACACGTACGCTAACACTAACCCGCGCCCTCACACGTACGGTCCCCCTAAAGCGTTGTCGTACCCTCCCCTGGACCCTAAACCGTCCCCGTCTCCTAACCCTAACCCTAGCCCGAACCCTAACCCTAACCCTTCCCCGAAGTCTGACCCTCACCCGTCCCATAATCCTAAGACGTACGCTAACACTAACCCGCGCCCTCACACGTACGCTCCCCCCAAAGCGTTGTCGTACCCTCCCCTGGACCCTAAACCGTCTTCGTACCCTAACCCTAACCCTAGCCCGAACCCTAACCCTCACCCTTCCCCGAAGCCTGACCCTCACCCGTCCCCTAATCCTAACCCATACGCTAACACTAACCCGAGCCCTCACACGTACGCTCCCCCTAAAGCGTTGTCGTACCCTCCCCTGGACCCTAAACCGTCTCCGTCCCCTAACCCTAACCTTAGCCCGAACCCTAACCCTAACCCTTCCCCGAAGCCTGACCCTCACCCGTCCCCTAATCCTAACCCATACGCTAACACTAACCCGCGCCCTCACACGTACGCTCCCCTTAAAGCCTTGTCGTACCCTCCCCTGGACCCTAAACCGTCCCCGTCCCCTAATCCTATCCTTAGCCCGAACCCTAACCCTAACCTTTCCCCGAAGCTTACCCTCCCCCGTCCCCTAATCCTAAGCCGTACGCTAACACTAACCGGCGCCCTCACACGTACGCTCCCCCTAAAGCGTTGTCGTACCCTCCCCTGGACCCTAAACCGTCCCCGTCCCCTAACCCTAACCCTAGCCAGAACCCTAACCCTAAACCTTCCCTGAAGCCTGACCCTCACCCGTCCCCTAATCCTAAGCCGTACGCTAACACTAACCCGCAGCCTCACACGTACGCTCCCCCTAAAGCGTTGTCGTACCCTCCCCTGGACCCTAAACCGTCCCCGTCCCCTAACCCTAACCCTAGCCCGAACCCTAACCCTAACCCTTCCCCGAAGCCTGACCCTCACCCGTCCCCTAATCCTAAGCCGTACGCTAACACTAACCCGCGCCCTCACACGTACGCTCCCCCTAAAGCGTTGTCGTACCCTCCCCTGGACCCTAAACCGTCCTCGTCCCCTAACCCTAACCCTAGCCCGAACCCTAACCCTAACCTTTCCCCTTAGCCTGACCCTCACCCGTCACCTAATCCTAACCCGTACGCTAACACTAACCCACGCCCTCACACATACGCTCCCCCTAAAGCGTTGTCGTACCCTCCCCTGGACCCTAAACCGTCCCCGTACCCTAACCCTAACCCTAGCCCGAACCCTAACCCTAAACCTTCCCCGAAGTCTGACCCTCACCCGTCCCCTAATCCTAACACGTACGCAAACGCTAACCCGCGCCCTCACACCTACGCTCCCCCTAAAGCGTTGTCGTACCCTCCCCTGGACCCTAAACCGTCCCCATCCCCTAAGCCTAACCCTAGCCCGAACCCTAACCCTAACCCTTCCCCGAAGCCTGACCCTCACCCGTCCCCTAATCCTAACCCGTACGCTAACACTAACCCACGCCCTCACACGTACGCTCCCCCTAAAGCGTTGTCGTACCCTCCCCTGGACCCTAAACCGTCCCCGTCCCCTAAACCTAGCCCGAACCCTAACCCTAACTCTTCCCCGAAGCCTGACCCTCACCCGTCCCCTAATCCTAACCCGTACGCTAACACTAACCCGCGCCCTCACACGTACGCTCCCGCTAAAGCGTTGTCGTACCCTCCCCTGGACCCTAAACCGTCCCCGGCCCCTAACCCTAACCCTAGCCCGAACCCTAACCCTAACACTTCCGCGAAGCCTGACCCTCACGCGTCCCATAATCCTAACCCGTACGCTAACACTAACCCGCGCCCTCACACGTACGCTCCCCCTAAAGCGTTGTCGTACCCTCCCCTGGACCCTAAACCGTCCCCATCCCCTAACCCTAACCCTAGACCGAACCCTAACCCTAAACCTTCCCCGAAGCCTGACCCTCACCCGTCCCCTAATGCTAAGCCGTACGCTAACACTAACCCGCGCCCTCACATGAACGCTCCCCCTAAAGCATTGTCGTACCCTCCCCTGGACCCTAAACCATCCCCTAAACCTAACCCTAGCCCGAACCCTAACCCTAACCCTTCCCCGAAGCCTGACCCTCACCCGTCCCCTAATCCTAAGCCGTACGCTAACACTAACCCGCGCGCTCACACGTACGCTCCCCGTAAAGCGTTGTCGTACCCTCCCCTGGACCCTAAACCGTCCCCGTCCCCTAACCCTAACCCGAACCCTAACCCTAAAACTTCCCCGAAGCCTGACCCTCACCCGTCCCCTAATCCTAACACGTACGCTAACACTAACCCGCGCCCTCACACGTACGCTCCCCCTAAAGCGTTGTCGTACCCTCCCCTGGACCCTAAACCGTCCCCGTCTCCTAACCCTAACCCTAGCCCGAACCCTAACCCTAACCCTTCCCCGAAGTCTGACCCTCACCCGTCCCATAATCCTAAGACGTACGCTAACACTAACCCGCGCCCTCACACGTACGCTCACCCTAAAGCGTTGTCGTACCCTCCTCTGGACCCTAAACCGTCCCCGTCCCCTAACCCTAACCCTAGCCCGAACCCTAACCCTAACCCTTCCTCGAAGCCTGACCCTCACCCGTCCCCTAATCCTAAGCCGTACGCTAACACTAACCCGCGCGCTCACACGTACGCTCCCCCTAAAGCGTTGTCGTACCCTCCCCTGGACCCTAAACCGTCCCCGTCCCCTAACCCTAACCCTAGCCCGAACCCTAACCCTAACCCTTCCCCGAAGCCTGACACTCACCCGTCCCCTAATCCTAACCCGTACGCTAACACTAACGCGCGCCCTCACACGTACGCTCCCCGTAAAGCGTTGTCGTACCCTCCCCTGGAACCTAAACCGTCCCCGTCCCCTAACCCTAACCCTAGCCCGAACCCTAACCCTAAAACTTCCCCGAAGCCTGACCCTCACCCGTCCCCTAATCCTAACACGTACGCTAACACTAACCCGCGCCCTCACACGTACGCTCCCCCTAAAGCGTTGTCGTACCCTCCCCTGGACCCTAAACCGTCCCCGTCTCCTAACCCTAACCCTAGCCCGAACCCTAACCCTAACCCTTCCCCGAAGTCTGACCCTCACCCGTCCCATAATCCTAAGACGTACGCTAACACTAACCCGCGCCCTCACACGTACGCTCCCCCCAAAGCGTTGTCGTACCCTCCCCTGGACCCTAAACCGTCTTCGTACCCTAACCCTAACCCTAGCCCGAACCCTAACCCTCACCCTTCCCCGAAGCCTGACCCTCACCCGTCCCCTAATCCTAACCCATACGCTAACACTAACCCGAGCCCTCACACGTACGCTCCCCCTAAAGCGTTGTCGTACCCTCCCCTGGACCCTAAACCGTCTCCGTCCCCTAACCCTAACCTTAGCCCGAACCCTAACCCTAACCCTTCCCCGAAGCCTGACCCTCACCCGTCCCCTAATCCTAACCCATACGCTAACACTAACCCACGCCCTCACACGTACGCTCCCCTTAAAGCCTTGTCGTACCCTCCCCTGGACCCTAAACCGTCCCCGTCCCCTAATCCTATCCTTAGCCCGAACCCTAACCCTAACCTATCCCCGAAGCTTACCCTCCCCCGTCCCCTAATCCTAAGCCGTACGCTAACACTAACCGGCGCCCTCACACGTACGCTCCCCCTAAAGCGTTGTCGTACCCTCCCCTGGACCCTAAACCGTCCCCGTCCCCTAACCCTAACCCTAGCCAGAACCCTAACCCTAAACCTTCCCTGAAGCCTGACCCTCACCCGTCCCCTAATCCTAAGCCGTACGCTAACACTAACCCGCAGCCTCACACGTACGCTCCCCCTAAAGCGTTGTCGTACCCTCCCCTGGACCCTAAACCGTCCCCGTCCCCTAACCCTAACCCTAGGCCGAACCCTAACCCTAACCCTTCCCCGAAGCCTGACCCTCACCTGTCCCCTAATCCTAAGCCGTACGCTTACACTAACCCACGCCCTCACACGTACGCTCCCCCTAAAGCGTTGTCGTACCCTCCCCTGGAGCCTAAACCGTCCCCGTCCCCTCAACCTAGCCCGAACCCTAACCCTAACCCTTCCCCGAAGCCTGACCCTCACCCGTCCCCTAATCCTAACCCGTACGCTAACACTAACCCACGCCCTCACGCGTACGCTCCCCCTAAAGCGTTGTCGTACCCTCCCCTGGACCCTAAACCGTCTCCGTCCCCTAACCCAAACCTTAGCCCGAACCCTAACCCTAACCCTTCCCCGAAGCCTGACCCTCACCCGTCCCCTAATCCTAACACATACGCTAACACTAACCCTCGCCCTCACACGTACGCTCCCCTTAAATCGTTGTCGTACACTCCCCTGGACCCTAAACCGTCCCCGTCCCCTAACCCTAACCCTAGCCCGAACCGTAACCCTAAACCTTCCCCGAAGCCTGACCCTCACCCGTCCCCTAATCCTAAACCATACGCTAACACTAACCCGGGCCCTCACACGTACGCTCCCCCTAAAGCGTTGTCGTACCCTCCCCTGGACCCTAAACCGTCCCCGTCCCCTAACCCTAACCCTAGCCCGAACCCTAACCCTAACCCTTCCCCGAAGCCTGACCCTCACCCGTCCCCTAATCCTAGCACATACGCTAACACTAACCCTCGCCCTCACACGTACGCTCCCCTTAAATCGTTGTCGTACCCTCCCCTGGACCCTAAACCGTCCCCGTCCCCTAACCCTAACCCTAGCCCGAAGCCTAACCCTAAAACTTCCCCGAAGCCTGACCCTCACCCGTCCCCTAATCCTAAACCATACGCTAACACTAACCCAGGCCCTCACACGTACGCTCCCCCTAACGCGTTGTCGTACCCTCCCCTGGACCCTAAACCGTCCCCGTCCCCTAACCCTAACCCTAGCCCGAACCCTAACCCTAACACTTCCCCGAAGCCTGACCCTCACCCGTCCCCTAATCCTAACCCGTACGCTAACACTAACCCACGCCCTCACACATACGCTCCCCCTAAAGCGTTGTCGTACCCTCCCCTGGACCCTAAACCGTCCCCGTCCCCTAACCCTAACCCTAGCCCGAACCCTAACCCTAAAACTTCCCCGAAGCCTGACCCTCACCCGTCCCCTAATCCTAAACCGTACGCAAACACTAACCCGCGCCCTCACACCTACGCTCCCCCTAAAGCGTTGTCGTACCCTCCCCTGGACCCTAAACCGTCCCCATTCCCTAACCCTAACCCTAGCCCGAACCCTAACCCTAACACTTTCCCGAAGCCTGAGCCTCACCCGTCCCCTAATCCTAAGCCGTACGCTAACACTAACCCGCGCCCTCACACGTACGCTCCCCCTAAAGCGTTGTCGTACCCTCCCCTGGACCCTAAACAATCCCCGTCCCCTAACCCTAACCCTAGACCGAACCCTAACCCTAAACCTTCCCCGAAGCCTGACCCTCACCCGTCCCCTAATGCTAAGCCGTACGCTAACACTAACCCGCGCCCTCACATGTACGCTCCCCCTAAAGCATTGTCGTACCCTCCCCTGGACCCTAAACAATCCCCTAAACCTAACCCTAGCCCGAACCCTAACCCTAACCCTTCCCCGAAGCCTGAACCTCACCCGTCCCCTAATCCTAAGCCGTACGCTAACACTAACCCGCGCGCTCACACGTACGCTCCCCCTAAAGCGTTGTCGTACCCTCCCCTGGACCCTAAACCGTCCCCGTCCCCTAACCCTAACCCTAGCCCGAACCCTAACCCTAACCCTTCCCCGAAGCCTGACACTCACCCGTCCCCTAATCCTAACCCGTACGCTAACACTAACGCGCGCCCTCACACGTACGCTCCCCGTAAAGCGTTGTCGTACCCTCCCCTGGACCCTAAACCGTCCCCGTCCCCTAACCGTAACCCTAGCCCGAACCCTAACCCTAACCCTTCCCCGAAGCCTGACCCTCACCCGTCCCCTAATCCTAACCCGTACGCTAACACTAACCCGCGCCCTCACACGTACGCTCCCCCCAAAGCGTTGTCGTACCCTCCCCTGGACCCTAAACCGTCTTCGTACCCTAACCCTAACCCTAGCCCGAACCCTAACCCTCACCCTTCCCCGAAGCCTGACCCTCACCCGTCCCCTAATCCTAACCCATACGCTAACACTAACCCGAGCCCTCACACGTACGCTCCCCCGAAAGCGTTGTCGTACCCTCCCCTGGACCCTAAACCGTCCCCATCCCCTAACCCTAACCCTATCCCGAACCCTAACCCTAACCCTTCCCCGAAGCCTGACCCTCAAACGTCCCATAATCCTAACCCGTACGCTAACACTAACCCGCGCCCTCACACGTACGCTCCCGCTAAAGCGTTGTCGTACCCTCCCCTGGACCCTAAACCGTCCCCGTCCCCTAACCCTAACCCTAGCCCGAACCCTAACCCTAACCCTTCCCCGAAGCCTGACCCTCACCCGTCCCCTAATCCTAACACGTACGCTAACACTAACCCGCGCCCTCACACGTACGCTCCCCCTAAAGCGTTGTCGTACCCTCCCCTGGACCCTAAACCGTCCCCGTCTCCTAACCCTAACCCTAGCCCGAACCCTAACCCTAACCCTTCCCCGAAGTCTGACCCTCACCCGTCCCATAATCCTAAGACGTACGCTAACACTAACCCGCGCCCTCACACGTACGCTCACCCTAAAGCGTTGTCGTACCCTCCTCTGGACCCTAAACCGTCCCCGTCCCCTAACCCTAACCCTAGCCCGAACCCTAACCCTAACCCTTCCTCGAAGCCTGACCCTCACCCGTCCCCTAATCCTAAGCCGTACGCTAACACTAACCCGCGCGCTCACACGTACGCTCCCCCTAAAGCGTTGTCGTACCCTCCCCTGGACCCTAAACCGTCCCCGTCCCCTAACCCTAACCCTAGCCCGAACCCTAACCCTAACCCTTCCCCGAAGCCTGACACTCACCCGTCCCCTAATCCTAACCCGTACGCTAACACTAACGCGCGCCCTCACACGTACGCTCCCCGTAAAGCGTTGTCGTACCCTCCCCTGGAACCTAAACCGTCCCCGTCCCCTAACCCTAACCCTAGCCCGAACCCTAACCCTAAAACTTCCCCGAAGCCTGACCCTCACCCGTCCCCTAATCCTAACACGTACGCTAACACTAACCCGCGCCCTCACACGTACGCTCCCCCTAAAGCGTTGTCGTACCCTCCCCTGGACCCTAAACCGTCCCCGTCTCCTAACCCTAACCCTAGCCCGAACCCTAACCCTAACCCTTCCCCGAAGTCTGACCCTCACCCGTCCCATAATCCTAAGACGTACGCTAACACTAACCCGCGCCCTCACACGTACGCTCCCCCCAAAGCGTTGTCGTACCCTCCCCTGGACCCTAAACCGTCTTCGTACCCTAACCCTAACCCTAGCCCGAACCCTAACCCTCACCCTTCCCCGAAGCCTGACCCTCACCCGTCCCCTAATCCTAACCCATACGCTAACACTAACCCGAGCCCTCACACGTACGCTCCCCCTAAAGCGTTGTCGTACCCTCCCCTGGACCCTAAACCGTCTCCGTCCCCTAACCCTAACCTTAGCCCGAACCCTAACCCTAACCCTTCCCCGAAGCCTGACCCTCACCCGTCCCCTAATCCTAACCCATACGCTAACACTAACCCACGCCCTCACACGTACGCTCCCCTTAAAGCCTTGTCGTACCCTCCCCTGGACCCTAAACCGTCCCCGTCCCCTAATCCTATCCTTAGCCCGAACCCTAACCCTAACCTATCCCCGAAGCTTACCCTCCCCCGTCCCCTAATCCTAAGCCGTACGCTAACACTAACCGGCGCCCTCACACGTACGCTCCCCCTAAAGCGTTGTCGTACCCTCCCCTGGACCCTAAACCGTCCCCGTCCCCTAACCCTAACCCTAGCCAGAACCCTAACCCTAAACCTTCCCTGAAGCCTGACCCTCACCCGTCCCCTAATCCTAAGCCGTACGCTAACACTAACCCGCAGCCTCACACGTACGCTCCCCCTAAAGCGTTGTCGTACCCTCCCCTGGACCCTAAACCGTCCCCGTCCCCTAACCCTAACCCTAGGCCGAACCCTAACCCTAACCCTTCCCCGAAGCCTGACCCTCACCTGTCCCCTAATCCTAAGCCGTACGCTTACACTAACCCACGCCCTCACACGTACGCTCCCCCTAAAGCGTTGTCGTACCCTCCCCTGGAGCCTAAACCGTCCCCGTCCCCTCAACCTAGCCCGAACCCTAACCCTAACCCTTCCCCGAAGCCTGACCCTCACCCGTCCCCTAATCCTAACCCGTACGCTAACACTAACCCACGCCCTCACGCGTACGCTCCCCCTAAAGCGTTGTCGTACCCTCCCCTGGACCCTAAACCGTCTCCGTCCCCTAACCCAAACCTTAGCCCGAACCCTAACCCTAACCCTTCCCCGAAGCCTGACCCTCACCCGTCCCCTAATCCTAACACATACGCTAACACTAACCCTCGCCCTCACACGTACGCTCCCCTTAAATCGTTGTCGTACACTCCCCTGGACCCTAAACCGTCCCCGTCCCCTAACCCTAACCCTAGCCCGAACCGTAACCCTAAACCTTCCCCGAAGCCTGACCCTCACCCGTCCCCTAATCCTAAACCATACGCTAACACTAACCCGGGCCCTCACACGTACGCTCCCCCTAAAGCGTTGTCGTACCCTCCCCTGGACCCTAAACCGTCCCCGTCCCCTAACCCTAACCCTAGCCCGAACCCTAACCCTAACCCTTCCCCGAAGCCTGACCCTCACCCGTCCCCTAATCCTAGCACATACGCTAACACTAACCCTCGCCCTCACACGTACGCTCCCCTTAAATCGTTGTCGTACCCTCCCCTGGACCCTAAACCGTCCCCGTCCCCTAACCCTAACCCTAGCCCGAAGCCTAACCCTAAAACTTCCCCGAAGCCTGACCCTCACCCGTCCCCTAATCCTAAACCATACGCTAACACTAACCCAGGCCCTCACACGTACGCTCCCCCTAACGCGTTGTCGTACCCTCCCCTGGACCCTAAACCGTCCCCGTCCCCTAACCCTAACCCTAGCCCGAACCCTAACCCTAACACTTCCCCGAAGCCTGACCCTCACCCGTCCCCTAATCCTAACCCGTACGCTAACACTAACCCACGCCCTCACACATACGCTCCCCCTAAAGCGTTGTCGTACCCTCCCCTGGACCCTAAACCGTCCCCGTCCCCTAACCCTAACCCTAGCCCGAACCCTAACCCTAAAACTTCCCCGAAGCCTGACCCTCACCCGTCCCCTAATCCTAAACCGTACGCAAACACTAACCCGCGCCCTCACACCTACGCTCCCCCTAAAGCGTTGTCGTACCCTCCCCTGGACCCTAAACCGTCCCCATTCCCTAACCCTAACCCTAGCCCGAACCCTAACCCTAACACTTTCCCGAAGCCTGAGCCTCACCCGTCCCCTAATCCTAAGCCGTACGCTAACACTAACCCGCGCCCTCACACGTACGCTCCCCCTAAAGCGTTGTCGTACCCTCCCCTGGACCCTAAACAATCCCCGTCCCCTAACCCTAACCCTAGACCGAACCCTAACCCTAAACCTTCCCCGAAGCCTGACCCTCACCCGTCCCCTAATGCTAAGCCGTACGCTAACACTAACCCGCGCCCTCACATGTACGCTCCCCCTAAAGCATTGTCGTACCCTCCCCTGGACCCTAAACAATCCCCTAAACCTAACCCTAGCCCGAACCCTAACCCTAACCCTTCCCCGAAGCCTGAACCTCACCCGTCCCCTAATCCTAAGCCGTACGCTAACACTAACCCGCGCGCTCACACGTACGCTCCCCCTAAAGCGTTGTCGTACCCTCCCCTGGACCCTAAACCGTCCCCGTCCCCTAACCCTAACCCTAGCCCGAACCCTAACCCTAACCCTTCCCCGAAGCCTGACACTCACCCGTCCCCTAATCCTAACCCGTACGCTAACACTAACGCGCGCCCTCACACGTACGCTCCCCGTAAAGCGTTGTCGTACCCTCCCCTGGACCCTAAACCGTCCCCGTCCCCTAACCGTAACCCTAGCCCGAACCCTAACCCTAACCCTTCCCCGAAGCCTGACCCTCACCCGTCCCCTAATCCTAACCCGTACGCTAACACTAACCCGCGCCCTCACACGTACGCTCCCCCCAAAGCGTTGTCGTACCCTCCCCTGGACCCTAAACCGTCTTCGTACCCTAACCCTAACCCTAGCCCGAACCCTAACCCTCACCCTTCCCCGAAGCCTGACCCTCACCCGTCCCCTAATCCTAACCCATACGCTAACACTAACCCGAGCCCTCACACGTACGCTCCCCCGAAAGCGTTGTCGTACCCTCCCCTGGACCCTAAACCGTCCCCATCCCCTAACCCTAACCCTATCCCGAACCCTAACCCTAACCCTTCCCCGAAGCCTGACCCTCAAACGTCCCATAATCCTAACCCGTACGCTAACACTAACCCGCGCCCTCACACGTACGCTCCCGCTAAAGCGTTGTCGTACCCTCCCCTGGACCCTAAACCGTCCCCGTCCCCTAACCCTAACCCTAGCCCGAACCCTAACCCTAACCCTTCCCCGAAGCCTGACCCTCACCCGTCCCCTAATAGTAACACGTACGCTAACACTAACCCGCGCCCTCACACGTACGCTCCCCCTAAAGCGTTGTCGTACCCTCCCCTGGACCCTAAACCGTCCCCGTCCACTAACCCTAACCCTAGCCCGAACCGTAACACTAACCCTTCCCCGAAGCCTGACCCTCACCCGTCCCCTAATCCTCACCCGTACGCTAACACTAACCCGTGCCCTCACACCTACGCTCCCCATAAAGCGTTGTCGTACGCTCCCCTGGACCCTAAACAGTCCCCGTCCCCTAACCCTAACCCTAGCCCGAACCCTAACCCTAACCCTTCCCTGAAACCTGACCCTCACCCGTCCCCTAATCCTAACCCGTACGCTAACACTAACCCACGCCCTCACACGTACGCTCCCCCTAAAGCGTTGTCGTACCCTCCCCTGGACCGTAAAGCGTCCCCGTCCCCTAAACCGAACCGTATCCCGAACCCTAACCCTAACACTTCCCCGAAGCCTGACCCTCACCCGTCCCCTAATCCTAACCCGTACGCTAACACTAACCTGCGCCCTCACACCTACGCTCCCCCTAAAGCGTTGTCGTACCCTCCCCTGGACCCTAAACCGTCCCCATCCCCTAAACCTAACCCTAGCCCGAACCCTAACCCTAACCCTTTCCCGAAGCCTGAGCCTCACCCGTCCCCTAATCCTAAGCCGTACGCTAACACTAACCCGCGCCCTCATACGTACGCTCCCCCTAAAGCGTTGTCGCACCCTCCCCTGGACCCTAAACTGTCCCCGTCCCCTAACCCTAACCCTAGCCCGAACCCTAACCCTAATCCTTCCCCGAAGCCTGACCCTCACCCGTCCCCTAATCCTAAGCCGTACGCTAACACTAACTCGCGCCCTCACACGTACGCTCCCCCTAAAGAGTTGTCGTACCCTCCCCTGGACCCTAAACCGTCCCCGTCCCCTAACCCTAACCCTAGCCCGAACCCTAACCCTAACCCTTCCCCGAAGCCTGACCCTCACCCGTCCCCTAATCCTAACCCGTACGCTAACACTAACCCGCGCCCTCACACGTACGCTCCCCCTTAAGCGTTGTCGTACCCTCCCCTGGACCCTAAACCGTCCCCGTCCCCTAACCCTAACCCTAGCCCGAACCCTAACCCTAACCCTTCCCCGAAGCCTGACCCTCACCCGTCCCCTAATCCTAACCCGTACACTAACACTAACCCGCGCCCTCAGACGTACGCTCCCTGTAAAGCGTTGTCGTACCCTCCCCTGGACCCTAAACCGTCCCCGTCCCCTAACCCTAACCCTAGCCCGAACCCTAACCCTAACCCTTCCCCGAAGCCTGACCCTCACCCGTCCCCTAATCCTAACCCGTACGCAAACACTAACCCGCGCCCTCACACCTACGCTCCCCCTAAAGCGTTGTCGTACCCACCCCTGGACCCTAAACCGTCCCCATCCCCTAAACCTAACCCTAGCCCGAACCCTAACCCTAACCCTTCCCCGAAGTCTGACCCTCACCCGTCCCATAATCCTAAGACGTACACTAACACTAACCCGCGCCCTCACACGTACGCTCACACTAAAGCGTTGTCGTACCCTCCCCTGGACCCTAAACCGTCCCCGTCCCCTAACCGTAACCCTAGCCCGAACCCTAACCCTAACCCTTCCCCGAAGCCTGACCCTCACCCGTCCCCTAATCCTAACCCGTACGCTAACACTAACCCGCGCCCTCACACGTACGCTCCCCCCAAAGCGTTGTCGTACCCTCCCCTGGACCCTAAACCATCTTCGTACCCTAACCCTAACCCTAGCCCGAACCCTAACCCTCACCCTTCCCCGAAGCCTGACCCTCACCCGTCCCCTAATCCTAACCCATACGCTAACACTAACCCGAGCCCTCACACGTACGCTCCCCCGAAAGCGTTGTCGTACCCTCCCCTGGACCCTAAACCGTCCCCATCCCCTAACCCTAACCCTATCCCGAACCCTAACACTAACCCTTCCCCGAAGCCTGACCCTCAAACGTCCCATAATCCTAACCCGTACGCTAACACTAACCCGCGCCCTCACACGTACGCTCCCGCTAAAGCGTTGTCGTACCCTCCCCTGGACCCTAAACCGTCCCCGTCCCCTAACCCTAACCCTAGCCCGAACCCTAACCCTAACCCTTCCCCGAAGCCTGACCCTCACCCGTCCCCTAATAGTAACACGTACGCTAACACTAACCCGCGCCCTCACACGTACGCTCCCCCTAAAGCGTTGTCGTACCCTCCCCTGGACCCTAAACCGTCCCCGTCCACTAACCCTAACCCTAGCCCGAACCGTAACACTAACCCTTCCCCGAAGCCTGACCCTCACCCGTCCCCTAATCCTCACCCGTACGCTAACACTAACCCGTGCCCTCACACCTACGCTCCCCATAAAGCGTTGTCGTACGCTCCCCTGGACCCTAAACAGTCCCCGTCCCCTAACCCTAACCCTAGCCCGAACCCTAACCCTAACCCTTCCCTGAAACCTGACCCTCACCCGTCCCCTAATCCTAACCCGTACGCTAACACTAACCCACGCCCTCACACGTACGCTCCCCCTAAAGCGTTGTCGTACCCTCCCCTGGACCGTAAACCGTCCCCGTCCCCTAAACCGAACCGTATCCCGAACCCTAACCCTAACACTTCCCCGAAGCCTGACCCTCACCCGTCCCCTAATCCTAACCCGTACGCTAACACTAACCTGCGCCCTCACACCTACGCTCCCCCTAAAGCGTTGTCGTACCCTCCCCTGGACCCTAAACCGTCCCCATCCCCTAAACCTAACCCTAGCCCGAACCCTAACCCTAACCCTTTCCCGAAGCCTGAGCCTCACCCGTCCCCTAATCCTAAGCCGTACGCTAACACTAACCCGCGCCCTCATACGTACGCTCCCCCTAAAGCGTTGTCGCACCCTCCCCTGGACCCTAAACTGTCCCCGTCCCCTAACCCTAACCCTAGCCCGAACCCTAACCCTAATCCTTCCCCGAAGCCTGACCCTCACCCGTCCCCTAATCCTAAGCCGTACGCTAACACTAACTCGCGCCCTCACACGTACGCTCCCCCTAAAGAGTTGTCGTACCCTCCCCTGGACCCTAAACCGTCCCCGTCCCCTAACCCTAACCCTAGCCCGAACCCTAACCCTAACCCTTCCCCGAAGCCTGACCCTCACCCGTCCCCTAATCCTAACCCGTACGCTAACACTAACCCACGCCCTCACACGTACGCTCCCCCTAAAGCATTGTCGTACCCTCCCCTGGACCCTAAACCGTCCCCGTCCCCTAAACCTAGCCCGAACCCTAACCCTAACCCTTCCCCGAAGCCTGACCCTCACCCGTCCCCTAATCCTAACCCGTACGCTAACACTAACCCGCGCCCTCACGCGTACGCTCCCCCTAATGCGTTGTCGTACCCTCCCCTGGACCCTAAACCGTCCCCATCCCCTAACCCTAACCCTAGCCCGAACCCTAACCCTAACCCTTCCCCGAAGCCTGACCCTCACCCGTCCCCTAATCCTAACCCGTACGCTAACACTAACCCGCGCCCTCACACGTACGCTCCCCCTAATGCGTTGTCGTACCCTCCCCTGGACCCTAAACCGTCCCCGTCCCCTAATCCTATCCTTAGCCCGAACCCTAACCCTAACCTTTCCCCGAAGCTTACCCTCACCCGTCCCCTAAACCTAAGCCGTACGCTAACACTAACTGGCGCCCTCACACGTACGCTCCCCCTAAAGCGTTGTCGTACCCTCCCCTGGACCCTAAACCGTCCCCGTCCCCTAACCCTAACCCTACACCGAACCCTAACCCTAACACTTCCCCGAAGCCTGACCCTCACCCGTCCCCTAATCCTAAGCCGTACGCTAACACTAACCCGCGCCCTCACACGTACGCTCCCCCTAACGCGTTGTCCTACCCCCCCTTGGACCTAAACCGTCCCCGTTTCCTAACCCTATCCCTAGCCCAAACCCTAACCCTAACCCTTCCCCGAAGCCTGACCCTCACCCGTCCCCTAATCCTAAGCCGTACGCTAACACTAACCCGCGCCCTCACACGTACGCTCCCCCTAAAGCGTTGTCGTACCCTCCCCTGGACCCTAAACCGTCCCCGTCCCCTAACCCTGACCCTAGCCCGAACCCTATCCCTAACCCTTCCCCTTAGCCTGACCCTCACCCGTCCCCTAATCCTAACCCGTACGCTAACACTAACCCACGCCCTCACACATACGCTCCCCCTAAAGCGTTGTCGTACCCTCCCCTGGACCCTAAACCGTCCCCGTCCCCTAACCCTAACCCTAGCCCGAACCCTAACCCTAAACCTTCCCCGACGTCTGACCCTCACCCGTCCCCTAATCCTAACACGTACGCAAACACTAACCCGCGCCCTCACACCTACGCTCCCCCTAAAGCGTTGTCGTACCCTCCCCTGGACCCTAAACCGTCCCCATCCCCTAACCCTAACCCTAGCCCGAACCCTAACCCTAACCCTTCCCCGAAGCCTGACCCTCACCCGTCCCCTAATCCTAACCCGTACGCTAACACTAACCCACGCCCTCACACGTACGCTCCCCCTAAAGCGTTGTCGTACCCTCCCCTGGACCCTAAACCGTCCCCGTCACCTAAACCTAGCCCGAACCCTAACCCTAACCCTTCCCCGAAGCCTGACCCTCACCCGTCCCCTAATCCTAACCCGTACGCTAACACTAACCCGCGCCCTCATGCGTACGCTCCCCCTAAAGCGTTGTCGTACCCTCCCCTGGACCCTAAACCGTCCCCGTCCCCTAACCCTAACCCTAGCCCGAACCCTAACCCTAACCCTTCCCCGAAGCCTGACCCTCACCCGTCCCCTAATCCTAACCCGTACGCTAACACTAACCCGCGCCCTCACACGTACGCTCCCCCTAATGCGTTGTCGTACCCTCCCCTGGACCCTAAAACGTCCCCGTCCCCTAACCCTAACCCTAGCCCGAACCCTAACCCTAACCCTTCCCCGAACCCTGACCCTCACCCGTCCCCTAATCCTAAGCCGTACACTAACACTAACCCGCGCCCTCACACGTACGCTCCCCCTAAAGCGTTGTCGTACCCTCCCCTGGACCCTAAACCGTCCCCGTCTCCTAACCCTAACCCTAGCGCGAACACTAACCCTAACCCTTCCCCGAAGCCTGACCCTCACCCGTCACCTAATCCTAAGCCGTACGCTAACACTAACCCGCGCCCTCACACGTACGCTCCCCCTAAAGCGTTGTCGTACCCTCCCCTGGACCCTAAACCGTCTCCGTCCCCTAACCCTAACCTTAGCCCGAACCCTAACCCTAACCCTTCCCCGAAGCCTGACCCTCACCCGTCCCCTAATCCTAACCCGTACGCTAACACTAACCCGCGCCCTCACACGTACGCTCCCCCTAATGCGTTGTCGTACCCTCCCCTGGACCCTAAAACGTCCCCGTCCCCTAACCCTAACCCTAGCCCGAACCCTAACCCTAACCCTTCCCCGAACCCTGACCCTCACCCGTCCCCTAATCCTAAGCCGTACACTAACACTAACCCGCGCCCTCACACGTACGCTCCCCCTAAAGCGTTGTCGTACCCTCCCCTGGACCCTAAACCGTCCCCGTCCCCTAACCCTAACCCTAGCCCGAACCCTAACCCTAACCCTTCCCCTTAGCCTGACCCTCACCCGTCCCCTAATCCTAACCCGTACGCTAACACTAACCCACGCCCTCACACATACGCTCCCCCTAAAGCGTTGTCGTACCCTCCCCTGGACCCTAAACCGTCCCCGTCCCCTAACCCTAACCCTAGCCCGAACCCTAACCCTAAACCTTCCCCGACGTCTGACCCTCACCCGTCCCCTAATCCTAACACGTACGCAAACACTAACCCGCGCCCTCACACCTACGCTCCCCCTAAAGCGTTGTCGTACCCTCCCCTGGACCCTAAACCGTCCCCGTCCCCTAACCCTAGCCCGAACCCTAACCCTAAAACTTCCCCGAAGCCTGACCCTCACCCGTCCCCAAATCCTAACCCGTACGCTAACACTAACCCGCGCCCTCACACGTACGCTCCCCCTAAAGCGTTGTCGTACCCTCCCCTGGACCCTATACCGTCCCCGTCCCCTAACCCTAACCCTAGCCCGAACCCTAACCCTAACCCTTCCCCGAAGCCTGACCCTCACCCGTCCCCTAATCCTAACCCGTACGCTAACACTAACCCGCGCCCTCACACGTACGCTCCCCCTAAAGCATTGTCGTACCCTCCCCTGGACCCTAAACCGTCCCCGTCCCCTAACCCTAGCTCAAACCCTAACCCTAAAACTTCCCCGAAGCCTGACCCTCACCCGTCCCCAAATCCTAACCCGTACGCTAACACTAACCCGCGCCCTCACACGTACGCTCCCCCTAAAGCGTTGTCGTACCCTCCCCTGGACCCTAAACCGTCCCCGTCCCCTAACCCTAACCCTACACCGAACCCTAACCCTAACACTTCCCCGAAGCCTGACCCTCACCCGTCCCCGAATCCTAAGCCGTACGCTAACACTAATCCGCGCCCTCACACGTACGCTCCCCCTAACGCGTTGTCCTACCCCCCCTTGGACCTAAACCGTCCCCGTTTCCTAACCCTATCCCAAGCCCAAACCCTAACCCTAACCCTTCCCCGAAGCCTGACCCTCACCCGTCCCCTAATCCTAAGCCGTACGCTAACACTAACCCGCGCCCTCACACGTACGCTCCCCCTAAAGCGTTGTCGTACCCTCCCCTGGACCCTAAACCGTCCCCGTCCCCTAACCCTAACCCTAGCCCGAACCCTAACCCTAACACTTCCCCGAAGCCTGACCCTCACCTGTCCCCTAATCCTAAGCCGTACGCTTACACTAACCCACGCCCTCACACGTACGCTCCCCCTAAAGCGTTGTCGTACCCTCCCCTGGACCCTAAACCGTCCCCGTCCCCTAAACCTAGCCCGAACCCTAACCCTAACCCTTCCCCGAAGCCTGACCCACACCCGTCCCCTAATCCTAACCCGTACGCTAACACTAACCCACGCCCTCACGCGTACGCTCCCCCTAAAGCGTTGTCGTACCCTCCCCTGGACCCTAAACCGTCCCCGTCCCCTAACCCTAACCCTAGCCCGAACCCTAACCCTAACCCTTCCCCGAATCCTGACCCTCACCCGTCCCCTAATCCTAACCCGTACGCTAACACTAACCCGCGCCCTCACACGTACGCTCCCCCTAATGCGTTGTCGTACCCTCCCCTGGACCCTAAACCGTCCCCGTCCCCTAATCCTATCCTTAGCCCGAACCCTAACCGTAAACTTTCCCCGAAGCTTACCCTCACCCGTCCCCTAAACCTAAGCCGTACGATAACACTAACCAGCGCCCTCACACGTACGCTCCCCCTAAAGCGTTGTCGTACCCTCCCCTGGACCCTAAACCGTCCCCGTCCCCTAACCCTAACCCTAGCCCGAACCCTAACCCTAAAACTTCCCCGAAGCCTGACCCTCACCCGTCCCCAAATCCTAACCCGTACGCTAACACTAACCCGCGCCCTCACACGTACGCTCCCCCTAAAGCGTTGTCGTACCCTCCCCTGGACCCTAAACCGTCCCCGTCCCCTAACCCTAACCCTACACCGAACCCTAACCCTAACACTTCCCCGAAGCCTGACCCTCACCCGTCCCCTAATCCTAAGCCGTACGCTAACACTAACCCGCGCCCTCACACGTACGCTCCCCCTAACGCGTTGTCGTACCCTCCCTTGGACCTAAACCGTCCCCGTTTCCTAACCCTAACCCTAGCCCGAACCCTAACCCTAACCCTTCCCCTTAGCCTGACCCTCACCCGTCCCCTAATCCTAACCCGTACGTTAACACTAACCCACGCCCTCACACATACGCTCCCCCTAAAGCGTTGTCGTACCCTCCCCTGGACCCTAAACCGTCCCCGTCCCCTAACCCTAACCCTAGCCCGAACCCTAACCCTAAACCTTCCCCGAAGTCTGACCCTCACCCGTCCCCTAATCCTAACACGTACGCAAACACTAACCCACGCCCTCACACCTACGCTCCCCCTAAAGCGTTGTCGTACCCTCCCCTGGACCCTAAACCGTCCCCATCCCCTAACCCTAACCCTAGCCTGAACCCTAACCCTAACACTTCCCCGAAGCCTGACCCTCACCCGTCCCCTAATCCTAACCCGTACGCTAACACTAACCCACGCCCTCACACGTACGCTCCCCCTAAAGCGTTGTCGTACCCTCCCCTGGACCCTAAACCGTCCCCGTCCCCTAAACCTAGCCCGAACCCTAACCCTAACCCTTCCCCGAAGCCTGACCCTCACACGTCCCCTAATCCTATCCCGTACGCTAACACTAACCCGCGCCCTCATGCGTACGCTCCCCCTAAAGCGTTGTCGTACCCTCCCCTGGACCCTAAACCGTCCCCGTCCCCTAACCCTAACCCTAGCCCGAACACTAACCCTAACCCTTCCCCGAAGCCTGACCCTCACCCGTCCCCTAATCCTAACCCGTACGCTAACACTAACCCACGCCCTCACACGTAGGCTCCCCCTAATGCGTTGTCGTACCCTCCCCTGGACCCTAAAACGTCCCCGTCCCCTAACCCTAACCCTAGCCCGAACCCTAACCCTAACCCTTCCCCGAAACCTGACCCTCACCCGTCCCCTAATCCTAAGCCGTACCCTAACACTAACCCGCGCCCTCACACGTACGCTCCCCCTAAAGCGTTGTCGTACCCTCCCCTGGACCCTAAACCGTCCCCGTCTCCTAACCCTAACCCTAGCGCGAACCCTAACCCTAACCCTTCCCCGAAGCCTGACCCTCACCCGTCACCTAATCCTAAGCCGTACGCTAACACTAACCCGCGCCCTCACACGTACGCTCCCCCTAAAGCGTTGTCGTACCCTCCCCTGGACCCTAAACCGTCTCCGTCCCCTAACCCTAACCTTAGCCCGAACCCTAACCCTAACCCTTCCCCGAAGCCTGACTCTCACCCGTCCCCTAATCCTAACCCATACGCTAACACTAACCCGTGCCCTCACACGTACGCTCCCCTTAAAGCGTTGTAGTACCCTCCCCTGGACCCTAAACCGTCCCCGTCCCCTAATCCTATCCTTAGCCCGAACCCTAACCCTAACCTTTCCCCGAAGCTTACCCTCACCCGTCCCCTAATCCTAAGCCGTACGCTAACAATAACCGGCGCCCTCACACGTACGCTCCCCCTAAAGTGTTGTCGTATCCTCCCCTGGACCCTAAACCGTCCCCGTCCCCTAACCCTAACCCTAGCCAGAACCCTAACCCTAAACCTTCCCTGAAGCCTGACCCTCACCCGTCCCCTAATCCTAAGCCGTACGCTAACACTAACCCGCACCCTCACACGTACGCTCCCCCTAAAGCGTTGTCGTACCCTCCCCTGGACCCTAAACCGTCCCCGTCCCCTAACCCTAACCCTAGCCCGAACCCTAACCCTAACCCTTCCCCGAAGCCTGACCCTCACCTGTCCCCTAATCCTAAGCCGTACGCTTACACTAACCCACGCCCTCACACGTACGCTCCCCCTAAAGCGTTGTCGTACCCTCCCCTGGACCCTAAACCGTCCCAGTCCCCTAACCCTAACCCTAGCCCGAACCCTAACCCTAACCCTTCCCTGAAGCCTGACCCTCAACCGTCCCCTAATCCTAAGCCGTATGCTAACACTAACCCACGCCCTCACACGTACGCTCCCCCTAAAGCGTTGTCGTACCCTCCCCTGGACCCTAAACCGTCCCCATCCCCTAACACTAACCCTAGCCTGAACCCTAACCCTAAACCTTCGCCAAAGCCTGACCCTCACACGTCCCCTAATCCTAAGCCGTACGCTAACACTAACCAGCGCCCTCACACGTACGCTCCCCATAAAGCGTTGTCGTACCCTCCCTTGGACCCTAAACCATCCCCGTCCCCTAACCCTAACCCTAGCCCGAACCCTAACCCTAACCCTTCCCCGAAGCCTGACCCTCACCCGTCCCCTAATCCTAAGCCGTACGCTAACACTAACCCACGCACTCACACGTACGCTCCCCCTAAAGCATTGTCGTACCCTCCCCTGGACCCTAAACCGTCTCCGTCCCCTAACCCTAACCCTAGCCCGAACCCTAACCCTAACCCTTCCCCGAAGCCTGACACTCACCCGTCCCCTAATCCTAAGCCGTACGCTAACACTAGCCCGCACCCTCACACGTACGCTCCCCCTAAAGCGTTGTCGTACCCTCCCCTGGACCCTAAACCGTCCCCGTCCCCTAACCCTAACCCTAGCCCGAACCCTAACCCTAACCCTTCCCCGAAGCCTGACCCTCACCCGTCCCTTAATCCTAACCCGTACGCTAACACTAACCCGCGCCCTCACACGTACGCTACCCCTAAAGCGTTATCGTACACTCCCCTGGACCCTAAACCGTCCCCGTCCCCTAAAACTTACCCTAGCCCGAACCCTAACCCTAACACTTCCCCGAAGCCTGACCCTCACCCGTCCCCTAATCCTCACCCGTACGCTAACACTAACCCGCGCCCTCACACGTACGCTCCCCCTAAAGTGTTGTCGTACCCTCCCTTGGACCCTAAACCGTCTCCTTCCCATAACCCTAACCCTAGCCCGAACCCTAACCCTAACCCTTCCCCGAAGCCTGACCCTCACCGTCCCCTAATCCTAACCCGTACGCTACACTAACCCATGCCCTCACACGTACGCTCCCCCTAAAGTGTTGTCGTACCCTCCCCTGGACCCTAAACCGTCCCCGTCCCCTAACCCTAACCCTAGCCCGAACCCTAACCCTAAACCTTCCCCGAAGTCTGACCCTCACCCGTCCCCTAATCCTAACACGTACGCAAACACTAACCCGCGCCCTCACACCTACGCTCCCCCTAAAGCGTTGTCGTACCCTCCCCTGGACCCTAAACCGTCCCCATCCCCTAACCCTAACCCTAGCCCGAACCCTAACCCTAACCCTTCCCCGAAGCCTGACCCTCACCCGTCCCCTAATCCTAACACGTACGCAAACACTAACCCGCGCCCTCACACCTACGCTCCCCCTAAAGCGTTGTCGTACCCTCCCCTGGACCCTAAACCGTCCCCGTCCCCTAACCCTAGCCCGAACCCTAACCCTAAAACTTCCCCGAAGCCTGACCCTCACCCGTCCCCAAATCCTAACCCGTACGCTAACACTAACCCGCGCCCTCACACGTACGCTCCCCCTAAAGCGTTGTCGTACCCTCCCCTGGACCCTATACCGTCCCCGTCCCCTAACCCTAACCCTAGCCCGAACCCTAACCCTAACCCTTCCCCGAAGCCTGACCCTCACCCGTCCCCTAATCCTAACCCGTACGCTAACACTAACCCGCGCCCTCACACGTACGCTCCCCCTAAAGCATTGTCGTACCCTCCCCTGGACCCTAAACCGTCCCCGTCCCCTAACCCTAGCCCAAACCCTAACCCTAAAACTTCCCCGAAGCCTGACCCTCACCCGTCCCCAAATCCTAACCCGTACGCTAACACTAACCCGCGCCCTCACACGTACGCTCCCCCTAAAGCGTTGTCGTACCCTCCCCTGGACCCTAAACCGTCCCCGTCCCCTAACCCTAACCCTACACCGAACCCTAACCCTAACACTTCCCCGAAGCCTGACCCTCACCCGTCCCCGAATCCTAAGCCGTACGCTAACACTAATCCGCGCCCTCACACGTACGCTCCCCCTAACGCGTTGTCCTACCCCCCCTTGGACCTAAACCGTCCCCGTTTCCTAACCCTATCCCAAGCCCAAACCCTAACCCTAACCCTTCCCCGAAGCCTGACCCTCACCCGTCCCCTAATCCTAAGCCGTACGCTAACACTAACCCGCGCCCTCACACGTACGCTCCCCCTAAAGCGTTGTCGTACCCTCCCCTGGACCCTAAACCGTCCCCGTCCCCTAACCCTAACCCTAGCCCGAACCCTAACCCTAACCCTTCCCCGAAGCCTGACCCTCACCTGTCCCCTAATCCTAAGCCGTACGCTTACACTAACCCACGCCCTCACAAGTACGCTCCCCCTAAAGCGTTGTCGTACCCTCCCCTGGACCCTAAACCGTCCCCGTCCCCTAAACCTAGCCCGAACCCTAACCCTAACCCTTCCCCGAAGCCTGACCCACACCCGTCCCCTAATCCTAACCCGTACGCTAACACTAACCCACGCCCTCACGCGTACGCTCCCCCTAAAGCGTTGTCGTACCCTCCCCTGGACCCTAAACCGTCCCCGTCCCCTAACCCTAACCCTAGCCCGAACCCTAACCCTAACCCTTCCCCGAATCCTGACCCTCACCCGTCCCCTAATCCTAACCCGTACGCTAACACTAACCCGCGCCCTCACACGTACGCTCCCCCTAATGCGTTGTCGTACCCTCCCCTGGACCCTAAACCGTCCCCGTCCCCTAATCCTATCCTTAGCCCGAACCCTAACCGTAAACTTTCCCCGAAGCTTACCCTCACCCGTCCCCTAAACCTAAGCCGTACGATAACACTAACCAGCGCCCTCACACGTACGCTCCCCCTAAAGCGTTGTCGTACCCTCCCCTGGACCCTAAACCGTCCCCGTCCCCTAACCCTAACCCTAGCCCGAACCCTAACCCTAAAACTTCCCCGAAGCCTGACCCTCACCCGTCCCCAAATCCTAACCCGTACGCTAACACTAACCCGCGCCCTCACACGTACGCTCCCCCTAAAGCGTTGTCGTACCCTCCCCTGGACCCTAAACCGTCCCCGTCCCCTAACCCTAACCCTACACCGAACCCTAACCCTAACACTTCCCCGAAGCCTGACCCTCACCCGTCCCCTAATCCTAAGCCGTACGCTAACACTAACCCGCGCCCTCACACGTACGCTCCCCCTAACGCGTTGTCGTACCCTCCCTTGGACCTAAACCGTCCCCGTTTCCTAACCCTAACCCTAGCCCGAACCCTAACCCTAACACTTCCCCGAAGCCTGACCCTCACCCGTCCCCTAATCCTAAGCCGTACGCTAACACTAACCCGCGCCCTCACACGTACGCTCCCCCTAAAGCGTTGTCGTACCCTCCCCTGGACCCTAAACCGTCCCCGTCCCCTAACCCTAACCCTAGCCCGAACCCTAACCCTAACCCTTCCCCTTAGCCTGACCCTCACCCGTCCCCTAATCCTAACCCGTACGTTAACACTAACCCACGCCCTCACACATACGCTCCCCCTAAAGCGTTGTCGTACCCTCCCCTGCACCCTAAACCGTCCCCGTCCCCTAACCCTAACCCTAGCCCGAACCCTAACCCTAAACCTTCCCCGAAGTCTGACCCTCACCCGTCCCCTAATCCTAACACGTACGCAAACACTAACCCGCGCCCTCACACCTACGCTCCCCCTAAAGCGTTGTCGTACCCTCCCCTGGACCCTAAACCGTCCCCATCCCCTAACCCTAACCCTAGCCTGAACCCTAACCCTAACCCTTCCCCGAAGCCTGACCCTCACCCGTCCCCTAATCCTAACCCGTACGCTAACACTAACCCACGCCCTCACACGTACGCTCCCCCTAAAGCATTGTCGTACCCTCCCCTGGACCCTAAACCGTCCCCGTCCCCTAAACCTAGCCCGAACCCTAACCCTAACCCTTCCCCGAAGCCTGACCCTCACACGTCCCCTAATCCTATCCCGTACGCTAACACTAACCCGCGCCCTCATGCGTACGCTCCCCCTAAAGCGTTGTCGTACCCTCCCCTGGACCCTAAACCGTCCCCGTCCCCTAACCCTAACCCTAGCCCGAACACTAACCCTAACCCTTCCCCGAAGCCTGACCCTCACCCGTCCCCTAATCCTAACCCGTACGCTAACACTAACCCGCGCCCTCACACGTACGCTCCCCCTAATGCGTTGTCGTACCCTCCCCTGGACCCTAAAACGTCCCCGTCCCCTAACCCTAACCCTAGCCCGAACCCTAACCCTAACCCTTCCCCGAAACCTGACCCTCACCCGTCCCCTAATCCTAAGCCGTACCCTAACACTAACCCGCGCCCTCACACGTACGCTCCCCCTAAAGCGTTGTCGTACCCTCCCCTGGACCCTAAACCGTCCCCGTCTCCTAACCCTAACCCTAGCGCGAACCCTAACCCTAACCCTTCCCCGAAGCCTGACCCTCACCCGTCACCTAATCCTAAGCCGTACGCTAACACTAACCCGCGCCCTCACACGTACGCTCCCCCTAAAGCGTTGTCGTACCCTCCCCTGGACCCTAAACCGTCTCCGTCCCCTAACCCTAACCTTAGCCCGAACCCTAACCCTAACCCTTCCCCGAAGCCTGACTCTCACCCGTCCCCTAATCCTAACCCATACGCTAACACTAACCCGTGCCCTCACACGTACGCTCCCCTTAAAGCGTTGTCGTACCCTCCCCTGGACCCTAAACCGTCCCCGTCCCCTAATCCTATCCTTAGCCCGAACACTAACCCTAACCTTTCCCCGAAGCTTACCCTCACCCGTCCCCTAATCCTAAGCCGTACGCTAACAATAACCGGCGCCCTCACACGTACGCTCCCCCTAAAGTGTTGTCGTATCCTCCCCTGGACCCTAAACCGTCCCCGTCCCCTAACCCTAACCCTAGCCAGAACCCTAACCCTAAACCTTCCCTGAAGCCTGACCCTCACCCGTCCCCTAATCCTAAGCCGTACGCTAACACTAACCCGCACCCTCACACGTACGCTCCCCCTAAAGCGTTGTCGTACCCTCCCCTGGACCCTAAACCGTCCCCGTCCCCTAACCCTAACCCTAGCCCGAACCCTAACCCTAACCCTTCCCCGAAGCCTGACCCTCACCTGTCCCCTAATCCTAAGCCGTACGCTTACACTAACCCACGCCCTCACACGTACGCTCCCCCTAAAGCGTTGTCGTACCCTCCCCTGGACCCTAAACCGTCCCAGTCCCCTAACCCTAACCCTAGCCCGAACCCTAACCCTAACCCTTCCCTGAAGCCTGACCCTCAACCGTCCCCTAATCCTAAGCCGTATGCTAACACTAACCCACGCCCTCACACGTACGCTCCCCCTAAAGCGTTGTCGTACCCTCCCCTGGACCCTAAACCGTCCCCATCCCCTAACACTAACCCTAGCCTGAACCCTAACCCTAAACCTTCGCCAAAGCCTGACCCTCACACGTCCCCTAATCCTAAGCCGTACGCTAACACTAACCCGCGCCCTCACACGTACGCTCCCCATAAAGCGTTGTCGTACCCTCCCTTGGACCCTAAACCATCCCCGTCCCCTAACCCTAACCCTAGCCCGAACCCTAACCCTAACCCTTCCCCGAAGCCTGACCCTCACCCGTCCCCTAATCCTAAGCCGTACGCTAACACTAACCCACGCACTCACACGTACGCTCCCCCTAAAGCATTGTCGTACCCTCCCCTGGACCCTAAACCGTCTCCGTCCCCTAACCCTAACCCTAGCCCGAACCCTAACCCTAACCCTTCCCCGAAGCCTGACCCTCACCCGTCCCCTAATCCTAAGCCGTACGCTAACACTAGCCCGCACCCTCACACGTACGCTCCCCCTAAAGCGTTGTCGTACCCTCCCCTGGACCCTAAACCGTCCCCGTCCCCTAACCCTAACCCTAGCCCGAACCCTAACCCTAACCCTTCCCCGAAGCCTGACCCTCACCCGTCCCTTAATCCTAACCCGTACGCTAACACTAACCCGCGCCCTCACACGTACGCTACCCCTAAAGCGTTATCGTACACTCCCCTGGACCCTAAACCGTCCCCGTCCCCTAAAACTTACCCTAGCCCGAACCCTAACCCTAACACTTCCCCGAAGCCTGACCCTCACCCGTCCCCTAATCCTCACCCGTACGCTAACACTAACCCGCGCCCTCACACGTACGCTCCCCCTAAAGTGTTGTCGTACCCTCCCTTGGACCCTAAACCGTCTCCGTCCCATAACCCTAACCCTAGCCCGAACCCTAACCCTAACCCTTCCCCGAAGCCTGACCCTCACCGTCCCCTAATCCTAACCCGTACGCTACACTAACCCATGCCCTCACACGTACGCTCCCCCTAAAGCGTTGACGTACCCTCCCCTGGACCCTAAACCGTCCCCGTCCCCTAACCCTAACCCTAGCCAGAACCCTAACCCTAACCCTTCCCCGAAGCCTGACCCTCACCCGTCCCCTAATCCTAACACGTACGCTAACACTAACCCGCGTCCTCGCACGTACGCCCCCCCTAAAGCGTTGTCGTACCCTCCCCTGGACCCTATACCGTCCCCGTCCCCTAACCCTAACCCTAGCCCGAACCCTAACCCTAACCCTTCCCCGAAGCCTGACCCTCACCCGTCCCCTAATCCTAAACCATACGCTAACAATAACCCGCGCCCTCACACGTACGCTCCCCCTAAAGCGTTGTCGTACCCTCCCCTGGACCCTAAACCGTCCCTGTCCCCTAACCCTAACCCTAGCCCGAACCCTAACCCTAACCCTTCCCCGAAGCCTGACCCTCACCCGTCCCCTAATCCTAACCCGTACGCTAACACTAACCCGCGCCCTCACACGTACGCTCCCCCTAAAGCGTTGTCGTACCCTCCCCTGGACACTAAACCGTCCCCGTCCCCTAACCCTAACCCTAGCGCGAGCCCTAACCCTAACCCTTCCCTGAAGCCTGACCCTCACCCGTCCCCTAATCCTAAGCCGTACCCTAACACTAACCCGCGCCCTCACACGTACGCTCCCCCTAAAGCGTTGTCGTACCCTCCCCTGGACCCTAAACCGTCCCCGTCTCCTAACCCTAACCCTAGCGCGAACCCTAACCCTAACCCTTCCCCGAAGCCTGACCCTCACCCGTCACCTAATCCTAAGCCGTACGCTAACACTAACCCGCGCCCTCACACGTACGCTCCCCCTAAAGCGTTGTCGTACCCTCCCCTGGACCCTAAACCGTCTCCGTCCCCTAGCCCTAACCTTAGCCCGAACCCTAACCCTAACCCTTCCCCGAAGCCTGACTCTCACCCGTCCCCTAATCCTAACCCATACGCTAACACTAACCCGTGCCCTCACACGTACGCTCCCCTTAAAGCGTTGTCGTACCCTCCCCTGGACCCTAAACCGTCCCCGTCCCCTAATCCTATCCTTAGCCCGAACCCTAACCCTAACCTTTCCCCGAAGCTTACCCTCACCCGTCCCCTAATCCTAAGCCGTACGCTAACAATAACCGGCGCCCTCACACGTACGCTCCCCCTAAAGTGTTGTCGTATCCTCCCCTGGACCCTAAACCGTCCCCGTCCCCTAACCCTAACCCTAGCCATAACCCTAACCCTAAACCTTCCCTGAAGCCTGACCCTCACCCGTCCCCTAATCCTAAGCCGTACGCTAACACTAACCCGCACACTCACACGTACGCTCCCCCTAAAGCGTTGTCGTACCCTCCCCTGGACCCTAAACCGTCCCCGTCCCCTAACCCTAACCCTAGCCCGAACCCTAACCCTAACCCTTCCCCGAAGCCTGACCCTCACCTGTCCCCTAATCCTAAGCCGTACGCTTACACTAACCCACGCCCTCACACGTACGCTCCCCCTAAAGCGTTGTCGTACCCTCCCCTGGACCCTAAACCGTCCCAGTCCCCTAACCCTAACCCTAGCCCGAACCCTAACCCTAACCCTTCCCTGAAGCCTGACCCTCAACCGTCCCCTAATCCTAAGCCGTATGCTAACACTAACCCACGCCCTCACACGTACGCTCCCCCTAAAGCGTTGTCGTACCCTCCCCTGGACCCTAAACCGTCCCCATCCCCTAACACTAACCCTAGCCTGAACCCTAACCCTAAACCTTCGCCAAAGCCTGACCCTCACACGTCCCCTAATCCTAAGCCGTACGCTAACACTAACCCGCGCCCTCACACGTACGCTCCCCATAAAGCGTTGTCGTACCCTCCCTTGGACCCTAAACCATCCCCGTCCCCTAACCCTAACCCTAGCCCGAACCCTAACCCTAACCCTTCCCCGAAGCCTGACCCTCACCCGTCCCCTAATCCTAAGCCGTACGCTAACACTAACCCACGCACTCACACGTACGCTCCCCCTAAAGCATTGTCGTACCCTCCCCTGGACCCTAAACCGTCTCCGTCCCCTAACCCTAACCCTAGCCCGAACCCTAACCCTAACCCTTCCCCGAAGCCTGACCCTCACCCGTCCCCTAATCCTAAGCCGTACGCTAACACTAGCCCGCACCCTCACACGTACGCTCCCCCTAAAGCGTTGTCGTACCCTCCCCTGGACCCTAAACCGTCCCCGTCCCCTAACCCTAACCCTAGCCCGAACCCTAACCCTAACCCTTCCCCGAAGCCTGACCCTCACCAGTCCCTTAATCCTAACCCGTACGCTAACACTAACCCGCGCCCTCACACGTACGCTACCCCTAAAGCGTTATCGTACACTCCCCTGGACCCTAAACCGTCCCCGTCCCCTAAAACTTACCCTAGCCCGAACCCTAACCCTAACACTTCCCCGAAGCCTGACCCTCACCCGTCCCCTAATCCTCACCCGTACGCTAACACTAACCCGCGCCCTCACACGTACGCTCCCCCTAAAGTGTTGTCGTACCCTCCCTTGGACCCTAAACCGTCTCCTTCCCATAACCCTAACCCTAGCCCGAACCCTAACCCTAACCCTTCCCCGAAGCCTGACCCTCACCGTCCCCTAATCCTAACCCGTACGCTACACTAACCCATGCCCTCACACGTACGCTCCCCCTAAAGTGTTGTCGTACCCTCCCCTGGACCCTAAACCGTCCCCGTCCCCTAACCCTAACCCTAGCCCGAACCCTAACCCTAAACCTTCCCCGAAGTCTGACCCTCACCCGTCCCCTAATCCTAACACGTACGCAAACACTAACCCGCGCCCTCACACCTACGCTCCCCCTAAAGCGTTGTCGTACCCTCCCCTGGACCCTAAACCGTCCCCATCCCCTAACCCTAACCCTAGCCCGAACCCTAACCCTAACCCTTCCCCGAAGCCTGACCCTCACCCGTCCCCTAATCCTAACCCGTACACTAACACTAACCCACGCCCTCACACGTACGCTCCCCCTAAAGCGTTGTCGTACCCTCCCCTGGACCCTAAACCGTCCCAGTCCCCTAAACCTAGCCCGAACCCTAACCCTAACCCTTCCCCGAAGCCTGACCCTCACACGTCCCCTAATCCTATCCCGTACGCTAACACTAACCCGCGCCCTCATGCGTACGCTCCCCCTAAAGCGTTGTCGTACCCTCCCCTGGACCCTAAACCGTCCCCGTCCCCTAACCCTAACCCTAGCCCGAACACTAACCCTAACCCTTCCCCGAAGCCTGACTCTCACCCGTCCCCTAATCCTAACCCATACGCTAACACTAACCCGCGCCCTCACACGTACGCTCCCCTTAAAGCGTTGTCGTACCCTCCCCTGGACCCTAAACCGTCCCCGTCCCCTAATCCTATCCTTAGCCCGAACCCTAACCCTAACCTTTCCCCGAAGCTTACCCTCACCCGTCCCCTAATCCTAAGCCGTACGCTAACAATAACCGGCGCCCTCACACGTACGCTCCCCCTAAAGTGTTGTCGTATCCTCCCCTGGACCCTAAACCGTCCCCGTCCCCTAACCCTAACCCTAGCCAGAACCCTAACCCTAAACCTTCCCTGAAGCCTGACCCTCACCCGTCCCCTAATCCTAAGCCGTACGCTAACACTAACCCGCACCCTCACACGTACGCTCCCCCTAAAGCGTTGTCGTACCCTCCCCTGGACCCTAAACCGTCCCCGTCCCCTAACCCTAACCCTAGCCCGAACCCTAACCCTAACCCTTCCCCGAAGCCTGACCCTCACCTGTCCCCTAATCCTAAGCCGTACGCTTACACTAACCCACGCCCTCACACGTACGCTCCCCCTAAAGCGTTGTCGTACCCTCCCCTGGACCCTAAACCGTCCCAGTCCCCTAACCCTAACTCTAGCCCGAACCCTAACCCTAACCCTTCCCTGAAGCCTGACCCTCAACCGTCCCCTAATCCTAAGCCGTATGCTAACACTAACCCACGCCCTCACACGTACGCTCCCCCTAAAGCGTTGTCGTACCCTCCCCTGGACCCTAAACCGTCCCCATCCCCTAACACTAACCCTAGCCTGAACCCTAACCCTAAACCTTCGCCAAAGCCTGACCCTCACACGTCCCCTAATCCTAAGCCGTACGCTAACACTAACCCGCGCCCTCACACGTACGCTCCCCATAAAGCGTTGTCGTACCCTCCCTTGGACCCTAAACCATCCCCGTCCCCTAACCCTAACCCTAGCCCGAACCCTAACCCTAACCCTTCCCCGAAGCCTGACCCTCACCCGTCCCCTAATCCTAAGCCGTACGCTAACACTAACCCACGCACTCACACGTACGCTCCCCCTAAAGCATTGTCGTACCCTCCCCTGGACCCTAAACCGTCTCCGTCCCCTAACCCTAACCCTAGCCCGAACCCTAACCCTAACCCTTCCCCGAAGCCTGACCCTCACCCGTCCCCTAATCCTAAGCCGTACGCTAACACTAGCCCGCACCCTCACACGTACGCTCCCCCTAAAGCGTTGTCGTACCCTCCCCTGGACCCTAAACCGTCCCCGTCCCCTAACCCTAACCCTAGCCCGAACCCTAACTCTAACCCTTCCCCGAAGCCTGACCCTCACCCGTCCCTTAATCCTAACCCGTACGCTAACACTAACCCGCGCCCTCACACGTATGCTACCCCTAAAGCGTTATCGTACACTCCCCTGGACCCTAAACCGTCCCCGTCCCCTAAAACTTACCCTAGCCCGAACCCTAACCCTAACACTTCCCCGAAGCCTGACCCTCACCCGTCCCCTAATCCTCACCCGTACGCTAACACTAACCCGCGCCCTCACACGTACGCTCACCCTAAAGTGTTGTCGTACCCTCCCTTGGACCCTAAACCGTCTCCGTCCCATAACCCTAACCCTAGCCCGAACCCTAACCCTAACCCTTCCCCGAAGCCTGACCCTCACCGTCCCCTAATCCTAACCCGTACGCTACACTAACCCATGCCCTCACACGTACGCTCCCCCTAAAGCGTTGACGTACCCTCCCCTGGACCCTAAACCGTCCCCGTCCCCTAACCCTAACCCTAGCCAGAACCCTAACCCTAACCCTTCCCCGAAGCCTGACCCTCACCCGTCCCCTAATCCTAACACGTACGCTAACACTAACCCGCGTCCTCGCACGTACGCCCCCCCTAAAGCGTTGTCGTACCCTCCCCTGGACCCTATACCGTCCCCGTCCCCTAACCCTAACCCTAGCCCGAACCCTAACCCTAACCCTTCCCCGAAGCCTGACCCTCACCCGTCCCCTAATCCTAAACCATACGCTAACAATAACCCGCGCCCTCACACGTACGCTCCCCCTAAAGCGTTGTCGTACCCTCCCCTGGACCCTAAACCGTCCCTGTCCCCTAACCCTAACCCTAGCCCGAACCCTAACCCTAACCCTTCCCCGAAGCCTGACCCTCACCCGTCCCCTAATCCTAACCCGTACGCTAACACTATCCCGCGCCCTCACACGTACGCTCCCCCTAAAGCGTTGTCGTACCCTCCCCTGGACACTAAACCGTCCCCGTCCCCTAACCCTAACCCTAGCGCGAGCCCTAACCCTAACCCTTCCCTGAAGCCTGAACCTCACCCGTCACCTAATCCTAACACGTACGCTAACACTAACCCGCGCCCTCACACATACGCTCCCCCTAAAGCAATGTCGTACACTCCCCTGGACCCTAAACTGTCCCCGTCCCCTAACCCTAACCCTAGACCGAACCCTAACCCTAACACTTCCCCGAAGCCTGACCCTCACCCGTCCCCTAACCCTAAGCCGTACGGTAACACTAACCCGCGCCCTCAAACGTACGTTCCCCCTAAAGCGTTGTCGTACCCTCCCCTGGACCCTAAACCGTCTCCGTCCCCTAACCCTAACCTTAGCCCGAACCCTAACCCTAACCCTTCCCCGAAGCCTGACCCTCACCCGTCCCCTAATCCTAACCCATACGCTAACACTAACCCGCTCCCTCACACGTACGCTCCCCTTAAAGCGTTGTCGTACCCTCCCCTGGACCCTAAACCGTCCCCGTCCCCTAATCCTATCCTTAGCCCGAACCCTAACCCTAACCTTTCCCCGAAGCTTACCCTCACCCGTCCCCTAATCCTAAGCCGTACGCTAACAATAACCGGCGCCCTCACACGTACGCTCCCCCTAAAGCGTTGTCGTATCCTCCCCTTGACCCTAAACCGTCCCCGTCCCCTAACCCTAACCCTAGCCAGAACCCTAACCCTAAACCTTCCCTGAAGCCTGACCCTCACCCGTCCCCTAATCGTAAGCCGTACGCTAACACTAACCCGCACCCTCACACGTACGCTCCCCCTAAAGCGTTGTCGTACCCTCCCCTGGACCCTAAACCGTCCCCGTCCCCTAACCCTAACCCTAGCCCGAACCCTAACCCTAACCCTTCCCCGAAGCCTGACCCTCACCTGTCCCCTAATCCTAAGCCGTACGCTTACACTAACCCACGCCCTCACACGTACGCTCCCCCTAAAGCGTTGTCGTACCCTCCCCTGGACCCTAAACCGTCCCAGTCCCCTAACCCTAACCCTAGCCCGAACCCTAACCCTAACCCTTCCCTGAAGCCTGACCCTCAACCGTCCCCTAATCCTAAGCCGTATGCTAACACTAACCCACGCCCTCACATGTACGCTCCCCCTAAAGCGTTGTCGTACCCTCCCCTGGACCCTAAACCGTCCCCATCCCCTAACACTAACCCTAGCCTGAACCCTAACCCTAAACCTTCGCCAAAGCCTGATCCTCACACGTCCCCTAATCCTAAGCCGTACGCTAACACTAACCCGCGCCCTCACACGTACGCTCCCCATAAAGCGTTGTCGTACCCTCCCTTGGACCCTAAACCATCCCCGTCCCCTAACCCTAACCCTATCCCGAACCCTAACCCTAACCCTTCCCCGAAGCCTGACCCTCACCCGTCCCCTGATCCTAAGCCGTACGCTAACACTAACCCACGCACTCACACGTACGCTCCCCCTAAAGCATTGTCGTACCCTCCCCTGGACCCTAAACCGTCTCCGTCCCCTAACCCTAACCCTAGCCCGAACCCTAACCCTAACCCTTCCCCGAAGCCTGACCCTCACCCGTCCCCTAATCCTAAGCCGTACGCTAACACTAGCCCGCACCCTCACACGTACGCTCCCCCTAAAGCGTTGTCGTACCCTCCCCTGGACCCTAAACCGTCCCCGTCCCCTAACCCTAACCCTAGCCCGAACCCTAACCCTAACCCTTCCCCGAAGCCTGACCCTCACCCGTCCCTTAATCCTAACCCGTACGCTAACACTAACCCGTGCTCTCACACGTACGCTACCCCTAAAGCGTTATCGTACACTCCCCTGGACCCTAAACCGTCCCCGTCCCCTAAAACTTACCCTAGCCCGAACCCTAACCCTAACACTTCCCGGAAGCCTGACCCTCACCCGTCCCCTAATCCTCACCCGTACGCTAACACTAACCCGCGCCCTCACACGTACGCTCCCCCTAAAGTGTTGTCGTACCCTCCCTTGGACCCTAAACCGTCTCCGTCCCATAACCCTAACCCTAGCCCGAACCCTAACCCTAACCCTTCCCCGAAGCCTGACCCTCACCGTCCCCTAATCCTAACCCGTACGCTACACTAACCCATTCCCTCACACGTACGCTCCCCCTAAAGCGTTGACGTACCCTCCCCTGGACCCTAAACCGTCCCCGTCCCCTAACCCTAACCCTAGCCAGAACCCTAACCCTAACCCTTCCCCGAAGCCTGACCCTCACCCGTCCCCTAATCCTAACACGTACGCTAACACTAACCCGCGTCCTCGCACGTACGCTCCCCCTAAAGCGTTGTCGTACCCTCCCCTGGACCCTAAACCGTCCCCGTCCCCTAACCCTAACCCTAGCCCGAACCCTAACCCTAACCCTTCCCCGAAGCCTGACCCTCACTCGTCCCCTAATCCTAACCCGTACGCTAACACTAACCTGTGCCCTCACACGTACGCTCCCCCTAAAGCGTTGTCGTACCCTCCCCTGGACCCTAAACTGTCCCCGTCCCCTAACCCTAACCCTAGCCCGAACCCTAACCCTAACCCTTCCCCGAAGCCTGACCCTCACCCGTCCCCTAATCCTAACCCGTACGCTAACACTAACCCGCGCCCTCACACGTACGCTCCCCCTAAAGCGTTGTCGTACCCTCCCCTGGACCCTAAACCGTCCCCGTCCCCTAACCCTAACCCTAGCCCGAACCCTAACCCTAAACCTTCCCCGAAGCCTGACCCTCACCCGTCCCCTAATCCTAACCCGTACGCAAACACTAACCCGCGCCCTCACACCTACGCTCCCCCTAAAGCGTTGTCGTACCCTCCCCTGGACCCTAAACCGTCCCCATCCCCTAAACCTAACCCTAGCCCGAACCCTAACCCTAACCCTTCCCCGAAGTCTGACCCTCACCCGTCCCATAATCCTAAGACGTACACTAACACTAACCCGCGCCCTCACACGTACGCTCACCCTAAAGCGTTGTCGTACCCTCCCCTGGACCCTAAACCGTCCCCGTCCCCTAACCGTAACCCTAGCCCGAACCCTAACCCTAACCCTTCCCCGAAGCCTGACCCTCACCCGTCCGCTAATCCTAACCCGTACGCTAACACTAACCCGCGCCCTCACACGTACGCTCCCCCCAAAGCGTTGTCGTACCCTCCCCTGGACCCTAAACCGTCTTCGTACCCTAACCCTAACCCTAGCCCGAACCCTAACCCTCATCCTTCCCCGAAGCCTGACCCTCACCCGTCCCCTAATCCTAACCCATACGCTAACACTAACCCGAGCCCTCACACGTACGCTCCCCCGAAAGCGTTGTCGTACCCTCCCCTGGACCCTAAACCGTCCCCATCCCCTAACCCTAACCCTATCCCGAACCCTAACCCTAACCATTCCCCGAAGCCTGACCCTCAAACGTCCCATAATCCTAACCCGTACGCTAACACTAACCAGCGCCCTCACACGTACGCTCCCGCTAAAGCGTTGTCGTACCCTCCCCTGGACCCTAAACCGTCCCCGTCCCCTAACCCTAACCCTAGCCCGAACCCTAACCCTAACCCTTCCCCGAAGCCTGACCCTCACCCGTCCCCTAATAGTAACACGTACGCTAACACTAACCCGCGCCCTCACACGTACGCTCCCCCTAAAGCGTTGTCGTACCCTCCCCTGGACCCTAAACCGTCCCCGTCCACTAACCCTAAGCCTAGCCCGAACCGTAACACTAACCCTTCTCCGAAGCCTGACCCTCACCCGTCCCCTAATCCTCACCCGTACGCTAACACTAACCCGTGCCCTCACACCTACGCTCCCCATAAAGCGTTGTCGTACGCTCCCCTGGACCCTAAACAGTCCCCGTCCCCTAACCCTAACCCTAGCCCGAACCCTAACCCTAACCCTTCCCTGAAACCTGACCCTCACCCGTCCCCTAATCCTAACCCGTACGCTAACACTAACCCACGCCCTCACACGTACGCTCCCCCTAAAGCGTTGTCGTACCCTCCCCTGGACCGTAAACCGTCCCCGTCCCCTAAACCGAACCGTATCCCGAACCCTAACCCTAACCCTTCCCCGAAGCCTGACCCTCACCCGTCCCCTAATCCTAACCCGTACGCTAACACTAACCCGCGCCCTCACACGTACGCTCCCCCTTAAGCGTTGTCGTACCCTCCCCTGGACCCTAAACCGTCCCCGTCCCCTAACCCTAACCCTAGCCCGAACCCTAACCCTAACCCTTCCCCGAAGCCTGACCCTCACCCGTCCCCTAATCCTAACCCGTACGCTAACACTAACCCGCGCCCTCACACGTACGCTCCCTGTAAAGCGTTGTCGTACCCTCCCCTGGACCCTAAACCGTCCCCGTCCCCTAACCCTAACCCTAGCCCGAACCCTAACCCTAACCCTTCCCCGAAGCCTGACCCTCACCCGTCCCCTAATCCTAACCTGTACGCTAACACTAACCCACGCCCTCACACATACGCTCCCCCTAAAGCGTTGTCGTACCCTCCCCTGGACCCTAAACCGTCCCCGTCCCCTAACCCTAACCCTAGCCCGAACCCTAACCCTAACCCTTCCCCGAAGCCTGACCCTCACCCGTCCCCTAATCCTAAGCCGTACACTAACACTAACCCGCGCCCTCACACGTACGCTCCCCCTAAAGCGTTGTCGTACCCTCCCCTGGACCCTAAACCGTCCCCGTCTCCTAACACTAACCCTAGCCCGAACCCTAACCCTAACCCTTCCCCGAAGCCTGACCCTCACCCGTCACCTAATCCTAAGCCGTACGCTAACACTAACCCGCGCCCTCACACGTACGCTCCCCCTAAAGCGTTGTCGTACCCTCCCCTGGACCCTAAACCGTCTCCGTCCCCTAACCCTAACCTTAGCCCGAACCCTAACCCTAACCCTTCCCCGAAGCCTGACCCTCAACCGTCACCTAATCCTAACACATACGCTAACACTAACCCGCGCCCTCACACGTACGCTCCCGTTAAATCGTTGTCGTACCCTCCCCTGGACCCTAAACCGTCCCCGTCCCCTAACCCTAACCCTAGCCTGAACCCTAACCCTAAACCTTCCCCGAAGCCTGACCCTCACCCGTCCCCTAATCCTAAACCATACGCTAACACTAACCCGGGCCCTCACACGTACGCTCCCCCAAAGCGTTGTCGTACCCTCCCCTGGACCCTAAACCGTCCCCGTCCCCTAACCCTAACCCTAGCCCGAACCCTAACCCTAACCCTTCCCCGAAGCCTGACCCTCACCCGTCCCCTAATCCTAAACCATACGCTAACACTAACCCGGGCCCTCACACGTACGCTCCCCCTAAAGCGTTGTCGTACCCTCCCCTGGACCCTAAACCGTCCCCGTCCCCTAACACTAACCCTAGCCCGAACCCTAACCCTAACACTTCCCCGAAGCCTGACCCTCACCCGTCCCCTAATCCTAAGCCGTACGCTAACACTAACACGCGCCCTCACACGTACGCTCCCCCTAAACCTTTGTCGTACCCTCCCCTGGACCCTAAACCGTCCCCGTCCCCTAACCCTAACCCTAGCCCGAACCCTAACCCTAACCCTTCCCCGAAGCCGGACCCTCACCCGTCCCCTAATCCTAACCCGTACGCTAACACTAACCCACGCCCTCACACATACGCTCCCCCTAAAGCGTTGTCGTACCCTCCCCTGGACCCTAAACCGTCCCCGTCCCCTAACCCTAACCCTAGCCCGAACCCTAACCCTAAACCTTCCCCGAAGCCTGACCCTCACCCGTCCCCTAATCCTAACCCGTACGCAAACACTAACCTGCGCCCTCACACCTACGCTCCCCCTAAAGCGTTGTCGTACCCTCCCCTGGACCCTAAACCGTCCCCATCCCCTAAACCTAACCCTAGCCCGAACCCTAACCCTAACCCTTTCCCGAAGCCTGAGCCTCACCCGTCCCCTAATCCTAAGCCGTACGCTAACACTAACCCGCGCCCTCATACATACGCTCCCCCTAAAGCGTTGTCGCACCCTCCCCTGGACCCTAAACTGTCCCCGTCCCCTAACCCTAACCCTAGCCCGAACCCTAACCCTAATCCTTCCCCGAAGCCTGACCCTCACCCGTCCCCTAATCCTAAGCCGTACGCTAACACTAACTCGCGCCCTCACACGTACGCTCCCCCTAAAGAGTTGTCGTACCCTCCCCTGGACCCTAAACCGTCCCCGTCCCCTAACCCTAACCCTAGCCCGAACCCTAACCCTAACCCTTCCCCGAAGCCTGACCCTCACCCGTCCCCTAATCCTAACCCGTACGCTAACACTAACCCACGCCCTCACACGTACGCTCCCCCTAAAGCATTGTCGTACCCTCCCCTGGACCCTAAACCGTCCCCGTCCCCTAAACCTAGCCCGAACCCTAACCCTAACCCTTCCCCGAAGCCTGACCCTCACCCGTCCCCTAATCCTAACCCGTACGCTAACACTAACCCGCGCCCTCACGCGTACGCTCCCCCTAAAGCGTTGTCGTACCCTCCCCTGGACCCTAAACCGTCCCCATCCCCTAACCCTAACCCTAGCCCGAACCCTAACCCTAACCCTTCCCCGAAGCCTGACCCTCACCCGTCCCCTAATCCTAACCCGTACGCTAACACAAACCCGCGCCCTCACACGTACGCTCCCCCTAATGCGTTGTCGTACCCTCCCCTGGACCCTAAACCGTCCCCGTCCCCTAATCCTATCCTTAGCCCGAACACTAACCCTAACCTTTCCCCGAAGCTTACCCTCACCCGTCCCCTAAACCTAAGCCGTACGCTAACACTAACTGGCGCCCTCACACGTACGCTCCCCCTAAAGCATTGTCGTACCCTCCCCTGGACCCTAAACCGTCCCCGTCCCCTAACCCTAACCCTAGCCAGAACCCTAACCCTAACACTTCCCCGAAGCCTGACCCTCAACCGTCCCCTAATCCTAACCCGTACGCTAACACTAACCCGCGCCCTCACACGTACGCTCCCCCAAAGCATTGTCGTACCCTCCCCTGGACCCTAAACCGTCCCCGTCCCCTAACCCTAGCCCGAACCCTAACCCTAAAACTTCCCCGAAGCCTGACCCTCACCCGTCCCCAAATCCTAAACCGTACGCTAACACTAACCCGCACCCTCACACGTACGCTCCCCCTAAAGCGTTGTCGTACCCTCCCCTGGACCCTAAACCGTCCCCGTCCCCTAACCCTAACCCTACACCGAACCCTAACCTTAACACTTCCCCGCAGCCTGACCCTCACCCGTCCCCTAATCCTAAGCCGTACGCTAACACTAACCCGCGCCCTCACACGTACGCTCCTCCTAACGCGTTGTCCTACCCCCCCTTGGACCTAAACCGTCCCCGTTTCCTAACCCTATCCCTAGCCCAAACACTAACCCTAACCCTTCCCCGAAGCCTGACCCTCACCCGTCCCCTAATCTTAAGCCGTACGCTAACACTAACCCACGCCCTCACACGTACGCTCCCCCTAAAGCGTTGTCGTACCCTCCCCTGGACCCTAAACCGTCCCCGTCCCCTAACCCTAACCCTAGCCCGAACCCTATCCCTAACCCTTCCCCTTAGCCTGACCCTCACCCGTCCCCTAATCCTAACCCGTACGCTAACACTAACCCACGCCCTCACACATACGCTCCCCCTAAAGCGTTGTCGTACCCTCCCCTGGACCCTAAACCGTCCCCGTCCCCTAACCCTAACCCTAGCCCGAACCCTAACCCTAAACCTTCCCCGACGTCTGACCCTCACCCGTCCCCTAATCCTAACACGTACACAAACACTAACCCGCGGCCTCACACCTACGCTCCCCCTAAAGCGTTGTCGTACCCTCCCCTGGACCCTAAACCGTCCCCATCCCCTAACCCTAACCCTAGCCCGAACCCTAACCCTAACCCTTCCCCGAAGCCTGACCCTCACCCGTCCCCTAATCCTAACCCGTACGCTAACACTAACCCACGCCCTCACACGTACGCTCCCCCTAAAGCGTTGTCGTACCCTCCCCTGGACCCTAAACCGTCCCCGTCACCTAAACCTAGCCCGAACCCTAACCCTAACCCTTCCCCGAAGCCTGACCCTCACCCGTCCCCTAATCCTAACCCGTACGCTAACACTAACCCGCGCCCTCATGCGTACGCTCCCCCTAAAGCGTTGTCGTACCCTCCCCTGGACCCTAAACCGTCCCCGTCCCCTAACCCTAACCCTAGCCCGAACCGTAACCCTAACCCTTCCCCGAAGCCTGACCCTCACCCGTCCCCTAATCCTAACCCGTACGCTAACACTAACCCGCGCCCTCACACGTACGCTCCCCCTAATGCGTTGTCGTACCCTCCCCTGGACCCTAAAACGTCCCCGTCCCCTAACCCTAACCCTAGCCCGAACCCTAACCCTAACCCTTCCCCGAACCCTGACCCTCACCCGTCCCCTAATCCTAAGCCGTACACTAACACTAACCCGCGCCCTCACACGTACGCTCCCCCTAAAGCGTTGTCGTACCCTCCCCTGGACCCTAAACCGTCCCCGTCTCCTAACCCTAACCCTAGCGCGAACACTAACCCTAACCCTTCCCCGAAGCCTGACCCTCACCCGTCACCTAATCCTAAGCCGTACGCTAACACTAACCCGCGCCCTCACACGTACGCTCCCCCTAAAGCGTTGTCGTACCCTCCCCTGGACCCTAAACCGTCTCCGTCCCCTAACCCTAACCTTAGCCCGAACCCTAACCCTAACCCTTCCCCGAAGCCTGACCCTCACCCGTCCCCTAATCCTAACCCGTACGCTAACACTAACCCGCGCCCTCACACGTACGCTCCCCCTAATGCGTTGTCGTACCCTCCCCTGGACCCTAAAACGTCCCCGTCCCCTAACCCTAACCCTAGCCCGAACCCTAACCCTAACCCTTCCCCGAAGCCTGACCCTCACCCGTCCCCTAATCCTAACCCGTACGCTAACACTAACCCGCGCCCTCACACGTACGCTCCCCCTAAAGCGTTGTCGTACCCTCCCCTGGACCCTAAACCGTCCCCGTCTCCTAACCCTAACCCTAGCGCGAACCCTAACCCTAACCCTTCCCCGAAGCCTGACCCTCACCCGTCACCTAATCCTAAGCCGTACGCTAACACTAACCCGCGCCCTCACACGTACGCTCCCCCTAAAGCGTTGTCGTACCCTCCCCTGGACCCTAAACCGTCTCCGTCCCCTAACCCTAACCTTAGCCCGAACCCTAACCCTAACCCTTCCCCGAAGCCTGACACTCACCCGTCCCCTAATCCTAACCCATATGCTAACACTAACCCGCGCCCTCACACGTACGCTCCCCTTAAAGCGTTGTCGTACCCTCCCCTGGACCCTAAACCGTCCCCGTCCCCTAATCCTATCCTTAGCCCGAACCCTAACCCTAACCTTTCCCCGAAGCTTACCCTCACCCGTCCCCTAATCCTAAGCCGTACGCTAACACTAACCGGCGCCCTCACACGTACGCTCCCCCTAAAGCGTTGTCGTACCCTCCCCTGGACCCTAAACCGTCCCCGTCCCCTAACCCTAACCCTAGCCAGAACCCTAACCCTAAACCTTCCCTGAAGCCTGACCCTCACCCGTCCCCTAATCCTAAGCCGTACGCTAACACTAACCCGCAGCCTCACACGTACGCTCCCCCTAAAGCGTTGTCGTACCCTCCCCTGGACCCTAAACCGTCCCCGTCCCCTAACCCTAACCCTAGCCCGAACCCTAACCCTAACCCTTCCCCGAAGCCTGACCCTCACCTGTCCCCTAATCCTAAGCCGTACGCTTACACTAACCCACGCCCTCACACGTACGCTCCCCCTAAAGCGTTGTCGTACCCTCCCCTGGACCCTAAACCGTCCCCGTCCCCTAACCCTAGCCCAAACCCTAACCCTAACCCTTCCCCGAAGCCTGACCCTCACCCGTCCCCTAATCCTAACCCGTACGCTAACACTAACCCACGCCCTCACGCGTACGCTCCCCCTAAAGCGTTGTCGTACCCTCCCCTGGACCCTAAACCGTCCCCGTCCCCTAACCCTAACCCTAGCCCGAACCCTAACCCTAACCCTTCCCCGAATCCTGACCCTCACCCGTCCCCTAATCCTAACCCGTACGCTAACACTAACCCGCGCCCTCACACGTACGCTCCCCCTAAAGCATTGTCGTACCCTCCCCTGGACCCTAAACCGTCCCCGTCCCCTAACCCTAGCCCGAACCCTAACCCTAAAACTTCCCCGAAGCCTGACCCTGACCCGTCCCCAAATCCTAACCCGTACGCTAACACTAACCCGCGCCCTCACACGTACGCTCCCCCTAAAGCATTGTCGTACCCTCCCCTGGACCCTATACCGTCCCCGTCCCCTAACCCTAACCCTAGCCCGAACCCTAACCCTAACCCTTCCCCGAAGCCTGACCCTCACCCGTCCCCTAATCCTAACCCGTACGCTAACACTAACCCGCGCCCTCACACGTACGCTCCCCCTAAAGCATTGTCGTACCCTCCCCTGGACCCTAAACCGTCCCCGTCCCCTAACCCTAGCCCGAACCCTAACCCTAAAACTTCCCCGAAGCCTGACCCTCACCCGTCCCCAAATCCTAACCCGTACGCTAACACTAACCCGCGCCCTCACACGTACGCTCCCCCTAAAGCGTTGTCGTACCCTCCCCTGGACCCTAAACCGTCCCCGTCCCCTAACCCTAACCCTACACCGAACCCTAACCCTAACACTTCCCCGAAGCCTGACCCTCACCCGTCCCCTAATCCTAAGCCGTACGCTAACACTAACCCGCGCCCTCACACGTACGCTCCCCCTAACGCGTTGTCCTACCCCCCCTTGGACCTAAACCGTCCCCGTTTCCTAACCCTATCCCAAGCCCAAACCCTAACCCTAACCCTTCCCCGAAGCCTGACCCTCACCCGTCCCCTAATCCTAAGCCGTACGCTAACACTAACCCGCGCCCTCACACGTACGCTCCCCCTAAAGCGTTGTCGTACCCTCCGCTGGACCCTAAACCGTCCCCGTCCCCTAACCCTAACCCTAGCCCGAACCCTAACCCTAACCCTTCCCCGAAGCCTGACCCTCACCTGTCCCCTAATCCTAAGCCGTACGCTTACACTAACCCACGCCCTCACATGTACGCTCCCCCTAAAGCGTTGTCGTACCCTCCCCTGGACCCTAAACCGTCCCTGTCCCCTAAACCTAGCCCGAACCCTAACCCTAACCCTTCCCCGAAGCCTGACCCTCACCCGTCCCCTAATCCTAACCCGTACGCTAACACTAACCCACGCCCTCACGCATACGCTCCCCCTAAAGCGTTGTCGTACCCTCCCCTGGACCCTAAACCGTCCCCGTCCCCTAACCCTAACCCTAGCCCGAACCCTAACCCTAACCCTTCCCCGAATCCTGACCCTCACCCGTCCCCTAATCCTAACCCGTACGCTAACACTAACCCGCGCCCTCACACGTACGCTCCCCCTAATGCGTTGTCGTACCCTCCCCTGGACCCTAAACCGTCCCGTTCCCTAATCCTATCCTTAGCCCGAACCCTAACCGTAAACTTTCCCCGAAGCTTACCCTCACCCGTCCCCTAAACCTAAGCCGTACGCTAACACTAACCAGCGCCCTCACACGTACGCTCCCCCTAAAGCGTTGTCGTACCCTCCCCTGGACCCTAAACCGTCCCCGTCCCCTAACCCTAACCCTAGCCCGAACCCTAACCCTAAAACTTCCCCGAAGCCTGACCCTCACCCGTCCCCAAATCCTAACCCGTACGCTAACACTAACCCGCGCCCTCACACGTACGCTCCCCCTAAAGCGTTGTCGTACCCTCCCCTGGACCCTAAACCGTCCCCGTCCCCTAACCCTAACCCTACACCGAACCCTAACCCTAAAACTTCCCCGAAGCCTGACCCTCACCCGTCCCCTAATCCTAAGCCGTACGCTAACAATAACTGGCGCCCTCACACGTACGCTCCCCCTAAAGCGTTGTCGTACCCTCCCCTGGACCCTAAACCGTCCCCGTCCCCTAACCCTAACCCTAGCCAGAACCCTAACCCTAACACTTCCCCGAAGCCTGACCCTCAACCGTCCCCTAATCCTAACCCGTACGCTAACACTAACCCGCTCCCTCACACGTACGCTCCCCCAAAGCATTGTCGTACCCTCCCCTGGACCCTAAACCGTCCCCGTCCCCTAACCCTAGCCCGAACCCTAACCCTAAAACTTCCCCGAAGCCTGAACCTCACCCGTCCCCAAATCCTAAACCGTACGCTAACACTAACCCGCACCCTCACACGTACGCTCCCCCTAAAGCGTTGTCGTACCCTCCCCTGGACCCTAAACCGTCCCCGTCCCCTAACCCTAACCCTACACCGAACCCTAACCCTAACACTTCCCCGCAGCCTGACCCTCACCCGTCCCCTAATCCTAAGCCGTACGCTAACACTAACCCGCGCCCTCACACGTACGCTCCTCCTAACGCGTTGTCCTACCCCCCCTTGGACCTAAACCGTCCCCGTTTCCTAACCCTATCCCTAGCCCAAACACTAACCCTAACCCTTCCCCGAAGCCTGACCCTCACCCGTCCCCTAATCCTAAGCCGTACGCTAACACTAACCCACGCCCTCACACGTACGCTCCCCCTAAAGCGTTGTCGTACCCTCCCCTGGACCCTAAACCGTCCCCGTCCCCTAACCCTAACCCTAGCCCGAACCCTATCCCTAACCCTTCCCCTTAGCCTGACCCTCACCCGTCCCCTAATCCTAACCCGTACGCTAACACTAACCCACGCCCTCACACATACGCTCCCCCTAAAGCGTTGTCGTACCCTCCCCTGGACCCTAAACCGTCCCCGTCCCCTAACCCTAACCCTAGCCCGAACCCTAACCCTAAACCTTCCCCGACGTCTGACCCTCACCCGTCCCCTAATCCTAACACGTACACAAACACTAACCCGCGGCCTCACACCTACGCTCCCCCTAAAGCGTTGTCGTACCCTCCCCTGGACCCTAAACCGTCCCCATCCCCTAACCCTAACCCTAGCCCGAACCCTAACCCTAACCCTTCCCCGAAGCCTGACCCTCACCCGTCCCCTAATCCTAACCCGTACGCTAACACTAACCCACGCCCTCACACGTACGCTCCCCCTAAAGCGTTGTCGTACCCTCCCCTGGACCCTAAACCGTCCCCGTCACCTAAACCTAGCCCGAACCCTAACCCTAACCCTTCCCCGAAGCCTGACCCTCACCCGTCCCCTAATCCTAACACGTACGCTAACACTAACCCGCGCCCTCATGCGTACGCTCCCCCTAAAGCGTTGTCGTACCCTCCCCTGGACCCTAAACCGTCCCCGTCCCCTAACCCTAACCCTAGCCCGAACCGTAACTCTAACCCTTCCCCGAAGCCTGACCCTCACCCGTCCCCTAATCCTAACCCGTACGCTAACACTAACCCGCGCCCTCACACGTACGCTCCCCCTAATGCGTTGTCGTACCCTCCCCTGGACCCTAAAACGTCCCCGTCCCCTAACCCTAACCCTAGCCCGAACCCTAACCCTAACCCTTCCCCGAACCCTGACCCTCACCCGTCCCCTAATCCTAAGCCGTACACTAACACTAACCCGCGCCCTCACACGTACGCTCCCCCTAAAGCGTTGTCGTACCCTCCCCTGGACCCTAAACCGTCCCCGTCTCCTAACCCTAACCCTAGCGCGAACACTAACCCTAACCCTTCCCCGAAGCCTGACCCTCACCCGTCACCTAATCCTAAGCCGTACGCTAACACTAACCCGCGCCCTCACACGTACGCTCCCCCTAAAGCGTTGTCGTACCCTCCCCTGGACCCTAAACCGTCTCCGTCCCCTAACCCTAACCTTAGCCCGAACCCTAACCCTAACCCTTCCCCGAAGCCTGACCCTCACCCGTCCCCTAATCCTAACCCGTACGCTAACACTAACCCGCGCCCTCACACGTACGCTCCCCCTAATGCGTTGTCGTACCCTCCCCTGGACCCTAAAACGTCCCCGTCCCCTAACCCTAACCCTAGCCCGAACCCTAACCCTAACCCTTCCCCGAAGCCTGACCCTCACCCGTCCCCTAATCCTAACCCGTACGCTAACACTAACCCGCGCCCTCACACGTACGCTCCCCCTAAAGCGTTGTCGTACCCTCCCCTGGACCCTAAACCGTCCCCGTCTCCTAACCCTAACCCTAGCGCGAACCCTAACCCTAACCCTTCCCCGAAGCCTGACCCTCACCCGTCACCTAATCCTAAGCCGTACGCTAACACTAACCCGCGCCCTCACACGTACGCTCCCCCTAAAGCGTTGTCGTACCCTCCCCTGGACCCTAAACCGTCTCCGTCCCCTAACCCTAACCTTAGCCCGAACCCTAACCCTAACCCTTCCCCGAAGCCTGACACTCACCCGTCCCCTAATCCTAACCCATATGCTAACACTAACCCGCGCCCTCACACGTACGCTCCCCTTAAAGCGTTGTCGTACCCTCCCCTGGACCCTAAACCGTCCCCGTCCCCTAATCCTATCCTTAGCCCGAACCCTAACCCTAACCTTTCCCCGAAGCTTACCCTCACCCGTCCCCTAATCCTAAGCCGTACGCTAACACTAACCGGCGCCCTCACACGTACGCTCCCCCTAAAGCGTTGTCGTACCCTCCCCTGGACCCTAAACCGTCCCCGTCCCCTAACCCTAACCCTAGCCAGAACCCTAACCCTAAACCTTCCCTGAAGCCTGACCCTCACCCGTCCCCTAATCCTAAGCCGTACGCTAACACTAACCCGCAGCCTCACACGTACGCTCCCCCTAAAGCGTTGTCGTACCCTCCCCTGGACCCTAAACCGTCCCCGTCCCCTAACCCTAACCCTAGCCCGAACCCTAACCCTAACCCTTCCCCGAAGCCTGACCCTCACTTGTCCCCTAATCCTAAGCCGTACGCTTACACTAACCCACGCCCTCACACGTACGCTCCCCCTAAAGCGTTGTCGTACCCTCCCCTGGACCCTAAACCGTCCCCGTCCCCTAAACCTAGCCCAAACCCTAACCCTAACCCTTCCCCGAAGCCTGACCCTCACCCGTCCCCTAATCCTAACCCGTACGCTAACACTAACCCACGCCCTCACGCGTACGCTCCCCCTAAAGCGTTGTCGTACCCTCCCCTGGACCCTAAACCGTCCCCGTCCCCTAACCCTAACCCTAGCCCGAACCCTAACCCTAACCCTTCCCCGAATCCTGACCCTCACCCGTCCCCTAATCCTAACCCGTACGCTAACACTAACCCGCGCCCTCACACGTACGCTCCCCCTAAAGCATTGTCGTACCCTCCCCTGGACCCTAAACCGTCCCCGTCCCCTAACCCTAGCCCGAACCCTAACCCTAAAACTTCCCCGAAGCCTGACCCTGACCCGTCCCCAAATCCTAACCCGTACGCTAACACTAACCCGCGCCCTCACACGTACGCTCCCCCTAAAGCATTGTCGTACCCTCCCCTGGACCCTAAACCGTCCCCGTCCCCTAACCCTAGCCCGAACCCTAACCCTAAAACTTCCCCGAAGCCTGACCCTCACCCGTCCCCAAATCCTAATCCGTACGCTAACACTAACCCGCGCCCTCACACGTACGCTCCCCCTAAAGCGTTGTCGTACCCTCCCCTGGACCCTAAACCGTCCCCGTCCCCTAACCCTAACCCTACACCGAACCCTAACCCTAACACTTCCCCGAAGCCTGACCCTCACCCGTCCCCTAATCCTAAGCCGTACGCTAACACTAACCCGCGCCCTCACACGTACGCTCCCCCTAACGCGTTGTCCTACCCCCCCTTGGACCTAAACCGTCCCCGTTTCCTAACCCTATCCCAAGCCCAAACCCTAACCCTAACCCTTCCCCGAAGCCTGACCCTCACCCGTCCCCTAATCCTAAGCCGTACGCTAACACTAACCCGCGCCCTCACACGTACGCTCCCCCTAAAGCGTTGTCGTACCCTCCCCTGGACCCTAAACCGTCCCTGTCCCCTAAACCTAGCCCGAACCCTAACCCTAACCCTTCCCCGAAGCCTGACCCTCACCCGTCCCCTAATCCTAACCCGTACGCTAACACTAACCCACGCCCTCACGCATACGCTCCCCCTAAAGCGTTGTCGTACCCTCCCCTGGACCCTAAACCGTCCCCGTCCCCTAACCCTAACCCTAGCCCGAACCCTAACCCTAACCCTTCCCCGAATCCTGACCCTCACCCGTCCCCTAATCCTAACCCGTACGCTAACACTAACCCGCGCCCTCACACGTACGCTCCCCCTAATGCGTTGTCGTACCCTCCCCTGGACCCTAAACCGTCCCCGTCCCCTAATCCTATCCTTAGCCCGAACCCTAACCGTAAACTTTCCCCGAAGCTTACCCTCACCCGTCCCCTAAACCTAAGCCGTACGCTAACACTAACCAGCGCCCTCACACGTACGCTCCCCCTAAAGCGTTGTCGTACCCTCCCCTGGACCCTAAACCGTCCCCGTCCCCTAACCCTAACCCTAGCCCGAACCCTAACCCTAAAACTTCCCCGAAGCCTGACCCTCACCCGTCCCCAAATCCTAACCCGTACGCTAACACTAACCCGCGCCCTCACACGTACGCTCCCCCTAAAGCGTTGTCGTACCCTCCCCTGGACCCTAAACCGTCCCCGTCCCCTAACCCTAACCCTACACCGAACCCTAACCCTAAAACTTCCCCGAAGCCTGACCTTCACCCGTCCCCTAATCCTAAGCCGTACGCTAACACTAACCCGCGCCCTCACACGTACGCTCCCCCTAACGCGTTGTCGTACCCTCCCTTGGACCTAAACCGTCCCCGTTTCCTAACCCTAACCCTAGCCCGAACCCTAACCCTAACCCTTCCCCGAAGCCTGACCCTCACCCGTCCCCTAATCCTAAGCCGTACGCTAACACTAACCCGCGCCCTCACACGTACGCTCCCCCTAAAGCGTTGTCGTACCCTCCCCTGGACCCTAAACCGTCCCCGTCCCCTAACCCTAAACCTAGCCCGAACCCTAACCCTAACCCTTCCCCTTAGCCTGACCCTCACCCGTCCCCTAATCCTAACCCGTACTTTAACACTAACCCACGCCCTCACACATACGCTCCCCCTAAAGCGTTGTCGTACCCTCCCCTGGACCCTAAACCGTCCCCGTCCCCTAACCCTAACCCTAGCCCGAACCCTAACCCTAAACCTTCCCCGAAGTCTGACCCTCACCCGTCCCCTAATCCTAACACGTACGCAAACACTAACCCGCGCCCTCACACCTACGCTCCCCCTAAAGCGTTGTCGTACCCTCCCCTGGACCCTAAACCGTCCCCATCCCCTAACCCTAACCCTAGCCCGAACCCTAACCCTAACCCTTCCCCGAAGCCTGACCCTCACCCGTCCCCTAATCCTAACCCGTACGCTAACACTAACCCACGCCCTCACACGTACGCTCCCCCTAAAGCGTTGTCGTACCCTCCCCTGGACCCTAAACCGTCCCCGTCCCCTAAACCTAGCCCGAACCCTAACCCTAACCCTTCCCCGAAGCCTGACCCTCACACGTCCCCTAATCCTATCCCGTACGCTAACACTAACCCGCGCCCTCATGCGTACGCTCCCCCTAAAGCGTTGTCGTACCCTCCCCTGGACCCTAAACCGTCCCCGTCCCCTAACCCTAACCCTAGCCCGAACACTAACCCTAACCCTTCCCCGAAGCCTGACCCTCATCCGTCCCCTAATCCTAACCCGTACGCTAACATTAACCCGCGCCCTCACACGTACGCTCCCCCTAATGCGTTGTCGTACCCTCCCCTGGACCCTAAAACGTCCCCGTCCCCTAACCCTAACCCTAGCCCGAACCCTAACCCTAACCCTTCCCCGAAACCTGACCCTCACCCGTCCCCTAATCCTAAGCCGTACCCTAACACTAACCCGCGCCCTCACACGTACGCTCCCCCTAAAGCGTTGTCGTACCCTCCCCTGGACCCTAAACCGTCCCCGTCTCCTAACCCTAACCCTAGCGCGAACCCTAACCCTAACCCTTCCCCGAAGCCTGACCCTCACCCGTCACCTAATCCTAAGCCGTACGCTAACACTAACCCGCGCCCTCACACGTACGCTCCCCCTAAAGCGTTGTCGTACCCTCCCCTGGACCCTAAACCGTCTCCGTCCCCTAACCCTAACCTTAGCCCGAACCCTAACCCTAACCCTTCCCCGAAGCCTGACCCTCACCCGTCCCCTAATCCTAACCCATACGCTAACACTAACCCACGCCCTCACACGTACGCTCCCCTTAAAGCGTTGTCGTACCCTCCCCTGGACCCTAAACCGTCCCCGTCCCCTAATCCTATCCTTAGCCCGAACCCTAACCCTAACCTTTCCCCGAAGCTTACCCTCACCCGTCCCCTAATCCTAAGCCGTTCGCTAACACTAACCCACGCCCTCACACGTACGTTCCCCCTAAAGCGTTGACGTACCCTCCCCTGGACGCTAAACCGTCCCCGTCCCCTAACCCTAACCCTAGACCGAACCCTAACCCTAAACCTTCCCCGAAGCCTGACCCTCACCCGTCCCCTAATCCTAAGCCGTACGCTAACACTAACCCACGCCCTCACATGTACGCTCCCCCTAAAGCATTGTCGTACCCTCCCCTGGACCCTAAACCATCCCCTAACCCTAACCCTAGCCCGAACCCTAACCCTAACCCTTCCCCGTAGCCTGACCCTCACCCGTCCCCTAATCCTAACCCGTACGCTAACACTAACCCGCGCCCTCACACGTACGCTCCCCCTAAAGCGTTGTCGTACCCTCCCCTGGACCCTAAACCGTCCCCGTCCCCTAACCCTAACCCTAGCCCGAACCCTAACCCTAACCCTTCCCCGAAGCCTGACACTCAACCGTCCCCTAATCCTAACCCGTACGCTAACACTAACGCTCGCCCTCACACGTACGCTCCCCGTAAAGCGTTGTCGTACCCTCCCCTGGACCCTAAACCGTCCCCGTCCCCTAACCCTAACCCTAGCCCGAACCCTAACCCTAACCCTTCCCCGAAGCCTGACCCTCACCCGTCCCCTAATCCTAACCCGTACGCTAACACTAACCCGTGCCGTCACACGTACGGTCCCCCTAAAGCGTTGTCGTACCCTCCCCTGGACCCTAAACCGTCCCTGTCTCCTAACCCTAACCCTAGCCCGAACCCTAACCCTAACCCTTCCCCGAAGTCTGACCCTCACCCGTCACCTAATCCTAAGCCGTACGCTAACACTAACCCGCGCCCTCACACGTACGCTCCCCCTAAAGCATTGTCGTACCCTCCCCTGGACCCTAAACCGTCCCCGTCCCCTAACCCTAACCCTAGCCAGAACCCTAACCCTAACCCTTCACCGAAGCCTGACCCTCACCCGTCCCGTAATCCTAACCCGTACGCTAACACTAACCCGCGCCCTCACACGTACGCTCCCCCTAAAGCGTTGTCGTACCCTCCCCTGGACCCTAAACCGTCCCCTTCCCCTAACCCTAACCCTAGCCCGAACCCTAACCCTAACCCTTCCCCGAAGCCTGACCCTCACCCGTCCCCTAATCCTAACCCGTACGCTAACACTAACCCGCGCCCTCACACGTACGCTCCCCCTAAAGCGTGGTCGTACCCTCCCCCGGACCCTAAACCGTCCCCGTCCCCTAACCCTAACCCTAGCCCGAACCCTAACCCTAACCCTTCCCCGAAGCCTGACCCTCACCCGTTCCCTAATCCTAACCCGTACGCTAACACTAACCCGCGCCCTCACACGTACGCTCCCCCTAAAGCATTGTCGTACCCTCCCCTGGACCCTAAACCGTCCCCGTCCCCTAACCCTAACCCTAGCCCGAACCCTAACCCTAAAACTTCCCCGAAGCCTGACCCTGACCCGTCCCCAAATCCTAACCCGTACGCTAACACTAACCCGCGCCCTCACACGTACGCTCCCCCTAAAGCATTGTCGTACCCTCCCCTGGACCCTAAACCGTCCCCGTCCCCTAACCCTAGCCCGAACCCTAACCCTAAAACTTCCCCGAAGCCTGACCCTCACCCGTCCCCAAATCCTAATCCGTACGCTAACACTAACCCGCGCCCTCACACGTACGCTCCCCCTAAAGCGTTGTCGTACCCTCCCCTGGACCCTAAACCGTCCCCGTCCCCTAACCCTAACCCTACACCGAACCCTAACCCTAACACTTCCCCGAAGCCTGACCCTCACCCGTCCCCTAATCCTAAGCCGTACGCTAACACTAACCCGCGCCCTCACACGTTCGCTCCCCCTAACGCGTTGTCCTACCCCCCCTTGGACCTAAACCGTCCCCGTTTCCTAACCCTATCCCAAGCCCAAACCCTAACCCTAACCCTTCCCCGAAGCCTGACCCTCACCCGTCCCCTAATCCTAAGCCGTACGCTAACACTAACCCGCGCCCTCACACGTACGCTCCCCCTAAAGCGTTGTCGTACCCTCCCCTGGACCCTAAACCGTCCCTGTCCCCTAAACCTAGCCCGAACCCTAACCCTAACCCTTCCCCGAAGCCTGACCCTCACCCGTCCCCGAATCCTAACCCGTACGCTAACACTAACCCACGCCCTCACGCATACGCTCCCCCTAAAGCGTTGTCGTACCCTCCCCTGGACCCTAAACCGTCCCCGTCCCCTAACCCTAACCCTAGCCCGAACCCTAACCCTAACCCTTCCCCGAATCCTGACCCTCACCCGTCCCCTAATCCTAACCCGTACGCTAACACTAACCCGCGCCCTCACACGTACGCTCCCCCTAATGCGTTGTCGTACCCTCCCCTGGACCCTAAACCGTCCCCGTCCCCTAATCCTATCCTTAGCCCGAACCCTAACCGTAAACTTTCCCCGAAGCTTACCCTCACCCGTCCCCTAAACCTAAGCCGTACGCTAACACTAACCAGCGCCCTCACACGTACGCTCCCCCTAAAGCGTTGTCGTACCCTCCCCTGGACCCTAAACCGTCCCCGTCCCCTAACCCTAACCCTAGCCCGAACCCTAACCCTAAAACTTCCCCGAAGCCTGACCCTCACCCGTCCCCAAATCCTAACCCGTACGCTAACACTAACCCGCGCCCTCACACGTACGCTCCCCCTAAAGCGTTGTCGTACCCTCCCCTGGACCCTAAACCGTCCCCGTCCCCTAACCCTAACCCTACACCGAACCCTAACCCTAAAACTTCCCCGAAGCCTGACCCTCACCCGTCCCCTAATCCTAAGCCGTACGCTAACACTAACCCGCGCCCTCACACGTACGCTCCCCCTAACGCGTTGTCGTACCCTCCCTTGGACCTAAACCGTCCCCGTTTCCTAACCCTAACCCTAGCCCGAACCCTAACCCTAACCCTTCCCCGAAGCCTGACCCTCACCCGTCCCCTAATCCTAAGCCGTACGCTAACACTAACCCGCGCCCTCACACGTACGCTCCCCCTAAAGCGTTGTCGTACCCTCCCCTGGACCCTAAACCGTCCCCGTCCCCTAACCCTAAACCTAGCCCGAACCCTAACCCTAACCCTTCCCCTTAGCCTGACCCTCACCCGTCCCCTAATCCTAACCCGTACTTTAACACTAACCCACGCCCTCACACATACGCTCCCCCTAAAGCGTTGTCGTACCCTCCCCTGGACCCTAAACCGTCCCCGTCCCCTAACCCTAACCCTAGCCCGAACCCTAACCCTAAACCTTCCCCGAAGTCTGACCCTCACCCGTCCCCTAATCCTAACACGTACGCAAACACTAACCCGCGCCCTCACACCTACGCTCCCCCTAAAGCGTTGTCGTACCCTCCCCTGGACCCTAAACCGTCCCCATCCCCTAACCCTAACCCTAGCCCGAACCCTAACCCTAACCCTTCCCCGAAGCCTGACCCTCACCCGTCCCCTAATCCTAACCCGTACGCTAACACTAACCCACGCCCTCACACGTACGCTCCCCCTAAAGCGTTGTCGTACCCTCCCCTGGACCCTAAACCGTCCCCGTCCCCTAAACCTAGCCCGAACCCTAACCCTAACCCTTCCCCGAAGCCTGACCCTCACACGTCCCCTAATCCTATCCCGTACGCTAACACTAACCCGCGCCCTCATGCGTACGCTCCCCCTAAAGCGTTGTCGTACCCTCCCCTGGACCCTAAACCGTCCCCGTCCCCTAACCCTAACCCTAGCCCGAACACTAACCCTAACCCTTCCCCGAAGCCTGACCCTCATCCGTCCCCTAATCCTAACCCGTACGCTAACACTAACCCGCGCCCTCACACGTACGCTCCCCCTAATGCGGTGTCGTACCCTCCCCTGGACCCTAAAACGTCCCCGTCCCCTAACCCTAACCCTAGCCCGAACCCTAACCCTAACCCTTCCCCGAAACCTGACCCTCACCCGTCCCCTAATCCTAAGCCGTACCCTAACACTAACCCGCGCCCTCACACGTACGCTCCCCCTAAAGCGTTGTCGTACCCTCCCCTGGACCCTAAACCGTCCCCGTCTCCTAACCCTAACCCTAGCGCGAACCCTAACCCTAACCCTTCCCCGAAGCCTGACCCTCACCCGTCACCTAATCCTAAGCCGTACGCTAACACTAACCCGCGCCCTCACACGTACGCTCCCCCTAAAGCGTTGTCGTACCCTCCCCTGGACCCTAAACCGTCTCCGTCCCCTAACCCTAACCTTAGCCCGAACCCTAACCCTAACCCTTCCCCGAAGCCTGACCCTCACCCGTCCCCTAATCCTAACCCATACGCTAACACTAACCCACGCCCTCACACGTACGCTCCCCTTAAAGCGTTGTCGTACCCTCCCCTGGACCCTAAACCGTCCCCGTCCCCTAATCCTATCCTTAGCCCGAACCCTAACCCTAACCTTTCCCCGAAGCTTACCCTCACCCGTCCCCTAATCCTAAGCCGTTCGCTAACACTAACCCACGCCCTCACACGTACGTTCCCCCTAAAGCGTTGACGTACCCTCCCCTGGACGCTAAACCGTCCCCGTCCCCTAACCCTAACCCTAGACCGAACCCTAACCCTAAACCTTCCCCGAAGCCTGACCCTCACCCGTCCCCTAATCCTAAGCCGTACGCTAACACTAACCCACGCCCTCACATGTACGCTCCCCCTAAAGCATTGTCGTACCCTCCCCTGGACCCTAAACCATCCCCTAACCCTAACCCTAGCCCGAACCCTAACCCTAACCCTTCCCCGTAGCCTGACCCTCACCCGTCCCCTAATCCTAACCCGTACGCTAACACTAACCCGCGCCCTCACACGTACGCTCCCCCTAAAGCGTTGTCGTACCCTCCCCTGGACCCTAAACCGTCCCCGTCCCCTAACCCTAACCCTAGCCCGAACCCTAACCCTAACCCTTCCCCGAAGCCTGACACTCAACCGTCCCCTAATCCTAACCCGTACGCTAACACTAACGCTCGCCCTCACACGTACGCTCCCCGTAAAGCGTTGTCGTACCCTCCCCTGGACCCTAAACCGTCCCCGTCCCCTAACCCTAACCCTAGCCCGAACCCTAACCCTAACCCTTCCCCGAAGCCTGACCCTCACCCGTCCCCTAATCCTAACCCGTACGCTAACACTAACCCGTGCCGTCACACGTACGGTCCCCCTAAAGCGTTGTCGTACCCTCCCCTGGACCCTAAACCGTCCCTGTCTCCTAACCCTAACCCTAGCCCGAACCCTAACCCTAACCCTTCCCCGAAGTCTGACCCTCACCCGTCACCTAATCCTAAGCCGTACGCTAACACTAACCCGCGCCCTCACACGTACACTCCCCCTAAAGCATTGTCGTACCCTCCCCTGGACCCTAAACCGTCCCCGTCCCCTAACCCTAACCCTAGCCAGAACCCTAACCCTAACCCTTCACCGAAGCCTGACCCTCACCCGTCCCGTAATCCTAACCCGTACGCTAACACTAACCCGCGCCCTCAGACGTACGCTCCCCCTAAAGCGTTGTCGTACCCTCCCCTGGACCCTAAACCGTCCCCTTCCCCTAACCCTAACCCTAGCCCGAACCCTAACCCTAACCCTTCCCCGAAGCCTGACCCTCACCCGTCCCCTAATCCTAACCCGTACGCTAACACTAACCCGCGCCCTCACACGTACGCTCCCCCTAAAGCGTGGTCGTACCCTCCCCCGGACCCTAAACCGTCCCCGTCCCCTAACCCTAACCCTAGCCCGAACCCTAACCCTAACCCTTCCCCGAAGCCTGACCCTCACCCGTCCCCTAATCCTAACCCGTACGCTAACACTAACCCGCACCCTCACACGTACGCTCCCCCTAAAGCGTTGTCGTACCCTCCCCTGGACCCTAAACCGTCCCCGTACCCTAACCCTAACCCTAGCCCGAGCCCTAACCCTAACCCTTCCCTGAAGCCTGACCCTCACCCGTCCCCTAATCCTAAGCCGTACGCTAACACTAACCCGCGCCCTCACACGTAAGCTCCCGCTAAAGCGTTGTCGTACCCTCCCCTGGACCCTAAACCGTCCCCGTCCCCTAACCCTAACCCTAGCCCGAACCCTAACCCTAACACTTCCGCGAAGCCTGACCCTCACGCGTCCCATAATCCTAACCCGTACGCTAACACTAACCCGCGCCCTCACACGTACGCTCCCCCTAAAGCGTTGTCGTACCCTCCCCTGGACCCTAAACCGTCCCCGTCCCCTAACCCTAACCCTAGCCCGAACCCTCACCCCAAGCCTTCCCCGAAGCCTGACCCTCACCCGTCCCCTAATCCTAAGCCGTTCGCTAACACTAACCCACGCCCTCACACGTACGTTCCCCCTAAAGCATTGTCGTACCCTCCCCTGGACGCTAAACCGTCCCCGTCCCCTAACCCTAACCCTAGACCGAACCCTAAACCTAAACCTTCCCCGAAGCCTGACCCTCACCCGTCCCCTAATCCTAAGCCGTACGCTAACACTAACCCGCGCCCTCACATGTACGCTCCCCCTAAAGCATTGTCGTACCTTCCCCTGGACCCTAAACCATCCCCTAACCCTAACCCTAGCCCGAACCCTAACCCTAACCCTTCCCCGAAGCCTGACCCTCACCCGTCCCCTAATCCTAACCCGTACGCTAACACTAACCCGCGCCCTCACACGTACGCTCCCCCTAAAGCGTTGTCGTACCCTCCCCTGGACCCTAAACCGTCCCCGTCCCCTAACCCTAACCCTAGCCCGAACCCTAACCCTAACCCTTCCCCGAAGCCTGACACTCAACCGTCCCCTAATCCTAACCCGTACGCTAACACTAACGCTCGCCCTCACACGTACGCTCCCCGTAAAGCGTTGTCGTACCCTCCCCTGGACCCTAAACCGTCCCCGTCCCCTAACCCTAACCCTAGCCCGAACCCTAACCCTAACACTTCCCCGAAGCCTGACCCTCACCCGTCCCCTAATCCTAACCCGTACGCTAACACTAACCCGCGCCGTCACACGTACGCTCCCCCTAAAGCGTTGTCGTACCCTCCCCTGGACCCTAAACCGTCCCTGTCTCCTAACCCTAACCCTAGCCCGAACCCTAACCCTAACCCTTCCCCGAAGTCTAACCCTCACCCGTCACATAATCCTAAGCCGTACGCTAACACTAACCCGCGCCCTCACACGTACGCTCCCCCTAAAGCATTGTCGTACCCTCCCCTGGACCCTAAACCGTCCCCGTCCCCTAACCCTAACCCTAGCCAGAACCCTAACCCTAACCCTTCACCGAAGCCTGACCCTCATCCGTCCCGTAATCCTAACCCGTACGCTAACACTAACCCGCGCCCTCACACGTACGCTCCCCCTAAAGCGTTGTCGTACCCTCCCCTGGACCCTAAACCGTTCCCTTCCCCTAACCCTAACCCTAGCCCGAACCCTAACCCTAACCCTTCCCCGAAGCCTGACCCTCACCCGTCCCCTAATCCTAAACCGTACGCTAACACTAAACCGCGCCCTCAAACGTACGCTCCCCCTAAAGCGTGGTCGTACCCTCCCCCGTACCCTAAACCGTCCCCGTCACCTAACCCTAACCCTAGCCCGAACCCTAACCCTAACCCTTCCCCGAAGCCTGACCCTCACCCGTCCCCTAATCCTAACCCGTACGCTAACACTAACCCGCACCCTCACACGTACGCTCCCCCTAAAGCGTTGTCGTACCCTCCCCTGGACCCTAAACCGTCCCCGTCCCCTAACCCTAACCCTAGCCCGAACCCTAACCCTAACCCTTCACCGAAGCCTGACCCTCATCCGTCCCCTAATCCTAAGCCGTACGCTAACACTAACCCGCGCCCTCACACGTACGCTCCCCCTAAAGCGTTGTCGTACCCTCCCCTGGACCCTAAACCGTCCCCGTCCCCTAACCCTAACCCTAGCCCGAACCCTAACCCTAACCCTTCCCCGAAGCCTGACACTCACCCGTCCCCTAATCCTAACCCGTACGCTAACACTAACGCGCGCCCTCACACGTACGCTCCCCCTAAAGCGTTGTCGTACCCTCCCCTGGACCCTAAACCGTCCCCGTCCCCTAACCGTAACCCTAGCCCGAACCCTAACCCTAACCCTTCCCCGAAGCCTGACCCTCACCCGTCCCCTAATCCTAACCCGTACGCTAACACTAACCCGCGCCCTCACACGTACGCTCCCCCTAAAGCGTGGTCGTACCCTCCCCCGGACCCTAAACCGTCCCCGTCCCCTAACCCTAACCCTAGCCCGAACCCTAACCCTAACCCTTCCCCGAAGCCTGACCCTCACCCGTCCCCTAATCCTAACCCGTACGCTAACACTAACCCGCACCCTCACACGTACGCTCCCCCTAAAGCGTTGTCGTACCCTCCCCTGGACCCTAAACCGTCCCCGTCCCCTAACCCTAACCCTAGCCCGAACCCTAACCCTAACCCTTCACCGAAGCCTGACCCTCATCCGTCCCCTAATCCTAAGCCGTACGCTAACACTAACGCGCGCCCTCACACGTACGCTCCCCCTAAAGCGTTGTCGTACCCTCCCCTGGACCCTAAACCGTCCCCGTCCCCTAACCGTAACCCTAGCCCGAACCCTAACCCTAACCCTTCCCCGAAGCCTGACCCTCACCCGTCCCCTAATCCTAACCCGTACGCTAACACTAACCCGCGCCCTCACACGTACGCTCCCCCTAAAGCGTTGTCGTACCCTCCCCTGGACCCTAAACCGTCCCCGTCCCCTAACCCTAACCCTAGCACGAACCCTAACCCTAACTCTTCCCCGAATCCTGACCCTCACCCGTCCCCTAATCCTAACCCGTACGCTAACACTAACCCGCGCCCTCATGCGTACGCTCCCCCTAAAGCATTGTCGTACCCTCCCCTGGACCCTAAACATTCCCCGTCCCCTAACCCTAACCCTAGCCCGAACCCTAACCCTAACCCTTCCCCAAAGCCTGACCCTCACCCGTCCCCTAATCCTAACCCGTACGCTAACACTAACCCGCGCCCTCACACGTACGCTCCCCCTAAAGTGTTGTCGTACCCTCCCCTGGACCCTAAACCATCCCTGTCCCCTAACCCTAACCCTAGCCCGAACCCTAGCCCTAACACTTCCCCGATGCCTGACCCTCACCCGTCCCCTAATCCTAAGCCGTACGCTAACACTAACCCACGCCCTCACACGTACGCTCCCGCTAAAGCGTTCTCGTACCCTCCCCTGGACCCTAAACCGTCCCTGTCCCCTAATCCTAACCCTAGCCCGATCCCTAACCCTAACCTTTCCCCGAAGCCTGAACCTCACCCGTCCCCTAATCCTAAGCCGTACCCTAACACTAAACCTCGCCCTCACGCGTACGCTCCCCCAAAAGCGTTGTCGTACCCTCCCCTGGACCCTAAACCGTCCCCGTCCCCTAACCCTAACCCTAGCCCGAACCCTAACCCTAACCCTTCCCCGAAGCCTGACCCTCACCCGTCCCCTAATCCTAACCCGTACGCTAACACTAACCCGCGCCCTCACCCGTACGCTCCCCCTAAAGCGTTGTCGTACCCTCCCCTGGACCCTGAACCTTCCCCGTCCCCTAACCCTAACCCTAGCCCGAACCCTAACCCTAACCCTTCCCCGAAACCTGACCCTCACCCGTCCCCTAATCCTAACCCGTACGCTAACACTAACCCGCACCCTCACACGTACGCTCCCCCTAAAGCGTTGTCGTACCCTCCCCTGGACCCTAAACCGTCCCCGTCCCCTAACCCTAACCCTAGCCCGAACCCTAACCCTAACCCTTCCCCGAAGCCTGACCCTCACCCGTCCCCTAATCCTAACCCGTACGCTAACACTAACCCGCAGCCTCACACGTACGCTCCCCCTAAAGCGTTGTCGTACCCTCCCCTGGACCCTAAACCGTCCCCGTCCCCTAACCCTAACCCTAGCCCGAACCCTAACCCTAACCCTTCACCGAAGCCTGACCCTCATCCGTCCCCTAATCCTAAGCCGTACGCTAACACTAACCCGCGCCCTCACACGTACGCTCCCCCTAAAGCGTTGTCGTACACTCCCCTGGACCCTAAACCGTCCCCGTCCCCTAACCCTAACCCTAGCCCGAACCCTAACCCTAACCCTTCCCCGAAGCCTGACACTCACCCGTCCCCTAATCCTAACCCGTACGCTAACACTAACGCGCGCCCTCACACGTACGCTCCCCCTAAAGCGTTGTCGTACCCTCCCCTGGACCCTAAACCGTCCCCGTCCCCTAACCGTAACCCTAGCCCGAACCCTAACCCTAACCCTTCCCCGAAGCCTGACACTCACCCGTCCCCTAATCCTAACCTGTACGCTAACACTAACCCGCGCCCTCACACGTACGCTCCCCCTAAAGCGTTGTCCTACCCTCCCCTGGACCCTAAACCGTCCCCGTCCCCTAACCCTAACCCTAGCCCGAACCCTAACCCTAACTCTTCCCCGAAGCCTGACCCTCACCCGTCCCCTAATCCTAACCCGTACGCTAACACTAACCCGCACCCTCATGCGTACGCTCCCCCTAAAGCATTGTGGTACCCTCCGCTGGACCCTAAACATTCCCCGTCCCCTAACCCTAAACCTAGCCCAAACCCTAACCCTAACCCTTCCCCGAAGGCTGACCCTCACCCGTCCCCTAATCCTAACCCGTACGCTAACACTAACCCGCGCCCTCACACGTAAGCTCCCGCTAAAGCGCTGTCGTACC